>NC_136253.1:2400000-3045000 GCF_053564925.1 Oryzias latipes | reverse complement strand
TCCTTCGTCAGTCTCGAGGAGACCTCTCTCGGAGCTAGAGAGGAGAGGTCGGAAGTGTCTCTCCGCCAGCAGCCTCTCTCCTCAGCCCTCCCGCAGCTCTACCATGGCTTTGGGGGGTAAAAGAGTCTTTTGGATTATCTCTCGGCTCGCACTGCTTCTCTCCTGCAGCGGGACATCCGCAGGAGGTGAGTCGGCTGCGCGCGGTTACTTTTCCCGGCTGGAGACTTCATCCGTCTCCAAAGCGGATGCTTACTGCTGCCTGGCTGTTCTTCACGTGCCAATGTTCTATCAAAGATGCTGCAGTTATCCAGTTTTTATTTTTAGTCAGTTGTTTACGGTTTTAATGTAGTGGAGTGGAAGGGGTTTTGCGCGTTCCCGTTGCGCATCGGTGCTTCAGTGAGAAGTCTTTTTGATCAATCTACTCCTTTCACATTTTAAGAGTCAAGTTTTCTGAAAATAAAAAATCCCTTTAGATTTTCAGTATCCTTCCTTCACATAATGAACCCTGCTGCGACCCCCCCCCCCCCCCCCTTTGCTGCTGCAGACCCACTTTGATCTCAAACCTGAACTGTTGTGCAGTAGTAAGGACTCTGCCGCAAAGACCCCTGAAGTGTGTCCACTGATAGGATGATTCATCCTGAGTGAGCTCAAAACAAGGTTATCTGAGAGCTGCATGCTTCATTTGGTGCTCAGTGCAGCGGAAGGCTCTGGTTCGAAGCCACCGGCTGAAGGGGTGCCAGAGAGAGAGACAGGTTGGACTGAGAGGTTGTAGGTTTGAGGAGGGGATGGGGCTGCTGTGTCAGCCTGCAGGTGTGGAGCTGGGATGAACGGAGGGGCTGAGGTCCAGAGAGGAAGATGATGGATCTGGAGATGGAAGTGTTTGAAATCTTCCACTCTCAGCTTATTCTCATCCCATCAAAGACTTGCTGTCTCCTCGTTTGTTGCAGTTTTGGATATTTACACGTTTTTGTAGAAAAAACCCAGCAAGTGGAGGCTTAACGTTTCCCATGTTTCTCTTGAGCTAAAAGCTTCAGGCAAAACCGCTTTGAACAAGGAATCAGAGAATTTTGTCTGAGACCAGCTCTCTGTTCATTACGACTATGCTCTATCTTGCTACCAGTAGTTTTTTTTGTTCAGAAGACTTGAGCCAGTCAGTCCATTAAAGGAAGCTCTGATAAGTTGAACCAGCTTCCAAGTACTGGCTGTTAGAAAGGAATATGAAAGGAAGATGATTTGTTGTTCTGTATTTAAAAGGGATTTTATTGATACTGTTCTGGATTAAAATGTACACTCAGGATTGGGACAGAGGGACAATACATGAATCCCACTGCACCAAATAATAAATTATGAAGAGTAAAGGAGAGGAGGAGAGTAGAAGTAGATGTCCTTATAAATGGCTTAAAATGTATTTTGCTCATTTACGCACTTCTGCCTAAAGAAGCCTGTTTTCCCTCTCTACTAAAGGGACGGAGCGAAGAATGCTCCATAAATTCAAGTTAATACTTAAAAAAGTTGTAAAACCCTTTGATTCTGCGGCTAAACTAAGAGTAAAGAGAAGAATCTTCCCGTGAGCAGAACTTAAACCTTTGTATTCATCCTGGAAATTTTAAAGATAAAAAAGTTTATTAGAAAAATAACTGGTTGAATTTATAAAACAGCAAATGATAATGTGGAGTTTGTATTTTATTGTTAAAGTTTATAAAAAGATAAATTGATTATATACTTTAGAAAATTGCTAACTCTGTTAGTTTAAACATATTTTCTTTGATTTTCAAAGATTTGATTGTAATGAAGTTATTAAAAGCATATTGTGGTTTCATTTTGTAAGCTCTGATGGAGCCTAAAAGAAACAAGTAATTCTTTGCCAAATGTTGCACATAAAATAGTTTTTTTTTTTAATTTAATTAAAAGTTCAAACTGCAGATGCCTCTTAAATGTTACAAAAACCCAGGATAAAACGTGGTTGTCTGAGTGTTAAAAGCAACTTTTGGGTTAAAGATGTTGGCGTAAAGCTCATTGTTTTGATGGATAAAGCTATTATTAAGGGTTTATAGGGCACAAACACTGTAGTGTCAATGGTGCAGGCACGCCAAGATTGATTTCAGAATCAATGCAAATTGAATTTTCTATGAGTAGTTCTTAAAAACGTCATTATGACAGTAATGTTGCTAATGTTCGGAATAATGTTGCATATGAAAACAGAAATGTCTCTTTAAATTTTGTCTAGTTTCATCTCGTCATTAGTTGCTTTTGCATCTTTCAGGCAATCCTGGGGACAGAAAAGCTGTATGAGGTTTGTTTTGTAAATAGTTTTGCTGTAAAAAGGATGTGGGCCTGCAACAAAGTCCTGCTAAAGAGCCAGGCTTGCATCAGGCCACAGAAAAGTTCAGTTAAACACCTTTGGGATTTACTGATATAACAAATATTATTTAAAGACCCACAAGGCTGGTTACTCATTTGTTCAGCTGTAAATGACTATTAAACCATTGCAAAGATTTACTGACAGAGAAGCAGTGTTTTAATAACTTATTTTAGTAATAAGAACTGCTTGGAGATGGATTACAATTCCAAGTTCCTGTAAGACGGAAGTCTTCATTTAAGACACTCCGAAAGAAAATGGTGTTTTTAACCTGTTCTTGAAGCATTTGTCTGATATGGAGGACTTTATAAAGAAAATAAAGCTTAATATTACATTTCTGAGAATTCCTTTACTCAAGTTGTGAAACAGGAGAAGACGGAGAAAATGCAGTTGAAAAAGAGCCTATTTGTGAAATGGAAAGTACGCTATGGTCATGAGCTCTCACCAACAGGGAGGGGGAGGGAGTGCGGGCGGGGTTGCTCCGCACCAAGGGTCCACTGTTACTCTATTTTGATCCATTCACGCATTTCTGACAATTCCTCCAAAAAACCACCTCTTTGAGCACCAGCCCCTCCCAATCCACGAAAACGAGCGCGTTCTCACATTGTGATATATACAAGTGAGGAACCGCCCCTTCCAGGAAGAGTCTGCATGTAGCCCCCTGGCTAACACACACACCCACTTTTTCTGGGGAGCTAGCGTTGATCAGCAGAACACTTTGCTTTAATAAGCACAATGTGCACATCCATCTTTGCAAAAGTTTGGATGTTGTTTGTTTTTGTGGGCAAAATGCAGAGACACTTCCGAGGGCGGTTCTAGGTCGACGTCATGAATTGAGCGGCACCTACAAGGAGCAAAAGGCGCTGCCTCAGAGATCGTGTCTTACTTCCGTGGAAATAACTAATACTTCATAAAAAATGTGTTTGTTAATGTGCAAATTATAATATATATGAATATAGTTTACTCCAAAAGGCTTAAGAAAAGCATAGTATAGACCATTTGAATCAGTCGGGTGTTAAGTCTTAAAATCTTTCCTGTCTGGACTTAAAGTTTGGCCACCTTCGCCTTGTTCTCCTTTATCTTCGGTTCTTCATCCTCTCAGTGACCCTGGCTTTGGCCAGGCGTGACCCAACAGCACACTCATCATGCACGGACAATAAACCAGCACAGCAGAAGAAGTTAAGGATCACTGCTGAAGGCGCCACATCTGCATCAACTGAGAAACGCGTCACAGTTTATTACAGACGTGTTGCAAAAATGACAGCAGACCAGAAGGGTGTATCTTAAAGATTGATGAGGCTCTGGCCTATTAGAAACAAGCTAAAGTTATTGAAATGATTGAATGTTTTGCCCTGTGCTCATAGTTTTTATGGATTTATTAAAGTCCCACTCTGATCATTTTTTGATCTCTTGTGAAAGCGTTTTTAAGTCAGCTACAGATTCACAACGATTTGAATAAAGAAATATTCAGAAATGGAATTTTAAGCTTAATTTACTTTCTTTTATGTTTTTCATCATCAGAAAGATGCCTTAAGAAAATGATAAAGAGCCATTGCAAGGAAAATTGTGCTTTTTGGTGTTTTTAGCATGTTCTTTTGGCATTTTTCTCATGATGGAGGACATATAAAAAAAATTGTGAGATTAAAACAGCCTTTCTGAGTATTTCTTTATTTAAATCATGATCAGAAGATAAAAAAACTGCCATTTGAAAAAGCTTTTACGTGTGGCAGAGCAACTGCAATGTGCGAGCCAAAGTCTCCCTGCTCCGCCCCATTCTGATGCAGCCACTTGTAGACGACTAGATCCATGCACGTCATCTGGAATCTGGCTCAAACCTGTACGGCAGGATAGCTCGGCTATTGCTAGCCTTTTTTTTGCACCAGTGGCTGGGGTTGTGAGGGACTGTAAGCTAACGGCAAAGAGTGATGGGATATCGGCGGAGGCTTACTTCTGCACAACAACAGTCCCACCCAGAACTCAGAGGTGAATTTCTGATGAACTCCTGATGCACTGCAGAAATTATGTCCTAGAAAATGACAGGTTTTCTCCAACAATTTTACTACAGATCAAAACAATATTGGATTGGGACTAAAAAACACCAAAAGCAGGATTTTGATCTTCTGTGATGTGATTGGGGTTCAGTGCCTCTGAGAGGAGTATTCAAGCCACAAACTCTGATTCAAAACAAGCTTTAAAGCTGATTGGTCAAAAATCTACTGCTGCCAGCTAAATAAGAACAAAATAATGGGCTTTGTTTATCATTCCTGCAAAACAATTTACAGAATCTCCCCTTCAAGGATCCAAAAAGAACCTCTTTGCATTTCTTTTTTCTCAAGTGCATAATTCAATTTTTTTGTTTCTTGCAAGGTCACAGTTAGGAAGCGGATTTCAGGTGTGTTGAATATTCATGAGGTTTTTGGATCAAAGAGACGTCTCCTGTCCTTGAGCCGGAACCAAACATTTCTTCAAAAGCCGCTAACATGAAGACAAAACACGCCTCACATTTGGCAGCAAAACCACACAACAATGTTAAAAACCAACACTACTAGATTAACATCCCATCAAAACAGAAATGCAGCAACCTGAAGCTGTGAGACTAAGTTTATCTCATGAGTTTATTCTTTTTCTTTTTTTGATGGAATCCTTTTCTTCATCCTACTTAGACATCTCATTTGGCAGAAATACCTAAAACTGGAAGCTCAAATAGCCTAGTTGGCTACTTGGTTCAATTCATGGAAATGTTCAAGCAGCACATTTTTCTGAAAGCTTTGCAAAGAATGCAAGTAATCCTTCAAAGCAAGACAACAAGCTAATTATTTTTAACACTCTAATCTAATTCAGTTCAGATCAGTCCAATAATGTCAAACTCTCATAGTATTCTTGCCTTATTGCTTCACATAGCTCTTCTGTTTTAAACACTTGTATATAAACTCTGCAGGAAAATAAAAAGTCCTACTTACAAAGACTTTGATCCACATCCTGCAGGTGGAAGGCGCTGCATTCCCGCCCCTGCCTTTTATTATAGTTAAGAAAGGTTTATACTTTTTCATGTAAGGTGAAGTCTTGAGAAGTGACGCAAAACAATGCAACACACAGCAGCAGACGTGTGTAAACCTGTCTCTAGCAAAGTGATAACATAATTACCAGTTTCTCAGCCTTTTCACCATAACAGCGGCTGTTTGTGTTCTTCCTTTACAGAAATTGCTGGCTGTGTCTCCTAAAGTGTTTTCAGAAAATTTTATTTCAAGCCGCACTCTATACTTTTAATGACTTCATTGTCTTACAATGAAAACAAAATAAAATGAAAGTTAGCATATTTTATACTCAAAACATGGATGCGTGTTTGCTTCACACACAACAATGACAACTGTTACCAGCTATATGGCCACATTTACAACTACCACTGCTGGGGGAGGCATCGTTGGCGTGGTCATGAACGCAGACGACGGCACTTTACCCTCCATTGTTAACTTGTCTCTTTTGAACTTAACTTCATAACCTCAGGTGAACCTCGCTGTCCCACAACAACTGACCTGGTAAGCGGTTCTATTTCTGCAAGTTTTTCCATTTAATGAAAAACCTTTTACTGTAGAGTGAAACCCTCAAATGTGTCTTTCATAAATCTGCAGCTCCATTTGCAAGTGAAAAAACAGTGGCTTCACTAACGGACATTTTGTCCTTGTGCATTGACGTACATATTCTCCAGTGAAATTTGCTTTTTCAACATTCTTCTAGCCGAAGGTTTGAAAGTCTGTTGTACTTTGTAGAATAATTAACTTTGTTGCACGTTTTTACTTTAGCAGAAACTGCTATTTTGTGATGATTAAAATGGAAGTTTCCTAATTACAAAAAAAAATAGAACAAAAACAAACTCTGAAGTTTGCTGAGGCTGATAATCCAGAACAAAGGAGGCCCACAAGGCTGAGCTTAAAACCCACAAGGAGACATACAAACAGAATAAATGGCAAAAGTACTGAAGAAAATGAACCGACAAGACTCAATTGTGGTTAAGAATTCTGAAAATATGAAACCAAATATACTGTTTATTCTTATTTGCAGCATTAAAGAGTCTTTTGTGTTGGTTCAGTGACACGTATGGCAGTCCGACCGTGTTTTTGGTGTTTTTGACATGTTCTTGTTTTATTGTTCTCACCATAAAGGACATGCACGACATTAGCAAAGGTATTCACTCACATACCTGGAACATATTAACTCTTCCTAACCCATAGAGTTCAATATGATGTGGGTCCACCTTTTGCAGCTATTACAGCTTCAACTCTTCTGGGAAGGCTGTCCACAAGGTTGAGGAGAGTGTTTTTAGGCATTTTTGACCATTCTTCCAAAAGCGCTTTGGTGAAGTCATAATGGATTAGATTTATCTGCGCTTTTCAAGTCACTCAAAGTGCTTACAGTGTGTCCATTATTCATTCCGTCTTCATTCATACCTGGTGATGGTAAGCTACGGTTGTAGCCACAGCTGCTCTGGGGCAGACTGACAGAGGCGTGGCTGCCAGTTCCTCTGACCATCACCGGGATCATTCATACACATTCACACTCCAGTGGAGCCACACTGGAGGCAGGGACGGTGAAGTGTCTTGCCCAAAGACACGACAGTTGGCTGGGGGGAGCGGGGATCAAACCGCCAACCCTTCAATTGGACGACCTCCTCAACCACCTGAGCCACTGCCACACTGATGTTGGTGGAGACGGCCTGGCTCTCAGTCTCCGCTGTAGTTCATCCCAAAGGTGTTCTATTGGGTTCCGGTCAGGCAGGCCAGTCAAGTTTATCCACACCAGACTCTGTCAGCCATGTCTTCATGGACGTTGCTTTTTGCACTGGTCAACACAGTCATGTTGGAAGAGGAAAGGGCTGCTCCAAACCATTCCCACAAGGTTGGGAGCATGAAATTGTGCAACATGTGAAGCATTCCAAGTTCCTTTCACTGGAACTAAGAGGCCAAGTCCTAAAAAACAACCCCACACAATTACTCCACCAAATTTCACACTCAGTACAAAATGTACCATTCTCCTGGCAACCTCCAAACTTAGACTCTTTTGCCAGATGGAAAAGTATAATTATTGACTCCAGAGAAGGCATCTCGCTGCTCTAGAGTCCGGTGGCGGCGTGCTTGGACTGCATCCAACGCTTTGCATTGCACTTGGTGATGTGTGGCTTGGATGCAGCTGCTCGGCCATGGAAACCTGTTCCATGAAGCTCTCTGCGTGCTGGACTTGGACTTATCTGAAGATTACATAAAGTTTGGAGCTTTGTAGCAATTGACTGTGCATAAAGTCAGTGACCTCTTTTCTAGTATGCACTTCAGCATCCGCTGACCCTCTCCATTCGTTTACGTGGCCATAAAACTTGGCCGAGTTTCTGAGTTATTTTTACAGCAAATTGCTCTGAAATAAATGACAGTATTTTATTGGCAAAACCCAATGAAATATATTACAGTGCAGCTAACCCCCCCAGTTGATGATTAAGCGAGATTTTTCTGATGTGAGAGGGTGAAAATGTCCATTTTAAGATGTGTGTCGAGTCTAAACTGTGTTCGTTGAGGAACGGGGGACCAGCTGTTCTCAAGTCATTCCAGAAATATATCAATTTGATTTTGATCTATCCATCATGATTACTGTGAACACCGGCAAGTCATTCGACTAAAACAAGGCAATGATGAACAATATCTGTAGATTCTGATTGCAACAGAATTGGTAGTTTTTGGTTTAAGGGTGTAACGCTAAGTTTGTATGTCTCTGGCTTTTGTGTTGAAGATGGTTCTTAGTTGTTCAAAGATGTGAGTTACTTAAAGCGGGTTCCTTTTATCTGGTTCTGAATTCAAGTAAAAGGTTGAGTCCAATGAAGGAATTCTATCAGTGACGAGTACAGTAAAAATTAAAACCAGACTCCTATTTGCTCTGTTGAAAAAGCAAGGAGTTTGTGGCATTTAAAGGTTATAACAAAAACCAAAATACACCAAAGCTCTGGAGTTATCTGAAGTCAATATATTGTCCTTTAGCTATTTGTTCCCCAGAGGATCTGCTGTAAGATTATTGCTCATTTAATTATCGTCTTTTCTTCACATATCATTTGTTTTATCATCTGTTTTGGGATTCTTGGCGGAGCCGGGGGCAAAGTCTGCCTAAAGCTGTTTATCGAGCAGACTGGAAGGGAGCTAAAAACTGTCCAGTGAGCTTTTGGTATTTGTGCTTTTTCTCTCAATATTTCAGCAGCCGGCCAAAATTACTTCTGTAAGTTGAGCGGCTTTTCATCTTTATTTGAAAATAGAGCCAGCTTATCAGCTCAGCTGCCACCCTGCATTTAAACCTGCAACAAGCCCAGCCACAAACCCCAAGCTGAGACACATTTCTGAGGAATAAACTGATTCAAACTGAGATCTTCCTCCTCTCTGTTGCTGTTCATTACATATCACTTTAAACACTATTATGGATTTGTTCACCTGGAAGTGATCAAGTGCGTTTGCTGCATGGAGACAGACGAGAGGAAAATTGCCCGCAGCTGTTGTGTTCACTTGTTAAAGTGAACATGAAGTGAGAGTTCAGTGAACATTGAGAGTGTTTTTGAGTCGGCCTGACACTGAATATCAGTGGGTGAAAATTAGCTTCCATTTACACGTTGAAAGTTGTTGATGGCTGGTAATTAAATGTGTTCTGTTAGTTTTAGTTTCTAGGGTATTTATGTGCATGAATGATTCTGAATATATCAGCTCCTGGGGGCCTGCTGTCACTGCTAAAACCATTTTGAGGTCTTGGCTACTGACAGAGGTGCTAGTTTGTACTGGGTTTTATCTCAATTTTGAAGCTTCTGAGTATTTTGAGCATTTTTGGTTTATTAATTTTTGTAATTTATTTTGATTTTACTAGTATAGAAAAATGTCTACCTTATTTTGAAAAGGTTAATGTTTTCAAATGTACTTCCTGTTAGTGATCACACCTGTCTTCTTGTGTTATTATCTCCTCTGAGTCATTCCATGATTCACCATTTTAAAACAATCTACCACACTCACCGTCCACTTTATTAGGTACACCTTTCTAATACTGAGTAGGACCTGTTTTTACCTTCAGAACTGCCTTAAGCCTTGGGGGCAGAGATTCAACAAGTTAATGGATGCATTCCTCAGAGAGTTTGGTCCATGATGACATGACAGCAACACACAATTGAGCAGATTTGTCGGCTACACATCCCAAATGGTGCTCTATTGGGTTGAGATCTGGTGACAGCGGAGGCCATTTGAGTCCAGTGAGCTCATTGTCATGTTTTAGAAACCAGTCTCAGATGATTGCAGCTTTATGCCATGCGCGCTATCCTGCTGGAAGTAGCCATCAACAGATGGGTCCACTGTGGTAATATAGGGATGGATATGGTCAGCAACAATGCTCAGGTTGTGGTGTTGGAACCAAGCTCAACTGGCCCTAAGGGGCCCAAAGTGTGCCAAGAAAATATCCACACCATAAAGCAGCCTGAACCGTTGATACAAGGGAGGATGGATCCATGCTTTTTTACTGTTGACACCAAATTCTGACCCTGCCATCCAAATGTGGTTGCAGAAATGGAGACTTATAAGACCAGGGAATGTTTTTCCAATCTTCAATTGTTCAATTTTGGTGAGCCAGTGTGAATTGTAGCCTTAGTTTCCTGTTCTTGGGTCACAGGAGTGGCAGCCGGTGTGGTCTTCTGCTGCTGTAGCAAATCAAAAACAAAACATTTTAAAATTTGTTTACTCCTGCTAAAGCTTTCAGTTGAAAATCGTGTCATTTACTGCATCAGTCGTTTAGTTTTTCGATTGAATCCCTTTGGGGATCACAGGGTTGCTGGAGCCTGTCCCTGCAACTGTTGGGCAAAGGCAGGATACACCCTGAACAGGTTGCCAGTCTGTTGAAGGGCCATACAACCACCCGTAGGGGCAATTTAGAGACTCCAATTAACCTTTAAAGCATTTTTCTGGACTGTGGGAGGTAAATGGAGTGTACTGAAAAAGCCCAAGCATGCACAGGGAGAACATGAAAACTCTACACAGAAAGGTCCTAGCCAAGATCTGAACCCAGGTCTTCTCACTGTGAGGCTAGGGTGCTAACCACTGTTCCACTGTGCAGCCGTTTTTGCAAATTATTTGAAAAGTGTTGCAACTTCTTAGAAAAACTGCTGCAAAATCAGGCTTTTTGTGCTGCAACAATGCTTGCAAGAACCAGGAGGGACTGATTAATTATTTATTCAGACTCTGTGCATATCTTAAATGAAGGATGCACCACATTTATTTCACATCTTGTTTTCCTTTTGTGCGTGTGACAAATACAAGTAACAAGTAACTTTGTTTGAGTGAACCAAATTGCTCCATATTTTTGAAATGCGCTGAGAGCTAATGACATAATCATCTCAGGCTGCAATTGCCTTACTTTGGACACCCTGTGCTTAAAGTGTTTCTCTGCCCCCTCTGCCACCATAATCGATTGTTTGGTCTGCTTGTGTGCTTGGCCAACTTCCACCTTTGTTATTGCAACACATTAAGTGCCACCACCATGTAATGAGGTGTTAAAGAGGTGTCCCATATTTAATTTATTTCTGTGAGTTGAAGCACAGCTTGGGCGCCGCTGACACTGTAATGACAGAGACCAGTGTCAGGCTGTTTGTTAGTTCACATTTCAGTGAGGTTTGGGAATAAAATGCTGACTCAGAGGAGCCAGAAAGAAACAGAGAATGGATGACAAAGCACTTTCCCCCAGGAAGGTCTGCAAATATGAAGAAATCAAATAGTTACAGCCTGAAATGCGCAGATCAGTTTGGTGCTGAACACCAGGAAACTGCTGCATTCTCCGAATGCTGGGGCTGGCAGATGCTGAATGAAGAGTGGGATGCCACTGGGCGGCCCTCCCTCCTCCCCATAAAGGCTTCCTCAGCCGATGCAGCACAATTCAACTGTAGAAAGTTGTCAGTCACTCCATTACTGTCTAAATTGTATTTGCAGAGTTCTGTCAGAGAAATGTATTTTTATCTTTTTTTCTTTAGTTCAGCTCTAATTTGCAGTTTGACTTCCCTGATCTTCAGTAAAACTCCCTCATGATCATCAGGCGTCCTTTTATCTCCCCTCTGAGCGGGCTCAGAGCTGCTGGAGTGTGTCCTGGAATCATTGCCTAATGACAGATTATCTCACAAACGCTAAATGACTTTAATCCTGGCCTAATGACTGATAATACTGCCGCACTTTTGCTGTGTGTGCGTGTGTCTTCAGTTTTGCATTGTCGTTGCTGTTAAGGAGCTTGTGACTCACTTGTTTGAATGAGTCACCAAATTTCCATCCTAAGTAATAAGATGAAAACTTTGTTGTTGATTTTTTTTTTCCTTGAGTGAGAAAACACAACAGGTGTCTATAGATCTGGTTTTCAGGGAGATATTAAAGCACTGCATCATAACAGGCAACAAAAACAGAACAGCATACCTACAAAAAAAACAGATCCCACTAATTTGTTACCTTTTTTATTTGTATGCTTTTATTTTTATTGCTCTAGTTCTATGTTTACTTTTTTGTGAAACAAATTGATGAAGTTAAAGTTGGAAACCATTTGGTAAATACACTGACTTTGATAAACCCAGATGAGTGTTTTGGTGAAAGAAATCTTGTTTTTTGCTCAATGAAAAACAAGTAAAATTTATAGTAGCTTGTTGAAAATCAATTTTAAGATCCACTTGTGATCTACATGTTTTGTCATTATCTTTTTTTACTTTGTAACTGTGAAGAAAATGGGCAAAGATGAGGTCATATGCCCAGTGGTTTTTACAGAAACGATTCAAAGAAAGTCCAACTTTTGAGAATTGGAAGCAAAACAGAAGTTGTCACAGATGAATGTAGAAAGATACATTCACACTGGGCATGTGATGTGTGTCAAGAAGACTCTTGAAAGCACATTTAACATATGGCGTTCACGTTGATCAAGCAGGAAGGGGCTTTTCGTTTTTTTTCTTTTTCTACTGTTTACTAACGCATGCCTGCCACCTACAGTTGGAAGAGGCTTGGTGTAAAATGTCAAAAGGGTGTGAATCTTGCGAATATTGCTCCAGGCTCTATTCTGATGTATAAAAGACTTGGTATTCTATAATTCCATAAACCACAATTATTATTTTTTTCCCCTTCCATGATCAATTTTTAAATGGTTGGCACTTCCGTGACATTAAAGGGGACCACATTCATATGTCACCACCAAATAAGAATCCCTATATAGTCAAAGTTCAACCAGATTTAAATTTTTAAAACATCTTCAATAGTTGTGCGTTTTGAAAACAGTTGTAGAAACTTGCTTAGCTATGCGTAAACACAAGAGTTTGGGCGCTGACCCTGCTTCCGTGATTGCTGGTCCCCTGGATCAGCTGTGTTCAGTTAGTGAGAAACTCAAACCAACTTATCACCAATAACTGAATTGGGTTTAGCTTCAAAACAAGCAGAGCAGCAGCTCTTGAGGAACAGGGGTGCAGATGCCTCGTACAGAGGGATGCTGGAGGTGGCCATGTGAACTACAGTTGGTATTTGGTTAATTTACAGTAAAGGAAATAACTTGTCATCATCATTTTATGGTAAATGGTAAATGTTGATGTCTTTCATCCTCGTGCTGCTGCGCTTGTGCCAGAGCGCCCCGACTATCGTGTCAACCTGCTGCTATTAACAACCGTATTTAGCTGTGTAGAATCCACTGAAGAGCGCAGGGGAAAACAACTCTCAGCTTGTGTTGTGAGTTAATGTGTTCTGTTGTGAGTTATTGTGTTGTGTTGTGAGTTAATGTGTTGTGTTGTGAGTTATTGTGTTTTGTTGTGAGTTATTGTGTTGTGTTGTAAGTTATTGTGTTGCGTTGTGAGTTATTGTGTTGTGTTGTGGGTTAATGTGTTGTAAGTTAATGTGTTGTGAGTTATTGTGCTGTGTTGTGAGTTATTGTGTTGTGTTGTGAGTTATTGTGCTGTGTTGTGAGTTATTGTGTTGTGTTGTGAGTTAATGTGTTGTGAGTAAATGTGTTGTGAGTTAATGTGTTGTGTTGTGGGTCAATGTGTTGTGAGTTAATGTGTTGTGAGTTATTGTGCTGTGTTGTGAGTTATTGTGTTGTGAGTTAATGTGTTGTGCTGTGAGTAATGTGTTGTGTTGTGAGTTAATGTGTTGTGAGTTATTGTGTTGTGTTGTGGGTTAATGTGTTGTAAGTTAATGTGTTGTGAGTTATTGTGCTGTGTTGTGAGTTATTGTGTTGTGTTGTGAGTTATTGTGCTGTGTTGTGAGTTATTGTGTTGTGTTGTGAGTTATTGTGTTGTGAGTTATTGTGTTGTGCTGTGAGTAATGTGTTGTGTTGTGAGTTAATGTGTTGTGAGTAAATGTGTTGTGAGTTAATGTGTTGTGTTGTGGGTCAATGTGTTGTGAGTTAATGTGTTGTGCTGTGAGTTAATGTGTTGTGAGTTATTGTGTTGTGCTGTGAGTTAATGTGTTGTGAGTTATTGTGTTGTGTTGTGGGTCAATGTTTTGTGAGTTAATGTGTTGTGTTGTGGGTCAATGTGTTGTGAGTTAATGTGTTGTGAGTTATTGTGCTGTGTTGTGAGTTATTGTGCTGTGTTGTGAGTTAATGTGTTGTGAGTTATTGTGTTGTGCTGTGAGTAATGTGTTGTGTTGTGAGTTAATGTGTTGTGAGTAAATGTGTTGTGAGTTAATGTGTTGTGTTGTGGGTCAATGTGTTGTGAGTTAATGTGTTGTGCTGTGAGTTAATGTGTTGTGAGTTATTGTGTTGTGGGTCAATGTGTTGTGAGTTAATGTGTTGTGAGTTATTGTGCTGTGTTGTGAGTTATTGTGTTGTGAGTTATTGTGTTGTGCTGTGAGTAATGTGTTGTGTTGTGAGTTAATGTGTTGTGAGTTATTGTGTTGTGTTATGGGTTAATGTGTTGTAAGTTGATGTGTTGTGAGTTATTGTGCTGTGTTGTGAGTTATTGTGTTGTGTTGTGAGTTATTGTGTTGTGTTGTGAGTTATTGTGTTGTGAGTTAATGTGTTGTGAGTTATTGTGTTGTGCTGTGAGTTAATGTGTTGTGAGTTATTGTGTTGTGTTGTGGGTCAATGTGTTGTGAGTTAATGTGTTATGAGTTATTGTGTTGTGCTGTGAGTTAATGTGTTGTGAGTTATTGTGTTGTGTTGTGGGTCAATGTGTTGTGAGTTATTGTGCTGTGTTGTGAGTTATTGTGTTGTGTTGTGAGTTAATGTGTTGTGAGTTATTGTGTTGTGCTGTGAGTAATGTGTTGTGTTGTGAGTTAATGTGTTGTGAGTAAATGTGCTGTGAGTTATTGTGTTGTGCTGTGAGTTAATGTGCTGTGAGTTAATGTGTTGTGTTGTGAGTTAATGTGTTGTGAGTTAATGTGTTGTGTTGTGAGTTAATGTGCTGTGAGTTAATGTGTTGTGTTGTGGGTCAATGTGTTGTGAGTTAATGTGTCGTGAGTTATTGTGCTGTGAGTTATTGTGTTGTGCTGAGTTAATGTGTTGTGTTGTGAGTTAATGTTTTGTGAGTTAATGTGTTGTGTTGTGAGTAAATGTGTTGTGTTGTGAGTAAATGTGTTGTTTTGTGAGTTAATGTGTTGTGAGTTATTGTGATGTGGGTTATTGTGATGTGGGTTAATGTGTTGTGAGTTAATGTGTTGTGAGTTATTGTGTTGTGGGTCAATGTGTTGTGAGTTAATGTGTTGTGAGTTATTGTGTTGTGCTGTGAGTAATGTGTTGTGTTGTGAGTTAATGTGTTGTGAGTTATTGTGTTGTGTTGTGGGTTAATGTGTTGTGTTGTGAGTTATTGTGTTGTGTTGTGAGTTATTGTGTTGTGAGTTAATGTGTTGTGAGTTATTGTGCTGTGTTGTGAGTTATTGTGTTGTGTTGTGAATTATTGTGCTGTGTTGTGAGTTATTGTGTTGTGATGTGAGTTATTGTGCTGTGTTGTGAGTTATTGTGTTGTGTTGTGAGTTAATGTGTTGTGTTGTGAGTTATCGTGTTGTGAGTTAATGTGTTGTGAATTATTGTGTTGTGTTGTGGGTCAATGTGTTGTGAGTGAATGTGTTGTGAGTTATTGTGTTGTGCTGTGAGTAATGTGTTGTGTTGTGGGCTAATGTGTTGTGAGTTAATGTGTTGTGTTGTGGGTCAATGTGTTGTGAGTTAATGTGTTGTGTTGTGAGTTAATGTGTTGTGTTGTGAGTTAATGTGTTGTGTTGTGAGTTATTGTGCTGTGTTGTGAGTTATTGTGTTGTGATGTGAGTTATTGTGCTGTGTTGTGAGTTATTGTGTTGTGTTGTGAGTTAATGTGTTGTGTTGTGAGTTATCGTGTTGTGAGTTAATGTGTTGTGAGTTATTGTGTTGTGTTGTGGGTCAATGTGTTGTGAGTGAATGTGTTGTGAGTTATTGTGTTGTGCTGTGAGTAATGTGTTGTGTTGTGGGCTAATGTGTTGTGAGTTAATGTGTTGTGTTGTGGGTCAATGTGTTGTGAGTTAATGTGTTGTGTTGTGAGTTAATGTGTTGTGTTGTGAGTTATTGTGTTGTGAGTTAATGTGTTGTGAGTTAATGTGTTGTGCTGTGAGTAAATGTGTTGTGAGTTAATGTGTTGTGTTGTGGGTCAATGTGTTGTGAGTTAATGTGTCATGAGTTATTGTGCTGTGTTGTGAGTTATTGTTTTGTGTTGTGAGTTAATGTGTTGTGTTGTGAGTTAATGTGTTGTGAGTTATTGTGTTGTGAGTTAATGTGTTGTGAGTTATTGTGTTGTGTTGTGGGTCAATGTGTTGTGAGTGAATGTGTTGTGAGTTATTGTGTTGTGCTGTGAGTAATGTGTTGTGTTGTGGGCTAATGTGTTGTGAGTTAATGTGTTGTGTTGTGGGTCAATGTGTTGTGAGTTAATGTGTTGTGTTGTGAGTTAATGTGTTGTGTTGTGAGTTAATGTGTTGTGTTGTGAGTTATTGTGCTGTGTTGTGAGTTATTGTGTTGTGATGTGAGTTATTGTGCTGTGTTGTGAGTTATTGTGTTGTGTTGTGAGTTAATGTGTTGTGTTGTGAGTTATCGTGTTGTGAGTTAATGTGTTGTGAGTTATTGTGTTGTGTTGTGGGTCAATGTGTTGTGAGTGAATGTGTTGTGAGTTATTGTGTTGTGCTGTGAGTAATGTGTTGTGTTGTGGGCTAATGTGTTGTGAGTTAATGTGTTGTGTTGTGGGTCAATGTGTTGTGAGTTAATGTGTTGTGAGTTAATGTGTTGTGTTGTGAGTTAATGTGTTGTGTTGTGAGTTATTGTGCTGTGTTGTGAGTTATTGTGTTGTGATGTGAGTTATTGTGCTGTGTTGTGAGTTATTGTGTTGTGTTGTGAGTTAATGTGTTGTGTTGTGAGTTATCGTGTTGTGAGTTAATGTGTTGTGAGTTATTGTGTTGTGGGTCAATGTGTTGTGAGTGAATGTGTTGTGAGTTATTGTGTTGTGCTGTGAGTAATGTGTTGTGTTGTGGGCTAATGTGTTGTGAGTTAATGTGTTGTGTTGTTGGTCAATGTGCTGTGAGTTAATGTGTTGTGCTGTGAGTTAATGTGTTGTGAGTTATTGTGTTGTGTTGTGAGTTATTGTGCTGTGTTGTGAGTTATTGTGTTGTGATGTGAGTTATTGTGCTGTGTTGTGAGTTATTGTGTTGTGTTGTGAGTTAATGTGTTGTGTTGTGAGTTATCGTGTTGTGAGTTAATGTGTTGTGAGTTATTGTGTTGTGTTGTGGGTCAATGTGTTGTGAGTGAATGTGTTGTGAGTTATTGTGTTGTGCTGTGAGTAATGTGTTGTGTTGTGGGCTAATGTGTTGTGAGTTAATGTGTTGTGTTGTGGGTCAATGTGTTGTGAGTTAATGTGTTGTGTTGTGAGTTAATGTGTTGTGTTGTGAGTTATTGTGTTGTGAGTTAATGTGTTGTGAGTTAATGTGTTGTGCTGTGAGTAAATGTGTTGTGAGTTAATGTGTTGTGTTGTGGGTCAATGTGTTGTGAGTTAATGTGTCATGAGTTATTGTGCTGTGTTGTGAGTTATTGTTTTGTGTTGTGAGTTAATGTGTTGTGTTGTGAGTTAATGTGTTGTGAGTTATTGTGTTGTGAGTTAATGTGTTGTGTTGTGAGTTAATGTGTTGTGTTGTGAGTTAATGTTTTGTGAGTTAATGTGTTGTGTTGTGAGTTAATGTGTTGTGTTGTGAGTTAATGTATTGTGAGTTATTGTGATGTGGGTTATTGTGATGTGGGTTAATGTGTTGTGAGTTAATGTGTTGTGAGTTATTGTGTTGTGAATTTTTGTGTTGTGTGGTAAGTTAATGTGTTTTGTTGTGAGTTAATGTGTTGTGAGTTCAAGTGTTGTGTTGTGACCCTTCTGGGCCACTGTAGTTTTAGCATATTTTGCCGACTACCTTGCTAGAGCAACGAGACACCTAGTGGTCATTTGGTGCAACACACTAACTATCGTTTACATTTCAATATTGATAGAAAATGTTGCTTTAATATAGTAACAGGAACCTTCTTTTACTTACTTATTGGTGAAAGAGGTAGAATTGCTTTGTATAGGTATAAGTACAAATTTAAGGATTTGCTGCATTTATTTTTGGGTTACTTCAAAAACAAGCTCCTAAAATTCTAGGCATTTTAAAGGATTCGATTAAATGCTTTTAATTACTTTTTAAGTTTCCCTCATTATTCTTAGAACTTAATGTTTTTTACCATTTGAGTTTATTGCCAAGATTTTTGGTTGTTATCATTTTCCCTCCAAATTGTCCTTTAGTGGGATGATGTGTCAGTCAGGTGATTGTGTTTCCCATTCTCTGTGTCTGGGTAAATTATTGTTTTGGAACTTCTTTTGCTGTCTAATATGTGGCCAGTGTTTCAGCAAAGGTTTGATTATTCAGCAGCTGCAGGCTAAAGAGACGTAAAAGAGTTAGTTAAAGTAATTTATTGAGAATTTTGAAACTGAATAGCTATTTCTGGGTGAGTAATAACACACAGTACCCAAATGGTTGCTTTTGGTAAGAGAAGGTTATTTAAGAACTGCAGATTCCAGGGGACTATTAGGGGGCGTTAATTAAATCTCTCCTCTTGAAGGACCCCTCACCTGCTCCAGGATCAATCCAGTAGCTGCCGAGGATGGGGAGAGAAAAATTGCATCCAGTTCTTTTTTTTATTTGTTTGTTTTTTATAACTTGTCCTGTCCAACAGCTGGGCAGGCAGATGAGGACTGAGGGCCTCTTGTGTTGGACATATCTTACTTTAACAACAGGGGTTGCATCCAGTTCTAGTGTTGCGGGGCTCCGCCTCATGGAAATCAGTTGCTTTTTGGTCACTGGCTGAGAGGAACAATGCTTTTGCTATTTAGTCTGAATATTGGGTGAAGTTTCTTTTGAACTTTTCAGGTCGTTTAATATTCATGAGAGGGGCCACATCAGCAAAATCCAGCATACGGAAAGAAGGAAGCAGCTGAGGATAAACCCACTTAATATTTCAACTTTAGTGTCATTTATGGAAATTTGTTCAGGCAAAGAAATGAATGCAATCCAATGAAGTCAGGTTCCTGAAAAAATGTGCAACCATTAGTCATGAATCTGGATTTATTAACCACAGATCAGGTAACTAAGGAGGAGGTAGGGAGGGGAGGGGGGTAGGGGGTCATAGCTTCTCCATGTGGTGTGGATGTCGACTGTGTTTGATCTAGTCTGCTCCCACAGGGTGTCTGGCACCCAAAACAGTCATTCATCAAACGCAGCTTTGTCTCCAAAGACGGCTGGCTGCTGCACCATGCATGTGTAGAGGTCACGATACTCTGTCACCCAGCAGCAGGGGACTAACAGTAAATGAATTTTACTCTTAGAACTCTGTTTAGATCAGCTCATGTATTAGTTATTACTGTCATAATTTGATATTATGCCGGGGACATTAAAATTAACAGCTGAAGCTGGAGTGGTTGCCAAGGTCACCATCCTCTTTCATTCTCTATTACTGTTGAGATTGCTGCTGGACAGATTGCACATTTAGTAAAACAATCTGCTGTAGTTGGTGCTCAAACAATACATTCTTTTAAAAATGATATATGGACACATCAGTGTAAATAACACAAACAAATTGAAATGAATTGCAGATTTTCTACGGAGAAGATAAGACCGGCGATCTGCAAAGCTCAGTGCAGGAGCCTTAATCTGGCATTTGAGCTTTGCTATGTCCATTAGGACTGTTAAACTGGACTCATAAGTTAATCAACTCATTTAAAATGGCTTTAACTGCGACTTATGGCAATTAGAGCAGATTAGGATCTGTCTGTGGAGCAAAAGTAAGGAATCTAAATGAGAGGAGAGCAGCTAGCTGCTCATGAAAACTCAAATAGACACTAAAGAAAACTGAATATTTCTATGAATGTGATGTAAATTAGTCTCTAGGCAACAATATTCTGAAAAAATACAGTCCTTTTAAACTAAAAAGTCACAACTCTACAAATTAGGGAACTGGGAACACATCTAAAAAAAAGAAACCACACACTCAATGAAATGCTGCTTAATAGACACAATTTCAACTTTAAGCAGCCATTCAGCCAATTATAGAAGTGGTACTCTGATTGGAATATAGCAGCTAGAGCTGTGATCACAATGGTGTGGGATTTTTGATCACCGCGGTGATGAACCAGCAGGGGGCGCGGTATCGCAGTTAACCGCACGCACCCCCACCACAAAATCCCCCGGCGGCCGTGTCGCAAAGAATACAATTAAAACGCAGTATTCTTTATTAACAAATAATTGTAACAACTAACTACCAACTATCTAACTAATGAACCAACTATATAGGTGTTGCAGGATGACTATGTGTATGTGTGTCCGCGCGCTGCGTGTGTAGGAGGAAGGAGCGCACACGTGTGTTGGGGGTGCGTGTTGATTCTTCTACAGTGGACCGCTCTCTAGCTGCATGTGAGGCTTCACCTGTGCTCTCTGGTACAGACATCTTCTCAGAATTAGGGATTGGTACCGTGCCCCGGTATTGAACCAGCCCCGGGGCCACGTTCTTCAAGACCGCAGTATCTTTAAGATCTGACCTGAACGGTTTTGCTATCGGTACTGGAGAAGTGGCTTTTTCTTTTTTCTTTTTTTTATTGTCCTACAAGATATGAGCATTATCTGCCATGTTTAACTCACCAAGTCAGTCAATTTTTCGTTAATTAATGATGATATTAATTTCGGTATTCTGGTTGAAGCGGAGAGCTCTGTCTGTCTTTGTGTGCAAGGGGGGCGGGGCTGTTGTTAGACGGCACGCGCCGCGCGCGCACACACAAGACAAGGCAACGCACACATAGTCTCGTAGGGGACACGTGAGCGCCCTAGACTAAGAACACCCGTTTCTGCGTAAAATTAATGAAGTTTGCGTCAAGGAGCCCCTACCATGCTGTCACCTTGCTGCTACGATGACCGTATGTTGCGCTGTTTGTGTAGAACACGCTGGGGCGGCGTGTTCTGCACAAAACAAACAGGTAGAGAGGCGGGGCTTAGATTCACCGCTGATGATTCCAGACCCGTGACAAACTATCAGCTGATTCCTAATACTTAATAATAATAAATGCCTAATGATAGTTGTCATCCGTAAAATTAATATAATTTATTGGGTTTACTGGATTAAAACAAAAATAAATAGAAAGGAGTCTGCATCAAAGTGAATTTCTTTCCATCATCTCACTCAATTCTTACTCTGGTGTTTGACAGATAAAAGTCTATTCAAGGTTGTGGAAAATGGACAAAAGATCAAAGGAAACATCACTCTCATAAAGAATAAAAATAATTAGATTAAATTTATATCCTGTCTGGAACATTCTCATGTATAAAGTAAAATGTTTTGTTAAAAAAAAACAGTGTTGTTGCATAATGAGGAAATAAAACACTTTATGTTCTTAATTTTTTTTTTTTTTTTTTTCGTCCTCAAAAAGTATTGATAAGAGTACCATTAAAATACCGGATCGATAAGCAGTATCAATAAGAGTAGTAGTACTGTTAAAACCTTAACGATACCCATCCCTACTCAGAATATTATACACTTTGTCACCTTTCCGGTGGCCATGAAGCCTGACACCCATGAAGAACGCGGGGCAGGAGGCTCCGCCTTAATTTATACAGACACGTAACATTGCGCTGCACAAAATAGTTCCCAAACAAAACATGTAGTGATAGTCATTGCACTCTAGCAGTGCACGTTCATGATTGGTGTTACAGAGTGAAGGAGAAGAGTAATAATTGTGAAGATTTAATAAAATCCTCCGGCGGGCGGCCGTGTCGCGTATTCAAGAACGCACGCAGCTTGTAATGGAAATGAATACAATGGAAATGAATAATTAGAACGCAGTAAATGTGTCGTATTTCCTTGCGAGATGGAAACTTCTGTTGTAGAATGAGGATGTGTGTGTGCTGCTGAAACGCACAAGTGTGTGTAACCCTTGTGCTATCCTAGGGACTTTGACATTGTGAGTTGGGTCATCTAGACCCCAACCTTGAACCTTTTTTCTTCAATGATTTGTGATATTCACTGGTGTCCATGGATTACATGAAATCTTTCCACCTTTATCCACCTTTGTCATGGTAGGAAGAACACCTCAATGGAAGGGGGGGGTCATCTAAGACAGCACAAGGGTTAAACGGTATATGATTTCTGGAATCCTGTGGTGGACCGAGCAGTAAAAGACAAGGACAGCAAAATAGTTTTATCAAAAGTTTTCTAATTTATTTTACAAAGGTGTAGATGGGCAAAAATGGGCCCTTAAAAGAGGTCAAAGTAACAAAATTAACTCAAGCTTTTAAATGTAACAGAGGACAACTGAACAAACAAACTTAATCAAACTGACCTCCTAATTGGAAACACAAGGGAACATATATAGTGGCTGATCAAACCAACTAGACACACAAGGGGGAACTTAAAGAGACTAAGACAAACCACAGAGAACAAACTAAACTAATGCCCAACATGTGATAAATTAACATACACAATGAATGAAACTAAGGACCATCAAAATGGAAACTAAAGTAAAGAAACAAAAAGAGTTCCTTGTCCTCTGGGTGATGGTTCAGTCCAATTAGCTGCCTGCTGAATATAAGGCCTCTGCTGACTGGCATGCATTCTTGTGTCAGGCCTGACTTGATTGTTCCAGCAGCAGATGGCGGCAGCAGCAGCAATTGTTCCCTTTAGCACTGGTAACTTAAACAAAACATCAAATTAATAAAGCAAATTATACTAAAGTAAACTGAAACATGTTAATACATTTATGATCAAACATGTGTCACTTTTGAAAAAGAAATCTAAAAGTATCTGCAAACAAATAAAGTGACCAGATATATGTAGGGTGTGGTGCAGGAGGTTACTGCCCTGATGGTGTGGCAGCGTAGGCAGCCATCACACTCCCCTCCCCTTCGGAGCCTTCATCAGGAGCACGAGAGAGGAAGTCCGCAGTGATATTTCCTCTTCCTGGGATGTAGTTCACCTTGAATCTGTAGGGCTGCATGGCGAGGTACCATCTCGTTATCCGGGCATTAGTGTCCTTCATCTTCTCCAGCCATTGCAGAGCCCTGTGGTCGGTCTCCAAGGTGAACTCTCTACCTAAGAGGTAGTATTTAAAAGAGTCCATAGCCCATTTGACTGCCAGCGCCTCTTTTTCGACAGTGGAGTAGTGGATTTCTCTGGGGAGTAGCTTTCGGCTGATGTAAGCCACAGGATGTCGATCGTCAGACGTGTACTGTAGAAGCACAGCTCCAATGCCTCTTTGAGATGCGTCGGTTTGCAAAATGAAAGGTTTATTAAAATCTGGACTGTGCAGTATGGGGTCCTTACTCAATGATTGCTGAATGTCCCGAAATGCTGTCACAGACTCCGTAGTCCACCTGATTTTGTTTGGACATCTCGAGCCGGTCATGTCGGTCAACGGAGCTGCACGGGCTGAAAAGCTTGGAATAAACTTGTGATAAAATCCCGCTAATCCAAGAAAAGACCTTAGCTGCTTTCTTGTCTGTGGTAGAGGGCAGGATTCAATCGCCTGTACTTTGTTGACTTGTGGTTTGATCAACCCACCTCCAATAGTGTAACCAAGGTACTCCGTTTCCCTCTGGGCAAAAGCACACTTTGCTGGATTGATGGTTAACCCCGCAGCATGCAGGCACTCCAGAACCTTCTTCAGATGTCTTAGATGTTCCTCCCAGGTGGCACTGTAAACCACAATATCATCAAGATATGCACAAGCACAGTCTTTTAGGCCACCGAGTACCTGATCCATGAGTCGCTGGAAAGTTGCAGGGGCACCGTGCAACCCAAACGGAAGAACTGTAAACTGAAAGAGCCCCCAGGGTGTCCGGAAAGCAGTCAGTTCCTGGGACCGCTCTGTAAGGGGAACCTGCCAATAACCCTTACAAAGGTCAATAGTTGTTAAAAACTTTGCCTTTCCCAGACACTCAATGAGATTGTCAATTCTGGGGGTTGGATAGGAATCAAATTTTGACACAGAATTTAGATAGTGAAAATCTATGCAAAATCTGATGGTTCCATCCTTCTTGGGGACCAACACAACTGGATGACACCACTCGCTTTTCGAAGGCTTGATGATCCCGAGGGACAGCATGTGATCAACCTCTTCCTTTAGCGGACCCAGTAGACGCTCTGGTACTCTGTAACTCATGCGCCTAACTGTAGCCTGCTCCTTTAGCACAATGTCATGGTGCACCAAGTTTGTGCATCCTGGATATTCCTGGAAGACCCTGGAATCAATCAATGCTTTCACCTGAGCTTGTTGGTTTTCAGAAAGATGGTTTAAATCCAAGGTGGTGGGCATTGATGATGGCAGGAATTCATCCACTTCGTCCTCCTCACTGACATCTCTGATCAGCAGTCCCATGGCATCGTCTGCAGTCCTGGAAACCCATTCTTTGAGAAGGTTAACGTGCAATACACGACTGGACTGTTTGTGACCTGGGGTGGAAACCTGATATGTTGTAGCCCCAAGTTTCTTTTGGACCACAAAGGGGCCTTGCCATTTGGCTAGCAACTTACTGTCACTTGTGGGTAGCATTACTAGGACTTTTTGACCTGGCAGGAAACTTCTCTGGCGTGCTTTTTGATCATACCAGCTCTTCTGGCGTCTCTGTGCATCAGCCATGTGGGCCTGTGCTAACTCGCTCATCCTCTGCAGCTTTTCTCTCATTTGAATAACATACTGAATGGCATTGACAGGTTCTTCTCTGCCCTGCTCTCCTTCCCAGGTTTCTCTTAAGAGGGTCAGGGGTCCCCTTACTTCATGTCCATAAAGTAATTCAAAGGGGGAGAACCCTGTTGAAGCCTGGGGTACCTCTCTGTATGCGAAGAGGAGATAAGGCAGCCACTGATCCCAATCAGACCCGGTTTCATTGACGAACTTACGAAGCATTTGCTTAAGCGTCTGATTAAAGCGTTCAGTCAACCCGTCCGTCTGTGGATGATAAGGAGTGGTCCGCAGATTCCTCACACCCAGGAGCTGATAAACCTGCTTAAGCAAGTTAGACATGAAGTTAGTACCTTGGTCTGTCAAAATTTCTCGGGGGAAACCCACTCTGGAGAAAAACTGAACCAGAGAGAATGCCACAGCTTTTGCTTTCACACATTTCAATGGAAACACCTCTGGGTACTTTGTGGCATAATCTGTGATGACTAGCATGTAGCGGTTTCCAGCTTTACTTTTCTCCACTGGTCCCACTACATCCATGCCAAGGCGTTCAAACGGAGTGCCAATAATTGGGAGAGGCTGGAGTGGAGCTTTGGTGGTACATTTCAGTGAGGTTTTCTGGCACTGAGGGCAACTCTGACAGTAATGTTGGATGTCTGTACGTAAGCCAGGCCAGTAGAAGTGTTTCATCACACGTGCAGTTGTTTTTTGCTTCCCTAGGTGGCCAGCCCAAGGTATGGTGTGGCCTAGGCTGAGTACTACATCTCGAACCAACAGAGGAACCACCAGTTGCTTCACTTTACCTTGCTGGTGATAAAGAACTCCATTCTCCACCAGATACTCCCTCTTCGACTCCTCAGCCATTTCTGCTGCTTTTACAAAACAAGACGACAAAGTTGGATCATTTTGTTGCATTTCAACAATGTTAGATGGCAACTTGAACCCTAAACCCACTTCTGGAGTTGCTTCAACAGGCAGATCTACCATAGTGCGTTTAAATTTCTCTTGCCTTTTCTGACTACGCGTTTTGCGAGACTTCCCGGGTTTTGTCTCAAGCTCAGCATCATAGAAAGGTAAAGCGCAGAGAAGTGGCAGAATTTACTACACTGGACAGAGGATGTTCAAGATGGGTCTCAGCAACTCAGACATTTGTCAGCACTGTGACAGTAATCTACCCGACAATTACATGCATGCACTGTGGTTCTGCACGCCTGTCCAGGCTCTCTGGCAGCAGGTATGTGCCGATTTATCAGTCTGGCTTAAGGTTTCAATCACAGCTTCACCGTCACTTTGTGTGCTTGGTGACATGAGTGCCATCGATGTAGAAGGAGGATTAGGCTCTATCATTTTCATAACTCTTTGCATTGCTAAAAAAACTATTTTAATAAATTGGAAAAGCAAGAAAAATATAAATATAAGTCAACACAGAAATCTGCTGCTTGATCAGATCAGCTTGGAAAAAATGTCAGCCCAAGGTTCAAGTAACTTTGAAAGAATTCGGTCTCTCTGGTCTCCCATAGCTGACTCCATGACTTAGGGGATGGGGGGGCCTGGTCGTCGCTGCTCCTTGCCCTTCTGCCGTGGGCTGGGGTGGGGGCCGGGGCCTCCGGTGCCTGGCGGGGGGTGGTGGGGGCTCCGTTGGTCGGGGGGTCGGGTCCGGCGCCGGGGTGGGGCGGGCTGGGGCGCTGCGTGGTCCTCTGGGCTTGGGTGTGGGGGTGCGTGGTGGGGGGGTGGGGTGGTGTTCTGGCTTGGCTTGGGGGGGTGGTCCCTTTGCCTGTGCTGGGGGGGGTTGGCGGGGGGCGCTGCTGGGGGGGGGGGCCCAGCGGCACTGGATGGGCTTCCCATCTACGCCTGGGGCTGGGATCAGCCCTTCCCTGGCTCTGGGGCGGGACAAGACAACCCTCTTGGGGCCCCCGGGCGCTCTGGGTGTCATCCGCTTCGGCTGCGGGGTCTGGGGTGGGGTGGGGTGGGGGGTCTTGTCGGCCCGGTCCGGTGGGGGGGCATTCTGGGGGAGGGGGGGGGCCGCTATTGGTACGGGGCAGGGGGGGTTGACGGGTCGGGGTCTCCGCTGAGGCCATCGGCGGTTTCCCCGGCCGGTTGGCTGCCTCGGTCCCGTCGAGGCCTGACCAGAGCTCTTCTAGGGCCGGCGTTTGGGGGTGGGGGCCTGGGCTTGCTCCGGGGGGGGCCGGCGCTTTCTGGCTCCTCTCCCTCTGTGTGGGGTGGGTGGTGCTGGGCCTGGGGTGTCGGCGCCTCCGGGGGTGGGGCCCCTGGGCTGGGTGGGCCTGGCCCCCTTGCTGGGGGGGGGGGCGGGGGACAGCTGTTTGACCACCGGGGGACAGTCTACCAGCTGTCCCCAACTTACCCCCTTCCTCATATAACCTCATAATAGGGTGAGGGGGTGGGGGGATTAGCCTGCGATGAGCCTTGGGGGGGGGGGGTTTACTAGGCAGTGGCCCCCCCTCCTATGGTTGCCGTATGGAGTGGTCCCCCCCTCTTTCGGTTTTATTTGCACCTTAGACATGTAGGGCCCTTGGTAGGGGGGGTGCTTGGACATCACTGCCAGCAAGCAGCAGATGTCCTCCTAGCACCCTACCCGCCAATTTTAACCGCACCTTAGACATTTAGGGCCCCTTGGTGGGGAGGGTGAGGGGACATCACTGTGAGTAATCAGGAGATGTCCCCTTAGTGCCCTACCCGCCAATTTTAACTGCACCCCCCTTAGTACACACACCCCTCCCCCCTCAATATATACATCCCAACATAAACACACACACATGCACACACACACCCTCTTAAACACACATATACGCACACACATTTTGCAAGGAAGGTGGGACCTAGGACCATCTGTCCCCTGCCTCTTCCCTGGTGGGGGGTACGGGCCCCTTTGCGGCGGCGGCCGTGTCCCCGGGGTGCCGGCTTCCTGGGCCCGGCGGTGCTCTCTCCGCGCGGTGGGGGGGTTCACATTACATCTGAGCCGGGGGTGTTGGTGTCCCTGGGGGGTGGGTTCTGGTCCTTGCTCCTGAGCGCTGGGCCCCGCCTAACTTCCAACTGTGGCCGAGCCTGGTCGGGCCATATTTACAACACCCCTTGTGGGCCCTCTTTTTTCCCCGGGGTTCCCCCCTCCTGGGCGGGGGCGGCGGGCCCCTGCCTTGCTCCTCCCTGGACCAACCGTGGGCCGGGCGGATGGCTGCCTGGAGTGCGGGGCGGGTCTCCCTTGGGGGGTCCTGGCTCGTACCTGGGGTTGGGGCGGGGGGATGCCCGGAACTCCTGGGTGGTGGTGGGGTGCTCGTCTGGGGCTGTGGGCGTCCCTCTCCGGTGGGGCCCTGCGTTGGGCTCTCCCGGCGCGGCGGGGGGGCTGTTCTCCTGGTTGGGCTGGGGCGGCGCTCTCTTTCCCTCTGTGCCTCCCTGCTCTCTGGCTCTGGGGGGCCTTGCGGCGGTCCTGCTGGCCCTGGCCTGGGTGGCGGGCTTGGTCGCCCGGGCGGCGGTTGTTCCCTGCCGGTTTCCGTGTGGCGTGGGGGGGATTCCGGCTGCCGTTGCTGCTGCGGTGGGGGTCTTGGGGTGGGGATGGCTGGGCGCTCTCCTTCCTTCTTTACACATTCCACCATCCATATTAGAAGAACATGAGCACTCACCTGAGCACGGGTGTTGGCTCACCTTTGCACTGGCGGTTTGCGTGACTGAATGACTGAAATGTTTCACACTAGTTGGTTTTAAGGCATAAGTATGCGTGTGAGCACTATCTGTTTTGTGTACATGTCGACAGATGGACATTTTTGCAACTAGCAGGTGTGTTTGACACTTGGGTGTGTGTGTGGACAGGTTCCGCCCTTTTTGTACTGCATTTGAGCCTTACCATGGTGATTAACAACCAGTAAACTTGTTGCTCTATGCTGCTTCATGGTCTTATCCCCCTTCCCCTCCTACTATCACCCTCCTTCCCCCCCTCTTTCTAACGTCCCTCTCTCTTCTTCCCCTCTTTCCTTTTCCGTCCGGTCCAACACCAAAGATCTTCAAACATGTTTGAAATTAATAAAGTTTGGCCTCAATTACAAAAGGGGTTTATTCAGACATACCTTTGGTTTGTCTGAAGATTAATAACCCCTCTTGTTAAAGTAAAATATGTCCAACACAAGAGGCCCTCAGCTCTCATCTGTTTGCCCAGCTGTTGGACAGGACAAGGTTAAAAAAAAAAAAAAAAAAAAAAAAAAAAAAAAAGAGAAGTGGCAGATTCTCATCTGTGTTTTTAGCCTGAGCTCTCGTAACCGCAACAGCACTTCCTCTTGTGTCCAACAGGTCATAAAGAACTGGCAGGTCATGACCCAAAACAACTGGGAAAGGAAGGTCATCAACAACTCCTACTTTCAGAAGATACATCTGTCCTTGAATTTCCAAGTAGAGATCAGCAGTAGGATAAAGTCTTTTATCACCATGTACACAGCAGATGGAAACTGTCTCTTGAGTGGAAACAAGGTTGACTGGTACATGTTGTCGATGAATTAAAGTCTGTGTACTGCCAGTGTCAATCAGTGCATTGTAACATTTCCCATTAACTTTAACAGTGGTCATTTTAATAGGCTGGTTAGCTCGACTTTCCAAAGCATGGCTCTGATATGGAACAAAACACATCTGAGTGAGTTTTGCTGAATTTCTTGGGCAAAGGGGTTTAATATGTCCTTCCTGCCCACACAAATAGCGGATTGGTGGTTTATTGGAAGATTTTGCTGGTTTACTCATCTGATCATCCTGCACAGGCATTCTCGGTGTTCCTGGAGCCAGTCTGTGGTGGTGGTGTTGTGGGGCTGTTGGCCTGCGTGAGTCTTTTATACCCTTCTATTGCAGGTTGCTCCATGGTACATTTTTCTTGCGAGCAGCCACAAACACCTCTGCCAGTGTTGCGGCTTCAGCTGCTGATTTAGGCCCATGTTCTTTTATCCAGACCTGAAGCTCAGGAGACATCATTCTTAAGTATTGTTCCATAATGATTATCTCACCAATTTCTTTTACTGTTTTACCTCTGGGTTGAATCCACTTATCATAGAGTTCTTTGAGACGGGCATAAAGCTCCTTGGGACTTTCGTCAGAGCCCACTTCCAAGGAACGAAATCTCTGTCGGTAAGACTCAGGGCTGATGTCATACTTATGTAAGATTGCAGTTTTAACTTTTTCATAGTTCGAAGAATCATCGACATCCATGTTAACATAGGCACTTCTGGCCTTACCAGTGAGCAGTGGGATGAGGCGGAAAACCCAGTCTGACTCCACCCACTTTCACGCTGTTGCTATGCGTTCAAAAGTTATTAGGAAATGTTCAATGTCATCGTTTTCTGTTAGCTTTTCTAACCTGGGATCCATAGAGAAGCGAGGGTGAGTGGTTACTTGCTGTGCCCCTGCTGTCTGATGTACGGCCTCTGGCAGCCGATCATCTGAACCAGACTCCTCTGTTGGATCAGGGGCTGATGAGGTGTAATCAGGAACAGGTGACGTCCGGGCCTGCACCTCCATCTGCAAAAGTTGGAACTGATGCTGCAGGCCTTTTAGCCTGTGTTCCTGCTGCTTTGCTTCCTCCTGGAGTCTCATTTCTCGGGCTTCCTGTTGTCCCATGAAGGCCTGGAGAATACTAGTGAGATGTTGCAATGTTGGCTCTTCACCCTCAGTACCTGTACCAGCTCCTGAAGCTCCAGCCTCCTCCTCCTCTCCATTGTCCATGTTGGCAGTGCTGTAGTCCTTATGTTCAATGCGTGCTCTTGTAGTCCTTCCTCGTTGCATGGCTCACAAAAAAAAATTTCAGGGGATTGCCAGGGGGAAAGAGGAAAAAAAAAACTGTCCTTAAACTGCTGATCCCACTTCTGACACCATTATGTGGTGGACCGAGCAGTAAAAGACAAGGACAGCAAAATAGTTTTATCAAAAGTTTTCTAATTTATTTTACAAAGGTGTAGATGGGCAAAAATGGGCCCTTAAAAGAGGTCAAAGTAACAAAATTAATTCAAGCTTTTAAATGTAACAGAGGACAACTGAACAAACAAACTTAATCAAACTGACCTCCTAATTGGAAACACAAGGGAACATATATAGTGGCTGATCAAACCAACTAGACACACAAGGGGGAACTTAAAGAGACTAAGACAAACCACAGAGAACAAACTAAACTAATGCCCAACATGTGATAAATTAACATACACAATGAATGAAACTAAGGACCATCAAAATGGAAACTAAAGTAAAGAAACACAAAAAGAGTTCCTTGTCCTCTGGGTGATGGTTCAGTCCAATTAGCTGCCTGCTGAATATAAGGCCTCTGCTGACTGGCATGCATTCTTGTGTCAGGCCTGACTTGATTGTTCCAGCAGCAGATGGCGGCAGCAGCAGCAATTGTTCCCTTTAGCACTGGTAACTTAAACAAAACATCAAATTAATAAAGCAAATTATACTAAAGTAAACTGAAACATGTTAATACATTTATGATCAAACATGTGTCACTTTTGAAAAAGAAATCTAAAAGTATCTGCAAACAAATAAAGTGACCAGATATATGTAGGGTGTGGTGCAGGAGGTTACTGCCCTGATGGTGTGGCAGCGTAGGCAGCCATCACAAATCCAAATTTATAAAACTAGGCCTATTAAAATCAGAATATTACATTTTAAAAATATAATTTTGCTTCATGATAAAGTACAAACTATACATAAAGTTAGATGTGAAATTGTGTACTGTTTTTCAGAAAAAAATGCTATTCTTGTCATTTTCCAAAAAATACACAGTGCACTTCATCTCATGTACAGAGCTAGAGCTTTAGCTCCAGTGGTGATATTCTTTCAACAACTGTATCTCTTCAACTTTTGATGCAATTCACAGATTTCCATTAGACTTTGAAGCAGAGAATCCAATGATCAATTAGCATTGGCCTTGTGTTCCCATGTGTGTGACAGTGTCCTTTAGCAAGAACAGGAAGAGTGTTCAATCCATGTCTATAAAAGAAATATTCTCTGGAGGACAAATACCTTCTTGTTTCTGCTTGAATTTCTCTGCAGGATGTCAGAATAGCCTCCCAGAGCTGCCTTTTAGATGTGAACTGCCTCCTACCCTCAGATATTTGGCTCGATGATGCAAGTTCTCAATAGGGTTGAGATCAGAAGAGGATGGGGCCACACAATCAGTTTTCTCCTTTTTATTTCCACAGCAGCCAATGATGGTGCATTGTCAAGCATGGAGATGATTCTGTTGTGGAAAGCACGGCTCTTCTTTTTGTACCACATGTTAGGAGTTTACAGAGGACAATCCAAGTAGAGACACCTGGAGGATGAGGTTAGTGTTTGGGAGTTTGGAAGGAAGTTGGTTTGCCTCCAGATGCACAGTTGAGCCTGAAAGTTAGAGACGCCAAGAGACAAAATATGGGTTTCAAATCCAAGGTGCAAGATGATGGCTTACTCAGAGTGTTTCCTGACACAGAGGCTGAAAATCTGGCACGGTGCAGCACAGGACAGATAACTTCAGAATCAGCAGGGAATTCCTCCAGGCTGGAGGCGGGGCTGGAATACTCCTGAACGGTGATGGACAGCACTTCTCATCGTCAGAATAGCGAGGCGAGGAACCCAAACACACCTCACTCTCCAAGGCCAGAGCAGGGTAGGAAAACACCAAGAAACTTCCAAAAGGGGCAGACAAAACTCTTAACTTAAACTAGAAACAGGATCATAAACATGAAAGACGTGAAGACATAAACTAGTAGGTGCAAGAACGTGAACAGAATCAAGAAACTGGCAGTCAAAGAGTAAACCTGAGTCTCATAAATAGCGTGGGACACAGCTGGTGCAAATGGATGATCACTCAGCACAGGTGAGTGGAATCAGTGTGAAGGGAAAAAGGAGGGTGACCACAGAAGAAAGTGGTCAGGCACAAACTCCACATACTTTTCAGATTTTCCCACCTTAAGGGACCCTAGAGGGCCTGACTAGCCCTCTCCCCATGACCCCAGGACTCCCTTGTAAAAGAGATTTTTAATCTCAACGGGACTTTCCTGGTTAAATAAAGGTTAAATAAAAAATAATGGCCCAAAACCTAACTCATCAAAATTCCTCCTTGCTGACTTCACAGCCTTGTTGGGACATGGTGACCATCCACGACCATCCACTATTCCATCCATCAGGACCATTCAGGGCTGCACAGCACTGTTTGAAAATGAGTCTTCATGTTTCTGTTGTTTGGGGGTGGCCAAAAAGAAGGTTTTCACATAACTGCGAGCCTCTGGAGGATCCTACACCTTGATATTTGTGGGACTCCAGACACCAGCAGCTTCATATATGTGCTTGCTGATTTGTAGTGGCATTTCAGCAGGATGTCTCTTAATTTTTTGTAATTGTCTGGCAGAAACTTTCCTCATTTTGCTTTTTTTGTGCAGGAACCCGTGTGTGCTCTAAATCAGCCACAAATCTCTTAATAGTACCACAATCACACTTAGGTTTACCTAAAATATCCAAGGTTTTTATACCTTGTCCATGGCATTTAACTATTTTCTGCTTTTCAGTAGCAGAGAGATCCTTTTTCTTTCCCATGTTGCTTGAAAATGTTAGTGTGCTTAATAATGTGGTACGTCCTTCTTTAGTAGTTTTTCCTTTAATTGAACTCACCAGCAAACTAATAATCGCAGGTGTCTGAGATTGATGTCAGTGATCCAAGAAGCCTGAGACATAATATCATCCATGAGCTTAATTGAAAAACAAAAAATTGTATGTTTTTGACACTCAAATACAATTTGCATAATAATTTAGGACACACTTTAAAACATTTCCTCAAATGAATGAATTCATATTATCAGCAAAGTTGATAATAAAGCTTATTCACTGTGCCACAGGGGTTGCCACAGTGAATCAGCTTTCACTGATTTTACAGGTAGTTTGGCGGAAATTTTTTCACGGGGTACCCTTCCTGTTACAACCCTTATTTTGGCAAGGGACTGGCACAGGGAGACGCAGACTTTGGCCCCCCTTGTTAGTTAGGCAGTGGCGTGAAGGGTCCCACACTGGATGCAGTGGGAATCGAACCCTGGTTTCCTCTGTGCCAGCCATCTGAGCAATCCAGCTGCTCTCTAGAATTGAAATGATCTGTTCTCTATATAAGTTTTTATAGTCAAATTGAGGGTAATTTTGAGGCCGCACTAAACTTGCATAAAAAATTAGATGACTTATCAGAAACCATAATTTGGTCCATCCATTGATAAATGTACTTTGAAGGTAGAACCAAAGAAAATAAGTGCTTAAAAAAGTCAATCACTTCATTTGTAGAGCAGCTTTCATCATCATGCAGTAGAACACAAGGTGCTTGACACAAAAGACATAAACATGGGTAAAAACAATGCAAGTCATAAAACACACTATAAAAGCAACAGCAATCAAAGAAGAAACATCAAATGGAAGGAAACACAGTGGCTAATACTTTCAGTACATTCTTGTTTTTCATCACACATGCTGCATCTTTAGAAATATGAAAGTGGTCATTTTGAACTGATGTCGGAACAAAACTTGATGTCATAAAATCTTGCTTTTTCTTCTTATTGCTCTTATTGTGCATCAGCCTTTGTCTCTGCCTTTGCTCTTGTGCTGATACGCTCCAGATGAGGTCAGCAGATGAAAATGGTTTTTTTCAACATTGTTTAACCCTGACCCCCCTCCCAGTTATGAAAGAGTGGACCAAACACTGTACCTGCTGTGTGGGCTGAATGTTGGCTGTAGCATGGTGCATAAAGGTAATGCTCCTCATTTGTCTTCTCCAGCAAGTCAAGTCTTTGCAGCTGATCTGTAGATTGCTTTTTTCTTCCACATCTTTACTAGTGGCTTGAGCCTGGAAAAACTGACCGAGGAACAACCTTTTCCAACAAAGATCTTATAACATCTTTATGATAGCTAGTTTAAACACGTCTTTAAATGGTCATATCATGGATTTTCATGGTCTTTCTTACCCTATTTTTGTGTCATAAAGCTGTTGTTTTCAAGCAAATTTCTGCTGAGCTGCAAAGCCAAAGAAACAGTTTTCCCCAACAATGACACTCTTTTGTGGAGTTTCAGCAGCAGGGCACTTGTGGTTCAAGTATTAAAGTTGTCCTTTATCAATGAAAAAATGTCTGTTTGATACCAAACATCTTCAATTGACACAATGAATTGTCCCATGCCATAACTCAAACTTGCACATCTTTTTTAATTCTTTAGAAAACAGGAGTTTTTTTCTGAACATAAAATCAAGCCCATGTCTAGTGTTGGGATGTATGTATAGATTGGCTGGGTTACTAAGGTAACACTATAATTTATTTATATGGGCCTGATGGTAAATCTTTCTAAGAGAAGAGATTGAGCTGCCTCTACTGTTGACATTGGGTTACACACCACAAGTTATTTCATCAGACTTGTCTGACAGTCTGTCTGTCATGGTGTCTGTCTGATCTCCATCAAACATTTACACTCAGAATGTAAACTTTTGTAAAGATTTATATATTTCATTTGATATTAATATATTAATATTATATGTCATAAGTTTGCTCTCTGTGTTGTTCAGGAGAACTGGCAGGTCCAAGAAATAGAAAATGTTGATCCCCACCTAAAAGAAATAGGAGCAAGAAGATGAGTTTTCTATTTGAATCAATAGCCGTACAGTATAATACACTTGATGGATGTTCTCAGACATTGTCCATTGGATTGTTCAGAAAGAATTTAGCCTTAAGTGAAAATGGGGTGTTTACACCTTAGTCAGCTGCTGCACTTAGGCAGGATGAACTAAAGCCGGAAACTTTGTTGGGTACATCTTTTAGAAAACCCTTATGCCAATCAAATTACACACCCCTAAGAATATGCATATTTATTCAAGATATGTTACAGGGGTAACATTATACATTATACAGCTGGAATCAAAGGAGAATTGCTCCCTTCTGTAACCTGACTCTAGTGGTCTTTGGAGGAACTGTAAGAATTGTTATTTCCTTGGAAACCTTCCGTTTCCAAGGAAAATGTTCAAATTTTAGCTACTCTGCAGATAAGAAAATTCACCTGAAAGGGCCCTCAGCTTTAGTTGGTTCAAAGTCGTTCATCTTTTACCAACCGCTCCAAAAACCCCAGTATTCTCTATTGTATGTATTTGATTTGTCAACAAGTATTCATGTATAATCAATAGTAAATTCCAATGTAAAGTGCTACCAAAAGGCACGTCTGGTTGTTCTTCTCAACAATACTTGGAACATTTGGTTTTACAGTCTTACTATTCTTAATCACCATCAAACCTTCCTGACCCTGGTTCTCAGGCCACAATGTCCGCCATGTTTTCTTTCTTCACTGCCCCCAAACACCAAGCTTTAACAACTACTGCTGTTTTCAACAACTTGTGAAAGTGAATGATGAGCTGAGCCGGGTAGCGTAGAAAACATGGTGGACATTGTGTCATGATGATCAGAGTTGGGAAACACTGATTTAGACCATTTAGCTTATTTAACAAAGTTCAGAGTGGAATACCTGTTGGGGAAAAAACAAGCATCGGTCGGAATTTACCAAACAGTGCCGTACTGGTTTTCAGAATGTTAGTGCCCCCCTTTAATCAGTGGACGACCCCTGTTGTTTTCAAGGTCAAATCTAAATAATTGAAAAAGCTTATTAAATGTAGTGTGTGTTATGTTGTCATAAATTTGAAATCAAGCTTTCCTGTACATCTTTTGTGGGTTTAACATGGCTGGCTGTGTAAAAAAGACTTGGTTTGTAACATCAGAGAAGCAAACATTGCAGCATATCTAATGACTCCAATTGGTGGTTATAAGGTACCTGATGTGGCACAGGTGAATTTACAACTGGGGGGGGGAGGGCTTTCACGCAATTTTTCTTAATTGTAGAATTCAGATAGTTACAATTGTAATTGGGATTATTTACAGTATAGCAGGAGAGACACAATGATTTATGCTATAGACTTTTAAACTGTTTAAGCTTTAAAATGTTTAAGCTTTTAAAGGCCACGTGACCTTCAAATGTCTCTTTACTAGATCATGTTTCAGTTTTCATTGCACACATAATAGATGCTGATCACAGCTGAATCTTCTCCTGGTTGTATACCTTTGATAGGCTGAGTGGCCAGAGGTTGGTAACTGTTCTGAGATACTGAGCATCTGCTGCAGATGAAAGAAGCCGGCCACTTGTTTTGTATGAGAGGAGGGCAGAGCTGAATCATCGCCCATTAAAGACACAGAAAAGAGGGAGAGTTTCAGCAGAACGAGGCAGTGCTAAATCACAGCCGAGAATTCTGTGGTGATGCAGAGGTAGACAATGAGAAGTGACACCAATGCTGTACAGAGAGAAAGACGATGGAGCAGACTTGTAGCAAATATGAGAGGATAAACTTCAGGTGTGACAGTGCGCTAGCTTTCTAGTAGTATTCTTCCTGCTTCCTGCTCTTAGAACTGCAGACATGGCATTTGCTTGTCTTTTCCATTTTATCCCTCACTGACTCTGCTGTGTCTGTGTTGTGGTCACCATCTGCTCATATTTGAGGTTTAATTTGATTTCAGGAGATGAGCAAGAAAGATGATTAGTGGTTTGTGAAAAAAACAGCCAACTGGAGAAAAAAAACCCTAAAAACGAAAAAGCCAAAAAGAGTGGTAAAATAGCAGGTGAAGGATTCGGAAGAGCAAAGGAGAAAGGGATGATAAGACAGCGTGTTCAGCTAATAGTTCCCCATGTCTGTTTTCCCGCTTTGACATTCTCAAACACTTCTACAATTTCACCCCCGCTGGCATTTAAAGGAGTATGAATGTGTTTCTTTTAAGCCTCAATGGTTGCTGGTTTTCACAAGGCAGCATTGCTATAAATATTCATCTCCAAGTAGAAAAATGAGCGTTAAGGAAAGGAGGATTCTGCAAAAAGTTGTGCTCCTGTCGGTCTACTCCAAGTTTTGTCTTACATCATAATAAACCAAATGCATTTCAGATAGTCTTTCTAAGCCAATGATAATGCAGAGCATAGGCCACTAATGAGGTATTAGGTAAAAATGTCATGGTGGCCTGACAGTCACTCTCCCTCCCCCGCTGATTCTGCCTTGGATCAAGACCAGCTGTTTCCACTTACCCCTTCATAACTGCTGCCTTCTTAAGGAGCTCATGGATCTTCAGCCGACGCCAGATCGTTGTTCTTCCAACGGTGCTTAGTCTGGCCAAGTCACGCTCCTGTATGTTATCATGCTCCATGTCACTAATTATTCCTCTCGCTCTGCCTCAGGAAAATCCTGCTCTGGTATTCACCTGGTCGCGATCCTCTGGTCTCTCGTGCTTCGCTTCTGGACCCGCTCTGCAAGAATCCTCCAGCCAGCCGTCGCTCCTCACCCTGGGAAAAACGCCACCACTCACGTTCCGCCAAATTAAACCTCCTAAACTTACCTCTTAGTCTGAGTCTCCTTCCGGGTTTCAGCGTTTGGGTCACTCTGTTTTCATGCCTCACCATGACAGAACGATCTGGCCATACTCCTGACCCAGTTGACCCGGAGGGGCTCCACCACGCCGTGTCCTTACAAGGAGATCAACTTAAACAGCAAGCGGAGGCCATCACTCTCATGTCCTCGGCACAGTGGGATCTTTTCCGTCGCCTCGATAGCATCACGCAAATACTCAGTGCTAATCCCAGCCAACATGCTAATCCCGCTAACAATGCTCATGTTCCTGTTTCCGGCAACTACCTCACTTCCTCTTCCGCCGAGATCCCGGAAAATGTCCGTCTCCAGCCGGAACCTTTTTTCGGGGACGTTGAAACCTGCGGAGGGTTCCTGCTTCAATGCCAATTAATTTTCCAACAGGCCCCCAGGTATTATCAATCCGATCACAGTCGCATATCTTTGATTGTAAATTCTCTCCGCAGCAGGGCTCTCCAGTGGGCTCAGGCGTTTCTGGCCGCCCATCCTATCACACAGCTTCCATACGATCGCTTCATTGGAGAATTCAGATTTGTGTTCGACCAGCCCAGAAAGCAGGAAGAAGCCACCCGGCGGTTACTGAGTCTCAAACAAGGTAACCGCCCGGTAAGTGATCATCTAGTCGACTTCCGCATATTAGCAGTCGAAGCTGGTTGGCCGGATCCCGCTCTTAAAGGCATCTTCTATCAGTCATTGAATGATCGGATAAAGGACCACCTATGTTCTCAGCCTGAAGCTGACACCTTTGAAGACCTGGTCACTGCTGCCCTGAGGTCCGACGCCCGTTTACGTGAACGCCACATCGAACGACAGCGTAAGCCTCCGTCGCCCCCGGCTAATCCCGTTACCCCTGTTATGTTGGACCCACTTCCCAACCATAAAACATCTTCCAACCAACATAACAAACCCATGCAAATCGGTCATGCTAAGCTTCCTTCTGTTGAAAGACAGAGACGACGGGAGGAAGGTCTATGCTTTTACTGTGGCCAGCCGGGCCATCAAGTCTCGAAATGCGAATCTCGTTTTAACTCTCGAAAACCCCCGTTAGAAGTCAGACCACAGGAGGAAAGTTCTGAACTCACCTCATGTGCTAAGTTTCTGTTTATTCCGGTCAAAATTAGTAATCAAAACCAAGTTATTGAGCTCCAAGCCCTTGTAGATTCCGGAGCTGAACATAGTTTAATCGACCAACGCCTCGTTCAGGATCTCTCGCTGCCGGTGGTTTCTCTTTCCACCCCTATTAATGCTGCTGGTTTGGGAGGAAAACAACTCACGCGCATAACTAAGCGCACCAATCCCGTTCTCATTTTGACCTCCGGTAATCACCGTGAATACCACCAGTTTTTTATCACCCAGTGTCCTCAAACACCTATAATCTTTGGTTTTTCTTGGCTCCAAGCTCATAATCCTCTCATTGACTGGAGCGCGCCTCGCGTCGTTAACTGGAGCACGTATTGCATGGCTAACTGTTTACACTCCGCTATGCCTGCTACCAAGTTGCCTGATCCTGCTCTCGTTAAAGATATTGACCTCACTAATGTGCCTGCCTGTTACCATGATCTTCGCTCCGTTTTTTCTAAATCTAAAGCTAGTGCCCTGCCACCTCATCGCCCATACGACTGCTCCATTGAACTGTTAAATGGAGCCCCACTTCCCAAGGGGAAGCTCTATAATCTCTCTGGACCCGAAAAGAGCGCCATGGAAAATTACATACAAGAAGCCCTCTCTTTGGGTCATATCCGTCCTTCCTCTTCTCCTATAGGCGCCGGGTTTTTCTTCGTGGAGAAGAAGGATAAGTCTCTTAGACCATGCATTGATTTCCGTGAGCTCAACCAAATTACTGTCAAAGACAAATATTCTCTTCCACTACTCGATTCCGTTTTTGACTTGGTTCAACAGGCTAAAATCTTCTCTAAACTCGACCTGCGCAACGCCTATCACTTAGTGCGTATGCGTGAAGGGGATGAGTGGAAAACTGCGTTTAACACCCCACTAGGGCATTATGAATACCTAGTGATGCCGTTTGGTCTAACCAATGCCCCTGCTATATTTCAACGTTTAGTAAACGACGTCTTGAGAGATTTCCTCAATCGATTCGTTTTTGTTTACTTAGACGACATTTTAGTCTACTCCACTGATCCCCCACAGCATGAGCATCATGTCCGCCTTGTCCTCGAGAGGCTCCTCGAAAACCAGCTCTATGTCAAAGCCGAGAAATGTGAATTTCATGTTACCTCCATCCCATTTCTGGGCTACATCATAGAGGCTGGCAATATCCGCCCTGATCCAGCTAAAATTGAGGCAGTAACCCAGTGGGAAGTTCCCCCAACCCGGAAGAAGCTTCAGCAATTCTTAGGATTCGCCAACTTCTACCGCCGGTTTATCCGTAATTACAGCAGCATTGCTGCCCCACTCACCCAACTCACCTCCATCAACAGAGTCTACTCCTGGAACCCGGAAGCTGATGCTGCATTTAAAAAACTCAAGTCACTCTTTGTATCTGCTCCCATTCTCATTCAACCTGACATAACTAAACAGTTTATAGTGGAAGTAGACGCCTCTGACTCCGGTGTGGGAGCAGTTTTGTCACAGCGCGAAGAAAAAACAGGAAAACTCAAACCATGCGCCTATTTTTCCCGGAAGTTAAGTCCAGCAGAAAGAAACTATGATGTTGGGAACCGTGAGCTCTTGGCCATCAAGCTAGCTCTAGAAGAATGGCGTCACTGGCTGGAGGGAGCGGAACAACCTTTTCTCGTATTAACCGACCATAATAACCTTGCCTATCTCCGTAGCGCTAAACGTCTCAATTCCCGTCAGGCCCGCTGGTGTTTGTTTTTCGACCGCTTCCAGTTCACCATCACTTATCGTCCCGGCAGTCGAAACATCAAACCGGATGCTCTATCTCGAAAATACAACACCTCGGACTCTAACTCTGACTCTCCTATCCTTCCCCCTTCATGTTTTATCGGCAACCTCACCTGGGAAGTCGAAAGCAAGGTTCTGCAAGCTCAAGGCAACACTCCTGAAGGCGTCACCTGTCCCCCTGGCACCCTGTTTGTCCCGGATTCGTTAAGATCTGAAGTGCTCACGTGGGGACACACTTCCCGCATCGCCTGCCATGGAGGGGTCTATCGTACCACCAGACTACTCAAACGACGTTTTTTTTGGCCCACCATGGAGCGCGATGTCAGGGAGTATATTGCGGCCTGTACCACTTGTGCTCGCTCTAAAACGTCCAATAGACCACCCTCTGGACAACTATTGCCACTACCCACGCCCAGCCGTCCATGGTCCCACATTGCGGTTGACTTTGTCACCGGACTCCCACCTTCACAAGGCCATACAGTTATCCTGACAGTTATAGATCGTTTTTCTAAATCTGCTCAGTTTATTCCTCTGCCTCAGCTCCCTTCTGCCTCGGAAACAGCTGACGTCCTCGTCAACCATGTCTTCCGCCATCATGGAATCCCCTGTGACATTGTGTCAGACAGGGGTCCTCAATTCACGTCACAGGTTTGGAGGGCTTTCTGTTCCGCCCTAGGTGCCACCGCCAGCCTTACGTCAGGTTACCACCCCCAGTCCAACGGCCAGGCAGAACGGGCGAACCAAGAACTGGAGGCGGCTCTCAGGTGTCTGGCAGCCCAGAATCAAGAGGATTGGTCTAAGTTCCTGGTGTGGGTGGAATATGCCCACAACAGCCATCCCTCCACAGCTACTGGCATATCTCCCTTTGAGGCCTCCTTGGGTTACTCACCCCCTTTGTTTCCTTCCCATGAATTGGATCTGGCAGTTCCCTCCGTCCAGCTCCACCTCCAACGGTGTCGTGACATCTGGCTGCAGGCCAGGGCTGCTCTCCTTCGCACTAAGGAGAGCAACTGCCAGATAGCCAACCGCCACAGGGGGGTGAGTCCCAATTACCAGCCTGGCCAGAAGGTTTGGTTGTCTGCCCGTAATATTCCCATTCAGGCCTCGTCGCGCAAGTTGGCCCCCAAGTTCATCGGACCCTACACCATAGAACGGGTCATCAATCCCACTTGTGTCAGGCTCCGCCTCCCGGCCGCCCTCATGATTCATCCTACATTCCACGTCTCCCAGGTCAAGCCAGTCACCGAGAGCTCGCTGTGCCCGCCGTCCACTTCCCCGCCACCCGCCCGTACCATCGACGGCGCCCCCGCGTTCACGGTCAGCAAGATCCTGGATGTCCGGCGCCGTGGTCGTGGTGTGCAGTTCCTGGTGGATTGGGAGGGGTATGGTCCAGAGGAACGTGGCCTGACAGTCACTCTCCCTCCCCCGCTGATTCTGCCTTGGATCAAGACCAGCTGTTTCCACTTACCCCTTCATTACTGCTGCCTTCTTAAGGAGCTCATGGATCTTCAGCCGACGCCAGATCGTTGTTCCTCCAACGGTGCTTAGTCTGGCCAAGTCACGCTCCTGTATGTTATCATGCTCCATGTCACTAATTATTCCTCTCGCTCTGCCTCAGGAAAATCCTGCTCTGGTATTCACCTGGTCGCGATTCTCTGGTCTCTCGTGCTTCGCTTCTGGACCCGCTCTGCAAGACTCCTCCAGCCAGCCGTCGCTCCTCACCCTGGGAAAAACGCCACCACTCACGTTCCGCCAAATTAAACCTCCTAAACTTACCTCTTAGTCTGAGTCTCCTTCCGGGTTTCAGCGTTTGGGTCACTCTGTTTTCATGCCTCACCATGACAAAAAATTTGTATCTAGTTTGTTCATCTTGTTTAAATCAATTACACTATTAGAGTATAGTTTGTGTAGGAATCCTATGGGCGTCCTTCGGGCACTTATGCATCATCTGCAGACCCTGTCCATGCAGCAATTGCTCACAATCAGTAAGGGCCTAATACTTGCTCTGTACTATCTAATAAAGCAGGGGTCCCCAAACTTTTTCCAGCGAGGACCACATGACGTTTCCATTCTCTGATTCTCTAACTTACTTTATCAGTACAAACATTTTATGAGACTATTACTATACGCACACCATGGTATGTACTATTTTCCCAACATCCTTTGAAGTGTCCGTATGAGCCTCAAGGGAACTGCAAAACCCACCTGCTCACACTTGAGGTGCAGTTGTTCCTATGCACGTCCCTCCACAGGCCCGAACAACACAAAAACCTGCAACATCCGCATGGGTCAACCCCCTGTGCAGGTGCATGTAACTAAAGCTTTATTAAACCACAGGAGCCAAGTCCCAACCACTTGTTGATTTATTGTTAGCATTTTAAACCACCTAATATTGTCTCAATTCCTCCACTTCTCTTGAGCGCCTCCTCTTGAGCGGGAGGGAGGACCCCCTCCCCCTCTCTTGTAAGGCAGGTCTCCCTTGGGGTTTTGTGCCTAGGGCTGGGGTGGGGCAATTCCCAAAATCCTGGGTGGTGGTGGGCTGCTTGTCTGGGGTGGGGGGCCTTGGGCTGGGCTCCCTGGTGCATGTTTGTAACATTTGAGTGTATTTTTGTACAGGCCCCGCCCTTTGGACTAACATCTACACCCCACAGTAATGATGATAAATCTTCACCAATTTGTTGCTTTGTGATTTGAACCCCTCCTAGTTCCTTTTTACCCTCCAACTTCCTTACCCTTATCCTTACCCCCCCCCCCCCTTTTCTTTTGCACCCTTATCCCTATCTCTGACACCATACTCTCTCCTTTTCTGTTCTTATTTCAATTCAATCCAAAAAGAAATGTTCACAAACATGTAATATAAAGAATTTCAGCCTCAAATACAAAAGGGGTTCATACAAATATATGTGTGTCAGAAGATTCATAGTACAATCTGTCCAACAAAAGAGGCCTTTAGCTCTTGTTTTTTTGCTCAGCACTGGACAGGACAAGTAAAAAGAAGGGTCTCAATTCTCGCAATACCTTTACTCACACCACTCGTTAAATATTTACCTTCACCCTGCTGTTATTCTTTCAATCCTTTTTTTCTGCTCTATACTGTTCTCACCCATCCACTCATCTCTATCATATCAGTAAACTTCTTACCTTTTCATCCTTTATTTCTGCTTATTGTTACCCAATCCCCCAATGGGACACCGGGTTTTTTTCAACCCATTCATTCACTTTGTTCTTTCCCTCTTCCTACACCTTTACAACTTCTGTCCATTTCTTAACCAAATTCTCTCCTCCATTCAGCAATACCATTAATATGCTTGTAAACCATCTTCATCTCCAATTCTTTATTATAAACCCTCCATTCCATTCGTCCATACATTCATTTCTTTTACTTGTCTTGTTGGTCACTCTTATCTTTCTGTCTGTCTGTTTTCCTCATTCTTGCTGAAGCATGAAGCAGTGCTCCTCCATTATCCATTAATTCCACCTTTTTTTCCCTTCATCTCTTCTGAGTTCTGTAATCAGATAAGATTTATCTTGATGAGATGTAAAATTACCACAAGGTCAAATCCACATTCGCTGTTAACGCCTGGATATTTCTTCTAGTCTTTGAACTGTTGTTGTGCATCTATAAATATATGAGGAGATACCTTACAATAATGACTTATTATAAAACACAACTTAAACTGACAAAACTGATTCAAAGCACCCCAAACAGTTTTTGCATAACCCCTCCCCCCGTGTGTTAGATGTGACCATTTTAAAGAATATAAACAGTCAATTAAAGCTAATAATAAATAAACTGTAATTGCAAAATACTTTGTGTGAAAGAATTATTAAGAACATCTGAAAAAAAATTGGTTTGTGTTACCTAGGCATTTGCAGGCTGTTGCAACCTTGTGCAATAATACTTTTAACTCCCTAGTTCATTTTCTTGACCTAAATCGGTTTACTTTTTCCTAAATATGTCTTAGAAAAATATTTCTATACTTCAGTTTTCTTTCCTGGATTGCATCATTCAGAAATATGGAAATATCTGGAAATTCAGTTGACAGTAACATGGAAATAAGTCTTTACAAAGCCCCCAACGGAAATTACCAAGCATGCATCAACTAGCAGACAAATGCAATCAGCGGGAAGCTGTGGAGAAACACCTAAGGAGCCTCCTAATGCTGCCTGCAGTCATCAGAGGTAACACAAGTGACGTGAAAATGTCTGGCTTTCATTTCAGACACACACCTCCCCAGTTGTTTTTATGATCACAAAATACAGTTTTTATGGATACAAAAAACATAAACATGACATTGAATCGTACACATTTATTTTTTGTGTAAAGTTAGACTTTTGATAGTGCTCTCCAGTTGTCATTTGAGGAACTGAAACATCTCTTGCTTTGCTTTATTTTTTAGGTGAATATTTTTATATTTATATTTATACAAACAATAACATTTTTAAGGAAATGATGCAGACTTAGAAGAGAGAGCTGGCTTGGGACCAGAACCTCCTCTGGAGAACTGACAGACAAAAACAGAGGTTAGAATTATATGGGTTCTGACTAAAGAACTAAAGTAAGAAAGAACTTATTCATTTTGCCTTTTACAATATTCTTTTTGTAATACCACTTCTCAATGAAATACTCTTAAGACATTTTTTTATCTCTTTTGCCGAGTTCACATCAACTGCGATTTGCATGAAGAATTTTTTTAGGTTTTATCTAGGAAAAACATGAGATTTTACCACAATTTTCCATAATTTAGACAATTTAATCCCTACATTTAATATATTTAAATATAAAACTCTCAAATACTCAAAGTATATGACATTTTAAAATAGAATGTAAAGCAATGCTATTCTACTGGACTGTGTTGAATATTTCTGGCGTAGAAAGACCAGGAAAAGCAAACATGGAAGCATAATCCTTTTGAGTTTCCCGGCAGCCAAAAAATTGATTAATTTAATTTCTGCATCAAGTATATTATCAGTTTAGAGATAAAGCAATTCAAGTTTCACCTGAGGTTTAAATTTGAGTTGAGGCAGGTGGCTGTGGTGCAGAGGTAGAGCGGTAGACCTCTGATTGAAATATCACTGGTTCGGTTCCCAGCCTACCTGCTCATGTGTCGTAGTGTCCTTGGGCAAGACACAGAACCTCACATAACTCCTGCTGGTTATAGTAGGCAGCAGTGTTCCACAGCGGAGCTGCCATCACTGCGTTAATGTGTGTGCATGGGCGAATGGGACTGTTACTGCATAGTGCTTTGGGCCGTCTAAGAAGGTGGTAAAGTGGTATTTAAGTATACGCCATTTACCATTTATGCCATTTGGATCAAAAGCATTGAATGAAGTGCAGTGCCATCTGTAACCTGGCTATCTGAACTCCTCTAGACACAGTTTCTGGGCCTAAATATCTTCTTATTTTGTTGGTGATTATGTGAAAACAATATATATACGGTAGTCATACATAGTCATATATTTATACAAAACTACTTTAACAAAGCAGCAAACTTAACTTTAAAAAATATGATGTTGAACTTGTCCGTAGAACATTTTTCATTGAAAAATATCATTTGAAACCAAAAGATAACTGAGGTTTCCTTTAGATCCCACACGCCGGAAGAAGATGGTAAATATGGCTGGTAGGGCAGAATGATAGAATACCACGATGTGTTGAAAGAGGCCTATCAGCTCTGACAACCTGTCCGGTCTGTACCTTTCTACGTGCCCCATGACAGCTGGGATTGGCTCCAACTGCCTGTGACCCTGATCAGAACCAAGCACTTTTTGAAAAGATAGAAAGTCAACTGATTGCCTCAGAAAGCAGGCACAAGAATTAATGAATGAGAGCAGTGACGTGGAAATTGAAGATGGAAGAATACTTTTGACAGCAAGACTAAATGATGGACAGACCAGACCAGCAAGAAAAGATCAATTTTAGCATAAGTGAATTGAGATAATGAGACACAAAAGATTCTAATTACTTTTGTAATCAGTTAATGAGAGAAAAACATCTCATTTAGGTTTGAAAATATGTCTTAAACAGTAATTCCTGCACTGACCTGGAATAAGTGTGTCTCCAGTGGCAACCTACTTCAATTTGCCCAGAAGTCTTTGTCAGAACATTTACTAAAAGAACACAAGGCGAGATTAATAAACCACAATTTATAGTGGCTTTAAATATCTTTCAAGAAAATCTCAATTCATCTCAAATCAGAAATGTATCTGTGGCGGGGTCCCGCTGAGAAAGGATGCAGAGGAGCCAAGGTGAGGAGGTTCGGTCTTTATTTCAGAATAGAGCACCACAATTGCTCCACGCAGGGCCACACAACGCATGGCACCTCAGTCTCACTCCTCCTTTCACTACCTGTGGTGCTCCCTTTTGAACGCTAAGCCACGCCTGTTGGGCGTTCCTCTCAATTATTGTCCAGGTGGCACCACAGGTAGTAATTTTAAAACATAACATACACAAATGCACAAACAATAAAACATGGTGTGGCCCCCCCTTATCGTCTGACGGTGCCACACCGTCACAGTATCCTTCCTCTTGCACCCTCAGTCCAAAATCCAAAGGTGTTTTGAATCAGAATGGCACTAGGTTACAGCCCCCCACAACCCTAATCTAACGTTGCCGGTGCAGCAAAAGTGGCGAGCAACATTGAAGCCATCCACAGTACCTTGAATTTAAGTCTGCACTCGTATGTTTCAACAAAATTGCAAATTTACATTCTCCATGTTCTGTGCAACCATACATTTAACATTCTTTCTTATACCTGCCATGTGTATTAAAAGAATGCTGATCAAGATATGAAACACAATCAGTAATAAGCAAATATTTTGGGTTTATTCCTGCTACTGCTTGTCTATGTGGCCATGAGGGGAGTGCCGGTCCCCAGCCTGGATAAAATACAGGGTTGTGTCAGGAAGAGCATCTAACATAAAAATGTCTGCCAAACCACCTGTGTGAACAGTAAAAGCTGATTCACTGTGGTGACCCCGATGTGTGAGTGACTTTAGGTCTGGAAGGGTCCAGACACTTTCAGCCTTTCTCCTGTTGTTCTTTCAATGCAGGATTTGGGACTCAGGGGAAAGAAATGTGTTTGCAAATGGCTCATGTGACTGTGCATCGAAGACATCCCAAAGATCCTCACACACAACATCCTAAGCAAAATTTGTGCATAACATAGTTAGAAACTAGGGCTGCACAATATGAGGAAAACTTGCAATTTGCAATACAGTATTAGTGATCAATATTGCAATGACGATAAAACTTGCGATAAATGAACAAATAGTAAAACATCTAAATACATCATTTCCATGTCACTGCATCACGTTAATTCAAATAAGAGTCCGCATAACTTAAATTACACTCCAAATGACCCTCGTCTACATAGGAGGTGAACATTTAACAAATAAGGGCTCCACCTGATCAGTCAATGATGTGAAGGAATCCGTCTGAATGGTTAAAATCATAATGGTGCATATTGCACAGCTTGATATCACGATAACGATAAGTTTGCCATGTATTGTGCAGGCCTAGGAAAAACCTTTTTGTGGGAAAGGCAGAAGCAAATTAGCAATCAGAAATCTCAACAAAGTTAACGAAGCTACCAAAATCTTGAATGCTAAATATGTGGACCTCAAAGTACAATGGAAGTATTATTTTGAAAGCCGCAGACCCGTTAGAAAGAGAATCTGCTGCTCTGACTCATTTGCATAAAAAGAGTTTGCAGCATAAACTCTTCAGTTGGAGCATTGCAGAGTTTTCAATTTTATGAATCCCCAGTGTCCGATTCTGTGTTTCCTTTTTGAAATAAATTAGATTTGCAGAGGTGCTTGGCTGGTGTAGAAGTCTTTGTGCTTTATATTTCATTTGAATGGCAGAACAGAATTACATTTTGTACCCAGCATTTTTTTCTCCCCCTGGAAAAGTACTTGTATGCCGCCTTCTATTAAGAGGAATTTACGTTAACTCTTAACAGCATTACATTCATGCGGAGTATGAAACACTATATGTATATTTTAATGCCAAAAAATGGGAATTTTGCCATTTTTTGGCATTAAGTTTCACAAAAACTGGGATTGGAATTCTCTTCCTGGAGTGTCTCTGCTTGTTTCAGCATTCTGTCTGAGTTAAGTGTCAGGATGAAGAGGTTTTAGGTACAGAAGAAGCGTGGGCCGTTGCTGTTTTGATCATATTAGTTAGCTGATGTCTGTCTCCCACTCAGCCGCCTGCATCGCCGATTGGTGTGACAATCCCCAGTGAAAATAATGATTGTTTTCTCTTCTAAAGTTGGTGGCATTTATTGCTGATGTGTGTGTGTGGGTTTGTGCATGTTGCTGCAGATACACATTGTGGTGAGCTTAATGAGCTTATTATCTGGCGTTTTCTGGCTGGATAAATCTTGAGGACTAGGAGTAGTAAGTGAGGGATTTTATTTCTCTCGTCATCTTGATGCAGAGCTAGAATGAGGAACAAGATATTTGTTGTAGCTCCCAGCAGAAAATCCGAGTGTGGAGGCTGTCAGTTTAGCCGCTGTCAGAAGGGCAGACTGCATGTCTGTCCAGAGGTTTTTGCTCTCTGGAGAGGAGGATGCCGGAAAGAACGGGAGGTCAAATCTGAGGTGTTGAGTTGGTAAATGATGCTTGAAAGTTGAGCCAAACGTGGGGCAATGATGCTTTATTTGTCATGATAAATCTTCTGGAAAAGAGAAAAATCCATGTAAACAAATTGGAAAACAAACTATAAATTTTGATTCATGGTTTAGGTGTAAAGCCCCAAAGATAATCTGCTCTATTGGTGTCTTCTGTGGTTTCTTGCATTGTCCAGTCTCAGCTAGAGCTCACATATCATGCTAATTTGGGAGTCGCAGCATGCTGAAGCTATATAAATATAAAGTTTAAGTGATTTTATCAGTCTGTGTAATTGCAAAGCAACAGAATTTTTAAAGACCCTGACATAAATACATTTCTACTGTGGACTTCTTTATATATTGAATGTTACATAGTGGTTAAATGGAAAACCTGAAATACTTAAAGTGCCATTCCGATTATCTTTTGTTCTATTGTAAAAGCGTTTCCAGGGTCTTTTAATTATGATCAGAGAAACAGTGTTTTCTTTAGTTTCTGCAGAGCAGCAGTAGTTCATTAGAAATTCTGAAATGTGGGCGGGACTATCTGCGCTGACCAAGCACACCCCCATTTCCCATCATCCATCTGTCTACACTCTTTCCCACGAGCGTACAGCCCCTGACACCCCCAACCTAACATTACTGGTTCAACAAAAATGGGGAGCAATATTGGAGCTCTCCAGCCGTACAGTTTTGAGTCAGATGCCAGCTCGGACAAGGAAAACAAGGACGTACATGAATCCAGTGGTCAACAAGTGCGTCAGAATGTTGCGGAGCAGCGAGTTTGTGGCCTGCTGATAGTAGCTTCTACGCCTTTGCTACAAGCTTTTTAAAGTGACATTTTTGCATCTGCTACCAATTCACAATTATTTGATTAAAGAAATACTCAAAATTGCCATTTTTATTTTTTATGCATGATTTTTTTATATCCATCATCAAAGCATGTTAAAAACACCAAAAACACAATTTTGAAAAATGCACTGAAGAAAATCTGCAAAACAACGAGACCACAACAAGTGAACCACAGTATGGTGAGGGACCACTGTAGTCCAAACAGTGAAGCTGGCTGGATCTTCACTGGACACCAGTGAAGATCACAAATCATTGAAGAAAAAGGTTCAGCGCATTGTCTAGTGGGTCTAGATGACCCAACTCCCAATGGTAAAGAGCCTAGGATAGCACAAGGGTTAATGCCTGTATCAACGTCAGGCTCAACACTCTTTACTTGCTTTTTTGGTTTGGTGGAGGCTGCAGGGCCGTTACTGGCAAGAAGACGTCTACGAAGGTCCACTGCTACGTGTTTATGAAACATAGTTTGCGGAGAAAACAGTGAAAAGTGATGTGTATCACATTAAAAGTTGTTTAATGAGCCTGCATTCATTGAACCACATTCTAATGAGTTGCTGTGTCTCATCATTGTAGTATTATGGCATTCTTTTAAGAGATTTCTGTTAAGGAAACTACAAGGTAGCTTTTAGGATGACATCACAGCAGCGCGTGCCGCACAACGAGAAACTGAAAAGCATATAAAATGAGGTTTTAGTTGTGTTAAAAGAAACATGGTAATAAGTAAGCAGGTGGATCTTTTTTTTTCATTGATAACATGACAATCTGTGCTTTACATTTGTCTGCGGCTCATCAGTTGCTACATTCTGACTGTGTTTAGATCATGTGACCACTGGCTATGGTGGCCGTTTTGGTTCAGTTGTTCCGCTCTGAGGACAGATGGTATTCAGACTGAGGAATCTCAGAGCAAACCGAAGCTCAGTCCGATTGGAAACAAACCAAGATCACCTCAAAAGATGGGGTGGTCCTGGACCAGGGTTTGCTTTGGTGTGTTCAGACTAAAAATTTGTTCTGGATTATTGGGGGAAACAAACTCTGGTTCACTGTAAGTGGCCCAAATGTGTCTAGTTTGAATACACCCCATGAACAGAAATGAACTAATGAGAGTTTTACAAGTAAAACAGAGCACAGCTAGAAACTGAAGAAGCTGGACTTATGAAGGCTATGAAACATTTCAAGGATGATTTTCAAATGAAGCACGCAGTCATCCTTCCATTTTCTATATTCCTGTGCTGGGTTACAGATACTGTTTTTTAAAGGCAGGGTACACCAGGACAGTTTGACAACCAAACACACTCACAGTCACACAAAGGGGCAAATTTAGAATCACCAGTTTATCTATGAAGCATGTTTTTGGACTGACGGAGGAAACCGGTGGGTACTGAGAAAACCCACACATACGTGATGCAAACATGCAAACTCCATACACAAAAAACTCAGCTGGGATTTGAACTCACTGGGAGGTGAGAGTTTAACCACTACACCACCATGCAATGGTCAGCTGAAATTGCACTACTAAAAACACAAATGATTACAATAGAAACAGATGTTATCATAAAAAAACACAACTTGAGCCTCCTGACTGGAAACTTAAAAGGAATTTGTTTTGGTTTTCTGCACATTAGGAAGAACTAAATTGATGGAATTATATCTTTAAACTTTAAAAGAAGACATCCACATCCACATAGCAACCTCTGCATGGACCAAACAACACATTAAAAGTGTCCTAAAGGCACTTGCTTCTGTAGTAAGGCCTACAGGTTCACATACATTCTGAATTATCAGTTTGTTTGTTTTTTAATTCTTCTGACATCGATTAGTAATTAGACACTTTCCCAGAAACAAATTATATAAATCTAGTAAAAGAAATGCAAAAAACATTTTTGTTGAATTTTTGTATTTCAACTTTAAATTGAATTGAAATCCAAACTTTAGAAACACTGAAGAAATACTACGAACTTGACACTCCTGACTTTGTATAACAACACAGGAAGCAGAGCAGAATAATCATTCAGTGGCAGCTTCAATGTTTTATGGGTGAAAAGAGGCCTTTCAGCTTTGATGACTGCATATTAGAGGAATGAAAAGTGTGAAGACGTCCAGTTAGATGAGTGAATGGTGCAATTTTGCTTTGATGGATAAATAAATGCTGCACTAATGTCTTGTTGCTGAGATGAATGGCATTCTAATGAATCATTATGGAATAATGGAGAGGAATTAGCATCGTCAGTGTGGCCTTTGAACACATTGAGTTTAATGGTTATCAGCTGCAATACAAACATCATAGACAGCATTTTTTTAAATGATGTACATCTTTTCACTGAGGCTGTACATTTAATTATAGCTTTCAGTCAAAAAGAAAACAGGCAAGCTGTCAAACTTCCTTGAGATTGTGGGATTGTAAGTGTTAAAATATTTAAACAGATTTAAAAAAAATTAAATTTTCCTTGTCTCAAATGTTATAACTTATGATATACATTTTATTAAGAATGAAAACCTGCAAACTGTAAAAAATATTCTCTAATGCTAAAAAAGGCATTTGGGCCAGTGTCTTAGTGAACAAAACCCAGCGAGAGACACCAGGTTCCACAAAGTTCCACTTCATCATTTGAAAAACTCACTTTATTTAGGTGTTTGTGGCCAATCATGCTGGCCCCTGCTTGTTGGCCTCTCCTCAGACGCCAGGCACCAACACAGAGGACCATCCCAGTGTGGCCCAGTGAGGCTGCACCAGCTCTGCAAGACTGTTTCCAGCACACAGACTGGCAGGTCTTTGGGGAGGCAGCTTTGCATGAGGGGGAGGTGGACCTGGAGGATTATAGATCAGGAGTCCTCGGGCACATCAGAAAGTGCACGGAGGATGTCACCAGCACCAGGACTGTAACGGACTATCCCAACCAGAAAGCCTGGCTGAATGCGGAGGTGCGCTCTCTGCTGAAAATCAGGAATGCTGCGTTCCAGTCTGGTGACAAGGTGGCATTCCGAGCAGCGAGAAGGGAGCTGCACTCTGGGGTGAAGAGGGCAGCTCACTACTCCTCCAGGAATAGGGCAAAGGCAGAGAACAAATTTTACACACCCAGGTGTGTGCCAACTGATGGGACTTTACCTATTAGCTTAATCAGCCCGCTACCTTTTGATTAAAATGTGTCTTGTGTTGTGACATCTTTCAAGATCTGGCAATTTTTCTCAATAAGACCTTTGTCAACCATTGAAAAAAAGACGAAAAATTAAACCTCTTTTGATTTAGTTTGTGAGGTTCCTGCTTTTGAAAAAAAAAGAATAGTTGTGCTTTTTCTAATGGTCAGTAGCTTTTGGTTTATTGATTTTGCCCAAACTGAAAAGGATTGGCATTGTCTTTTTCCAGCGGATGGTAAATCTGCCCTTATGACCTAACATTTCTCTTTACCAAAGATCAACAGTCTCAACTTTATTAAAATGGAATATTGGTCATTAAAGGTTCAGTTTTACAACATCTGTAATGCTTTATTCAGTCTTAGTCATAATCAGTAAGTCAAATATTAAGTCAAATGTCATCTTCCAGCTCCTTAAAATCCTCTTGATGTTTTCTCTTGATCCCTGCACACAGTCCTGACAGATCTGGGGAAGTGGGCGGCGGAGGGTTTTCTGTTTAAGAAGCAGGCGAATTATAGTCTGAAGAGGCGAAATGGAGGAATGGCTGTAATTCCAGAGAAGATAATGTGTGGTGAGAGCCTGGCGTCGCTGATGCAACACTCATAGAGGGGGCAGTTCGAAACACAGGGTCGCTTTTACTCTGCAGTGCTTTGGCATTTCTCAGCCGACTCCTCTGCAGGTGTAAGCAGTAGAGCACAAACACAGACAGCTTACAGGAAAATGGAGCTAAATGTTGAATACCTGCTGGTTCCAGCAGTCACTGAACCTCAACACTGACCCTGTGTGTGCTGGATGGAGAGGCTTCCTGAATATAAAGATGCCTTTCTTCTGAAAAGCACGTTTTCTTGTTTTTGACTGAACGCTTAATTGATGGACTAACAAAACTAAACTCCGATTTTGATATATACACACAGGTTGTTTTTTTAGACAGGATTTAAAAAACACATTGAGTAAAATAAATTTCAAGCTTGATTTAATTAAAACTTCTTCTAAAAATTCATTTAGTTAAAGTAAAGTTTATAAATAAAGTTTTCTTTCATTTGGTTTCATCACGTTACGCTGCAAGTCCTGGTGAGACATTTGTTTGTTTATTAGAGAGTTCTTTATGAAACTCTAAACTCTATGAAATTTCTTTATTTGATTGGAGGACTTGTCTTACTGAGTATAAAAGTGTGATGTCCCTGAAATGCACATCACATTAACAAATCACTCAACGTAAAAACATTTTAAAGATCACAGCAACAGTTATAAAAATCATTACATTTTAAATTCCAGAAACCAAAACGTAAAAGAAAAATACTTTTTGGAAAACAAAAGGAATTTCCAGAAAGCAAAAGGAAACATTAGAAAACGAAACACAATGAAAAACCAGAAAAGTTAGGTACTATGGAACATCACTGACTGACCAATGATGTCCAGCATCGCTTCATTTCAAGGAACGTTCAGTTGAAATGATGGACAAACAGAATTATTCAATCAGCGATGTTCCATAGTACATTTCATTTTGTTTTCCGGAAATTACTTTTGTTTTCCAAAAGGCTTTTTCATTTTTGTTTTTTTTACGTTTTTGTTTCTGAAATTTTGTTCTGTTTTCTAAATTGCTGTTGTGATCTTTGAAATGTTTTTGCGTCGAGGGATCTGTTGATGTCACTTGTTCTTCAAGGCCACTGTAGAAAAGTGTTAAACATTGTGTGACTTATTGCTTGAGTCTTAAACAATTTTTCCATTTACATTTTTAGTGCCAAAAAAGTGAAATTGCAAAGTAAGGCAGAAATTTACGGAATGTGTTTGACCTATGAATGCATAAAAAAGCAATTCTGACATTCATTGAGGAAGAATGTAGATTAATTTCTGTCTGAGCATGTTTAGGTATGAGGCTCTTTGGACATTTGACTGTATAAGAGAACTGGAGCAAGTGAGGGACTTCCTAAAAAGTGCTTAACTTCTGGCTCCATCCAAATGAAGAACATTGAGTTGACAATTTTTCACGGTATGAACATTGTCATGTTGGAGCTAGAAATTGATTGGTCAGCTTTTCTATGGCAACCACTCTCACCAATCTGGAATGAGCTTGTTGGAAGCCCATGCCCCTACCACTTGAAAGCAGTTTTCCACTGATATCAGTCCAGAAACATCTGCGCAACGTTAGACATGGGGACCAGCGGACACCAGGCGTTTTCATTGAGGCATCTGATTGGTCAGTTTAGAACTTGAAAAACTTCCACTAGGGAAAAATATAAAGAAATTAGGACAATCAAGAACAGGTTAAGGTATGAGAGCAAGAATTCTGACCAATCAAATGACTGAGAAATAGCTGTTTATTTCTCTATAGAAGTCTTTGGGATTTTGGCTTCTTCGAGCCAGCAGGTACTTCCTGTATGGAATGTCAGGGAGGAGGAGTCACTCAGTCCAGTTCTGGCATTGTCAATTTTAAAGAGCAGTGTAATCAATCCGGGACCAGTCCCCCAACACCATTGCAAGTCTGCAACCTTAACTACAAAAGCTATCAAAGCCAATGAATGATTGGCTGACTTAGTTGGCTATACACAGCTACAACTGTAAGGGTTGGACATTACTTTTTGCTGAAGGAAGTGCTTTGTCTCCTTCTGACATCTTTTTCTGTTGCGTAAATCCTGGACTCTTTAAACCCTTGAGCTTGCCGCGTACATTCTGATTGGAGAGGGAGATTTTGAAAGTGTATAACATGTTGGATAACCAGTGCATATGTTTACATCACCTATATGGTATTTAACTGCACAATATTTTTGATCGTTTCTGATCTTTGGTACAGAAATATTGTAATTATTTAAATACAAATCAAAATACGTGAATTATTGTCAGGATTTGCAAAGATAAAAATTGTTACACTGCATTGAAATTGTTTTGAAATGCTGTTTTAGTTGGAAATATCTTCACCTTCATTACTCACCTGTCAAAATGAGCTGTGAATAGTGGGATTGTGTTAAAGTACTGGATGAATTTTAAAAATAGCTTTTGTAAACTGAAAGCCCAACACATTTGCTCGCTCCAAAAAGCAGCAGGCTGTCAGCACATACAGAGAGGAAGACCGTGTCTAATTCACAGGCTTTTCCCACTTTTACAGCCAATAACAAAATGACTGGAAAACAGAGTGGAAACTCCTGAATACTGATGAGCTACATCCATCAACCAGCTGTGAACAGTAGGTCCTTCACTTCAGAGCCCTATTATCCCTGCAAACCCAGAGTTCAGTGTTGTTCTATATGAACTCGAGTCAGCCTGTTTGTCCACTCACATCACGTAGAAGAAGCAGCATAATGAAGCTCCAGAAATGCCTGCTTTTTTTTTAGCTTCTCAGCACTAACAATCATTTTCAAGTAGAAAAGACTTGATGCTCATTTTCATAATCTGCTCAAACTCTGCCTAGTTTGACCTGAGGTGGCTAAAATCTGCCTTATCTTGTTGATACACAGAAAAAAAAGGAATTTAGCCGTGCCGTTTGATTTCTTGACGATAAAGGTAATTAAAAGTTTTCACTCATATACTATGTACAGCATATATTTATAGCAGTTTGCAAAACAACAAAGATTTAAACAGCTTTAATATAATCTCAAACCATTAACATTTGAGCAGTTTAATGCAACCACAACGGGGGACAATACGGTATTTTTGTATTTTAGTTATGTGAATCATAAACAGAATCTTATGCTGGATTGCTTGTGGACCAGATTAACAATAACCACCACTAATGCTGCTGACCTACAGTGGACACTGGACAACTGTTGTTGGATGGAGGGAATGAAGGGGATGTTTGTGGATGGAGAGAGAAACTGAAAGTGTAGGAATTAGAGTAGGAACGTTAAATGCAGAGACATGGATGGGCAAAACTAGTTTTGGTCACTTGAGGTGGTCAACATGATGGAAAGAAGGTGGATCTTCTGTGTGTTCAAGACAGCAGACAGAAAAAGAGCAGACGGCTTCTACCAAGAACAAGTTCCAGCTGTTTTATCATGGTGTGGATGGAAAGAAGAGGAGGGTAGCAGCGTTCCAGAAGGAGAAGTCTGCTAAGAATGTTGGATGTTGGTGGTGGTGGTTTGAATTTCAGCTGGGACCTTTATTGTTTGGAGTTGGCATGTTCTCCCCATGCATGGGTCAATTTTCTCAGGGCTCCTCGGTTTCCTCCCACAGTCCAAAAACATGCTTCATCGGTTTGTTGAAAACTCTAAATTGCCCTCAGGTGTGAATGTGTGATTGTGTGGCCTTGCAGCGAACAGTTCAGGGTGTACTCTGCCTTGGCCCAACTGTAGCTGGGTTGGTTCTTGACGCCCTGTGGCCCGAAAAGGGATTCAGCAGGTTCTGAAAATGGATGGATGTTCTAGAACAGTGTTTTTCAACCAGTGTGCCGCGGCACACTAGTGTGCCGTGAGAGATGGTCAAGTGTGCTGTGGGAAATTGCCCTCATTCACTGATCTAAAAACATTTCCCATCTCCGGGAAATCAGCTCTTTGTTCATCCAAACAGGCCCTGATAAAACACTGAGTAGTTAGGAATATAAAAGATCATAAAATTAAATTGTCTTTGTGTTTATTTAATTCTAGTAAATACATTTTGATAAGAATGACGTTACTGCGATTTACCTGCAGCTATAAGTGTTTGCGGAAAAGTCCCGCCCCTTTAACTGTCTCTGCCAATCATTCTTGAAGGCTTAATCACATGTCATCAGTCTGACCAATCAGAAGTGGTTAAAGTCTTCACTTCCTTGTTCCAATTTAGCTCATAAGTCTCTCAGTTCTAACAAAAATACCAGCTAAAGCTCGTCTTTAGCGGTGTAGCTTTCCACAGAGTCTGGTGTCAGACCGTGGAACAAGTGATTAATGAAGACCATGAATTTCTGCTTTTTTTTTTCTTCTTTGGATGCTGGTGTGCCGCGGGATTTTTGGCAAGGTTAAAGTGTGCCGTGGCTCAAAAAAGGTTGAAAAACACTGTTCTAGAAGACTAGAGAAGATATGATAGGTCAATTAATCTGATGCTGTACATAACTGTGAGGACGCGTACAACCAACCAGGATGGTTTTATAAGCAGAAAACGTTTTGTAAAACTTCAACTGAACTTCGCTTTTTAATTAAAGACATTTCCCCTCTTATCCAGAAGACTTTCTCATGGTGGAAAACATGGTGGACGGTATTATCCTAACTTTTCTGAGGAGTTGCTGTCGTCTGTAAATGCGGTGAGATAACGGTGGTTGCCTTGGAAACGTAATGCTACCATGGATCCCACATCTCGATAACGTGATCACAGTGTTCAGCGTTTCGTTTACACATCCAGATGAAATACATCACATGAGCTTAGTTACCTTCCGGAGAGAAATCCAAATGTGGTAATCTGATTTCTCATTATCAGATAAAGATTTTTATAAAGTTTGCAAAAATGTGTGTCTGAACCTTACTTAGGGGTGAAATAAGGACATCCCTGTTTTCCCCATTATCTTTTATTCTTGAGCATCATGATAGAGCCTTATAGAGCCATATAAAACACTGAGCTTTATATTGTGACAGAATATTTGGGGCTAATGCTGTTTTTTCCTGCCTACTTTTTCAGCAGATGGGTGTGACAGTGCGCTGTTGTCCAACCTGCCCCCATCATCCTTCAGAAGCTCCTCCCAGTTGTCCAGCAGCCATGCAGCAGGTTATGCCAAACTCAACAGAAGAGATGGTGAGAAACATTGTTTGACTAAGAGCAATTCAAATCTCTGTCTTTCTTCTAAAAAATTCCAAATAAAATTTTTTAAAAAAAGTTAAAAAGAGCAGAGGAAAAATGGAAGCATACGACAGAGTTTTTGGGCCAGTTTACAAAAAAAACGTTTTTTTTTAATTACACCTTTTAAGTCGTAAATTTACAAGAAAGAAAGTCATAACTGTTAAATTACGAGATTTTAAATAGTAGTTTTACGAGATAAAAACTCATAAATTTACGATTTTTATCTCGTAAATTTAGGACTTAAACCCTCATATATATATATATATATATATATATCCGAGAAAAAAGTCAGAGATTAACAAGGAAGAAACACCAAAGTTGTCCGTTTATTGGAGCCTAGCTAGAAGATGAAATACGTGGAGCTTATTTTGACGCTTTATTTCCGGATAGGTTTAAAAAAACAAAGAGATTCTGAACCTTTTGGCGACTCAAAATCAGATTATTGTCAGTGTAGCTGGCTTTCTGGGGTTCAGTGTCGGTAAAGTGGAGTTTCATCTGTAAAATAAGGAGCTCAGAGACACGTTTGGGTGTAGAGGATTGCTGCAGCTTTTATTGTCCTTTTCATTCACATAACCTGAAGTTCATCTGTCACATTACGTCATGAACCTGTCATCCGATCACCAATGTGGAAGTAAACAGTGTTACATACGCCCCTCCTGCAGATGAAACGTCCCGTTTCAACATAAAACAATAAATATGTATGAAAATAATCTGTAATATTAGCATTAGCATGTTGAAAATGCCAGTAAGTGCTCCTCCTCAGACGGAAGCATCACACAAACGTAGAGATCTGGGGATTCATTTATAAAACTTTGCGTAGGATTTGCGTCAGAAGTAGCGTACGGATGAAACATAGGACGTGCGTACGCACAATCAATTCTAAATGCAGCGCAGCTTTTGCGGCTTCATTACACGCCCATAGTTGCCCATAAATAGTCCGTGAAACGCCCTCAAGTTAATATTCATTGATTGGGAAATCATGGCAAAAGAGGAAATCAAAAAAACGTAACTTCACTCAATGTGAAGTAGAAGTTATCGTTGGCGAGGTGGAAAAGAGGAGAAAAATGTTGTTTGGAGGGCACAGTGTGGGCATTACTAATGCCAAAAAGGCACTCGAGTGGCAAACGGTGGCAGACGCCGTAAATGCTGTAGAAATAAAAAAGAAATGGTCGGACATCAAAGTCGAGGCGAAAAAACGTCTAGCGCTCCATCGCCAGAGTGTATCTGCCACGGGTGGGGGAAAGGGGGGCACCGGAGCTGACCCCTCTTGATGAGAGACTGGCGGCAATTATTGGGGAATCCCTATTAAGTGGAGTGGTGACTGAGGTGGAGGGGGACACCGACGCGCCAGATGCACCGGGTGACACTGGTCACCGAGCTACTACGTTAGTGAGCAACATGTCTGCAACACAAATAATTTGGGCATTGATTGAATGAAAATGCTTTCTATTAATGAAAGTATTTTCATTAACGTTCGGTGCCCTTATGGCAACATGAGTGCAGACAATAGCACTGATGACATTTGGGAAACCATACATAGCGGCAAATTGAGCTTTCTTGTTTGCCTGTTCACCCGCCGTGTATGGAAACTTTATGGAATCATGGGACGAAGCTATTATGCCTTTTAACATGTCTGGCATTACCCGGCTAAGGGTCGGCTGAGATATTCCTGACCTGTCAGCCAATTCCCTCTGAAAAGTGCCAGTCGCCAGGAATCCTATTGTTGTTAGGACTTGAAGTGGGACTGACACGGCGTGGTTCCTCGGAGTGCTCCTCTGTAACGCCGGGCCCAAAAGCCCGCAGAGGTCCAACAGGACGGCTCGAGGAAGTCGGAACCGGCTCATAAGTCACTCGTCCTCGTTTGCCAGCAAGTCTTCTTGCTGTCTAAAGATGCGTTCACTCCGAATTCTTCCATTTGCCACATCTTCTAAGAGCGCAAGATCAGCCATTGTGCGTCTATCTGTCTGTCTGTCTGTCTGTCTGTCTGTCTAATTGCACCTATCTGCTCCCCCAGACGGACACATTGAGGAGAATATCAGTTTTGTACATTATTTCGTTCTGTTAACTATATTATTTATGAGGATGAATTGTAAAACATGCCAATATTGCAGAACATATTTCACTTTTCTTTTTGCAAATAAGTGTTCATTTGAATTTCTGTTGTAATTTTCGTTTGATTTATTTTGTTTGTTTCACTGCTGATCGATCAATCGGGTGTTCGTGTAGCTGTTAATTGTAAGACTTTCTTTGTGAAGTCTTCATGTTATTTATGAGAGGCGGTATTGTCATTTTCACTTTCACGTGTTTCTTCCATCTGCCGACGGTGTTGCCGTTTCTCATTTCACCCGTTTTTGTGCGTACGCCTGGGTCAGAGCTTGCATGAAGGACCGCACATTTTCCCGTCAAGTTTGCTTTTTATAAATCTCAATTATTGCGTAGAGAGTGGAGTGCACCTTCTTTTGTGCGTACGCAATGTTTATAAATGAGGCCCCTGGTCTTTGGTGGAGGAAGAAAGGATTGGAGTGGACATCTGCAGTGAAACTGATGTCTTCATCAACGGCTGCAGAGATCCTGCAAACCACCCATCAATAAATAAAACATTAATAAATCGTAAATCAAACAAAAGAGCTTCTAAACATTTGGAACGTTATCATTAAACATTCAGCTCACCTGTTCCATTGAGTTTAGTCGGTCTGCTCTGCGCGGCGTTCACTTGCTGCTCTGTATGCTCACTTCCACTTTAATCTCGTAAATTTAGGATGGATCAGAAAACGTCTCTGTGCAGCTGTTTGAATCCGAGGCTTATGCGAGAAGGATAATTATGACCGATGTCTGTCAGTCCTGCCTGAAAAGCCATCCGGGGGTTTGAATGCTGATGTGATTCTGGGAAAATACAAGGACCGGGCTCTCACTGCTTTATCCCAACATCAAAGCTGAGTATCACCCAGAAGGCCGATACAGCTTTAATTGGGACTTGAACAGTTTTCTCCACCTGAAGCTAAAATTTGGAGAGCGAGGACACAGACACAGTCCTCCATTAGTTTGAGAGTTTTTAGAAAAAAAAAAGAAATGGTTCAAATCCGCTTGTTTTGTCTCATCTGACTTCAATTTGGTTAAAAGGATTAGGATCACTTGTGGATATACAGTAATAACATATTTTCGGCAGATTGCATTATGTTTCAGCAGATTGCATGCATCGTGTGGAGGGATAATGAAGGATTTGCTGTTACATTTTCAGTTTGACTGCGTTTCATCATGTTTTACTCACAGTCTTTGTAAGAGGCCAACCAAAGCTGCAAAGAGAAGAGACGTTGCTGTTTGATGACACTTGCAGACGTTGCACACCATTGGCTGCTTTGATGAAGACGTTTTTTCTTGATGAAATTTATTCGCAATAATCCTTTGTTTCTGTTTTTTTGAGATTTGATTATTGGGTGTGAGCATTTTAGAAGTCTGGAGATTCAGACATGACAATCGTTTCAGAGTTTTGTGAGAATTTTCTACGGTGGCCCTGAAGAGGAAATCGCGTCAACAAACCATTTAATGTGGAAAAATATAATAACACACCAGGACAGTTTGTGGCTGACTCCACTCTCAGGCCAGATTTGAAAAATGAGGGGAAAAAAGGGTGTGGGACCGGGGGAGGTGGGCTGAGCGGGGGAGGTGTGGTCTTGTTCTATGATTGACAGTAACTGAGAGTTTAGCTTATAGTCTCGATCAAAATATAAAAAAAAAATAATAAGGTTCAGGAGGCCAGAGCAGGCTGCCTTCCCATCCCGCTGCGGTTCTCTGTTTACTGGCGAGCCAGGTACCCAGGAGCCGGTTTAGCGAGCTCTGCCGCCCTCTGGAGCCTTCAAAGATGGGCGGGGCTATTAAACTGGAACTGCAGAGCATGAAGTGAAACTTCTTTTTTTTTTTTTTTCAACTTGTCCTGTCCAACAGCTAGGCAGACAGATGAGAGCTGAGGGCCTCTTGGGTTGGACATATTTTACTTTAACAAGAGGGGTTATTAATCTTCAGACAAACCAAAGGTATGTCTGAATAAACCCCTTTTGTAATTGAGGCCAAACTTTATTAATTTCAAACATGTCTGAAAATCTTTGGTGTTGGACCGGACGGAAAAGGAAAGAGGGGAAGAAGAGAGAGGGACGTTAGAGAGAGGGGGGGTAGGGGGTGATAATAGGAGGGGAAGGGGGATAAGACCATGAAGCAGCATAAAGCAACAAGTTTACTGGTTGTTAATCATTATGGTAAGGTTCAAATGTAAAAAAAAACAAACAAAAGGGCGGAGCCTGTCCACACACACACTCAAATGTTATAAACACACCTGTTAGTTGCAAAAATGTCCACCTGTCGACATGTACACAAAACAGATAGTGTTCACACGCATACTTATGCCTTAAAACCAACTAGTGTGAAATATTTCAGTCATTCAGTCTGTTGAGCTAACACCTGTGCTCAGGTGAGTGTTTATGTTCTTCTAAAATGGATGGTGGAACGTGAAAAGAAGGAGGGAGAGTGCCCAGCCATCCCCACCCCAAGACCCCCACCGCACCAGCAGCGGCAGCCGGAATCCCCCCAACGCCACACGGGAACCGGCAGGGAACAACCGCCGCCCGGGCGACCAAGCCCGCCACCCAGGCCAGGGCCAGCAGGGCCGCCGCAAGGCCCCCAGAGCCAGAGAGCAGGGAGGCACGGAGGGAAAGAGGGCGCCGCCCCAGCCCAACCAGGAGAGCAGCCCCCCCGCCGCGCCGGGAGAACCCAACGCAGGGCCCCACCGGAGAAGGACGCCCACAGCCCCAGACGAGCACCCCACCACCACCCAGGAGTTCCGGGCATCCCCCCGCCCCAACCCCAGGTACGAGCCAGGACCCCCCAAGGGAGACCCACTCCGCACTCCAGGCAGCCATCCGCCCGGCCCACGGTTGGTCCAGGGAGGAGCGAGGCAGGGGCCCGCCGCCCCCGCCCAGAAGGGGGGAACCCCGGGGAAAAAAGAGGGCCCACAAGGGGTGTTGTAAATATGGCCCCACCAGGCTCGGCCACAGTTGGAAATTTGGCGGGGCCCAGCACTCAGGAGCAAGGACCAGAACCCACCCCCCAGGGACACGAACACCCCCGGCTCAGATGTAATGTGAACCCCCCCACTGCGCGGAGAGAGCACCGCCGGGCCCAGGAAGCCGGCACCCCGGGGACACAGCCGCCGTTGCAAAGGGGCCCGTACCCCCCCACCAGGGAAGAGGCAGGTGACAGATGGTCCTAGGTCCCACCTTCCTTGCAAAATGTGTGTGCGTGTATGTGTGTTTGAGAGAGTGTGTGTGTGCATGTGTGTGTGTTTATGTTGGGATGTATATATTGAGGGGGGAGGGGTGTGTGTACTAAGGGGGGTGCGGTTAAAATTGGCGGGTAGGGCACTAAGGGGACGTCTCCTGATTACTCACAGTGACGTCCCCTCACCCTCCCCACCAAGGGGCCCTAAATGTCTGAGGTGCGGTTAAAATTGGCGGGTAGGGTGCTAGGAGGACATCCGCTGCTTGCTGGCAGTGATGTCCAAGCACCCCCCCTACCAAGGGCCCTACATGTCTAAGGTGCAAATAAAACCGAAAGAGGGGGGGCCCACTCCATACGGCAACCACAGGAGGGGGGTCACTGCCTAGTAAACCCCCCCCCCCCCCCCCCAAGGCTCATCGCAGGCTAAGCCCCACACCCCCTCACCCTATTATGAGGTTATATGAGGAAGGGGGTAAGTTGGGGACAGATGATAGACTGTCCCCCGGTGGTCAAACAGCCGTCCCCCGCCCCCCCCCCCCCCCCCCCCCCCCCCCCCCCCAGCAAGGGGGCCAGGCCCACCCAGCCCCGGGGCCCCACCCCCGGAGGCGCAGACACCCCAGGCCCAGCACCACCACCCCCACACAGAGAGAGGGGAGCCAGAAAGCGCCGGCCCCCCCCGGAGCAAGCCCAGGCCCCCACCCCCAAACGCCGGCCCTAGAAGAGCTCTGGTCAGGCCTCGACGGGACCGAGGCAGCCAACCGGCCGGGGAAACCGCCGATGGCCTCAGCGGAGACCCCGACCCGTCAACCCCCCCTGCCCCGTACCAATAGTGCCCCCCCCCCCTCCCCCAGAATGCCCCCCCACAGGACAGGGCCGACAAGACCCCCACCCCACCCCACCCCAGACCCCGCAGCCGAAGCGGATGACACCCAGAGCGACCGGGGGCCCCAAGAGGGTTGTCCCGTCCCGCCCCAGAGCCAGGGAAGGGCCGATCCCAGCCCCAGGTGTAGACGGGAAGCCCATCCAGCGCCGCTGGCCCCCCCCCCGAGCAGCGCCCCCCGCCAACCCCCCCCAGCACAGGCAAAGGGACCACCCCCCCAAGCCAAGCCAGACCACCACCCCACCCCCCCACCACGCACCCCCACACCCAAGCCCAGAGGACCACGCTGAAGTGAAACTTCTGAAATGATGTGGGAATACACCAGTTGACCAATCATGAAATTAAATTGAACTACATCATTTCAACTGGTGGGGGGCAGCACCCAGACTATTTTAGACTATAATTTCAGGAATTAAATAAGTTTATTTTAAATTGTCAAAATTGTGGCAAGGACCAAGAGTAAGCACTTTTGAAGCCCCGTTTGTCTAGGTTAACAGCTAAAAAATGTGATTTACTGTTTAGTTGCCCTTTAAACATTACAACAATTAAAAAAGCAAAAAAAAATTAAAAAGGAACATTATATTTTAAAAAAATGAAAGCCACATATCAGAAACCAAATGGAAAAAAGTTTTGAAAAAAAAGTAATTAGCAGGGAAAAACCCCAGAAAAAAGGTAGGTACTTTAGGAGGTGACAAATCGACGGACGATGATTGAAGTTTGAGTTTGGAAGAAGAGGGAAAAACGAAGGATGTCTTACCCAAATTGTGGCAAAGAGTTGGTTGAGAAATCACCAAACTTTTGCAGTGCCTGTAGTCAGAAGCTTAAAGAAAAATGTTCTGTCAGAAGATATCACCACAACGTGTGGTTGAAAATGTCATCATCCAATCAGTGATGTCCCATAATACATTTTTGAGTTTCATACTGTGTTTGCATTGAAAGATTTGTTAAAGTGAGTTGCACTTCAACAATTCAACATAGTTTTCAATTAGAAACTCTTATTTTATTTTTTTTTATGAGACATTAAACATTTATTTACAAACCCTTAAAAGACATCCCCAAAGTTTCATCTGAAATAATGAGTGCTGTGTATTCATTTTATGAGATGGGAACGGTAGTTTAGGATGGCATCAGGATGAACAGAGGCTCCACTCTGCAGGTTAGAGTTAAAAGATGTGACAGATAGAAGACAAAAACCCAGAAAAGTACCAGCCTAGAAGCGGGTGATGTAAAGGGGATTGGATATGGTTTGCAGGTGAAGCTTGCTGCCTGCAGAGCAGCAGATCTGATTGTGCAAATCAAAAAGGATTAAGAGAGTTTAAAGAAAAGGGAAGTGTTAGCTTGGTTAATATTAGTTTAAATAAAATGAAATGTCCTCCATTTCTGTCTTATTTCAGATACAATAGCATGAGGTAGTTGTAAAGTTAAGCAAAAGGCGGGAGATCATCATATGGAGTTTTATTGTTAATGGGATAATACAAGATGGATGTAGATAAGGGAACATTAAAGATCTTGTTTATTTTTTTTAATTCCTGCTGAACATCCCATCCAGACTCTTACCCTTTTGTACCCAATTTATCCAACAAGATGCTGGCATAAAGTAACACTAGAAGCAATTAGACATTTCTCGTGAATAGATGAAAAATAATTACACCTAAAGGGTTGATAAAGGCCCTTTGAAGTGTCTTGTATTACAATAATCAAAGAATAACTAATGGAAGAGCATGAAACTAATTATTCTAATTATGGGCTCCTCTGTTGTGGATAAAACCTGCCGGGTGGAGTTTGTAGAACAGCTTTCCTGCAGAGAGGTCATCCCTCCTTGTACCATGGGATTCGTAATTTTTGGCATTGGACACTTTTATCTACTTTTACATAAATCTTTTATTTTTGCATTTCGTTATCTCTACTTTTAGAGTTGCTTTTGAAGAACCTTGAGTGCAACATAGAATCCTGGATAAAGAAAACAGTTACTCTAAAAAAATATATACTTCAACACATTTGTTGTTGCAGGCAAGAGAGATAGTTATTTTTTGATTATTGTATTACAAGACACTTCAAAGGGCCTTTATCCAGAAGGATCCCTCAAGGGGTGCAGTCCCATCCAACTACCGGCCATGTCCACAACATGGAAGCTCATGTCAGGCATCATTGCAACCAAGATAAATAGGCACATGGATCAATACATGAGCAACACACAGAAGGGCATTGGCAGAGACTCCAGAGGAGCCAAACACCAACTCCTGGTTGACAGAACAGTCGCTCAAGACTGCAGGTCATGACACACCAACCTGTGCACAGCCTGGATTGATTACAAGAAAGACGATGACTCAATACCAATCATAGGAAACTAAATGAAGCTGTGGAAAACCACCCTTGAAGCCAATGGGAAGCCACTTGCACAAGTGTCCATCAAATGTGGGATATATATGCTTTCCCTGCCAGCATCTTACACCCTGCAGTTATGGTTATGGTCCGGTGGCACATCCCATGCAGGAGTTTGTCCTCCCATGAGGATCTGTCCTCCAGCACTGTATCCTCTGCCCTCCATTGCCTGAGACATTCACTGAGCACACTGTCAGTTGGGGCCTTGAGCTTGATGTCTTCATACATCCTGGATTTTTCATCATCATTTCATCATTTATCATCATTTCATCAGATAGTGGCTTTTACATTCACTAGTCCTCAGGGGTTCAGACCTATGCAGAACAGCAGTAGGGACAGAGCATCACCTTGGTATATTTGATGGACACTTGTGCAAGTGACTTGCCATTGGCTTCAAGGGTGGTTTTCCACAGCTTCATCAAATTTCCTATGAAGGTTCTTAGAGTCCTGTTGATGTTGTACAGCTCCAAGCATTCAGTGATCCACGTGTGTGTGGCATTGAGTCATAGGCTTTCTTGTAATCAATCCAGGCTGTGCACAGGTTGGTATGTCGTGACCTGCAGTCTTGAGCGACTGTTCTGTCAACCAGGAGTTGGTGTTTGGCTCCTCTGGAGTGTCTACCAATGCCCTTCTGTGTGTTACTCATGTATTGATCCATGTGACTATTTATCTTGGTTGCAATGATGCCTGACATGAGCTTCCATGTTGTGGACAGACAGGTTATTGGCCGGTAGTTGGAGGACGGCCGGGAGGCCACGCAGTCCTTCACGGCGGGTCAGGAGGACGGCCGGGAGGCCGCGCAGTCCGGCGAGGCGGGCAGCAAAAGGCTGGCGGCTCGGGCTCGGAGTCTGCGTCTGGAAGCGGGGGGCTCCGGGTCCGCGTCTGGAAGCGGGGGGCTCGGGGTCCGCGTCTGGAAGCGGGGGGCTCGGGCCAGGCGTCTGGTGCAGGGGGCTCGGGCCAGGGGACTGGAGCCGGGAGGGGTTGGGGTGCATCCCGTACCCTCCTGTACGCCACCCCCCTGTCCAGGACCTTCCTGGGAGCAGGGACAGGACGGGGTGTGTCAGGCACCCTCCTGGGAGCAGGAACGGGTCGTGGTGTGTCCCGCACCCTCCTTTCCAGCTCCACCTCGTCTAAGACCCGCCTGGGAGCAGGGACGGGTCGGGCTGTCTAGGGGACCACCTCCACAGCCATAGGTCCTGTTCCAGAGGGTCCAGGAAGGACCTTTGCCGGAGAACATCCTGCTCCATCCAGGAAACAGGGGGGGACTTACAATGAGGGCGGCGGTGATGACGACAAACCCCCTTTCACGGCCAGGCGATGCCTTTTGAAGACCGAGGACGGGATCTGGAACCAGTCAGGGGTCCACCGCAGACAGGTCCTCTCTGCTGGGTACTGGTATGGCTGGTCCATAATGTTACAGGGAATGGTAGAGAAAGTACCCAGGCGCAGTGAGGATGAGGAGGCAGGAGATTTGCAGGGAAACCAGGGGTTTAATATAACTAAAGACTATAAACCAAAACCACTGCATACGGCAGGCTAGAAACTCGAAACTTGAAAACACACTAAACGCGAATCCAGGGAACAACACAATATGGACCAGCACAGGAGGAAGGGAATGACGAGACTTAAATACATACAAGGCAACAAGACACAGGTGGAAACTGTCATGGTTGGAGTTTCTTTTGTATTGGTTTTTGCTTTCCGTTTTGGTCTATGTCATGTTTGAGTTCTGGTTCCTGTTTTATTTTGAAAGGTTTCCTGTCTTGTTTCTTGAGTTTTACTTCCTTTGTCCCAATCTGTCCTGATCTTGTTCCCCTGTGTCTTGTCTGCCCTGTCTGTATATAAGTCTTGTCTCTGCCTTCCTCTTGTGCTGGTCCAGTAACGTCTCTTATGTCTTAATGGCTCTTCGTCCCTGACTGTCATGTCCATGTTTCATGCCACGCCACAGTAAGTTTCGTTTTGTTTTGTTATCCTGCTCTGCAGCGCCTTTTGTTTGTAATTAAACCCCTTGCCCTGGAACCGTGTGCCTCATGCCTCTGCATTCTGGGTCCTTCCTGCTCACCAGCCTTCCCCACCTGACAGAAACACTCAGGACTGATTGGGAAAGGTAAAACTCGAAACAACTAAACAGGAAATACTACAAAATAAAACAGGAAATCAAGGAACCAAACACATGGAAAATGAAACTGTTACATCATAGCTCATTCAACATTTATGAACTAATTATACTATAAAACCTTGTTACAGCAGATACTGTACGTGAGTCATGACATGTACTGAGGGATAACGTTATATACAACTGTAATTAGAAAAGTAAAGGTATAGTAAAAGTTTAAAAAATAAAAATAAAAACTTAAAAAATGAACAATGACATCAATTGCAACATTAAGCCTACTTCAGTTTTGATCATTGACCAAAAAAAAAAAAAAGTTTTGGTCGTTGTCGTTGTGGCAGGTAGCACTAGAAATTGTGTATTCCTAACAAGGATATACACTCTTCTTTATTTTGTTTCTCCTCTTCTTCAGACGGGTCTGATTGTTTTTTTCCCCTCTCTCTGGCTTTTTGGCACATGCCAATAAACCTCATCACCAAAGGCGCTGACTAAAACAATTTTCCCTTGGGTGACCTCTTCGTTTTGGTAATTTCATACAAAAAAACAATCCATGGATTTTATTTACCTGAATTCAACTGTATGTTATAGAATTTTTCGTTATGACTAACTTTTAAAATATTTTTAAAGTAAATTCCGCCCTCCTCCACCATTCATTCATTTAGGAGAGACCTACAGTTAAACAGCTTTTTTCTTCAAGTGCTGAGCCGGCGCCCCCTTTAAATTGCCTCCCTGAGCAGCCACCTGTACTGTCCATGCCCAACTCGAATGAGTGACCCCTCCCCCCTGGCGCTACAAAACAGGAAGTACCCACTTGCTCCAAAAAGCCAAAATCCCATAGACTTCTATCAAGAAATAAACAGCTTTCACTCAGTTATTAAATTTATCAGAACTATCATTCTCCCTCTGATTTTAACATATTCTTGAAAATTCCTTTTTTATGATATTTTGCTGTAGAACGAGTTATTCAAGACATAAACGGACCAATCAGGTGCTTCCTTTAAAAGAAGGTGGTTTGGTTTTGACCATTTGAAGCGTTTGATTGACAGATTCTCCCGAGGGGGAAAGGGTGTGGTCTTCTAACATGTTCACTCGTGAGTGAAGAATGTGGTTGTGATAGAAATGCAGACTCATACCCACTTGGACCAATCACTGCTCACTGACAACATCTGGTTCCAACATGGCGATTGCACTATCGCGGAAAAATGGCAACTAAATTGGAGAAAGTCAGGAGAAAGTCATTTTCATCACACTCGCTTGGTCCAGTTCTGACATACTGGTAATAATTGAGGTGCATTTAAGCTTTGTTCTTATATATAAACTGAAAAATATCCTGTTGTGGAAACCAGACAATGTTGAGTGTTAAAAAATTTGTAATAATAGTGTGATATGTTCTGTATGGCCAGAACTTTGCCAGTACACAGCCCTATTGTACATTCGATAGCACTTTAATAGATTTACAGAACTTTGATTGTTAGAAATGTTAATAGAAATGTTACAAAAGAAACAGGTCTGCTTGCAGGGAATTCTGTTAAAGCCGCTGACATAAACACAGCTTTAAACTTTCAGCTGGAGTTTGTCAAATTCATGCCCTACTGTGTCTACTTTGAATTTATGTTTCCACAATTCTTGTTTACTGGATTTAATAGGAAATAAAACTTAAAAAAACTTGATCATATTTTTGGGCATACGCTGTCTGGAACAGATGACAGCTCATTTTTAAAGTTTACTGCTTGAATTTTTACCTGGATCGGCCTTAAGCTTTGCTGCCTGATCCTTTAGGAGGAACTTTGTTCAGAATACTATGGGGAAACAAATCCTGCTGTTTGTCAGGAAAAGGAATGAATTAATGACTGTCTGTTGCTGCTGCCTACACTCTGCCTTCACCGGCTGTTCTCAGCCTCACTTTTGTTTCATTATATAAAGAGATTATTAAGAGAGCCTTGTAACATACATCGAAACCCCATAACGAAACACGTTTGACTATTTCTTTGATGTGGCAGACATAGAAAAACAGGTTTCATGTGCGTAACATTAAACCTAAAATTATAAGGCATTTCTAAATTGTTTTTCAAGCTTGAAAAATAGATGGATCTTTTGATTTAGTTGAATTTTCCTCTGACTTTCATACAGAGCTAATTAAATATGTTAAACTACAATTTTTGATTCCCAAGCCTATTGAAAAGGGGGAAATTTAAGTATTTTACTGATTTACCTTTACTTGTAATTTGCGTTATTTATGTACAGGTTCCTAGAAATCCCCCCGTCCTGTTCCGGTGTATTGGACCTGCTATTTCCCTTGATCCTTTGTCTAACCATCTCAGTCCCAGTAACTAGGAACTAATTTAGTCAACTTTGTCCTCTTGCCCCGTGTTAATAGTGGTCTTCATGTTTAAACATTTTATTTAGTCCATGGGCAAAGCTGACACTTACCAGTGATGCCACTGCAATTATGTTTAAATAGGACTAAGTGTGCCACAGTTCTCATTTTCCCAAATAGATTTGCAGACAGAATTGAGTTTAATTGAAGAGCTAGAATTGGGATCATACAGGAATTATCAAAAATTGATCTTGATATTTGGTTATCCTCCCTGACCTCCAAGAAATTCATCCCATCTTTATCAAAAATGACAATGTTTTTATCTCAGTTGCCTCTTTTGGGTATTTTCATATTCTTGTTGTATGTATCTGTCTAACATGTATCTGTTTTAAACTTTTTTTTTTTCACATTACCAACAAGGTTGGGAGTTACTCACATACTCACACTTATATTTGCTTTGAAGGTGTCAGTCTGGTTTTTGTACGTGGTTTGGAGGTTGGGAGTTGTGCTATGTGCACACTGGCAATGCACCTTCAAGCTGTTACGAACGGGGAATGAGGGAATACCCAGGTGCAGAGAGGAGGAGGCAGGTGGTTCCAGATGAGCAAAATCTTTAATAATGACCCAAAACCAAAAACCACTGTTGAGGAGCCAAGGCAAAGAACTCAAAACACTAGAATCTTTAGGAACAGCAAACTTGAAAACTCGCAATACTCACAAAGGGGAACAGCAAAACTATGGACCAGCACAGGAGGAAGGGTATGGCGTTTCATCTCTGCCATATAAAGTGAAAGGGCGTAAAGACAACTGAGCAACTATTTAGGAACTGAGTGAGGAACCTTACAACCACGCAGGGGGGCGGTATTCAGGGGTGTGTTTGTCACTTGGGGGCAGGAACCTTTCTGGTTGATCGAATTGGCTAAAATTTGCATGTCAAGTCTGGCGAGGCAGTGGGGGGGACTTTCATTTTGGGGCTTTGATAGAAAAGAAATGGCGGCTGTAACATGGATTAAAACGGTAACAAATAATTTTACATGAGAAAAACTTACAGCACAAAAAAAACGGCTGCACTTTCTGACCTTGGTTTTGGATCGTTAGTTAATGTTTTGATTCTTGTTACATCTGCCGGTTTTTTCTATTAAAGCCTCTAACTTAACGGGGGTGAAAAACAAGTTTGACACAAAGAGACAAAAAATTTTAACTGATAGTCAAAGAGCCACACCACGCACCGACCTGCACACATACACACACAAACAAACACGCAATTAAAACCATATTATTTCCCATAACACAGCGGTGTTTTTTTTTTTGTATTTAACGTTAACACATACCGGTAAAATATGCATGCTAGTATGTGTTTTAAAAAGCGCAAAATTGAGTTGGTTGTGATCTACTTTTTATTTTTTCAGTCATCAATCAGCATCCAAAAATCCATCAAAGTCCTCATCTTCTAGATCTGAAATGAACAGCTGGGCTGCATTTCTATCAAACACGCCAGCTTCCCTTTCGTCATTGTCAGAGTCAATCCCATTGCTGTGCGGCTCCAAAGATCAGTGCAAGCAGACACGTCAGCCCAAGCTTTAGTCCTACAGTCCAAAAGTATAGTGTAACTCACCTGCGATGCCTCCCAGTAAAAGGAGCAAAGGATGGATCTTTTTTCTTTTTTCAGTCCAGTGACAGGTGGGTCAGACTCCAGCAGAGCCCCCTGACCCTCATCAGAATGAAGGGGACATTTGATAAAAGCTATACATATATATTATATATATTAAATAATATTTTTCAGGATGTCGTTTTTTGTAGCCAGTTTGTCAGCGCTCTTCTTTCTGTAAAGCTTATTAACTTTCTGTTGAACCTACTGACCTGCAATTGAGCCACCAGAATTACCATAAATGCATTACATTCTCATGCAAATGGGCAACACTTTATTTGGGTTCTGCACTTTTGGCCTCTTTCCCATACATGTCAATATGTCCCTTTATCTATAGACCATGCAGACAACTTCCCCACCTGGAAACATTTTGACATTTTTTACAGTTGTGTTTTGGCTCATCACCCTGTAGAAAAATTGAGACCAAACTCATTTCACTTTAAAACTATTTGATTGTTCGAGAATAAAATTTGCCAGACGTCAGCCCCAGACCATAACAGAGAATCTTCTTTTCTTCTTCTTTTCAAATTTTGGTTACCATGTTTTCATGATCAAATTTGAACAATTGTGTTTTCCTTGGTTCTCCTCTAGAAGTCCACTTTTGATCAGGCAGGAATTGATGGTGCTAAAGTTCCCCTGTAAACTCAGATCTTTTATGTCCTTGGAGGGGGTTCTGAGTGCCTCAGTCTTCCATTTGTCAATATTTTCTTCTTGTGGTCATGTTTGAATAAAATGTGGAAGTGTAGTCACAGGACCATCAAACTGCATGGAGAGGCTCTGATAGACATGCTTGATTGTGTTTTTCTTCTAAACTCCTGAGACAAGTTTATTTTTCTCTTAAAGTGCATTTTTCTATGGATTTTACCTTAGTGTTTTTAATTATAGATACGTCTGTTTGAATACAATTACAATACAATTTACTTCAGTGACTGTTGTGGATTTTGTTTTTTTACCGTAATAACAGAGATCTGTAGATCCATGTCAGAATCAGAATAACTTATTTAACCGTGGGAGAAATTGCATTTACAGCAAAGCTCCTATCACAAAAATTCAACATAGTTGAAAGGTTTGGCTAATTATATTGCTGTCGCTTTTCCCCTTTTTTTCTGCTGGCAAGTTAACATTTGAAATAAGAAATTTCCGTAACAGTTAAAGACCCGTTCTAATGAAAAAGGTGTGTTGGGTGTTTTTAACATCTTGTAAAATTTTTCTGATGATGGACATATACATAAAAAAATTAAGAAAAAAATGCATTTCTGAGTATTTCTTTGTTGAAGTCTTTGTAAATCAGGAGCAGACATAAAAGCTGTTTGAAAAAAAAGCTTATGGACAAATAGATCCATGTACAACTTCATTTTCTCCATCTGAGCTGGCATCTGGCTCAAAACTGTACGGATGGATGGTTCCATTATTGCCGCCATTTTTGTTTTACCGCTATTGGGGTTGTGAGGGGCTGTAAGCTAGTGGGACAGAGTGTAAATAAAGAACTGCTGGAAAGTAAGCGCAGGCTTACTCCATGCCAAAGGTCCCAGTCCCAGAGGGGAATTTCTGATGAACAACTGCCGCTCTGCAAAACCTATTTACAAGAAAACAACATACGTTTTTTGCCTTTGGCTAAAAACATCATAAGCACGATTCAAAGACCACTGAGAATGCTTTGAAAAGAGGTCCTAATATGATGGCAGTGAGACTAACATTAGATCAGATTAGCTCTGGTGTTGACGCTCTTTTGGATAAGAGCAAGAGAAAGTGGAATCAAAAAGTTGTCAGCTGCTTTCCTTTTCTTTAGGTTTTCTGCAGTGATCTTATGGGAAACAAAACTGAACAATCCAGACAAAGCGCATTTTGTTTTTGGTTGAAATACCCTGCAGCACACTTTGTCTTTTGTTGTTTGCCTAAGGTAATCCTCTGTTTTTGTTTGCAGTTTTTTATTTCTATGTCTACTGTGTTTGTGTTGGATACCAGCCTTTGCTTTTAAAAGACATTAATCCAACTACGTTTCCATTTAACTGTGGTTTATTGGTTACTTTAATTACGCATCTGTTATAGTTCAGGTTGCAGCATTATAAGCAATAATGCACAGGCTTTACTCCTTGAAGCTGCCTCTTTGTGTGTTGTAGTCTCTTCAGTGTATTGGGAATCTGCCACAGTGGGGAATGTCCTTAAAGGGCCTTTACCATGCTATTCTGAAGCCTTTTATAGGAAACAATGTCCATGTACTGTATATGACAATATGTTCCTTTTGGCACACAAAAAAACACATTTTTTAAAATCTCTTTTTAGAAAACTCGACAGCTTGATCTCTGAGGCAGTGGCTTTCGCTCCGTGTGGGGGCCGCCCATTTCATGACGTCAACCTAGAGCCGGCCTCAGCAACATGTCTGCGTCTTGCCCATGAAAACAAACAAACAAACACCAAACTTTGCAAAGATAGATGTGCATATTGTGCAAATAGCAGTTTTCTGAGAAAGTGTGTGTGTGTGTGTGTGTGCGTGTGTGTGTGTGTGTGTGTGTGTGTGTGTGTGTGTGTGTGTGTGTGTGTGTGTGTGTGTGTGTTAGTTAGCATGGGGGTGATGCTGTCAGCGCAGACTCTTCCTGGAAGGGGCTGTTCTCACTTCTCTACGTCAGCTCGTGAGAACCCACTCGTTTTTCATGGGTTGGGAGGGGCTGGTGCTCAGAGCGCATGTTCTTAGAGGATTACTCAGAAATCTGTGAAGGGTTTAAAATATTGTCTTGGGTTTTTTTTGTGAGGAATGAACAACATAATACATTTAAATTTTTGCATGGTATGGGCCTTTAATTCTTCATCACTAAAGTGTCTTTGTGGGTTCACACCACACTAACCGGTTCTGTAAGTATTTCTGCCATAATAATCAGTTTTCTGAGCAGTTACTGAACGAACCAGCTGGCACAACTCAGATCTCCCTTTTTAGCCTTTTCAAGTTTGTTTCTGTTTTCCAGCCTTCTAGTCTGTTTATTCTTAGTAACCGGATTCTGTTACGGGATTTTTCTGAGCAGGTTCAGCTTGACCTCTGTTTCTGGATTGCCTGCCTGGATTCTTCAAGCCTGATCTCTGATTTTTTTGTCACGGTTGGAAAAGAATCAGGAGATTAAACAATAACCCTGGAGCCGTTTTATGCATTTCTTTAACAAAACAGGTTTGGACATATAATAAAGAATTTAAGTTGTGCAGCTGGAAGCGACCATTTAAAAATCATGCTGCAGCATGTATGGAAGCGAGTGACCCTGGGTGCGCTCAGCTCAGTGCAGTGTCAGGTGTGGGGCAAGCTGGAATTGCATGCTGGGAGATGAAGTGCTTTCAGTACTCTGGAGATTGCTCCCGCCGGTGACCTGAGAGGGAGACAGAGTTCTGACTTCTGACACACATGTTTAAAGCCATTATCAGTGTGGTTTTTCCCATGTTGAAGACCTACCAACCCATTAGTGACAGTTCCTTTAGACCTGCTACTACTGACTGTTTATGAGAAGTGGACAGAGTGAGTGTGACGCCACCCATAAAAAATGGTTAACTTCTCTCTGGATGCGGACCAATGGACTTTTCCAGTCTGAATGCACCATAGATAGTATATACCACTGGACAAAGCGGGAGTGACATCATCCATAGAAAATACCTTAACTCGGGTTCAAAGGAAATTAAGCCAATTCCGTTGCCACTTTTACGTGAAATGTGTGTTGCTATTTGGAGCCAGTCGACAGTGATTGGTCCAAGTCAGTCTGAGCCCGTTTGTATGTTGGAAGTCCACACCCCTTTCACTGAAAGCAGTTCAGGAGAATCTGTCAATCAAACATTTGAGGTGGGGGCCAGCGCACACCATATGCTTTTACTGAGGCATCTGATTGGTCAGTTTATGATTCATTCATTCATTTTCTTAACCGTTTTATCCCTTTCGGGGTCACGGGGCTGCCGGAGCCTATCCCGGCCACTTGTGGGCAAAGGCAGGGGGGACACTGTGCCTTTGCCGGGCAGGGTAGAATGTCCTCACTCACACACCCATTCACTCCCGCACTCACACCTATGGTCAATTTAGAGTTGCCAATTAACCTATGAAGCATGTTTTTGGATGGTGGGAGGAAGCCGGAGACCCCGGAGAGAACCCAAGCATGCACGGGGAGAACATGCGAACTCCACACAGAAAGGTCCCCCATTGATGTTGTTTTTCATGTCCCCCAGCCGGGACTTGAACCGGGGGCCTTCTTGCTGTGAGGCAAGAGCGCTAACCACTGCGCCACCGTGCAGCAGTCAGTTTATGACTTGAAAAAAATTGTGATGAAGAAAAGATATCATGAAAACTAAATTAGGATTAGCAAGAAGATATTAAGTAAAAGGTATCAGATCAAGAATAGTTATTCTGACAAACAGAATAACGGAGTGATAGCTGTTTATTTCTCAATAGAAGTCTATAGTATTCTGGTAACAACCATCAACTTGCTGTTACCGTCAAAGATCTTATTTTTAATTTAAATTGTATTTACATTTTCTTTAAATGGTGGAATCAATTACATTTATAAATTACTGTTTTTGCTTAGAACTTGTCTTTTTATGTCCAAGAGAAAACCTCATTTTTCTTTGCATATTATTACCAACCACAAATCTAACACGTTGCATTTTTCCATTGATCCGCATCTGTCAACATTTGTCAAAGAGAACAGAACGTAAAACTACTGTATATTTGACTTCTGTTGCCATAATGAATGTGGCTTTAATAATTATTTAGTTAGCCTCCAAAGCAGTGATGTCCCTCACCGGATTCTCATGAATCTTTGATTTATGAGTTAGACCTAGTTAGACCTAGGGCTCTAAGAAGCTCCAAGGGAGAAAAACCCAGACTTATCACTTTGATTTAAAGCGACAGCCATGACTTAAAGTGTTCAGAGCCTCCACCATCACTTCACCTCCATTATATTAGCTGCAGATATTCTGACAGCATGGAGCCAGTAAATCTTTGTACGCCTCTTAGTCCCTGTGTGGTTTTCTTCTAATCTCCCTCTTGCTTTCTTCACAGTCTAATCGCCACAAGTAAAGGTCAGAGTGTCTGCTCTTTTCTATTCTGCCGTCGTTGGACACGTCTGTTAGTCAAGAGCTTATTAGTTCTGGCCTTTCGTCTTTTAAAGATCAGCTCGGACTCGCCACCAGACCGACGCTGATTCATTTTCAATGCTGCTTTTTTTGCCTCCAGAGTGTGTTTCCAAGCAACATTCTACGTTTTTGTCACTGAAAAAAGGTAGATCTACCTGTTGCTATGAGATTGATCAATTTCAATCGTTTTTTAAAAAGGCTCTGCGGCAACCGTCCCGCCTACAACTCAGAGGCAAATTTCCAATTGGGTAGCTTGGTTGGTAAGGTGGAAGGCTGCCACGCAGGAATCCAGGGTTCAACTCCCAGAGGGGAATGAACAATGAGAATGGGGGATTTACCATATCAATGGCAAGCAATTAACATCACCCAGTGGGGGCAAGACCCTTAATGCTGCTGCCTTCCAAGCATGGCTCATCTGCAGCTCACCGCTCCCCCAGGGGACGGGTCAAATGTGGAGAACAAATTTAGCACACCTCGGTGTGTGACAGAAAGTGGGAATTTCTTTCTTTCTAAAACCCCTCATTACACACTTTATCCATTTTTATGAGACAAACATGAACAGTTTCACACTGTTCCATCTTACTAAAGCTCTCAAACTTCAAACCTTTGTAGAAAAATAAGTCCAGTATGAAAACAAAAGTCTGCTCAAAGATTTTTTTAGATATGGAGAGTTGTACCTTTACAGGAGACACGGCACAGAGGAAATTGATTGACAACATCTTCAGCCAATCAAGATGCAGAACACAGTGGAGTGGTTATAAAAAAAAGAAAAAAAGCAGCATGCAAGATTTCACAAATAACAATAAAACAGAGAGACCATGAATATATAGAATAGAACACTAATCCTGCTCTACTGAAACTATGCTCTAGAAAGCCGTTTTTTTTATTTTGGCTGAAAATGTAATAATCATAATTAAAACACCACTGGGAACACTTGAAAATAGATCAAAAGATCTTCAGAGTAGAAGATGAGGACAGTATTTCATCCACAGATCTGCTGGATCGTATCTTGGGTTTGTCTGTCCATTTGACCCCTTTTAGTGGTTTTCACGAACACAATTATTGGCGCTAATTTAAAATATATATTTTTAATAACCAAAAAATGTGTGCTTCTTGTCAAGGGAAAAGGGTTACATTTGGAAGACAATTTAACACAATAGTGCCTCCCGACCCTGCTCTTCTGCTCCTCCAACCCACATGTTTTGTTTGCTTTGCTGCTCAAACACAACGCTAAGAAGCTGATGTTGTCTTTGAGTGACAAAGATGGATAAGATCAGGAACAAGAACATATTAGAGGTCTTCCTACAGGGAAGCTGATTTAAAAAGTTTGGATATTTTCAGGGAAGGGGCAGTGAATATACAGACCAAAAGTTTGGATACACCTCATTTAAATGATTGGGAAGACTGTTCCGTATCAGTAAAACGATGGAGAGGTTAGAGCTGCCAAGAAGAAGATCTGGATAAATGCTAAAGGGGAGATTCATTGCCGTAGAATAGACTAGTTGGTGTGAGTAAGGACGATGCAGAGAACAGGCTTAGATGAAATGATATGCACGACCTGCATACCAATATAATAACATGATTGTGTAGTAAGTGATAATTTGGTAGAGAAAGTAAGATTTTGTTGTATTTTCTTGCACCAATAAATGGTGTGTGAGGGCTGTAAGCTAGCAGAAGAGCGTGTAAACAAAGGGCTGATGCGAAATAAGCGCTAGCTTACTCTGGGCCAACAGTCCACAACCCAGAGTTTCTAATCAATTGCTTTGCCTCCCAGAAACTATGTCCTAGAAAATGACACAAGTTTTGTGATTTTGTCTAAAAATGGCATAGTCGTAATGAAAAGACCACTGAGAATGTTTGGAAAATAGATCAAAAGATGATTGGAGTGTGAATTTAAAAACACAGCTTAAGTTCAAAGAATTAGCTTATCCCTAAACTCTGTTCTTAAAAAAGGAAAACCTACAGTACAGGGGAACAAACCATTAAACTCTACCGCTATGTTTATGAATGGAAAATACTTAGAGTAAATACTTAGAGCAGTGGTCCCCAAGACCCGGTACTGGTCCGTGGGCCACTTGGTACCGAGACAAAGACAGAAAAAAATGCATACACTAACTTGTATTATATCTGTTTTATTTTATTTTTTGTTATACTAAATGGAGTTTTAATTTGGAAAACTACTGGATAATGTTCGCCACATCCATCTGTCTTAACACGTCACATGACTTTAACCAGCTGCTCGGACCTCAAAGCCGGTAGTTCAACACTTAAAAACGAATAAAAACCAAACAATAAAACATATTTGGAAAGTTTCTTTGGGGAAAACAGAGTCAGTTAGGAAACTGAAGAAGAATCTTCAACTTCAAAGAAAATTAAAAGACAGACAAAACCAGGAGTTTTCCTTGACATGTGGATTTACTGAGATAATTGTTCCCACAAACCAGAAAAAATATTCAATGATTAGTGTAAAAACAAAATATGATCATACTTTTTGTTCTGAAAGATGATCTGAGTCTGGATTGAGTTTGCCGTTATTGAACCAATCAGAAACAACTTCTACAAATCAACAACTTTGTTTCATTGAATCTTCATCATATGTAAAAAGAAAGAAAAAAATAAAAATCTACTAATGTTTTCCTATTTTTTCAAACAAAATGTCTTGTAGTAGTGTTTTGTTTTTTATTATAATAAAATATAAAACACAAACTTTGGCCCCATTCTGACCTGTGAAAATATTGTCTGACACTAAACCGGTCAGTGACCGGACAAATGTTTGGGACCACTGACTTGTTATTATTATTACTATTATTATTGGCATGCTAAGGTAAATTTAGCATCCATCATTTTTCCCACTTTGTGACATGGTTTTGACTCATACAAAACTTTTATTTTTAAGTGAAATCTGCACTGAATTATCATTTTTTACCTCACACGTGGAATCAAACTGTATAATCGCAGATTTTCTTCATCCACATTGAACTTTGGATGCAGCTTGTTGACATGAATTTGGGTAGTAGTGATAGTATTGCAGTTGAGCCCTTTTTTTAACTTTTAAATAATCATTTAGTTCAATCTTATCGATTACTTTTTTTTTTCTGCAGAAAAGCAATTTGACCTGTTAACCAACGATGTGTTCAATCAATTTAATCGCAACACTGCCAATACTAAAAATGACATTTAGTATGAGGAGATGTTAAAGAGTTTTGTAAAAGTAATCAATGCTTGGAACGATATCTTCTTATTGATTTTCATGTGGAAATGAAATCAGTGCACAGGTGCACAGGACTATCTTTAATTCTATTCCTCTGGTGAAGTGCTGTGTCCTTGAGCAAGACACTGAGTCCCACAATGCATTTGAATGATTTTTTTAGTAAAGGTTTGTCAAAGAATTCAATAGTAGCTGCTCAGGGTTTTACCAAAACCAGGATATTCAATCTCATTAGTTCAATGTTGTTGTTGTTTTCATTCTTTATGGCATAATCAATCCTGAATTGTGATTGCAAGATTTAAATCTAAACATGAACCAAATGGTTTTAGTTTCCTAATGTTCAATTCTAAGGATAGGCAAATAAACTGAAATGTTTATTAAAATGACAGTAAAGACTTGTTTTTTTGTTTTGATTAAGGCCTAAATCACTTCACAGTCACAGTCCCATTCACCCATCCTCACACACGTTCACACACATTCAAGGCGGCTCCATGCCAACCTGTAACCACCAGGAGCAATGAGGGGGATTCAGTGTCCAAAGTCACGTCAACACTTTATGTTCCAGAAAGCAGGAACCAAAGCTGCAACTTTCCAACCAGAGGTTAACCACTCCACCTTTGTACCACAGTACCTCTCATGGGTGTAGAATTTATTTTCAAATCGACAAAGTGGATTTCTTTAAGCAGTGATGGTGAGAAAGAGAGTTTAAAGTCCCTTAGAGGAGATTGCTGCTTCTCATCAGTAGAGAAAGGAGGAAAACTAGTCTCAGCATGACAGGTCATGCAACATCGTTTCACAAAAATATTACCAGAAAAAGATCTGTTCTCATTTCGGTTTTGAAAAATCATCTATACCCAAAATACAGGAGACTGTGTGACTGTGACACTGTGACATAGAGAATGCATTAAACACTGTATATTAAACAAAAAAAAGTGAAAAGAAAAAAAAAGGCAAAGAAAGGGACACAATTCTCATTGTAAAATAAATTCAGGAATTGAAAAACAGGTTTTAAAGAGCAAACTATCATTCTGATCAGCTACATCTGGGGGAAACATGGCAACAAAATACCGTTTTAGAATCATAAACTGTTTTATTTGTAATCCTTTGCAGCCAGGATTAATAAACAGCACATTCTGATTTTTTAGAAAAAACTTCCCAAGTCAAAACAGCTCAACTTTTGTGTACAGGTGTGAGAATTGCTTTGAAACCAGAGTATGTGATTTTTGTTGATCTCAAACTCTTCTTTCTGTGTTAAAATTGTGCCCTTTAGGGTAAAATTATTTGTTAAATAGAGTAAATGTAAGGCCCTATCAGAAGCAACAGGGCTTTGAAGATACCTGAACTTAAAATTTGCTGATTAGTATACAATGTTAGAAAAACCCTTTTGCCATAAATTAAAAATCCCAATTAGTGCTAGATGAAAACATATACACATGACACACACACACATACATTGTAATTTCAGATCCTTCTAATTATCTACATAATTAATTTTTCCATTTAAAGGGATAAAATTCAATCGTTGAAATGATATAAAAGTAAGTTGTTTACTTCCAAAGGTAAATGACTTACTGTAGCCTAAAACCACAAAACTGTATATTTTAGACAATCGACCTAAAAGTCATTCCTTTAGGCATTTCAACTTTTTTTGCTTACTTATAACCTTTTTGTGTTCATAAAAACAATGCTTTAACACAGTGTGATACAAAACCTTTGTGTGTTTTGCTTGAACTGTATTGTACTGCTGAAAGTAGATTATGGTATTGTTCGAAAAAGGGCAAGAAAAAAACAATGGAAAGGAGACAGAAAGTCACAACACTGTAAATATCGGTCTTTCTTAGTGAGAAATTGTAAGGAAAGTCAAGGTGTCAGTGGGTACACTTTCTTTTCTCATTAAAAGCTGTTTGGGAACTGGAGGAGACGGTGACAGGAAGAAGCCTGGCAGACCCAAAGTCACAAATAAATTAGAGGACAAGTTTCAGAGAGTGAACACCTGCATGATGACAGATGCCTTCTGGCAGCTGTCTCTATCGTTTTTAATATCAGGCACTATTTTCACTACAGACTTATTAATCCATATTATTCCTTCCATCCATCCATCCATCCATCCATCCATCCATCCATCCATCCATCTAGCTTCTTAACCTGGTTTATCCTTTGGGGTCACAGGGTTACCGGAGCCTTTCCAACTACTGTTGGGCGGGGGCGGGGTACACCCTGGACAAGTGGCCAGTCTGTCTTAGGGTGACCCAATCATTCCCCCACACACTCGTGCATGCACTCCTAGTAACAATTTAGAGCAGAGGTGTCAAACTTTAGGCCTCGAGGGCCTGCTTTCTGCTAGTTTAGCAGAAATCCTGCGTTATTTGCTGCTGATTACCTGGATATGGTGGGTTTAGCCAATGGCAGGTTGGTTCGGAAACATGTTGGACATGAGCATGTTTTTGGACAGTGGGAGGATAAATGAAACAAAATAAACAATAATACCACGGCATAACAACAGTTTCTAAAATTGTAAATGTGAATCAACCATTTATGCAACTTTTTTAGCAGTATGTCAAGGTTTGTAGGAACAACTGTCCCAACGAATCCCTGGCAGGACTTCATGGAGCAAAATATGTTAATGCAATGTTTGTGGCTTCAATGTTTGTTGTGTTATGTTTGTTTTCTATGGGCATGCTGAGAGGGAAAGAACGTATTAAACACTAAAGGCTGATTTCCACTGGTCCATCTGTGGTGCGTCTCTGTTGTGTCGACACAAAAAGATATTGCATTTGTTAACCCTTGTGCTTTCTTAGATGACCCCCCCCTTACATTGACGTGTACTACCAAGGTTATAATAGTTTCTGATTTTTTATAAGTTTTAGTTTTTATTTCGTTTTGAAGTTTAGTTTTTTAATTTATTTAGTTTTAATTAGTTTTTAGAGGCAGCTTTACTAGTTTTTATTTTTTGAAATTGCTTCGTTTTAGTTTAGTTTTTATTAGTTTTAGTGTTAGTTTTATCTTTTTTTTTGTAAATTAGGATATTTGTCAGGTCCATGATTCAAAATCACCAGAATAAGTATTGTATAATAAAAACTCAATCAAAGATCCATTTTGAAACACTTATTATTCAGAGGACACAAGGACAACCATCCTTAAATTAAAATACAACAGCCGATAACAGCATTACGTTATCTGCTCTCGCCTCTTTTTCGGGGGAGGGCGGGCGAGAGACTAGCTTGTAGGTACTGTTGATTTGCGTTTTTGTGTGCGCTTTTTAAATGTACTTTTCGTAGGGTTTTTTCCCTTTGAGGAGCGTTCCACAAATGTTGTCTCCTGCTTCGACTACAAGGCACTTACTTTTGTTTTCGACGCTGTTATATTCAAAAAAGTCCCAAATAGGACTCTCCCGCTTCCTCCCAACTTTTAATGCAGCCATCACGCTCATGTAAATGTCTATGACCACGCTAGCCGGCTGTCTGACAGACATCATGTGACGTCACAGACTACGTGATGCCGTAGGGTGGAGCCCTGCGCGGGACTATTTTCTTCATCCCGCTCCCGCCCGCTGAATTTCTGACCAATCCCACCCGCTCCCGCAACGTATGCGTTACACTCCCGCCCGCACCCGCAATATGTATGTCCACTCCCGCCCGCACCCGCAAAACTCAGAGAATTTATTCCCGCACAGTAATAGAGATGCATTGATTTTGTATCGTCTCCAGTCCCGCAGGAAAAAAACACATATTTGTGTTGATATTAATTATTATTAATGAGATTCATGTCCCTCCTCCAGCCTCATCTTTTCATGCATTCCTCTTTTGTGTAATTTGCAACTTAATTATTAAATATATTTTCACTAATCCGGTCCGGTTAAAAGTGTGCATGTGTCCGTGCGCAGACAGACAGCCTGAAGCGCTGAACCAGCTGGTAAAGATGCAGGTCAAAGTCATTTGAATTTATGGAGGAAAAAAAAAACATTGTAATGGTTCAACAGAGCTGAAAATTTACGAATTAATTTTTTCCTGACGGAAAAATACTTTTTTTTTTAGCTTCAGCCTTTTCCAGTTTTGCTGATTCCCAGATCTGAGAACCATGCGTGACTCAGGATGAACCTCGTTTGTGTTTCTTTTCTACTTCATCAATAGACCTTTTTCGCAAAAACCGGAAGTACGTCATCAACGTGTAAACCTAGTTCCGGTTTGTGCTTCGCTGGCGGAGGAATGGCAGAGCCTAGAGTGTTTTCGAAGAGCCTGAGTTGTGTTCCGAAGTTCACCAGCACCGATGTGATGAAGAGTGTGAAGATGCAATCGTCCACTAAAGGAAACAAATTGGACATGGGATATAAATTCGTCCACGAAGAGTTTATCCACCATTACCAAGGTAAGCTTCAGCTAGCTTTAGCCATAGCCGCATCACCGGTAACTCTGTGTGTTTACGTCAACTGTAAATCCTGGTGTTATTAATTTGTAATATAAGGCATCGCAGTGAATATGTTGTGTGTATGTTTAAGTGAAAAGGCATGAGATTAACATAACACCCAAAAATTTGGTGAAGCTGTAAATAAGAAATGTTAAGTTGCCCGTATGCGTGTTCATTCTTTTTGCTGCGGTTGCGGCACTTTCTTCACTTACTAGTATTATTTTTCTGAAAGTATGGTGAGCAGAAGTCCTCTTTTCCTGGACATGTCCTCTCTTTTGATACTTATATAATAAAATAACATTGAACATAGATGAAATGTAATTATATTTGCTTCATGTATGCAGCTCTGAACACCAATTACTCTCGATGAAATATCTCACAAACTCACTTCACTCCTCTTTTTTACAAACTCAAATCTGGTCACCCTATTGACAGTTATAGTTTCATGTCATTCTGAACATTGATGTAGCAACATAAGTATGTCCTAATTTTAACCTATATAATTTATTGTGTCTAGATATCACTGGACGCAGAAAGTGCCAACCTGAAAGCTTTCGTCTGCAGTTGTGTGGCTGCTAAAGGATTTTGCAATCACATAGTTGCCATCCTGTTCCAGACCGCACATTATTCACAGCTGGGTCTGCAGGCTGCTCCACCCCCCTGGCCTGCACGAGTGGCTTGCAAAGATGGCACAGGTGGGTTTGTGATCATATTGTCATTATTTTTTAAGAACGTATGTGTATCCATAACAACTCTAAATTATTATAAAAACACCCCAAGTAGTTACTACAGACTTTAATTGCTTTCTGCCTTTTACTTATAAGGGAATCCATCCTGAACCGGTTAGTGAGCTGATGGTGCAAAAACCCAAAACAGTTGGCAGGGACGGTCAGAGGTCCACACTGTACAAGGCATACAGGTGATTAACTTTTTGTTGCTTTGTGAGCAAGTTAAGTTTTTTTTTTTTTAATCTTATGACTAACCAAATTATGGTTACAGCAGATATAATGAATTAAATTGAAATGTAGTTATGCACTTATGTCTAACTTTTGTGTGTTGTGTTTCTCTTGTGTAGGACCACAGCCAGATCCATATGATGGCATCTGGAAGCAGATTATGCCAGGTGCAGCCCCAACCTCTCATGGTTGTGTTGGATGGGTTTCTGAGATGGAATGAAAGAGAACTTGGATATATATTGTGGCAAATGCATGAATGCATACCTTAAATTACACTTATCTTGTCTTTAACAATCAGTTCAGCCTTCTGTCTTACTGTTGATCTGTAATGTTATTTTTTATTGTAAATGTTTGATGTTATTTGCATACCAAAAAATTAAACGAGGCACAATTTTGACCAAAATTGTTTTATTTGTTCATCTAATTTTTTTGTGTAGTCAGTCACATTTCAACAGAAAAACATTACGAATATAACAATTATATTTAATTAGATTTTAAGAATATGTGGAAACACTAAATTTTTCCATACTATTTGCACATTATACATTATTTACATACCAAACATTAATTCACTCTTCAAAACAAAAAAGTCCATGATAATTTGCCAAAACACGGCAGTTAAGCCAGATCTGATTCACACTGCCCATCAGTGTGAGCGGCACGGGAGAGTCCCTGATGTGAAAGGACTTTATCCTACTGATCACTCTTTCCACTATTATTCTGAGGCGGGTGATGGCTGCGGTTTGTTCTGTTTCCTCCTTGCTGAATTGAGTTGAAAGCTTAAAAGGTGGAATGATGATCTTAGATCCAATGTCAGTTAGGAGGTCTTGAACGAGGAACTTTTGTCCGCCATGACATCGTCTCCTGGCTCCAGCAAAGGAACTTGGCTTCTAAGTCATGGATGTAATCCAAAGCCTCATCCAGAGCACCTGTGAAGATAAAGAAATTAAAAATCAGTCTTAATATATTAATGCTACCTTTCAACACAACACAGTAATCATGTTTTGAAAAGTATGTTAAGTATTTAATTACAAATACATTTCATTTATTTTTGTTAAGGAAATTACAAAATGACAAAATGCTCAAAAGTGATTAAATACATGTAATTAAAATAGGTGAGAGCATGAACATCTTTTATTATAAATATTAATTTGTTCAGGTAGAAATGCATGTATACAATAACGGTACACATAGTTGACTAACGTTAACCAAACACATTATGAACAACCTTACCTGCAGGTGGGTATGTCACGTAGTCGTGATCCATCTTTACTGTCTTAGCTTAGCCACCATGTCGCTAGTATCTTCACAGCTTAGCTGCATAGCCTGACGTCTGAGGTTCTGTCATATTCTGACTCCCTTCTCAAAGGATCAGTAAAGTTGTTCCAAGGGAAAATACTCGGGGCAACACCACTCTTCAGGCGACGAACGACGCAGCCGCACCACAATCCCGGAGCGAAGTTAGTAAGTGCCGGCAGCAGAGGGTGCTACCTGTGTTTACATTAAAACTATGCCCTTCATCTCTTCGGATCGCCTATATCCATTTGGGTTTCAGGTTTGGATCCACAGGAAAATAATGAAATGAAAGGTAAGGCTGTTTTTGGTTGGAAGACGAACAGCCTGGAACGCAACAGAGACTGCAACTCTTCGACTCTGCCATTCTTCATATCTGGTGCTACGCTAACAGGAAGTTGTTTTACACGTCATTGACGTATTTCCGGTCGAAAAATGCGGAAGTGTGAAAAAGGTCTATAGACCTTTTTCGCAAAAACCGGAAGTACGTCATCAACGTGTAAACCTAGTTCCGGTTTGTGCTTCGCTTGCGGAGGAATGGCAGAGCCTAGAGTGTTTTCGAAGAGCCTGAGTTGTGTTCCGAAGTTCACCAGCACCGATGTGATGAAGAGTGTGAAGATGCATTCGTCCACTAAAGGAAACAAATTGGACAAGGGATATAAATTCGTCCACGAAGAGTTTATCCACCATTACCAAGGTAAGCTTCAGCTAGCTTTAGCCATAGCCGCATCACCGGTAACTCTTTGTTTACGTCAACTGTAAATCCTGGTGTTATTAATTTGTAATATAAGGTATAACACATCGCAGTGAATATGTTGTGTGTATGTTTAAGTGAAAAGGCATGAGATTAACATAACAACCAAAAATTTGGTGAAGCTGTAAATAAGAACTGTTAAGTTGCCCAAATGCGTCTTCATTCTTTTTGCTGCGGTTGCGGCACTTTCTTCACTTACTAGTATTATTTTTCTGAAAGTATGGTGAGAAGAAGTCCTCTTTTCCTGGACATGTCCTCTCTTTTGATACTTATATAATAAAATAACATTGAACATAGATGAAATGTAATTATATTTGCTTCATTTATGCAGCTCTGAACACCAATTACTCTCGATGAAACATCTCACAAACTCACTTCACCCCTCATTTTTACAAACTCAAATCTGGTCACCTACTGACAGTTATAGTTTCATGTTACATTGATGTAGCAACATAAGTATGTCTTAATTTCAACCTATTTAATTTATTGTGTCTAGATATCACTGGATGCAGAATGTGCCAACCTGAAAGCTTTCTTCTGCAGTTGTGTGGCTGCTAAAGGATTTTGCAATCACATAGTTGCCATCCTGTTCCAGAGCGCACATTATTCACAGCTGGGTCTGCAGGCTGCTGCACCCCCCCACCCCCCCGGCCTGCACGAGTGGCTTGCAAAGATGGCACAGACCAAGAGCACAGGTGGGTTTGTGATCATATTGTCATTATTTTTTAAGAACGGATGTGTATCCAGAACAACTCTAAATTATTATAAAAACACCCCAAGTAGTTACTACAGACTTTAATTGCTTTCTGCCTTTTACTTATAAGGGAATCCATCCTGAACCGGTTAGTGAGCTGGTGGTGCAAAAGCCCAAAACAGTTGGCAGGGACGGTCTGAGGTCCACACTGTACAAGGCATTTACAGGTGATTCACTTTTTGTTGCTTTGTGAGCAAGTTAAGTTTGTTTTTTTTCTAATCTTATGACTAACCAAATTATGGTTACAGCAGATATAATGAATTAAATTGAAATGTAGTTATGCACTTATCAAATCAAATCAAACTTTATTTATAAAATAGCGCTTCTCATGCACTTTGTGCAGCTCGAAGCGCTTTAACACTAAAAACAGTAAACACACAACATTACAATAAAAACCCCAACCCACCCTTCACCCTTCCCACTCCCCTCCATTAAAGCACATGACCCATGGCTCCCACGTACAATGAAATATGACTATGTAACTGTAAAAGAATAAATAAATAAATAAATAAACAAACAAACAAGCATGGCTTGGCTCTGCTGTGAGGAAACAGTATCTGGGAATCCTTTCATACCAGGAGCCAGCCCGGCCACCGGAACATCGCCACAGCGCCCACCCAGACCGGGACAACACCGGGGTCCCCATCACAGCCATGAAGCTGTAAAATTAGACCCCAGCCGCCCCAGCAAGGGCAACAACTGCAGCAACAACCGCTGACCAAGCCGGCAATCCCTGGAGGAAAAGATCCCCTCAAGAAACACTGGGGCTAAAATCATAAGATGCTAAAATTAAAAACATAAAAAAGAAGAAAAAAATACATAAAATTGAGAATAAGATGCATAAAATTAAAATAAATACATAAAATAGCCGATACTAAAACTAATAGAATAAATTAGCAGTTAAAATCAACTAAAAGCTAAATTAAAAAGGTGAGTCTTGAGCCTCTTCTTAAAAACCTCTACTGTCTCTGCAGCCCTGAGGTTCTCCGGAAGGCCGTTCCACAGGCGAGGACCATAATGGCAGAACGAAGCCTCACCATAAGTTTTGGTCCTCACCTTGGGAACAACTAAGAGGCCAGCACCGGAAGACCTCAGGGTCCGCGAGGGCTCATATTTTAAAAGAATATCATTTAAATAAGAAGGCCCAAGACCATAAAAACATTTATAAACCATTAAAAGAACTTTAAAATCAATTCTGAAACGCACAGGGAGCCAATGCAGCGATTTCAAAACCGGTGTAATGTGTTCCCGCCCCCTGGTCCTCGTCAGAACTCGTGCCGCTGAGTTCTGTAGAAGTTGTAAGTTTGAAAGAGACTTTTTGGGTAAACCAGAGAGCAGGGCATTACAATAATCTAAACGACTGAAAATAAAAGCATGCATTAGTACCTCTGTGCTGGCAAGAGAGAGGAACGGGCGGACTCTGGCAATGTTTTTGAGATGATAAAATCCTGTCTTAACGACATTTTTAATGTGTGGGATAAAATTTAGCTCAGAGTCAAAAAGTACGCCCAGGTTTCTCACACATGGAGAAGGTTTAAAATTATGAAGATGTGATAAAATCATCTCTCTCTTGTCTTCAGAACCGATGATTAAAACTTCAGTTTTGTCCTGGTTGACAGTTTATGTCTAACTTTTGTGTGTTGTGTTTCTCTTGTGTAGGACCACAGCCAGATCCATATCTGATGGCATCTGGAAGCAGATTATGCCAGGTGCAGCCCCAACCTCTCATGGCTGTGTTGGATGGGTTTCTGAGATGGAATGAAAGAGAACTTGGATATATATTGTGGCAAATGCATGAATGCATACCTTAAATTACACTTATCTTGTCTTTAACAATCAGTTCAGCCTTCTGTCTTACTGTTGATCTGTAATGTTATTTTTTATTGTAAATGTTTGATGTTATTTGCATACCAAAAAATTAAATGAGGCACAATTTTGACCAAAATTGTTTTATTTGTTCATCTAATTTTTTGTGTAGTCAGTCACATTTCAACAGAAAAATATTACGAATATAACATTTATATTTAATTAGATTTTAAGAATATGTGGAAACACTAAATTTTTCCATACTATTTGAACATTATACATTATTTACATACCAAACATTAATTCACTCTTCAAAACAAAAAAGTCCATGATAATTTGCCAAAACACGGCGGTTAAGCCAGATCTGATTCACACTGCCCATCAGTGTGAGCGGCACAGAGAGTTCCTGATGTGAAAGGACTTTATCCTACTGATCACTCTTTCCACTATTATTCTGAGGCGGGTGATGGCTTGGATTTGTTCATTTTCCTCCTTGCTGAATTGAGCTGAAAGCTTAAAAGGTGGAATGATGATCTTAGATCCAGTGTCAGTAAGGAGGTCTTGAACGAGGAACTTTTGTCCGCCATGACATCGTCTCCTGGCTCCAGCAAAGGAACTTGGCTTCTAAGTCATGGATGTAATCCAAAGCCTCATCCAGAGCACCTGTGAAGATAAAGAAATTAAAAATCAGTCTTAATATATTAATGCTACCTTTCAACACAACACAGTAATCATGTTTTGAAAAGTATGTTAAGTATTTAATTACAAATACATTTCATTTATTTTTGTTAAGGAAATTACAAAATGACAAAATGCTCAAAAGTGATTAAATACATGTAATTAAAATAGGTGAGAGCATGAACATCTTTTATTATAAATATTAATTTTTTCAGGTCGAAATGCATTTATCCAATAACGGTACACATAGTTGACTAACGTTAACCAAACACATCATGAACAACCTTACCTGTGTCACGTAGTCGTGATCCATCTTTACTGTCTTAGCTTAGCCACCGTGTCGCTATCTTCACAGCACAGCTGCATAGCCTGACGTCTGAGGTTCTGTCATATTCTGACTCCCTTCTCAAAGGAGCAGTAAAGTTTTTCCAAGGGAAAATACTCCGGGCAACACCACTCTTCAGGCGACGAACGACGCAGCCGCACCACAATCCGGAGCGAAAGTGCCGGCACCAGAGGTTGCTACCTGTGTTTACATTAAAACTATGCCCTTCATCTCTTCGCATCGCCTATATCCATTTGGGTTTCAGGTTTGGATCCACAGGAAAATAATGAAATGAAAGGTAAGGCTGTTTTTGGTAGGAAGACGAACAGCCTGGAACGCAACAGAGACTGCAACTCTTCGACTCTGCCATTCTTCATATCTGCTGCTACGCTAACAGGAAGTTGTTTTACACGTCATTGACGTATTTCCGGTCGAAAAATGCGGAAGTGTGAAAAAGGTCTATTGACATCATGTCCCTGCCAGGCAACCTGCGCAGTGTTGCCGGAAAGATTGACAGCTCTTTCATCCGTGTGCTGCGCTGTGGCGCCCGGACTATCGTGTCAACCTACGGTGACCGTATTTTGCGCTCTCTGTGTAGGACACATTGGGAGCGCGGGGATAAACAACTCTCAGCTACAGAGGATGAACAGGTGAACAGGTAGAGAGGAAAAGCAGGTAGAGGGGGGGGGGGGGGGGGCTTTGGGGGGGGGGGGGGGGGGGCTTTGGTTTCAAACTCTGTCAGAGAGATGCAAACACGGGCGTCAGATTCAGACGCAGCTTTCCCTGCAGGAGTTGAAGCAGAGACTTTCTCGGATGATTCTATGAACTCAAACATGGAAACATGATTATCAAGCAGAACTCTTCAAAATAATAAACCTGATCTCTCCACATTCTTCGTGTCTACCATGCATTGATGCACACATCGCTCCATGCAGCGACCAGACCAGAACTTTAGCTAGTAGCTCCGCGGTATCAGGCTTTAAAGAACACATGTGTAAGAGGCGGGGCGGGGCGCTGCACACCCCCAACAACAGGTTAGATGACAGTGGCCATTGGGCGTCTCTACCTGGTGCCTTCACGGAGCTTCAGTACATAAAAATCCAACAGCTGCACAGCCTAACGTAGTCCGCTAATATATATTTATGAGATATTCATGGCAGCACTGGTCCCGCGGGGTTTTTTTTTGCCGCCCGCTCCCGCCCGCAGTACAATTCAAACCGCCCAATCCCGCGAGATTTGGATTCGGGACCCAATCCCAATGCAGCCCTCTACCGTAGGGGCCAAATACACAGTAAAACTAGCAGCGTGAAGTAAATAGATTTTATTTCAACCCAAAAGACTTATGTATTAACAAAGACGAAAACGAAGTATTTTTTGGGGTTAATATTATTTAGTTTCAGTTCGTTTTATACACACAACAAACAGTTTTAGTTAGTTTTCGTTTTTTTTAAAACTCTCGTTTTTATTTTTATTTAGTTAACGAAAATGTTTTTTCACTTCTAGTTTTAGTTTTTTCGTTCGTTTTCGTTAACTATAATAACCTTGCTACCTACCATGACAAAGGTGGATAAAGGTGGAAAGATTTCATGTAATCCATGGACACCAGTGAAGATCACAAATCATTGAAGAAAAAAGGTTCAGAGTACTGTCTAGTGGGTCTAGATGACCCCACTCCCAATGGTAAAGTGCCTAGGATAGGACAAGGGTTACTCAGTTGAAGTGTTTACATCACCTCCATCATGTCTGTGTCTCACGTCCGTCCCTCCCAACGCAATGTAAGCTTTACGCAGGAGCTCTATTTCCAGTCCATTAATGCGTCAATGTCCCCATGAATGGCAAACAGGTCTGAGTTTTAAAATAAAAACTTACACTGTACTTTCAAGATAAAACTTTTTAATTATTTATATTTAATGTCACGTGCCCACGCGATAACACACGTTAACACCGCAGATGACATCAGCATCCATTTTTGCCAAAAGTTAAATTTTGGAAGTGTAAAAACACAAAAAAAATTTTCTGACACAAAAAATAAATTTTACAAGGACTCAGTGAGGATGGAGAGGGCTTGGGGCCTGATGCCTTAAGTTTTGAAAAAGCAAAGAGAGCGGGACGAATTACTTGACACATGAGTGGCAGGACAAACCACTCCTTCTGGAGACAGGGGGAAAGGGGACGGACCAAAGACGCAATGGAGACAATGTAAAGTAACGGACAGTCCTGAGACTGACTCCCCACACAACACAACGGAGATGCACCGCAGACAATACGCAAGGTTGAGTAAGTATGCACATAAGGGAGTTTGTGAGTGCCGTTCACATGATAAGTGTGTTAGAAATTGTAAGAAATGGTTAGAAATGAGAAAATTAAACAATCGGATTGTTCTTTATGTGGACGTCCTACAGGCACTTTTGTATCGCATGCACACCCTGTACGTTCGCATTCACAGCTTGTCAGAACTGGATCAGTACTTACAACTTACTGAGAGCGACATAAGGACACTGTATGACACTAAGTGTCTAACATCTAACTTACTTTATCCTTGCAAATACTTGATGATGCCCTTACCACACACACAGCAATGGTACATTCCATTTTTATAATGTTCCTTGAGGTGGCCATATGAACATCAAGGGAACTGCAAGACACATCTGCAGTCCTCTTAAGATCCCCTCTACAACCTTCCATGGGCCAGACAACCCCAAAACCTGCAGCACCCATCTGGATGCAAGACTTTATAAATGTAACCTTCTTTTCTTTGAAGTTGAAGGCTTTACTCTTATCTTGTCACTACTATTTTTCTGTACAAACCTTTTCAAAGATGTTTTTTGTAATCTCTGCTTGCTTGAGGGTTTCAGTTTAGCAGCGTTTGTTATTGTTTATTGGCTGGAGCAGTTCCTATATGATGGTAGCCATCATGTGACACACATTTAGAGACAGTTAGAGACAGATGTGATGGAGAGAATTGACAGTTTCCCTAAAGTAACAATATTTAGAATTTCAAAATAAAGAAAAGGGAAATGATGAAAGTTATGTATTCCTTTTGTGCGGCCCAGTACCAGCAGACCCATGGACCTATGCAGCCCCATAGCTGAAGGCTTGAGGACACCTGCCTTACAAGGCAACAGCTTTATAGTTGTTGTAAGCCTGTATCAGTTTTAACAGTAAATAGAAAACTTCCAGCTGAGTAGTTGACTAAATGAATTGCAGCAAAAAAGGCATCAGTAATGCCTTAGCCACATGCACCCATATGGTATGGGTGCTGCAGGATTTGGGGTTGTCTGGCCCTGTTAAGGGTCGGAGATGGGAGGGGGTGCATCTTAAGGGGAGCCCAGGGGTGACTTGCAGTTCCATGGAGGTTCATACGGCCATCTTTGTGAGGACAATTTTTGAAAACACTGGACTTGAACACCACATGAGGCAGAGTAAAGACTGGAAGAAAGTGTCAAACTGAGAAGTCTTGGTTCATCACCAGCAATAATTATATGTTGTCAATAAGGTGTGAGGATGGCTCTACTTTCTGTGACATCAACTGTTGAACCTGGAGGAGAAGGTGTGAGTGTGGGGCTGTATTGCAGGATTCAGGGTTTCTGACTTCAACAGAGTGAGAAACACCCTGAACAAACACAGCTACCACTTTTTTTAAGGTTAGTTAATACAACAAGGTAAAGACCAAAAACATAAATCCAAGCTATGTCATCCTTACCTGTGGACTAAAGAATAAAATGATTAACTTTAATTGACACTACGATGACACTTAAAGAAAATGTGGCATCTATTGTAGAAGGAATGTACGTGTAAAAAGTAACTACTTTAATGAGTTAAACGTTTAGAGCACATTTTAGTTTATTAATTGATTTCAGGATATTTTTTTTAACTCAAGGTACATAATTTGATCGTCCTTTTATTTCAGCGTGAAAACACACATTACACTAAAGACTTTTCAACCATTACATTGTTCTAAAAGTGTTCTACACTTGTGTACCTGTACTGCTAGTGCAGGTTATAATTCAAAATGCTGTTTTAGAAAGAAGTTGATTTAAATGGATATTTTCACCTGGAAATGGGATTGGAGATGGTTTTTCATCTGATATAAAATGTAACTGATTTTGGATGGCTCCCTGCAGACCACAACAAATACTCTTTAACTGACTTTTATTTTCAATATTTTCTCTAGAAAGCTCCTAAAAATGATTTATATCTCATTACAGCCTTGAAATGGATTTAAAGATGTTTGCTGCGCTTCAATCAATTTCCATCATTCTGATATCATTACAGAAAAGTGGGATTTTAGTTGAAAATGAAAGGTCGGGCAAAACAATTTATTATTTTAGACTTTACCTGAACCTATTTCATCTCATCCCGCCTTAATAGAAATCTAATAAATCACATCTATATGCTTCATTTTCTGCTTCTCCCTATAGGAGCTGGAGGCTGGTCTCCTCTCATCTCAGACGCTTATCAGAGGCTGGAGGTCGACCTTGGGGAGCGAACCAAGATCACCGCTGTGGCCACGCAGGGGCGCTACGGCAGCTCTGATTGGCTGACGTCTTACCTGCTGATGTTTAGCGACACGGGTCACAACTGGAAACAGTACAGACAGGAGGACAGTCTGGGGGTGAGTTCACACTTGAGTTAAGCCCCAGGAAAGACTGGGCTTTGGTGCTTGTTAGCCTCCAAGAGCACAATCTACATGAAAGAAACTCTAGTCATTCTGCCCACCCTCTGTCTAAACTCTGTTTCGCATTTGGGGTCAATAAACAAGTATTGTTTTGTGTAATTTGAATGAAGTGATGCATCTCCTGGTAGGACTGCATGGTTCTATCCATCCACTTCTGATAAACTCAGTCATAGAGAGTTTATCTTTTCATTTATAATGCATGAGGCAGAGTCGGAGCTCTGCTGACTCTGCTGACAAACCATTTTGCTGCAAATCAGAGAGGCAGCCACGTGGCATCACTTGTTGTGTGTCTTTATGTCTTGTTTGCTTATCTCTGTCAATTTTGTCAACTGCAGAGACTTTTTACTATCATCAGAGTCTTACAGAACAATTTTGCCAAAGCATCAAAACACAGCAGGTTAACGGTTTGGCTTTTTTTTTTTTTTAAATAAGATTAAAAATAAACAGGAGGAAGGACAGAATTTTAATTTAAAATGTAATAAACTGTATATGCCAACAGGAAAAAAATGACTAAAACTCTGATTTTTTTTTTAACTTGTCCTGTCCAACAGCTGGGCAGGCAGATGAGAGCTGAGGGCCTCTTGTGTTGGACATATTTTACTTTAACAAGAGGGGTTATTAATCTTCAGACAAACCAAAGGTATGTCTGAATAAACCCCTTTTGTAATTGAGGCCAAACTTTATTCATTTCAACCATGTTTGAAAATCTTTGGTGTTGGACCGGACGGAAAAGGAAAGAGGGGAAGAAGAGAGAGGGACGTTAGAGAGAGGGGGGGGTAGGAGGGTGATAATAGGAGGGGAAGGGGGGTAAGACCATGAAGCAGCATAGAGCAGACAGGTTTACTGGTTGTTTATCATTACGGTACGGTTCAAATGTAGTACAAAAAGGGCGGGGCCTGTCCACACACACTCAAATGTTATCAACACACCTGCTAGCTGCAAAAATGTCCACATGTCAACATGTAAACAAAACAGAGTGTTTTGTTTTCATGCATTTAGTGTTCACGAACGCATACCTATGCCTTTAAACCAACTAGTGTGAAATCTTTCATTCATTCAATCATGCAAACTATTAGTGCAAAGGTGAGCTAACACCTGTGCTCAGGTGAGTGTTTATGTTCTTCTAAAATGGATGGTGGAATGTGAAAAGGAGGAGGAGCGCCCAGCCACCCCCACACCAAAAGCCCCGCTGCAGCAGCAGCTGCAGCCGGAACCCCCCAACGCCACTCGGCAGCAGGCAGAGAACAACCGCCCCCCGGGTGACCACATCCGCCACCCAGGCCAGGGCCAGCAGGACCGCCGCGAGGCCCCCAGAGCCAGAGAGCAGGGAGGCACGGAGGGAAAGAGAGTGCCGCCCCAGCCCAACCAGGAGAGCAGCCCCCCCGCCACGCCGGGAGGGCCCAACGCAGGGCTCCACCCGAGAGGGGTGCCCACAGTTCCAGACGAGCACCCCTCCACCACCCAGGAGTTCTACCCCCCACCAGGGATGGGGTAGGGGACAGATGGTCCTAGGTCCCACCTTCCTTGCAAAATGCGTGTGTTTGTGAGGGTGTGTGTGTGCATATGTGTGTGTGTTTATGTTTGAATGTATATTTTGAGGAATAAAGGGTGTGTGTACCCCAGACCCCGCAGCTGCAGCGGATGACACCCAGAGCGACCGGGGGTCCCAAGAGGGTTTCAACACATCTTGACGATTCTTAAGGTCTTGACTCCTTGGTGTTGCATTTATGGTTCTTCATCATGACTCAAATTATTCATTCATTCATTCATCTTCTTATCTGTTTATTCCCTTTCGGGGTCACGGGGTTGCCGGAGCCTATCCCGGCCACTTGGGCGTAGGCAAGGGATAACCTGGACTGGTCGCCAGTCTGTCGCAGGGTAGAATATCCTCAATCACACATCCATTCACTCTCACACTCACACCTATGGACAATTTAGAGTTGCCAATCAACCTATGTAGCATGTTTTTGGACGGTGGGAGGAAGCCGGAGATCCCGGAGAAAACCCACGTATGCACGGGGAGAACATGCAAACTCCACACAGAAAGGTCCCCCATTGATGCTGTTTTTCATGTCCGCCAGCCAGGACTTAAACCGGGGGCCTTCTTGCTGTGAGCCAAGAGCGCTAACCACTGCGCCACCGTGCAGCCCATGACTCAAATTACTTCAGATAATAGACATGCAGGACAGCAAACAAAGAAGACAAGCTCAGCTTTATGCTTGTAAAAGAAAGAAAGCTGCAGAGAACTCATGTCACTGACGAGCTGCTGCAAGCCAGCCAAAGCTGGGATCCTTTTACTTCTGCGGTGTGAGGATGACCGCTCTGAACTGAAACTAATTTCTATGCATAGAAGCCGGACGGGGCACCAGGGTTCCTTGAGAATGGAGTGGGCTATTTTTTCCTAAGCAGTGATTGCCTGCATACCCATAAATAAAAGGAAAGAAAATGCAATTTCTGCTTTGGTACCTGACACCCCAGACATGCTCACATTACCATTTAGAATGTGTGCTTTGTCTTTGAAAATGTTGATAAATACCCCCTTCATATATATATTTACATGAATGCACATCCACCATTGTTCAGATGTGTTTTATATAATAAAGCTGTTTGTCTATTGGTTGGTTGGTCCGTGGGTTGGCTTTTCCGTTGGTCAGCTGGTAGGTCAGTCGATAGATTGGACAGACGGGGTCATGGACTGATGTATCACTCTACAGGATTTCAGCTTTTACAGAATCTGAAGGCTGGTACGTTATTAAAAATGTAAGAAAAAAAGGTTTTGGTTTGAAGCTAAACCGCACAGCAGCTGAGGTGTCAAAAAATGCTTCAGAAATGCAGTCACAATACATGTCACACCCCAGCCTATAAGAAGAAGATGAGGAAGAGGAGAGGTAAAGTCAGCCACGTGAATGAGTGAAGGATAAGACCTAGATGTTGTGCTTTTCCTGCAACTCTGATGAAAAGCACAAGAGCAGCACAAGTTAAGGATACTCAACGACAGGCGCCGTCACACACTCATGTAGATCAGAGAATCCAAGCTGAGATAGCTGCCCTCCAGACTGAACTAGGAAGAAACTGCTGATAAAATATTCTTTATTCATTTAAATCGCTTTTTCGAGCCTTCAGAAGTGGAATTTTGGAACAGAACTAAAGAACAGCCAAATTACTCTCTTTTGACGTCTTAAACCTTTACTCAAGCCGTCATTTTCACCAGATAAATGCCGACTTTCCATCTGAAGTCTAGAAATGACAAATATGCTTATTTGGTCTTTAATACAACGGAAATTTTGACAGAGTGCTGTGATTCAATTGCTCTGCACACCCAGAGCACCGCTTTTCTCTCAGCGTTTCTCTAAGAGTTTAAATACAACAGGTTAATGATGGGATAACATGTAGCTACTAGCCTTCGGATGTAAAGCGACTGGTAACAAGTATGTTAATAACAGACAAGTTCTGAATATTATTATTCCTATTCGACCCTAAACTGGTAGACGGCCAGCCTGCTGTCCGAATGCCGGCATGAAAGCAAAAGAGTTCTGCGGCGGAGCTAGGAGCTATGTCCGGAGAATCGCTGTGTTGTGGCGAAGCACAAAGTTTGGGCAGCCTAAATCTTACGATATTTTTCTTATATTCATTGAGACGATAATAAATTGATCAATCTCGTTTTTCTTTTTCCTTTCTTGAACGAATGTGGGTCACAGAGACACAGAAGTTACCGCTGAAGCGGCTTTTGCGGCCGGACGTAGAGCATATCCTTTTTTATGAATGCCTTATGATGTGAGTAATTATTTTGTTCGCACACATTAATTATTGTGTGGGAACGACATATTAATTTGTGAGAACAACATATTTTTTATTTTGTCCATATCAGGACACGGGCTCCGTAAAAAGGAGCTGTTCCACTCCAATCTCTCAAAAGTTCATCACAAATTACATTTTAGCTTATGCTGTGTTTTACATTTTTTTGCTCTGGTTTGTAACCACAGAGGAGCCTGGCGCTGCGGCTCTCTGCAGGTTTGATTAATGTGGAAAAAGAGGCAGATGGAGCCCAGCGGCTGTGAAGCATCACTTCCTGCGTTACATGCACAGCGTTGCCCTTTAGTGTTATATCATTCAGCGATGTCACACTGGACTTGTGTTTTCTCCCCTGGAGTGGTTATACTTGGTTGAGCACAGTGTTTTTGGTGTAGCAGAAAACCCAGCTGTGCATCTTGTCAGCATGTTTCAGACATGTTCATCTGTGTCCTTCCTGTGACCCCAAACCCAACCTCAACTTTTTTTTTTTTAACTTTCCACCCACTTTGAGTGTGGACACTAATCCAGGTTGCAGCTGCATTTGTTACAGCTCTGCAGAGCGGCTCTTTTGATTTGAAGCCCAGCTGAGGTGGTGTCGTCATGTGGAGGGAATCCAGCTAATCCCAAAGCGGAGCATCCTCACAGCTTCTCGCCGCTTAAACGCCGCTCAGTGGAAATTCTGCAGACGCATTTCAAAGTGCGTCTGCAGTCGTGTAAATATGCCAGCCTGGCCCGTTTGTCAGAGAGTCTGTCGGAGGTGAAAGTTGACAGCTGCTGGATCAGCCACAACACATTACCTACTGGGCTTCATCCTCTCTGTTTGGGAGTATCTCTGCATTCCTCTTTTGATCTGAAGCCTGAAGGGGCTTGGAAATACTGCAATCCATCTTTTCTTTCCTCCTCTTTATCTGTTTGTTTTTCCTGCCTGGGGGGATAAAAATGAAGGATTGTGCTCTGTCCGTTTTTGTTTTTTTTGATTTCCTCAATTCTGTTATTTTCCATTTTCCAATTTGATTTCTTTTCTATTTCTTCTCTATCTTTGTTGGAAGGATAGGTTTTTCTTTCACCCTCATTTAGTCTCTGGCTTTGTTGCTGTGAGTTTACAGAACATCTGTCTCAGATGTTCACAAACTTTTACAATCTTGGACAAAACTGTGGATGATTATCCTGAGGGGAAAAGATTGAAAAATGTTCATAAATCTCTTTACATTCATGTTTTTGTTGCTTTACTAGTAGAGCAGTTCAGCTTTCAGGTCTGCTACACAAGGAGACCGTTCTATTAAAAACTAAATGTCTATTCTGCAAAGAAGTTGATTTTCCCTAAATAAAGTTGGTGTTATTTATTATAAATTAATTGCCATATTTTCGCACTATAGAGTGCACCAGATAATAAGCTGCAGCATCAATTAATAGGCTATTTTTGGACTTTTGTCATATATAAGCCAAACTGGTGCATCAAGAGAGACAGAAAAGTCCCTGGTAAGTTTATCAGTCGGTCAGGCTTTAACTGCATTCATAGTAACTCCAGAACTTGTTTGAAACATGTAAGAAGCATTAGCCACATTAGAAGTGTTAGGCACGTTAGAGTATTTATCCTGTAACTCCCAACCTTGTCTGCAACACACACACACAAAAAAATGTCACTGTCACTGAAAGATTTGTTAGATTTAGAGACCATAAAAAATAGATATTGCTTTAACCCTTGTGCTATCCTAATACCCCCCCCCCCCTTACATTGAGGTGTTCTCCCTACCATGACAAAGGTGGATAAAGGTGGAAAGATTTCATGTAATCCATGGACACCAGTGAAGATCACAAATCATTGAAGAAAAAAGGTTCAGAGCACTGTCTAGTGGGTCTAGATGACCCACCTCCCAATGTTAAAGTGCCTAGGATAGAACAAGGGTTGAAACCTGAATGTGTCTGTTTACTTCATGATATTTGAAAATGATGACGATCTTTAGAAAAAAACGTGCCAAAATTGACATAATTTCCAAAAGCTCAGTCTGGAATAAAAGACTGAAACCTATCAAGTTGACAGATCACAAACATAAATCAGGCAGCATTAAAACATCTAAATTCAGAGAAACATTAAAATCTTCTGCTCTCTCAGAAGACGGTGCTCTGTGGGAAAACTCAACTGCTTCCTGCCTCCCACTTCTGGAGGTTTATTTGTGAGGATCAATTAGACATGGACTTATCATTTGCTTTAAAAAACATTTATTGTTTTTGCTAATGATGATGAAAAGCATAAGACATAAGAGCTTGGGCACCAGATGTTCTGGTAAACAGTATCTTTGATATTGGGTACCATAGTGAGAACGTAGGAAATAATTTCAGCTACAAATAGGCGATGTGCTTCATACCATTGATGGGATAAATAAAAAAATGTGTCGCCTATTCCAGATGTAAAAAAAATGTCTTTTTTTTTCTGCTGCAACAACTTTGTGACAAAGTTTTTAGCCAACTTGAACTGAGTAACAATAGGAGACTGTGGCCACGCCTCCTTTAATAAATGAATCCATGGATGAGCCTGATGTAGGAATTCCTAATGGAATTTGCAGAGTGGGTTACTGTAAAAATAAAAAGTGCTCATGAGCACAAATTTATACTTCAGTTGTCTGTCTGAAGGTGCCTGCTTGTGCCAAAGATTCTCAAATTTGGGCCCAACAGCGAGTGGAAATCTGGTCCTATAGCAAGACCCATTTAACCCAACATTTGCCCCTTTATTATTTCTACAGTTGTCCTCAAACTTTTTTACAACCAGCCTCAGAAGACATTCAAAAATGAATGCCGGCTTCATGAATCATCAGTCACAGTGTGGAGCAAGTGCTGTGCGATGAAAGGAGCAAGAATCACACATATCGGGGCTCCTAAGGAGCAAAGTTTTGCAGCTCAGCCTCAGGTTTCAAAAGATAGCAGCTGTAATTAATGTTACAGGTAAAGTTCAGGAGGAAAGGTAGGAGCATGTCTGGGTTGGAGTTTGTCTCTCCGTCCTCCCAGTTTGCTCCTCAAACTCTCTGCAGAACATTAAATTTGATTATAGTCGAGATTAAACTTATAAATTGTGCATTTTGTGTTAATTTACTCTGACTGGTGTTTTCTCTTGTTTTTTTCACCATTTATGTCAACATAGAATTGTAGTAAAAAGATGTGCAAACCAATGCTGGATCCATCCATCATCCATCCATCCATGCATCCATCCATCCATCCATCCATCCATGCATCCATCCATCCATCCATCCATCCATCCATCCATCCATGAATCCATCCATCCATCCATCCATGAATCCATCCATCCATCCATCTATCCATTCTTTCCCTCCATGAATCCATCCATCCATCCATGAAAATGCACATCATTCTTTCATGTAATCTACTGTCAGTTGCTTTGTATGAGATAGAAGTGGATTTTTATTTGTTGCCCCACTGGTTCAAATCCCGATTGGGTCGACCTACATTCGCCCTGGGAAAGGTTACAGTATCTTTTCTGACCCTACTAATAAGCAGGAATACGTAATAGACAGATGGATGTTCTTCTGCTGCCAGAAATATTGTCTTTGGCAAAAATCCTTTCTTCTTTTTGTAGTGTACTAGAGGGGCAGGAGGTTTAGACATCTCAGACAACCTGGATCCAAAATCTTTGTAAACAAGTAAATGCATCCATGAATGCAGAGTTTTTTTTTCTCATTTCGCCAATGTTTTCTTTTTCGGTAGAATATTTTCATGCATTCAACATTCTCCTTTGGAATTCATTAGAAATGATTTTGTCATATTGTTAATTGTTGGGTTGTTGCATGATTTGAAATCCCCAGTTTTCGTATAAACTGTTCTGCTGTAACACTGCATCTCAAATGGTTATAAATTCACCATAAATCTAACAACTCAAAAAGAAACTCATCAAAAACGCATCTTCCTCTCATTTAAACACAAAGATCCCTCAAAGTGAATTCACTCTACATTTGGACATTTTTCTGAAGCATTTTTCATAAACCTCAGCTCTGTTCTTTTTTCATTAGACGTGATAATTCAGCTTCAGTCTCTTGATGACTGTAGAATTAATAAGTTATTTTATATCTACACTTCTTTTCATTAGGGAGAAAAACCAGTTAACCTGCATCCCCTCTTGAAGGCATCTGTGTAATTAGAATGGAAGGAGGAGATGAAAAGAAAGAAAGAAAGAAAAATTGACTTAAAGGGATCCATCAGAGTGAGGGGGGGGGGGGGGGGGGGTGTTGATTCCCTGAACAAACAGGTTGTTTTTAAGCTTAATGATCACAAGCCTTCTTTCATGGTCCTAAAACTGAAGACTAGTGTCGTGTTTGTCTTTGATTTCAGTCATTTCCTGGAAACAGTAATGCAGACAGTGTGGTTCAGCACAAGCTGCAGCAGCCCGCCGTCGCTCGCTTCCTGCGCCTTATTCCTCTGGACTGGAATCCCAGCGGGCGCATTGGACTCCGAGTGGAAACCTACGGATGTCCCTACAGTGAGTCTCATCCTCTGCAGCTTCACTGAGCTCTCTGCAGTCTCAATGGTGCTTTATCAAAGGTTTAAAAATGCTGCAGTTACCCTTTTTGTTTCTTTATGCTATATTCTCAAAAAAACATTTGGGTCATTCAAATAAATTCAGTAGCGCAACAAGGTTTTTGATCTTTTAAAGTCAGAAAATAGGCTTATAGTTAACTTGTTGGTTAAACTTAACTTAAAGATACTAAAAAAAGTCCGATTTGAAGTTTTCACATTGTCTTGTCTTTTTAAAAGAAGCGCATCATCTAAAGTTCAAATCGTCTTTTTTAGGTCATTATCTCTCCTATGACCCTCCATTCCTCAAAACATAAGTGTTCATTATAAAAACCTCCACAAACTTCCTCTGATGGTAAATTAACTAATGAGAAGCTTTCTTTGTGAAATGACCAAAATACAAAACCCTTCCATCAGAAAAGAAAAACCTTTTTGTGTTTGTTTCAAATATTCGAGTCAACGCTGATGGAAAGTTTTTGTCTTGTGTCATGAAAAAAGGCAGTGTTTGTTTTTGCAGATTTACCTTAATTGTAGTTATCGTTGTTTTCAGCGTCTAATGTAAGAAATCAAAATCAAAAAAATTACAGATAGGAGGTTTTGTATTTTGGTCATCAATATTTCAACAAAGAAAGCTTCTCATTAGTTAATTTACCGTCAGAGGAAGTTTGTGGAGTTTTTTATGATGAACATTTATGTTTTGAGGAATGGAGATCATAGGAGAGATAATGCCCTAAAAAGATGATTTGAACTTTAATTGGTGCGTTTTTATTTGAAAACTCTGAGCAGAATAGAAACCAATCTCTTTGGTGAAACAGGACAAAACAAAAAATATATATATATATGTATATATAGAGAGAGAGAGAGAGAGAGAGAGAGAGAGAGAGAGAGAGAGAGAGAGAGAGAGAGAGAGAGAGAGAGAGAGAGAGAGATATCTCACATCTAGTCCATACATGGACTCTAGCATACATCTAGCATACATGGAGCGCCACAATCAAGTAGCTGGAATAATATACAGGAACATGTGTGCAGAATATGAACTGGAAACCCCAAGGTCAAAATGGGAAACACCTCTGAAGGTGGTAGAGAATGAGAGGGCAAAGATCCTGTGGGACTTCCAGATCCAGACTGATAGGATGGTAATGGCGAACCAACCAGACATTGTAGTGGTGGATAAAGAACAGAAGAAAGCCGTTGTGGTGGATGTGGCAGTGCCAAGAGATGGGAACATCAGGAAGAAGGAACATGAGAAACTGGAGAAATACCAGGGACTCAGAGAAGAACTGGAGAAAGCCTGGAAAGTGAAGGTGACAGTGGTGCCTGTGGTAATTGGAGCACTCGGGGCAGTAACCCCCAAGCTGGAGGAGTGGCTACAACAGATACCTGGAAAGACCTCAGACCTCTCAGTCCAGAAAAGCGCAGTGCTAGGAACAGCTAAGATACTGCAGGACCCTCAAGCTCCCAGGCCTCTGGTAGAGGACCCGAGCTTGGAGGAGAAACCACCCGCGGAGGGTGAGAGGGGCATTTTTTTTAATATATATATATATATATATATATATAAAATGATTTTAAAAACACAGATATATCAAACCCATTTCAGATATAAATTAATACATTGATAAGAAACAAAAAAGCAAAGATTTTAGAAGACGATGCCATATTCTTGACATTGCAATCATTCAAATATAAATAGACGTTTCTGCAGTAATGCACCAAGTACACACACATCACATCAGATCCATTAAATATATTGACTATCAATTTGAATCAAGTTCACTTCGTTGCTTGAGAGGGAGTGGGAAGAAGTGACATTAAAAAATCCCCCCCCCTATTGTGTTACTTGTTTATACACTGACCAAAAACATAAACGCAACACTTTTGTTATTGCTCCCATTTTTACACAAAATAAGCAGTTCTCTGAAATATTGTTCACCAATCTGTCTAAATCTGTGATAGTGAGCACTTCTCCTTTGCCAAGACAATCCATCCCACCTCACAGGCGTGCCATATCAAGATGCTGATCAGACAGCATGGTTATTGCACAGGTGTGCCTTAGACTGGCCACAAGAAAAGGCCACTCTGTAACCTTCAGTTGTATCACACAGCACAATGCCACAGATGTCTCAAGTTTTGATAGATAGATAGATGACTTTATTAATCCCACAATGGGGAAATTTCATTTATCTGTGGCAGCAACACGACATTCAGAAATAATCTATATAATATAACATCAATAAAGGACATCACAAATTACATTTATATTAGATAATTAAAAATATTACTAAAATTATTATGAAAAATTATTATCAAAAATGAGATTCTTATTAAATAAAGAACTAAATATTAAATAAATACAGGTGCAAAAGTGTAAAAAACATGCGGTCTGCAAAACATGTAAACTGTAAAAAAACATTACAAATTTTTTCAAAATACAGAAATAACTAATGAAGTTCAGACCAAAAACAAAAACAAACAACTGTTCAGGAACAAAAAACAATTTAAAATTGAAAAACAACAACTACAACAAAAGTAAATGAATCAATGACTAAACAGAAAAACACCCCTGGGACCGTGGAGTGTCACTGTAACACGGTGTTGTACAGTCTGATGGCTGTGGGGAGGAATGACCTGCGGTAGCGCTCCTTCTTACACTGAGGGTGCAACAGTCTTGTGCTGAAGGAGCTGGTCAGCGCCTCTACAGTTTTGTGCAGGGGGTGGGAGGGGTTATCCATGATGGATGTCAGCTTAGCTAACATCCTCCTGTCCGCCACCTCCTCCATGGACTCAAGTGTGCAGCCCAGGACAGAGCCGGCCCTCCTAACCAGTTTGTTAAGCCTCTTCAAGTCTCTGCCTGCACTGCCCCCCGCCCAGCACACAACTCCATAAAGGACCACTGAGGCCACCACAGTGTCGTAAAAGGTCCTCAGCAGCTGTCTGCACACGCCAAAGGACCTCAGTCTCCTCAGCAGGTGAAGGCGACTCTGGCCCCTCCTGTACAGAGCATCCGTGTTGTTGGACCAGTCCAGTCTGTTGTTCAGGTGAACACCCAGATATTTAAATGTGTCCACGACCTCAATGTCTGAACCCTGGATGTTCACCGGTGACTGTGATGGTGAGGACCTCCTGAAGTCCAGGATCAGCTCCTTTGTCTTGCTGGTGTTAAGCAGCAGGTGGTTAACTTCACACCAGCTAACAAAGTCAGTGATGACCCCCCTGTACTCCTGCTCATCCCCCCCTGATACACAGCCCACAATGGCACTGTCCTCTGAGAACTTCTGCAGATGACAGTGGTGGGAGTCGTAGGTGAAGTCTGATGTGTACAGGAATGGGGAGAGCACAGTCCCTTGAGGTGCCCCCGTGCTGCAGACCACCACATCAGACACACAGCCTCACAAACTGTGGCCTGTCTGTGAGGTAGTTGATGGTCCAAGCAACCAGATGTTGGTCCACACCTGCAACCTCCAGCTTCCTCCTCAGCAGTGATGGCTGAATTGTGTTGAAAGCACTGGAGAAATCAAAAAACTCTCACAGTGCTCCCAGGGGCCTCCAGGTGAGACAGGGCCCGATGCTGCAGGTAGATGATGGCGTCATCCACCCCGATGCCTGGTCGATATGCAAACTGCAGCGGGTCCAGTGCTGAGCTCACCTGAGTGCGGAGATGGCTGAGGATGATCCTCTCCATAGCCTTCATCAGGTGGGAAGTCAAGGCGACAGGTCTGAAGTGGTTCGGTTCCGTAGGACGAGGTACCTTTGGAACCGGAACCAGGCAGGAAGTCCTCCAGAGGACTGGTACCTTCTCCAGTCTGAGGCTCATATTAAATATGAACAGCATCACCACACAGAGCTGGTCTGCACACTCCCTGAGGAGCCTGGAGGTGATGCTGTCAGGGCCTGTTGCCTTCCTGGCCTTTGTTCTCCTTAACTCCATCCTAACCTGATTCAGGGTGAGGCAGAGGGGGGTTGGAGGATGGGTGGGCGGTGGCTGGTCTGGTGCTGTGAGGGAGCGTGCAATTGGCATGCTGATAGCAGGAATGTCCACCAGAGCTGTTGCTAGGGAATTGAATGTCCATTTCTCCACCATAAGCCGTCTCCAAAGGCGTTTCCGAGAATTTGGCAGCACATCCAACCGGCCTCACAACCGCAGACCACGTGTAACCACACCAGCCCAAGACCTCCACATCCAGCATGTCCACCTCCAAGATCGTCTGAGACCAGCCACTCGGACAGCTGCTGAAACAATCGGTTTGCATAACCACAGAATTTCTGCACAAACTGTCAGGAACCGTCTCAGGGAAGCTCATCTGCATGCTCGTCGTCCTCATCGAGGTCTCGACCTCACTCCAGTTCGTCGTAACCGACTTGAGTGGGCAAATGCTCACATGCGATGGCACCGTTTTTTTTGCAAGGCCGTTCACATTTCCAATTAAATGCGCACTTTTGTGATCTACTGTGTGACCGTGAAATTACACAGAATTGACCCGCATGTACAGACAAGTACTCAACGGTGAACGACGTCACTCGTTGTTTGCAGAAGTAGCTAACGTTAACAATGGATGTCAACAACACTGTTGTCAACAGCGGAGCTCTTTTTGCATTATTACATTTATTTTCACTTAGGAGCCAGCACAATTACAATCTTCTCATTTTAAGAAGGCATTGGAGCCAGCGAGGTAGAGAATGAGGGGGACAGTGGGGGCGCGCATTCATGTTGTGTGTTACGGAGGAAAGAGAACGATAATAAAAGAAGGCTTCCCCAGCAGAACTGCTATTGACTCTTTATTAACCCGCTCCGGAGAATCTGAGGGTCCGAACGGGGAAGTGAACCCCGAAGGAGGATCCGCCTTCAGCCCTGGAGAAGGTCTCCCCTGCGCTTCTGACAACGGTCGGAAAGAAAAAAAAGTCATCGCAGGAAAGGTTCAACACCACGCTCTGCCATTTCGCTGGAAATATTTTCAAAAACCGCCTGGTTTCTGATAAGAGCCCTGGAGTTTGGCCTGAATAGAGCTGTCACCCCAAATAGTAATCAAATGGTGACCTCACTTCCCTTCCACTGACTGGTCTCAGCAGCATCGTCCGCCATGGTTGATGTTTATGTTCTATTTCCCGCCTTCTTCAACGCAGAATTATGACGTTTGTAGCGTATCGATGACGTACGGGTCGGATACATGTGGCCTGGCCGTTCAGACGGAGGTCGCATTTCAAAAGATCGGATACGTATCGGATTCAGAACCACATACCCAAGTGGCCTGGGTCACATTTAAAAAGATCAGATCTGTGTCGTTCAGACTGTCATTAAAAGATCAGATACAGGTTGAATAGGGGCAAAAAAATCAGAATTGGGTCGTTTCGGCCTGCAGTGTGAACGAAGCCAAAGATGTGCTACCTTTTCAAGTTGTTCATTGTCTTTTGTTTTTCTAACATTTTGTTTCTTTTCCTGAAAATTACTTTTGTTTTCCAAAATGTTATGGGTTTTTTTATATTTGTTTTGCTTTTTTTGCTTTGTTTTTGTGATCTTTAAAATGTTTTTGTGTGAACTGATTCGTTGATTTTATTTGCACTTCAGGGCCACCGTACTCATCACATCAAGTGCAGATTATTTATCAAGAAACAAAATGGAGTGCTTGTAGATTATCCATCAAAACACTTTTACATAATTTCAGCAAACATTCATTTGAATGACACTTCATGTGACAGATATATAATACTCAATTATTGATGTAAGCATACATTTTCTTTCTCTTTCGGCTTTTCCCATCAGGGGTCACCACAGCGAATCATCGTTTTCCACTTCACTCTATCATGGACATCTTTTACACTAACATTAGCCAACTTCATGTCCTCTGTTAAGACATCCATATATCTCCTCTTTGGCCGTCCTCTTGCCCTCCTGCCAGGCAGCTCCATCTCCAACATCCTTCTACCAATAAATCCACTGTCCCTCCTCTGAACATTTCCAAACCATCTAAGTCTGCATGATACATGATAATGTAAAAATATACAAAACGTGGCTTTGTTGTGACATTTAAAATATTGTTGATTGGTTTCTAAATTAAAATGGGTTTTTTCTTATCCTGCTTTTTTTATCCTGAGAACAGGCCTCACTTTGTCAATTTCAGAATCAGTAAATAGGACATAATTTATCATTGCAGCCACCGAAAAGCATAGTTTATGGGCATTTCAACCAGAAAGACATACCAGCTTTGTTGTTGAAAACCATGTGAAACATCCTGTCATGCACTAAATAAGACTAAATGGAACTGTCATGTTTTTGCACGTGTAGTTGGGACAAAGGTGAAGTTTGCTGCTCCAAACCTCTCACAGCCCTGCAGCATTAACTGTCAGGTTCCTGAGTGTGCAAGGCAAACAAGCAGCTGATTAATGGATCGGACACGTTGCTCTTCTCACTGCAGGACGGCACTTTTTATCTCCTGGCTGTCGGCCCAAACGTGACAATAGTCGTAGGGATTATTATGGGAGTAATAATGCCACATTACAGATATATACATAACAATCTGGAGTTTAATTATCTCATTTGGTTTTATAGAGAGTAGGCTGAAAGCACTGTTCAGAGTGATGAGTCAGAATGTCAGAGCTGCAACGTTTGGCTTACTACTCAGCGGGAAATGCACTGAGCGGGGCAATAAGAGCATTAGTGCGAGCTTAGTGGAGTCGAAGACTTGCCAACTTCATTAAAAAAACAGCAACATGAGCTGCAGATGCCGAGATTTTTGTTGTTGTAAAAGAGTCTTTTCTTGACTGCATGTTTCAGCTCAGGTCTTCAGAATGGCTGAGAAGTCTGTGTTTTATCTTGAAATCTGTTTTAATTTTCAGCCTCTGATGTGGTGAGCTTTGGCAGCGACGGCACCAGCAGCCTGGTGTTCAGGCCCAGTCCCGGACTTGAACAAAAGTCCAAGGAGGTCGTCTCCCTGGAGTTTAAAACAATGAAGAATTCTGGGATGTTGCTGCATGCAGAGGGACAACATGGATTCAGCCTCAGTCTGGAGCTGGACAGAGGAAAACTGCTTTTGCTGCTTAGACAAGGTAGAGCCAGACAACACCAACCTGTTACTTCATTTAGATATTTTAGGAAACCAGAGTTCCACACACGGTGGACTGTTATGAGTGAGCTTCATTTTAAAAATGAGGGGAAATTTGATGTGCTAAGCTACATGTTTTGACCTGTTTATGAAGAAAGCTTTAAAACTTAGAAGACTATAGGCATAGAACAAAAATACAATTCAAGCTGCTTTTAGTTACTAAAAGAAGAGTTGTGTGATGATTCAGTTGAACGCAGCAGAACAAAAATCTGCAAATTCACCTTCACATTTAGATTTGATGATACTGTAAAGATCAAACTACTATGGCTACGCTGAAAATCTTTTGCTTATAAATGTGTGCACTTATATTTATAGTATATATTAACTCACAAATACACTTGTGTTTTTGACTCATGTTTTTTAGATAAATATCTTCACAGGTGCTTTGAATTATTAAGCTGATTTCTGTGTGACACCATGAGTTGCTAACATTATATTTTTTCCAGTGTTCTAAATTTATGAAACATAAAATAAGTTTTAATTTCCTTAAAGCAATATTCATTAAAGGGCCTATTTAATGCAAAATCACATTTTTGAGCTTTTAAGCGTATTATAATGTCCAGTTGTTACGAGGGTATCAGGATGGCCCAGATGCAGGACCAGAAGACATGAAGAAATAAAATATTTAATAACAAAACCCGTACTACAAAAACATCAAGAAGAGCTAGAGCTAGAATTGAACAAGCAATACTCCGACACAGAGTGCAGAAACAGAACCACTTAAATACAGCTCAAACAAATGAACCTAATGTGCAGGCAGCTGTGTGCCACTCCATGGAGGGGGCGCAGTCCTCCAAGAGAGCCACAGCTAGAGGTAAGATCGGGCCTAAAAAATCCAGCCCGACCCGACCCAGGCCCGCGGGCATTAAAGCCCAACCCAGCCCAAACCCGACCAATTAACTTGATTTGCAGGCCCGAGCTCGAAGCAAACTCGAAATTTCAATTTATCCCATAGTATTTTTGGCAGAAAAAAATGCCAGATTTCTTAAGGTTAAAATAATCTACATATTTTTATGATCATGATAAATGCATTTGCACAACGAAATAACGCTGGAACACAGAATAAGAGGGCAGACAAAGAGAGTGAGAGAGAGATCTTGATCCACACTCGCTTCATTACGCGGAGAAATAGCCAAAATAAACAAAATAGATGCAGACTTGAGGAGGGAAGATTACATTCATGACACGTGCGCAGAGCTGCGGGTGGCCGGCGCCCCCCTCTTTCTGCCAGTTGCTGGACCACAGTGTATGTCAATCAACGGTGGGCTGGTGACAGGTGGGATAGAGGGGGCGGGGTCTACCTGTGTGTGTGTGTGTGTGCGCGTTCGTGCGGTAACCGTTCTGACATACAGGATTAATAAAGAGCTGTTTGACAACCGCCCGCCTAAGGAGCTACTTTGCAGCCATTACAATATGTTTATTAAAAAAGTCAGCGAGAGAGAAGCCCGAACCGAACCGACCCGAACGTAATGATTGTCATTTAGTGCCTGACCGGGTCGGGTTCTGACTCGGGCTCGGGCTTAAGATCTTACCTCTAGCCACAGCCAACCTGCACAGAGAGACGAGAATGAGGAAGGCAAAAAGCAGACTGACACTGTGTCAGCAGTCCTCACGAAAAGAAACCCCAAAGTGATATTTTGCTACATTCACGCATTTCTGAGTATTTCTCTAAAAACCTGTGCTCTGAGCACCAGCCCCTCCCATCCCACAAAAACGAGCGGGTTCTCGCAAGCTGACGTAGACAAGTGAGAACAGCCCCTTCCAGGAAGTCTGCGCTGCCAGCACTGTCTCCAGGCTAACACAATAGCCAATACAATAACCAATTACTTGCCTTAAATTGATCATCAACACATTTAATGGATCTAATTTGATGTGTGTGTACTGTGTGCAATACTGCAAAGCATTTTTCAATATGTGACATCTTTTTCTCATTTATAAAATAGTTGTTTCAATGGCCAAAAATGTTTACATTCACATTTTCTGAGATGTTTTTCTATTTGGTATGGTTCTACTCAATTGCCTAATTTTGTTTTTTCAAATTTAGATCTATTATAAAATCATTTCCGTTGGTCTTTTATTATGATTATGCCATTTTTAGGCAAATTCCAAAACCCTGTGTTGTTTTCTAGGACATAGTTGCTGCAGAGCAGCAGGAGTTCATCAGAAATTCACCTCTGGGTTGTGAGCGGCACTGTTGGCACAGACTAAGCCCACCCCCTTCCCATCCTCCCTGTGTTTACATGTTCTCCTGCTGGCTTACAGCCCCTCACGACCCCGACAAAGATGTATATGGATCTATTTGTCTGCATGTGGGTGCATCAGAATGGAGCGGAGCAGCAAGCCTGTGGCCCACTGACTGTAGTATCTACATCACTGCTACAGGCTTTTTCCATCAACATTGTAGCATCTGCTCCCTATTCACAATGATTTCAATGAAGAAACATACACACACTTTTCAAATGAGTGGGTCTTTAAGTTAGTGTAAGCTCCAGTCAATATGGCTGACCCACCTCAAGCATTATTTTCACTGTTTGACTTCTGAGGTTACTGCTCTGCTGTACTTATGTCTACAAGTTTCCCAGAGTGACAGGAGCAGAGGATCGAGATCATTTACAGACTCTGACTTTTTAAAAGGACATGAAAAGAATGCTGAACACTTAGGATTAGATCGATTCTAAACAATGTAGTGTAGCCCTTTTAAACGATTACTTCACTGCCACTATGTTAAAAACACAGCCTACCTGCAAACAGCAATTCAGACAAAGGGATTTCAATTTTATAATAACATATTTAAAAAAAACAATTGAAACTCCCGATATTTTTACAAAGTCATTAAAAACTGGAGGAGAATATCTCTGGTTTGATTTAATTTAACATTTTGACATTAGAGAAAACTTTGGCTGTTGGATTTCACCAGAGAGGAAGAATCGTATTTTCCACCGCTGCACCTCTAAGACGTGACTGTCATGTAGCGCATGCATGAAAATGTGGAGAGCTTGAAAAGTGGATTTTTCATGTGCCCGGCGTGCCATCTGTGGGTTGAATCTTACATTTGGTGCAACCTCCATGATGGATGTCCTCCGTTCGCGGCAGCATGTGTTTGGGCCAGCATCCGCCACAGTTGATGTACGGCTTACAAACTGTGTTCACATGGATGATAATGTTTGTGTGAACTGGGTTAAGCCAGATGTTGTCAGGCTGCCATGCTGAATCATCACCATATGGCAAACTTCTCCTCAGGATTCCCATCTGAATCCCATGCATGCCCTGCAGCCAGGAACCCCCCACCCCCCTCCTCCCACCCTCACAACCATGAGAGAATAGTGTGAAGTTTGTTCTAAACTTGTCCGTTTTGTTTGGCACATAATTCTCAATTCTGACTTTTCTTATGAATACATATCAGGAATTCTTCTTTTTAGTTTTACTCTTTCTCTTTACAAGGCTGGGATTTTATTTTGGTAGTTTTTTTTTTTCTTTTCAGCTTAGAATCCAAACCAAAACAAAGCTCAGTTTAAATTGGCTGGGTTTAAACTATAATTAAGGAGGATTGAAGGTAAGGCTCCCTCTGGAAGGTGAGGGGGCTGTAGCACCCCGCCTTCGGCACAAGTACAACAACTACACAACTACTTTTCGAAGTATTCTAAACCTAAACATCTTTTAGCTACACCCTTTTGTTACTGAATATTTAACTTTTTTTGCTGTATCGTCTAGTCTTTGATGACTAATGTGCAGAATTACAGACTTTTTTCTATCTTTTTATAGAAGCTGCTTTATTCCTCTCAGGGTCATGGGGTAGCTAGAGCCAACCAAGCCCCCGTTGGGCAAAGGCGAGGTACACCCTGAGCAGGTCACTAGTCTGTAGTCGGGCTTTTTAGAAAATCCTTATACCACAATAACAGCCACACAACGACATCTGTTGTGTAGTTCTCTGGTTTTTTTAGCGTGGCACATGTTTTTTTTAATTTCCCTTTCAGTCAGATTTACAAGCTGCAGCAAACGCCCTCTTTGCAAAAGTAATGTTGTTCTCATCAACAGTTGGAGATTTCAAAGTGAAATGCAGGCAAATCTGAGCGTTTGTTTTATGATTACAAGAAGCACCAGGGAATTTTTACTTTCAGGTAACTTATTTGAATTCAAAGCATATTATGACTGAAATGTGCAGCTTCAAGACATTATTGTGGAGATTTTTTGTCAAGTCTGGCCAACGTCTTTCATCCACGATCAAAAGAAATTCTATTTTCAGACTCAATATGACTTTTATTTTCAAATTCACATTTCTCTTTCCTTTCTTTCCATGTTGGCATTATTTTTCTCTTCAGTTCCTCTTTGTTGTCAGATTTCCTTTTTAAAAATCTCTGTCGTTTTTTGAAAACAGCAAGAAGAAAGGGTTTCTGTTCTTTAAGCAATTCTCTGTGGAATACTTCATCCTCTGTCATCTTGTCCCTTACCCGCTCACAAGGGACGGTGTTGATAAAAAATAACTCAAAGCGTCTTTTTTTATGGCTTACCAGCTCTCTTTGTCTGCTTCAGTTGTGCCATTTCTGCACTGCATCTGCAAAGTTAGAGGACTTCCAATTGTGCATATTGCCCAAAAGACAAACTAAAGCAAACCTAAACTAACCTCTGCAGTTTTAAAAAACGGATGCACTTTACGGTGCTGGAGCAGGTCAATTTATCAGAAACACCATCCCATGTTATAAAAGCTGTAGCTTTGGAGAAAACAGGAATCAACAAAGAGCAAAGAAAAGTGAGAAGTATGGAAATAAATACCACACAAACAACACAAGTGTGTGACAGTCAGTAAAAGTAATCAAGTTTGAAACAAAGACTGGAAGCAGAGCAAAGCAAGACGCTCAAAGAGATTGAGCTCCGACAAAAAGAAAGAAAGAATGAAAAATCTCAGAGGGGCGGAAAAAAATACAAGCTGAAGAGAAAAGGAAACTTTAAAACTCAAAAATTTCAGAAGAGATGCTTAAATTTAATGCAATTCAGAAACTGCAATGTACGTTTTTTAGTATGTGTTTGTAAATAATGTTTTAATTGCCCTGATTGTACACAAAAAAGCACAAGAAAAAAAGAACAGTAATTGCTAATAAAAGAGGGAGAAAAAAACATGTGCAGTCACTAAAGTCATTCAGCAAAGTGTGTGCTCTATGACCTGAACTGAGTCATTTCACTCTTCATCGCCGCCGTCGTTCTATATGAGAGTGAGCTGCAGAAATAATTACAGCAGCCGGTTTTCTGATAAAAGTGATCAGATTTTGAGCAGCAGTAATAGAACAGCAGACAAGATACAGTGAAGTGATATTGTCTGGAGGGCATGTGTTGAATGATAAAGTGAAAGAGGTTGCGCTCAGCTCAGCCTGCAGCAGTGAGGGTAGCGCAGTCAGAGCAGAACGCCTGTAAATGAGAAAAAGCTGCTGCTTGGCATTTCACCCTCCTTTGAACAAGTTTGGACTCTTTAAACAGCATTTTTAACCCTAATGTACATTTTCTTTGTGAACTGAGTTGCTCTGGAATTGTTGATATGCAGACTTTAGCTGCAGGAATGATGCAGTGGTAAAATTAATATGACATTGAAGCCTTTAGCCGTGTGATGTAGCCCGCAGGTGCTTTCTGCCCCACCCGTGCCACCCCCTTTTTCTTTGCCCTCACTGGCCGAGTTACTGCTACACGCTCCTCCTTCTGCCTCCGCCACCCTGGTCTTTTCGTTTTATCCCCATTTAACCAACCATTTTAATTTTTGGCTGCCTGGGGGGATGAATACGTCTATGTCATTTTTAGAAGAATCAGCAAATGTACATTTTTGGATTTCCTTAGCAACAGATGTGTTTTGGTTAACCACGCCCACATTCCTAATATGTTCATTTCAATGTCATATTGTTTCATTTAGCTAGAGCCAGAGAGTCATATATTATTAATATTTCAGTAAAAAAATGTGCGAGCAACAAGAAGACGGCACTTTTTGAGCTTGCCACACTGACTTTGTTCAAAATCTTAAAACCAACCTTTTTTCCCCAAATGGTTTCCTGGTGATGGTTGGGGAGTCAAGAGGCAATAGATCTTAATCCCTAGATGAGTTTAAACTTGTAGAAGGTACTAAAAGGTGATTTTCTGAGAAAATTCAAGATGGGAGCTTCTGACCATACCATAACTTTGGCTGTGGCTGTGGACGTAAGCAGGCTGCATATGTGTAAAATTTTGTAAAGATTGGTGGAAGACCCAATTCCATTCAATTAATGGCTGCCACAGGTGCCATAGGTCCTGAGGCCATCCCATAATAATCTCAAAATGTTGTTTGTATCCCCAACAAATGTGTTTTGGTTTTGTTACTTGATTTTAAATATTTTTGAGCCCCACAAGTGATTTTGGCCCTGTTCCTTTTTATTTTTTGTTTTGCCTGCTATGATGTCATCATTTTTGTGGGTTAATCATCCACTTTGCCCAAAATTCATTTTAACCGGGTACTAAGTGGATGCCAGTTTTGGTGAGTTTTGTAGGATGTGGCGGGGGTGACATTTTCGCTTAAACACACAGATAGAAAGAAGAAAACAGTCCAGGACTGCTGTGGACCCTGTTTGCTCAACTGTTGCAGTTTTTATGAGTAATTGAAATAAGACGTAAATGTAAATAAGAGGCTCACAGCTATGCCGTATGGATTTTCCATTTTTCAATCCCCCAAAGACTTTGCCCTGCGCAAGGGGTTTGTTAGTGCTGTTCACATAAAACGGACAGGTACACTCCTTGTGCACACTCTGGCCATTAGAAATGAAGAAATTTGACAATCAGAGTGGATGTGTGGGCCTCCTGCTGGTGGCTTCCAGGCACTTTCGTATCACCTGCACATGCCGTGGGTTCTGCAATTGTGCGCGGTCAGTAAGGAGCCAGTGCGCTCTAACCTCACTAATGACTGGAGTTCTGCATAAAGGGTATTATACGACAGAGTTACCTGTTCCTTATAAGTGCGTGAAACGTACACTAGCCTCACAAATACTTCACAACACACTTACCACACGCACAGCAATGGGACGTTCCATTTTCTTGATGTTCCTTGAAGTGGCCGCCTGAGCCTCAAGGCAACTGCAAGACATACCTGTGCTCTCCTTAAGATGCTGCCAGTCCCAGACAACCCAAAAACCCACAGCACAGGTACAGGTCACCCCCCCCCCCCCACACACACACCCCCCATGTAGGTCCATGTGACTAAGCCTTTACTGAAATTGAACAAAAACAGCAAAAAGCTGCTATGCAGGCGCCTGCTATGGACAATTGATCGTGTATGGATTCACTGATCAGTTTGGTGTCTTGCTTAAAAATGATTTTATGCAAAGTTACGGAAAAATAAATAATAGCTATTTTTGGGATGCATTTTCTTTGTTTGATGAAAGTTTGATATGATTAAGAGATACAACTCGGAAGGAAAACAAAGAGTGACTGATGAAGAAAAGTAAGGTGACAGCTCTATTTATTAATATGACTGGGCAGTATATTAGCTGTTTTTTACCGCTAATCTCTCATATTGATTTCAACACTTTTCAGTCCAGCCATCATTCATGCTGTAATTAAATCATCTATCTAATGAAACATCCATCCTGTAAGGTCTTCCTCTGTACCTCCACAACATCATAATTGTCCCATTAATCAATGACAGCGTGGAGATCATATTTGTTTTGAAGCCGTGTATTGATTCCATTGTCTTTCTTCGACCCCCCCTCCCGGACTGAAATGAAATAAATCATCATGACTCTGTGACGTAACAGACTTCCTCTGCACCGTGAAGTAAATATTACAGCTTTTATTCCTTCTCCCAGCCTGGAGTCAACTCTGTCCTCTCACACAATGAGCTGCAGAATCTAAGATTTGTCCATCATCCTCCAAACCGCCTGTTAGCGTCTCTGAGGTTGGGCTTGGCTCTCCCTCAAGAAAATGTCCTGCATTTTTAATGCCTGTGTTCTCCAGTTCCTCCTCTCTGCTGAAACACAAAGTTTCTCATCTCTCATCACCACTGAGGGATGGAGATGAATCCACTTTTAGGGAGCGACTGGTGCTCATCTATCATTAATGATGTTTCACTTTGTTTCCTCCGTAAAGAAGTTTCTTACTTCAAGTAAGGCACTATCACTTGTTGTATGCAGATGAACTTGTGTTGCTTCTAATGAGCTGAGTTCAGCTGACCTTGCAGTGATCCGCTCTGTGGGATATTGAGAAAAGAGGCCTTTTTAAATGCAGCGCAGAGTTGGGGGTGGTTGCAGCTGTCTTCAGGTTGCCGTTTCCCTGACCCCGGGTCAGACTCTGAGGAGGGATCGGACGAGCGGGTCAGACGACGAGGAAACAACAAATCTACAGGTCATGACATATAGAAAGACATCAGAGGAAGAAAGGATTTATAATTCATCTTATCTGCAGTTTCTTGTGATTTGTGTCATTTTATTTTTTGCTAATTTCTGCTTCTTTTTATGTCAAGGTTAAAAATACAGACGTTGTCTGTCTTGATCATTTCCACTTCGCATTATGTTCAATCTCATTGCAGCTCTAGGTAATGCCTTTTTAATGCATTACATTCTTTTCTCTTTTCTGCACTTCTACTTCTTCATTATTTGTGTTTTCTCACTTCCTTTGCATGTTTTTTTCTTTTTTTTCAACTTGTGTTCCTCTTTCATTTTCTTCCAACAAACACTGTAAACATTTTCCTTCTTTCCTCTTCTCTTTTCGTCATCTTTTCCAGCCAGCGGTCCATCCTCTGAGCCCCGGCGTCTCGCCTCCCTCGGCAGTATGTTAGACGATCAGCATTGGCACCATGTAGGGTTGGAGCAGCAACACTCCCACCTTAACCTCAGTGTGGACAAACACATGGAGAAAATTCAGATCCCTGTGCTCAGCAACTGGAGCATCAGACAGGTGTGGAGACACAAACACAATAAAAAAGCTGATTTGGTTGTGATGAAAAAGTAACTTATCTTGTCTTGTTATCAGTTGAGTGTTGGGGCGTCACAGAGGCCAGATTTCTTCAAGGAGAACTTCCATGGCTGCTTGGAAAACCTGCTTTATCACGACCTCAACCTGATCGAGCTGTCTAAACACGGAGACCCACAAACGTCCCTGCAGGTGAAGTTCTTCTTCTTCTCTCTGAATGTTTTAGTCAGCTTTAATAAACAGAACAAAGTCAGCAAGGATACCTTTGGGTTTTGATATAAAAGAACTGGAGTGAGGTTATGTGATGACATCTGAACTTCCAGCTCCAATGAAATGAAGTCAAATTAGTCAACATTTTTTCACGATGTGGACACAGCTAAGTTGGAAACAGACGTCAGGAACTGGTCCACGTTGGTGCAGAGCCATCACTTCTATGACAACCACTCTTGTCCATCAGGAGTGAGCTTGTTGGAAGGCCACACCCCGACAGGCTCAAGAGAATCTGTCAAACACTTCAAACCACATTATTCTATTAAGGCATCTGATTGGTCAGTTTATAACTTGAATAACTTTCACTAAAGAAGAAATATCATGAAAAAAGATGATGATGATGATTAGCAAGAAGATGTTAAGAAAGGTAGCAGAGCAAGGATGGTTATTCTGAAAAATTCTGAGTAAAAGTTGTTTATTTCTTGGAGCCAGCAGGAACTTCATGGAACACAGGGGGGGGGGGGGGGGTCACTCAGTCCACTTCTCATTTACAGTCAATGATTTAGATCGAATACATCACATATGAAAAATAAAAATAAGACACATTTGCAGACTTTTATTAAATATAATTACTCATGTTTATCTAGTAAATGCTTTTTCTTATATTTTCTTTAAGTGGCAATATGTCTTGTAAATATGTTGGTTTCCACGGCAACAGGAAGCTGATTACAGCTGAGCATTTAGACTAGCCTTAGACTTGAGGCGTGTCCTAGACTCCATCAAAGTTTGAAGAAATTTAGCAGCCACTTTACCCAGATTGATTTAGTTTTTTTTTTTACATTAATGGGCATTGTGGCGTTAAGTGTCTCGCCCAAGGACAGAATGACTTTCAAAACAAAGTTTTAAGGCTCCATCTAACTGACAGACAAGTTTTTGACCCAGATAGAGATATCCATCCTCAAAGAACTTCTAAACGATTCTGGTAATGTTGTTCTGTTTAGGCCACAGCTGTGTGTTACTTGTTTAACCTGTCGGTCATTAAATGAATGAAAGTGTTCAGACACAGAAAATGACCATCGATAAGCAGATTATGTCATCATATCATTTTATTTGTAATTACAATAATACAACTCTTTCCACGTGCATGTAAGCATTGCTTTTTACTTTTGGATGAAGATAACATCATCAGGGAGCTTTAAAAGGTTTAGGTTCCTCTGGGTGTGGTCGCTCTGTAGTTTAACTGCACCGGCGGTTAGAAATCTCCGCTAATTTATTCAGTGATGTTTAGAAACGTCTGACTTCTCTGCTAAAAATAAGCCCTGAATCTATTTCAAGCTGGAGGCCACAGAGCACGCTCTAGAAACGTAGTTAATTTTAATAGAACAGATTGAGCTGGCAGATCTTTGAAATAATAATAATGATTGCATTTTACCTTGTATAATAAATTCCATCCTTTTATTCAACTAAATGCATCCGTATAAATTCCTGGCAAGTGGTCTGGGTGGTTGATGTGATGTAGGAGCAATAAACAAATTCCTTCTTTTTAATCTTCTAATATGTTATAGTCAAATTTAACAGAATCATTTTAGAGGAAATGTAGCCTCCTTTAAACCTCACTGAAGCAGCGTTTTCTCTGTCTTATTGATGGCGGCAAAACACAACAAGTGAAATCTCTTTGCTCTCTCTGGTGTGAGCAAATCTTCTAGAGTTCAGGAACACCTGCAGGTCAATCTCCAGAGTATTCCTGGGAATGCGTACATGCCGGCGTGTTGATGCCTGCTGACGCTCGCCACACCAGTGGGAAATTCTCTGCAAGCTAGTGGCGCCGCTGCTAGCTGGTTAATGAAGCTAATGAGCTCCTAATGAGGACAGAGAGTAATGAGAATACAGAAGAAGATGAGGAATTTAGCTGGAATGTCAGGTAGCCTTTGTTTTTTTTAAAAGATAGATCATGTCTACTTTTTCAAATGGGAAAAGAACAACTCTGAACATGTTCCTGCATTTTATTCAGGGTGAAAACAACTTAAATTTACACCTAAAATGTAGAATTATTAACATTAATCTCAAAATCATTGTTACTCAAACTAAAAATCAAACAAAGGATTGCATTTAAATAACATTGTAGTGAATTCTTTTCTTTACTGCACATCCCACGTTTGGTTTATGGCCTTCAGTGTGGTTGCATTGTCCAAAGAATGCATTCATTTATCACTTTTCTGAGAGAGACAGTGGGCCTTCAGTTGACCTCTGCCATGTAAAGCAGATGAACAACAAGCCAAACTTGTTTTCATAAGCCAGGATGCAAGTTCCTTGCACCTTTATTCAAGTCTCCTTAAGACAGCTTACAAAGTATGTTGTGGCTTGAAAAATGGACGAGTGAAACAGAAACACATGAAACACAAACAGAAAAAAAACACCACCACTTAAGCACAGACACACCAGGAAACAGCATTAAAATAATGCTTTGAATTTTACTAAAATATCTCCAAAGTTGTAGAATGGATGACTGACGAGAGTGATACATTTAGATGCTAATTTTCAGTTAACACTTAGCAACCAGCTAAGGAAATGCATGGGCTAGGTCTATTACCTGAAAACACACATGTACAGAAAATAAACTTCAACTTTATGATTGCATTAAATTAGCTTGTTCTTATTCCATTAATCATTAAACACTCAAAGGTCAGGTGTTTGGACACAGCAGGAGAGCATCTTGAACATTAGAAGCACTTCTCCCAAAAAGGGACTTCCAACTACCCAGGGTGCAATGCAACTACAGATTATCTCACCGAAATGAAATACAAGAAAGCCTTTTCTGACAAAATAACTACTTTGATTTAATTTGGACTGCTAACACAGAATTATGAAATATTTATCAACAACATAAGTGAAAACATTTCTTTTTCTTATCTTTAACCATTTAACTGGGGGCAGAACAGTTCACATTCATGCTTTTTGCTTTCAGATTTTCCTATGTGAACATTGAAAACAGTTGATTTTTTTTCTAATATGTTTTTAGTTGACCTTGCCTATTTAATTGTTATTTATAGGGTAACGTGAGTTTTTTCTGCCCTGAGCCGACTTCTGTTGCCGTGACGTTTCCTGAGCCCCAGAGCTTCCTCCAGCTGCCGTGGTCAACGTCATTCTCATCAGGGACTTTGTCAATCGGATTCCAGTTCAGAACATGGAACAAGGCGGGGCTTCTGACCACCTTTGACCTTCCTCAGCAGAAGGGAGTGGTCTGGTTGTACCTTAGTGAGGCCAAAATCTGCTTCCAAATACATAAAGCAGGCATAAAACTGCTGGAGATCAATGCTGGTTGGTCCATAAAATTACATCAAAACTCTCAGTAATAATACTGATTAAAGTGGATATTTATAGTCAATTGTGTCAATTTTTCTAGGTTCTGCTTTGAATGATGGTCAGTGGCATTCAGTGGATTTCATCTCAAGACACGGCCATCTAACGGTCTCTGTGGATAAAGACAAAGGTGGCGTCGCTCACGCTACCTCAGGGTTGCCAGTCAACGTCGCAAATCATATTTTCTTTGGAGGTAAGAACAATTGATCAATAGCAGGCCTTCAACATCCGATCAAGCTCAAGGAACAATCTTCATTTATTCAGGTTACTCCCAATGCACGCAGCACTAGGATTATTGTGATATGCATTCAAGAACGTGCCAAATGTGGGTACTTTTTATATATGGCTTTCACTGTGGTTTGTTGATACTCAATGCTAATGCATGTACCTACAGCTGGAAGAGGCTGGATGTGAAATGGCAAAGGGGTTCAAATCTCGTAAATCTTGCTCCAGGCTTTTTCTTTTACAGCTCTATTCCGACATATGAAAGACTTGGTTTCATAAATTCCGGCCAGGCCTAAACCACACTAATTCATTTCTCCTTCTTGATCAATTTTGAAACCTTTGGCACTTCCGTGAATTGAAAAGGACGGAATGTTCAACTGTTTTAACAGATGTTCAACAGTCACATCTTTCGGATGTAGAATCCAAAAATAGTCTGAAAAACTTGCATAGCTATATGTGCGAAGGTGAGAGTTTTGAATGTGGAAGCCCGAAATGTGCATTTATGTTTTTACATAAACTTCTCATTGGAAGTGGTTGCTTGAATGTACATTAAGAAGGAGAATGTGAACGTAGCACGAGAGAAGGCCAAAACAAGAGATCCGAGATGCTCAAATATAATAGAAAGAATATGATTTTATAAATCTCAGGCATTGTTCTGTGTGAACGCTTAAGTACAGACGAGCTCTCAGGACCACAAAGAAGCAGTCATGCTGATTAAATCAAGTTCAATTACCAGCAGTGAGATTTGAACCAATGTGAATTTTAACACATTATACCTTGAGTCCAACACCTTATCCACACAGCCATCTTTGTTAATGATAGGGTTACAATAAGTGAGGATGACAGCTGCAGGTCAGAACTCACAGGTTTATCTGCATCTCAAGGATGAACGATAATCTTTTTAGGGCAGTAACATTTCAATGCTGAACAAGAGATAGAGGCACTTCAAATCTAACATTGCCAGCTTGTCACCTATAAAGAGACTATTTGTTAACCAAGAATAGAGTGAAGACTACTGGAAAGTCAGATGAATTGCATGGATTAGACCCCAGCATGGGTCTCCTGGGAGAGAAAACCCTTATGAAGCTACACTACAGTTTGACATAAAAACCATGACATGCTAAACCTTGACTCGGTAAAAATGTTTCATTTACAGTTACCTTGCTCTTTTATTTTATTTTTTGTAAAATATTTTTGTCTAACTCTTGTTTTTTCTTCTTTGTCAAGGTTGTCCTGGTGAAGGCCAGAAGCAGGAATGCAGAAACCCTTTTGAAGGTTTCCAGGGTTGCATGCGTCTTATTACCTTGGACAACCAATTAGTTAACCTGATCACGGTGCAGCAAAGACTTCTGGGAAACTACAGCCAACTGCAGATCGACATGTGTGGCATCACTGACAGGTCAGAAAATAACTACAAATGAGCCATTGCACAGACAATGATTGGTCTTAATAGAATCTGAAGTGACAGAAGATATAGACATGGGTCTAAAACTTCAATTGTACGGTTTGATTGTTGCACGGGATTAAAATCCACCAGGTCATTTGTCCAGTTAACCCATTCCCTTCACCATCTGGTCATCCTGGTCTTGAGGAGATGGTGCCTGAAGTTAAAAATGGAAGAAACAGGGTTAAAAAAAAGAAAGAAAAAAGGTCTTCACAGGTTATAAGTTGATTTGACCTTTCATAAACTCCACACAAAGTTCAGTTATTACCAGGGGTGAAAGTAAGCCGCTATGGCCCGAGTATGGCCAGGAAGATCAGCTGTGTGGCGGCTCTCTACTGCTTTAACTCAAGAGCAGCTGCAGGCTGATGCTGCTAGAACTGTGAGAGGCCCTTGCTGGTCGGCTGCCTTAGTCCTGTTGGTGCCTGACCAGAACTCTCCCGGGGGGGCACTCCTGGGAGCGGCTCTTTCTTGGCTCCCCTCCATTTGTGTCTGTGGGGGGGGGGGGGGGGGGGGGGGGGGCTGGAGGGTCGGCTCTTCAAGTGATGGGACCCCTGGGGTGGGGAGACCTAGGCTCAATGCTGGGGGGGGTTCTGAGGGGGACGGTTATTTCGTCAAATCGGGGGCCTGTATAGCAGCTGTCCGCGACTGACCCTCTTCCTTTTCCTCATATCACTTATTAAGGTGATGGGGGGGGGGGGGGGTCAGCCTGCACTTTGGGGGGAGGAGCTACTTGCCAGTGGTCCCCTTCCCATGGTTACCGCATGGAGACGGGCCCCTCCCTTCTCTGTTTTAATTGCACCTTAGACGTGTAGGACCCTTGGTGGGAAGGGTGTTTGAACATCACTGTGAGCAATCAGGAGATGTCCTCTCGGTGCAATACCCTGTGGGACCCATAAGTTCTTTGGCAAGACCAAGTTCCAGAGATCACATCACATATGAGCCTGGGGGTGTCCATGTCCCTGTCCCTGTGGTGTGGGTTCTGGTCCTTGCCATTGGGCGCCAGCCTTCTGCAAAATTCCAAGAGTGGGTGAGCCTAGTTGAGCCATGTTTACAACACTCCTTGGGGACCCCCACTTCTCTTGGTCGTCCTTCTCCTGGGCAGGAGTGGGTGGCCCCTGCCTTGCTCTCTCCTGGACCTCCTGTAAGCTGGGTTGGTGGCTGCCTGGAGCGTGGGGCTATTCTTCTGGTCTGGCTGAAGCTTGCACTCTCTGTCCCCCCATGCTTCCCTACAGCCAGCACTTTATCTCATCATTTTAGCATCTCTGTGGTTTTTATCATCACTAATGCGATTTACGTCCCTCTGTCCCCTCCCGCTATCTGCTAATATAGTTGCTTCCTGAGACAATAGTTATGTGTCGGTCGTGAATGAAATGGCTCTTTTAGGCCCCATTTACACTGCATGGTTCAAGTGACCCAGTTCCGATTTTTTCCTCTCATGTGGCACAGATCGGATATGACCGGTGAACGTGTAAGCAGGACAAAAACGCATGGATTACGATTTTCCTCAGGCTTCAGACCGTAGTCAGAAACCAGTTATTTCCGGTCCGGTCCCGGTCGGGACGCAAACGGTAACTAATCAAGCGGGACACCGTTGCTCTGGAACAGGCTAGAAGCCGTTTATTTCTCTGCTTGGATCAAACTGTTAGTGCAGCACTAAGTCTGCAAACACTTCCTCATTCAAAACTCAGAGAGAGCACATAAGCCGGCCGAGCAACCCTTCTTTTTCCTCTCCCGCCCATCCCCTCTCCTGCCTCTACCAGGAGCGCCCAAGGCAACGCCTCCTTCCGTCGCTACGTTGCCTCCATGACAACTGCAGTCACACAAAAGTCCGAAGGAGGTCCGCGGAAGGCGGAAATGCTGCTACGTAGTCCTCAGAACGTCTACGTTTGATAGTTTCAGCATTGTATAGTGTATATGCAAAAATCGGATAGGGGTCACTTTTAAAAGATGATGTAAGCGGGTCGTCAAAAAACCAGATATAGTCAGAAAATCGGATTTGGGCATCAAGACCTGCAGTGTAAATGCAGCCATAGAGCCTCTGTTTGGAGTGAAAAACAAGAGTCGAGTTCTTTTTAAAAAAGATTTTTTTTTTTTTTTTTTTTTTAACTTGTCCTGTCCAACAGCTAGGCAGGCAGATGAGAGCTGAGGGCCTCTTGTGTTGGACATATTTTACTTTAACAAGAGGGGTTATTAATCTTCAGACAAACCAAAGGTATGTCTGAATAAACCCCTTTTGTAATTGAGGCCAAACTTTATTCATTTCAACCATGATTGAAAATCTTTGGTGTTGGACCGGACGGAAAAGGAAAGAAGGGAAGAAGAGAGAGGGATGTTAGAGAGGGGGGGGGGTAGTGAGAGGGGGGGGATAAGACCATGAAGCAGCATAGAGCAGACAGGTTTACTGGTTGTTTATCATTACGGTACGGTTCAAATGTAGTACAAAAAGGGCGGGGCCTGTTCACACACTCAAATGTTATCAACACACCTGCTGGCTGCAAAAAATGTTCACATGTCAACATGTACACAAAACAGATAGTGTTCACGAACGCATACCTATGCCTTTAAACCAACTAGTGTGAAATCTTTCATTCATTCAATCATGCAAACTATTAGTGCAAAGGTGAGCTAACTCCTGTGCTCAGGTGAGTGTTTATGTTCTTCTAAAATGGATGGTGGAATGTGAAAAGAAGGAGGAGGAGTGCCCAGCCCAGCCACCCCCACACCCAGACCCCCGCCACAGCAGCAGCGGCAGCCGGAATTCCCCCAACGCCACACGGGAACCGGCAGGGAACAACCGCCGCCCGGGCGACCAAGCCCGCCACCCAGGCCAGGGCCAGCAGGACCGCCGCGAGGCCCCCAGAGCCAGAGAGCAGGGAGGCGTGGAGGGAAAGAGAGCGCCGCCCCAGCCCAGCCAGGAAAGCAGCCCCCCCGCCGCGCCGGAAGAGCCCAACGCAGGGCCCCACCGGAGAAGGACGCCCACAGCCCCAGACGAGCACCCCACCACCACCCAGGAGTTCCGGGCATCCCCCCGCCCCAACCCCAGGTATGAGCCAGGAACCCCCAAGGGAGACCCGCTCCACACTCCAGGCAGCCACACACCGCCCAGGAGGGGGGAACCCCGGGGAAAAAAGGGTGGCCCACAAGGGGTGTTATAAATATGGCCCGACCAGGCTCTGCCACTGTTGGAAGTTTGGCGGGGTCCAGCGCTCAGGGGCAAGGACCAGGACCCACCCCCCAGGGACACGAACACCCCCGGCTCAGGTGTAATATGAACCCCCCCACCGTGCGGAGAGAGCACCGCCGGGCCCAGGGAGCCGGCACCCAAGGGACACGGCCGCCATCGCCAAGGGGCCCGCACCCCCCACCAGGGAAGGGGTAGGGGACAGATGGACCCAGGTCCCACCTTCCTTGTAAAATGTGTGTGCGTGTATGTGTGTTTGAGAGGGTGTGTGTGTGCATGTGTGTGTGTTTATGTTGGAATGTATATATTGAAGGGGGAGGGGTGTGTGTACTAAGGGGGGTGCAGTTAAAATTGGCGAGCAGGGCACTAAGGGGACATCTCCTGATTACTCACAGTGATGTCCCCTCACCCTCCCCACCAAGGGGCCCTAAATGTCTAAGGTGCGGTTAAATTTGGCGGGTGGGGTGCTAGGAGGACATCTGCTGCTTGCTTGCAGTGATGTCCAAGCACCCCCCCTACCAAGGACCCTACATGTCTAAGGTGCAAATAAAACCGAAAGAGGGGGGGCCCACTCCATACGGCAACCATAGGAGGGGGGCCACTGCCAAGTAGCCCCCCCCCAAGGCGCATCGCAGGCTAGACCCCCAACCCCCTCACCCTAATATGAGGTTATATGAGGAAGGGGGTAAGATTTTAACTTTGTTTCAACCTCTCTTTTTTTCTCTTCAAGCCGCACCTGAGTGGTCAATACATAAATGATGGTGTTGAGCGCGCGCGGGTGTGTTTACGCTGAGCCGGGGGGTGGACATGTGCAGCAGCACGTGATCCAAGTATGAGGGAGACAGAGAGAACACCAAGTGCAACAGCAGGTGCAAAAACAACAAACTACATCAACATAAAAACGTAAAGTAGAGAAAATGACACTGGAAATAAGATCTGGAAGCATTTCACTGTTATTGAGAATGCAATGGAATAGTGTAGAGTCTGCAAGAAAGCAATTCTGTCTAGAACCGCCTCCACAACCTACCTGTACAGACACCTGTTCTCCAGAACAGAGGAGATCAATACTCACAGAAGAAACCAGATCAGCTCCTCAAAGCAGAGACACACTGTTTTCTAAATGTCAACCTACACGTTCAAGAAAGATATACGTTTTTTTGTTGTTGTTATTTTGTTTTACACATTTTTTATTTGTATTTTGAGTTGTGGGTGGGTCAAATGTTTCCAGTCAAGATTTATTCTCAAAGATTTAACTATATTAGTCATTTGAACAAAGATTTGAATCATATCATCATTTGTGGTCGCTGATCTGATTCATAGTCGATATTTGTTCATTTTGAAAGATCCGATTCGCTGAGCTAAAATAGATCCAGGACATCTTTAGCCAAAACTTCAACAAGTGTGATTCAGACGTTTTCCAGATTCCTTGTACTTCTTGCAAGATAATCAATTGTACATTAAACATGTGTACAAACAAGTAAACACAAATTAATGGCAAATCAATTCACATTTAGTTGGGGCGGCCGTGGTGCAGCGGTAGGGCGTCCCATGATTGTAAGGTTGCAGGTTCAATTCCCACCTGTCACGCCCATGAGTCAAAGTGTCCTTGGGCAAGACACTGAACCCCACCTTGCCTCTGGTGCAAGGCGGGCGCCTGTGTTTGGCAGCGGAGCCGCCACCAGTGTATGAATGTGTGTGAATGTGTGTGTGACTGGGTGAATGGGTCTGTGACCTTAAAGCACTTTGTCCTTGTAGGAAGAAAGGCACTATAAAAGTATACGCCATTTACCATTTAGTTCCATAAAGTTCAGCCCACTGTTGTTTTTCCACATCCTAAGAACCCAAAGGGAACATTCTTAGAACATTCTAGCACACTGGATGGTCACATGACTTTGCTAAGTTCAAAGTGTTTCCACACATTGGATTGGAATGATGGACAGATCTGTGTTAATGACATCACGTGTGTGTTATCTGCTGTGATACACTTTGCCGTTTTTATGTCACGGTAAAATAAACATACAGTGCCTCGAGACAGATCAATTTGGCTGTAATACAAACACCCCTAATCTCCGTTTACTGTTATTGAAATATGTGCAGTATTTTGATGAAACTTGTTATAGTCCTGGTATAAACAGAAATCCACTTTCATCCCTGGTTGTCAGTAAAAAATCTGCCCTCATGTCTAATGCGTGGATGCCTTGTTTATCCTGGGCAGTTCTGTTAATAAACAAATATAAAGAAATGTTTAAAAACTTATCATTTTACTTTTATCTAACAGTTTTTCAGGCATTTATTTCCATATCTGACCAAACACTTGGAGTTCCTCTAAATATCACTGTAGGCAGACAGTAGTCAATTTCCATTGACTCCCATGTTTAAAAAAGTCTAATTTTGCACCAAAACATTAAATGTACTTAATGTCTACTTTCAAGGATCCTTTTTCCCTGAAAATATTTTTTACATTTATGAAAATCAGGCATTTACAATTTTTTAGTTAATATTTGACCACAATTTTGTTTAAATGTTATTTTTTTATTAGCAGGTTGGTTAACTGATTGGTGGAGCAAACTGAGCTTTACACTTCTTTTAAACACAACATAGATAAATAGAGCCATATTATAAAGCAGTGACAGTGAAGCTGACTTAAGCGAAAATATTTTCTGATTTTGTGGTTTATCTGGTTTTCTTGGCCCCGGCTTGGGTTGAATTCACGTTAGTCCTTCCTCCTGCATTTAATCATGATGCACTCTGAAAAATACACATCCTGACAAAATAAACGTAAAAATCTGTGCACAGTGTACAAACATGCTGCCAAGCTTTGCAACCACTAATGACATGGAACTGTGTGTGCGACTGTGCGTGTTTGTGTGCCTGTTAGTGTCAAACCACCTGGAGGTGCCAGCCGGTCTGAGAACAGATGGAAATCCAGCGTGGATGAAAATAGTGTTACTCATCGTCTCCTCTTATCGTCTCTGTGTGTGTTTGTGTTGAGAGAATGAGGTGGCATCATGTTTTTATCCTGAAAGTCAGAAACTGACGCAGCTGATAATCCAATTTATGGGATTATTAAACTAGGATTTTATAGAAACAAAAAGTAATTTAATTATTCAATATTTTTTTTTCTTTTTTTTTTTTTAACTTGTCCTGTCCAACAGCTAGGCAAACAGATGAGAGCTGAGGGACTCTTGTGTTGGACATATTTTATTTTAACAAGAGGGGTTATTCATCTTCAGACAAACCAAAGGTATGTCTGAATAAACCCCTTTTGTAATTGAGGCCAAACTTTGTTAATTTCAATCATGTTTGAAAATCTTTGGTGTTGGACCGGACGGAAAAGGAAAGAGGGGAAGAAGAGAGAGGGACGTTAGAGAGAGGGGGGGGGTAGGAGGGTGATAATAGGAGGGGAAGGGGGATAAGACCATGAAGCAGCATAGAGCAGACAGGTTTACTGGTTGTTTATCGTTACGGTACGGTTCAAATGTAGTACAAAAAGGGCGGGGCCTGTTCACACACACTCAAATATTATCAACACACCTGCTAGCCGCAAAAATGTCCACATGTCAACATGCACACAAAACAGATAGTGTTCACGAACGCATACCTATGCCTTTAAACCAACTAGTGTGAAATCTTTCATTCATTCAATCATGCAAACTATTAGTGCAAAGGTGAGCTAACACCTGTGCTCAGGTGAGTGTTTATGTTCTTCTAAAATGGATGGTGGAATGTGAAAAGAAGGAGGAGGAGCGCCCAGCCACCCCCACACCCATACCCCCGCCGCAGCAGCAGCGGCAGCCGGAATTCCCCCAACGCCACACGGGAACAGGCAGGGAACAACCGCCCCCCGGGCGACCAAGACCGCCACCCAGGCCAGGGCCAGCAGGACCGCCGCGAGGCCCCCAGAGCCAGAGAGCAGGGAGGCGTGGAGGGAAAGAGAGCGCCGCCCCAGCCCAGCCAGGAAAGCAGCCCCCCGCCGCGCCGGAAGAGCCCAACGCAGGGCCCCACCGGAGAGGGACGCCCACAGCCCCAGACGAGCACCCCACCACCACCCAGGAGTTCCGGGCATCCCCCCGCCGCGACCCCAGGTACGAGCCAGGACCCCCCAAGGGAGACCCGCTCCGCACTCCAGGCAGCCACCCACCCGGCCCACGGTTGGTCCAGGTAGGAGCAAGGCAGGGGCCCGCCGCCCCCGCCCAGGAGGGGGGAACCCCGGGGAAAAAAGGGCGGCCCACAAGGGATGTTATAAATATGGCCCGACCAGGCTCGGCCATGTTGGAAGTTTGGCGGGGCCCAGCGCCCAGGGGCAAGGACCAGGACCCACCCCCATGGACACGGACACCCCCGGCTCAGGTGTAATATGAACCCCCCCACCGTGCGGAGAGAGCACCGCCGGGCCCAGGGAGCCGGCACCCAAGGGACACGGCCGCCATCGCCAAGGGGCCCGCACCCCCCACCAGGGAAGGGGTAGGGGACAGATGGACCCAGGTCCCACCTTCCTTGTAAAATGTGTATGGGTGTTTGAGAGGGTGTTTGTGTGCATGTGTGTGTGTTTATGTTTGAATGTATATATTGAAGGGGGAGGGGTGTGTGTACTAAGGGGGGTGCAGTTAAAATTGGCGAGTAGGGCACTAAGGGGACATCTCCTGATTACTCACAGTGATGTCCCCTCACCCTCCCCACCAAGGGGCCCTAAATGTCTAAGGTGCGGTTAAAATTGGCGGGTAGGGTGCCAGGAGGACATCTGCTGCTTGCTTGCAGTGATGTCCAAGCACCCCCCCTACCAAGGACCCTACATGTCTAAGGTGCAAATAAAACCGAAAGAGGGGGGGCCCACTCCATACGGCAACCATAGGAGGGGGGCCACTCCCAAGTAGCCCCCCCCCAAGGCGCATCGCAGGCTAGACCCCCCACCCCCTCACCCTAATATGAGGTTATATAAGGAAGGGGGTAAGTTGGGGACAGCTGGTAGACTGTCCACCGGTGGTCAAACAGCCGTCCCCCAGCCCACCCCCAGCAAAGGGGCCAGGGCCACCCAGCCCAGGGGCCCACCCCCGGAGGCGCCGACACCCTAGGCCCGGCACCACCCACCCCACACAGAGAGAGAGGAGCCAGAAAGCGTCGCCCCCCCCCGGAGCAAGCCCAGGCCCCCACCCCCAGACGCCGGCCCTAGAAGAGCTCTGGTCAGGCCTCGACGGGACCGAGGAGGCCAACCGGCCGAGGCAACCACTGATTGCCTCAGCGGAGACCCCGACCCGCTAGCCCCCCCGACCCGTACTAATAATGGGCCCCCCCTCCCCCCCAGAACGCCCCCCCACAGGACAGGGCCGACAAGCCCCCCACCCCACCCCACCCCAGACCCCGCAGCCGAAGTGGGTGACACCCAGAGCGACCGGGGGCCCCGAGAGGGTTGTCCCGTCCCGTCCCAGAGCCAGGGAAGGGCCGATCCCAGCCCCAGGTGCAGATGGGCAGCCCATCCGGCGCTGCTGGGCCCCCCCCACCCGAGCAGGGCCCCCCGCCAACCCCCCCCAGCACAGGCAAAGGGACCACCCCCCCAAGCCAAGCCAGACCACCACCCCACCCCCCCACCACGCACCCCCACACCCAAGCCCAGAGGACCACACAGCGCCCCAGCCCGCCCCACCCAGGCACCGGACCCGACCCCCCTACCAACGGAGCCCCCCACCGCCCCAGCCAGGCACCGGAAGCCCCGACCCCCACCCCAAACCACGGCAGAAGGGCAAGGAGCAGCGACGACCAAGCCCTCCACCCCCTAAGTCATGGAGTCAACCACAGGAGACCAGAGAGACTGAATTCTTTCAAAGTTACTTGAGCTTTGGGCTGACATTTTTTCCAAGCTGATATGATCAAACAGCAGATAATTATTCAATATTTAATATGCTTTGATCGTTTATTTTATTTTTTTCACACTGTACAACTGGGTTTAATAAAATGGCTTTAGTGGCTTATTTAGTGTATGAATGGACCTTCCAGGACAAACAGAGACAAACTGAGATGGCTGTGAAGAGTTGTCAGTCAGTTGGTAATGCAAGATTTGTGTTTTCACAAACTTTCACACATGAGTCTTTATGAACATATTTGAAAGGAAAATTGTGGTGGATGACTAATAAAATGTATCCTCTAGCAGAGTCTTCTAGTTGTCTCTTTTAACAGACAAAATTGGAGCTATCATCTCCTTCTCTGAAACCATTGTTTCCAGTTTGAAAATAGTTATTCACCCTGGAAATATGTTCCTTCTTCTGGTAGAAAATTACTTCAGGATTTTCTTTATAACACGGAATGACGTGAGATATGGTGAGACTGATAGATGGAGGTTTGTTGTGTTGTTCAGACATAGTCAGGAGGTCAGAATGTAACAATGTTAGTTTGAAACTGTTGGAGTTGGAGAACCGCTGGGCACAGTCAACGGTCAACCTCTGATCGTAAGATCCCAGGTTCAGTTCCTGCCCTGCCTACTTATGTGTCAAAGTGTTCTTGGGCAAGACACTGAACCCCACTCGGCTCCTGGTGGTTAAAGGTTGGCACCAGTGTTAAGGCCCGTACACACCGGGACGAATTTCGCGCGCGATTTTCGCCGACGTTTAACGCCTCGTGACTAAACAAAGGGCACCAATGAGAGTGTGCACACCGACGCGAAAAAACGCCACGCGTCAAAGCGTCAAAAAAAAAAAAAAAAAACGCCTCGGGTTCGTTGTTTTTTTTTTGACGCGTCGCGTCGAAATCTATTCAACCAATGAGAACGGCGCTTTTGCACACGTGTCTGGAGCCTCTGAAGTTACAGTAAAACAAAACTTGGGGGCGCTCAAACACAAAACTGCCTTGCTGAGCACACATACCAGCGAAGAAAATAGACGCCGAGTTGCATCTACACAGCCGCGAAGAAATAATGACGGACATTCTAAAATATCCCCGAACCAAGCACAAGTTGGAGCAACTGTTGCTTGAAATATTCATGTTTTCTTTGTTTGATTCTGACAAGCGCGTAAATACTTGCTCTCTTCTTCTGAGGGAAAAGCGAGTTTAAGAAGCGTAAAGTTGCGCAGCGCCACCTTGTGTACAGGAGTATTTCTGTTTACATTAAGCGCCATCTAATGTCAGGGAATGAAATTGCATGTTCGCTCGGCTCATCGTCAGTGAAAATCGCCTGGGTGTGAACACAAAAACCGTGGCGAAAAACGCTGGCGAATAACGCCTGGCGAATATTCGTCCCGGTGTGTACGGGCCTTTAGGCAGAACATTCAGTGTGTGAATGTGTCTGTGTGGGTGAACAGGATGTGGCTGTCCAGCGCTTTGGGCCTTCAAAAACTGTAGTTAATCTCTATATGACTATACACCTTAAGCATTTGGATGAAGTTTAGTGCTTCATCATCAGTGGAGATGGATCAAAGTTACTGCTTAACAGCATCAAAAGTGGTCATATTACCCTCCCTTCAAATGGCCCTGAGAAAGTTTCTGTGATCCAGCTGTATGTGAAGGATGCATTAATAGATGAAACGGAATGCCGTGGATAATTAGTCAGGAAACCTCTGTTTGGTTTTCAGTAATGTTTAACCCAAAAAGGGAACACACTTTGGACAGACTTTGCTGAAAGTTTTAATGTGTTCAAATTTAAAAAGATATGCAAAAACCGTGTTGTACTTTATGTCGATTAAGACTCTCATTCATCCAGGTTGATTCCTTGATAGTAGTAGGTTTAGGGGCTGCCATCTGGACTTATTTTTTAAGGTTAGAAGACATTTCACCTCTTATCCAAGGCTTCGTCAACTCTGACTTAGCTGGCAAAGGAGCTGGTATAAATGTGCTCAGGGGGGGGGGGGGGGGGGGGGGGGGTCAGACTTGAAACTGGATGGTATTGTCAACATAGCCTACATGGTTTCTGGTCGTTAAGAGTCCTCAGCTGGGGGTTGGGGAGCCAGTGACTCCCTCCCCAAACTGGTCATCTCTTTCAGCTGTTAACGACCCAGATGGAACTCGTTTGGTTTGTTTGGGTTTCAGAACACAGCCGTAGATGGATGGAAGAATTAACCTGAGACCACCATTCTTACTAAGAGAAGGTTTATCCTTCTTAACAAAGATGGCTTCTTTCACTCCTTGCTCAAACCAACCTTTCTCTCTGGCTAGAATTCGTACTTCACTGTCCTCGAACGACTGGTTTGTGGCCTTCAGGTGAAGGTGCACTTTTACCAGCTAATTCAGAATTGACAAAGCCTTTTGGATTAGAGGTGAAACATCTTCTAACTTTAAAAACTAAGTCCAGATGACAGCACCTAAACCTACTACTATGGTGTTGTACTTTAATTAATATGCATTCATATATATTCAGTTTACGCACAAATCATGGCAGGTGTTGTTTGGAGGGGGAAAGATATCCTGAAAGATAATGGATTGATAGCATCTCTTTTTCTATCGTTTAAACCAAATTTTACAGATATTTCCAAATGAAAATTGTCATTGTTATTATATTATATCATAGTATTACTGATTTCAGCAATGTTACACAAAAGTCTGTTATTCATTATACCAAATATCACACAAGTTGTTGTTTATTATCATGAGGAAATAAATGTGGAAATATTTTCCAAAAAATAGTTTTTCAAGTTCTTCTTTCTTAAAGTTTTATATGTAGCGTGAGTTGTTAGAGACGAGTTATATCGATTATCACAATATCGCCATATCGTGATAGTATCGTTATCGTGACCAATGTATCGCAAATCGTATCGTATCGTGAGGTACCCAGTGATTCCCAGCCCTATTTTTAACCAGCAATCATAGAGATTTCTGGAATTCAAAGTATCCACTGAATAGAAAGATATAAAGAAGACAGAATGTTGGACATTCTAAAGAGATGAGATTTTGCCTTTCAAATGTCACTGTTCAATGATTTCCTCCCAGTGTGTCTCAGTTTCTCATATCGCTCTTCTTGCCCCTGCAGACAGCGTGATACTTAACTATAAATAACATACAGAGCTCCAGTGCAGTCTTATGGGAGTGTAATTCATTGAAGCAGCAACTTCAAACAGTCTGGATGCACTCAAAGAAAATCTGATGTTAAGAACAAGTGAAAAGAAAAAGTGTCTTCCGATATAGTGATAGAGAATAAGAACACAGCATCATATTTGATCCTTGTCTTTTAGAAACCCACAACCTTTTGGAGCTTATTCCAAACAGTCTTGTTAAAGTTTAGGTTGTTTTCTTTAAGGTTGTTAACATTAATGAGAGTTTTCTTCTGAAGTGTGTTTTTATGGAGTCATTCACTAATGACAAAACGATGACAGTAAAATGATGGACTAAAAGCACTTCTTTTGGGCTAGACTTCTCGAAAATGTTTACATATTGCAGATTCTTAAGCAATTTCTTACGGAAACTTTTTAAGGAAAATAAAACAGAAGAGTAACCAAAATTATTTTCTCTTTTCTATCAGCTGACTCAGACAACAAGAAAGAATATGTCATTTAAACCAATTATTTATCAAAGACACAATGTGTGGTTTAATCCAACGTTGACCATTCCTATTGTTCATGGTCAGAACCAGCCTCTGCGCACCAAGATTGATCCAAATATTTAAAAAAGTACAGAGATTATTTATTGATGCAGGACTGTCTGTTTGCAAAAAACCTTACAACAATTTTTAGGGACCATAAGTTTATGAGAGAAGCAGCAGAGCTCAGAATATGTGTTGTGATCATTAAAATAATAATAATAATAAACTTGATTTGTATAGCACCTTTCAAGATAAAAATCACAAAGGGCTTCACAGTAAAACACAATAAAACACAGAATACAGAGAAAATTAGGAAAAAGCAATTTTAAAAAGATAGGTATTTAGCTGCTTTTTAAAAGAAATCACTGAGTCCTTAATGTCATTAAAAGATCCCAATTCCCTTTCTTTTTAGCGTTTTTAGCCATTGACTTTTGTTTGGGGTTTGGTGGAGTGGATGATTAAGCTTGAAGATATAAGACAATCAAGCAATTGAATTCTTAATTTAAAGAACTCATTTGCATGAGAGAAGGACCTGCCGGGGACCTTCTCTTAATGCATTTCACCAGCCTTCTCTGCTGTGGATTTGAATACTTTCTCTAAAGTCACATGCACCCGTATTTGAGTTGACCTGCGCAGGTGCTGCGGGTTTTTGGGTTGTCCGGCCCATAGAGAATCATGAAGAGGTGCGGCCGCATCTTAAAGGGAGTGCAGGTGTGTCTTGCAGTTCCCTTGGGGCTCGTGAGGCCCATTGTCGTAAGGAGGGTAAGTGTAAAATATTTATAGGGATAATGTAAGTTACGCGCGCTTATGACATAGTGGTAATGCTGTCCTGCGGTGCCCTTGCACTGCACTCTAGCCATTAGTGAGGTGCGTACACTGACTCCTTATTGTCCACGTTCACATGCTGCACGCCCACGGTGTGCAGCTGATACACAAGTGCCCATAAGATGCCACTAGAAGGTCTACAAAATCTACACTGATTGTCTAATTTCCAAATTGCTAACAGTTAGGCTGCAGTTAGGAGCATGCACCTTTCATTTGAACAGCACTAACAGGCTCCCAGCGCTGTGCGCTTGGGTTGTGGGGGTTAAATAAATAAGAAAAATTGTATGGCATACCTGAGTATGCTTCACTCTGTACTTACCCTAATTAGTTGTTTAAGTGTTCAGTACCACCTGACGTCTGCAGCATGTCCGTAGCATGAACATTTTCCCCTAACATGTTCACTGGGTTGTCCATGATCTTAAAATCTCCTACAGGCCACCTGCGTACCCAATTTTTTACCTCCAGACAGCCCATATCCACCCGCAAGGGCAGTTTAGACTAAAGCTGAATTCATCGCAGCTCAGTCAACATGGTTGTGTTGTTTACTCTGTTACAAACAGCAGATCCACTCTGATCTCAGAAGTTTTCATGAGTGTTAAGGTTAGGACTGCTGGTGTTCTGATCCATTTTTTTTAATCCTTTGGAGGCAGTCTCAGATAAATCTGGTTCCTTCGGGAAACTGTTGATAACTTGGAGTTCAGTCTCAGATTGAAGGTAGATATGGGATTCCTACTGTTTACAGAACAGCATCTCTTTATATCTGTCTGCATTCATTACCTCTCACACCATCACACTCCCTTCACCAAAATATGTAACCCCATTGGTGTAGCAATAAGCAATGTGTTCTTCGCAATCATCCAACCGTTGTTGGCACAATCATTGTGGAACATAGCACTCCTTCACATGATAAAGTTTCCCAGTGCTTCCGATACAGCTCACATGGATCTCTGGGTGAAGAGCAGTCATAGCGGGCCTCTTGCTCGCCAACTGAGACCAGAGATATACTATGTGTCAATCAGGACTGAAAATCTGAAGGAGACTGACACAATGATTAACTTGGTGTTTTCTCTTCTCTTCTTTGTTTTGAGAAACACCAACTTTAAGTTCCCCCACATACAAGAGACACCCATTGACCAGTTTAGTAGGGTTAGTGCTAGTAGATATATAGTTCCTAAAAAACATTGTTTCAGGAAAGAAATACTGATACGGTTTGTGGTGATGCCTATCCTCCTAAAACCTTTTTAATGCATTGTCATAGATTATTCCTCGGCTCTTGAAAACACAAAAACTAAACCCAAGTTTTTATCAAGTTTCATAAACTAACAGACACTTGAAGCGAAGTAATAGAAAATATTCTTTCATCAATATCAACCCCTGTCCAATTTTTCTTGTTTACACATCAAAAGACAATAGAAGTAATGGATTGTTGTCATGGATTAAGTCAGAGTGGTTCAAGTGCTTAAGATGCCCCTTTTTCTGTGAAACTGACATTTTAACTTCCAGAATGCAATATTCATTTGTTCCCATTGACAGGACCGATTAGAAAGAAACACTTTTCGTTATAACTTGTCAAGATGCAAAGGGTTGTGTTTTTTTTTGTAATTATGTATTTACGGATGTATAAGAGAAATAATCTTAAGACCTTTGGCCCATAAAAAGTGTTGCTGTTCAACAGCAAGGCAATTTATCATTGCTTTTGTTTGGAAGTTCGTGCGACTGCAGTGTGTAGATACAGTAACAGAGTTATTGTTGCAGCTCTAGAGAACCACTGTATCATTTCAGGTTCCAACTCATAAAACAGTGTCAGCGTGTATAAAAGAAGCAGAATCAGACATGTTCCCCAATGCATTGTTCTTCATTTTGAAGCCTATTTTCTATGTCACCATCAACACAGCTGTATTTTGATGAAGGGGAATAGCGTATGTGCCATCCTAGATAATTCATCACACTTTAAGTTTGTTTCCTTCTTTCCAGGAGTTCTAGTAGGTGAGTCAGTCATACATCAGAAATAGATCAAGATTACCTTTTTTATCACCCATTGGTACTTGAAATCTTGTTTTATTTTCACAATTCTTACATCGTCTGTTTTGTTTCGTTATTGTTTGTATTAAAAGTTGTCCTGGTTTGATAATGAAACCATTTAATTGGATCATTTGAGAGATTTTAATGCTGTTGTCCCTACTGGATCCTTTTTGTTGTTTGTTTGCCTGTAGTCCTTGTGAATGTTTGGGGTTTTCTTCAGCGCCTCTCTGAGCCCTAAAACACACTTCACATAAAACTTTCTGTCTTATTTAAAGTTTTATAATGAGAAGAGGATGAAGGCATATGCATGCATTTTAACAAAAGCTGAAACAAAAACTTGGTGGCGCTCTTGCCTCACAACAAGAAGGCCCCCGGTTCAAGTTCCAGCTGTGGGACCTGAAACAAAACATCAATGGGAGACCTTTTCCACGTGGAGTTTGCATGTTCTCCCCATGCATGTATGTCCATTGTCCATAGGTGTGAATGTGCATGGGTGTGTGATTGTGCCCTGCAACAGACTGGGGAACTGTCCAGGGTGTCCCCAGCCTTCGCCTGCAAGAGATTGGGATAGGCTCCAGCAGCCCCGTGACCCCGAAAGGGACAAACCGAGAGGGACCAAACAGATTAGAAAACGAACGAATGAAACACAAACAGAGGAAAAACAACCCAATTTCCTCCATCATAAAAGCCAGTAATTAAACATGAAGCATAAATAACATCTGTGACAAAAAGTTCTAGAGTGAGAAATGGAAGACTGCAAGTCTCTATCAGAAACGATCTAAAACTTAATGATTCTTTAATTAAACTCCAACCCTTTTTGATCATAGGCCTAAACAAAATCTTATGACTCTGAGTTTAAACTTGCTCGCCTCACTTGTGGATTCTGCGCTGGGGAAGGAAGACCCGCAAAGTGACGGCTCATCAGCTTTGAGCCAAAGTCCGTGAGTCACGTAAGACTCACTTCAGAAGTCAGAGCTCATAGTCACTTCTGGCAAATATCCTCTCATTTTATCAACAAAACTCAGAATACTGAGAGCTTTGGGATAATATTATGGGACAAAATGAATCCACCATGTAAAAAGGTGCTCAATTTATGCCATAAAATTGCATTGAAGTTTTGTTGACCTGGCCTACGGGTCACAGCTGTGAGTCGCCACTTACAGACTTGAGTCAGGTAAGCCACCGGAAGTTCGTCAGAGCTGCGGTTGCTGCAAGCAGCTGTCTCCTGCTTTTTCTTAATGTTTAAAGCAAAAGGAGGTGAACTATGTCTGTGCTATTCCTCTTTTGTGATGTTTATCTGGCAGTACTTTTAGGAAATGTGTCTAAAAGCAGATTTTTTTTTTAAAGACCAACTGACATTAGGCTTCATTGCAGGTGTTCTCCCAGTCACTGTGAACATGGCGGGGTCTGCACTCAGTCCTGGTCAGCCTTCCAGTGTAACTGCTCTGACAGCGGCTACAACGGAGCTACCTGCCACAGCTGTGAGTCACATGACTGTCATGACTGCATAAGAGCCACCCCACCAACCTAAACATGAACAAAACAAAAAAAACTCAGAGGGGCAGGGCAGCTGAAATATCAGTGATGAAATGTACATACAGTATAAAAATCTGTTTTGCTAAATGTAAATAAGTGGATGAAACATAGTCAAAGTTTGACAGATTCTAGCTGCGACAAATACATTCACAGGCCACTTCGTTTGGCCACAACTGTCCAACTGCTTGTTAACGCAAATTTCTAATCAACCAATTACATGGCAGGCACTCAATGCATCTAGGCATGAAGACACGGTCAGGACGATCTGCTGCAGTTCAGACTGAGCATCAAAATGAGGAAGAAAGGGTAACTGAAGAGACTTTGAAAGTGGCATGGATGTTGGTGCCAGACGGGCTAGTCTGAGGATTTTGGAAACTGATGATCTACTGGGATTTTTCCTCACAACCATCTCTATGGTTTACAGAGAATGATTCGAAAAAGAGAAAATATCCAGTTATAGCAGAAGTTGTGTGGGCAGAAATGCCTTGTTGATGCCAGAGGTCAGACTTGGTCCTGATTTGTTCCAGATGATAGTAACTCAAATAACCACTGGTTCCAACTGGGGTCTGCAGAAGAGCATCTCTAAACCCACAACACATCTGAGGCAGATGGGCTACAGCAGCAGAACACATGAAAGACAACATGAACGCATGGATCCATCCTGCCTTGTATCAACGGTTCAGGCTGGTGGTGGTGGGTTAATGGTGTGGGGGATATTTCCTTGGAACACTTTGGACCCGTTAATACCAGTTGAGCTTGATTCCAACGCCATAGCCTACCTGAGTATTCTTGCTGACCATGTCCATCCCTTTATGACCACAGTGTACTCATCTTTTGACGGCTACTCCTAGCAGGTTAAGGCACTTTGTCATAAAGCGGGAATAATCTCAAACTGGTTTCTTGAACATGAAAATGAGTTCACTAAACTGCAACGGCCTCCACAGTGAGTTTACAATAACACATAAAGAAGGTGTTTGAGATTAATTTTTTTTATGTTGTTATCTGCTTTCTTGACTACTAATAATCGCTATCGGTATAAATTACCTAAATGGTGCCTGCCAACTAACTTTTCAGTCCAATGCACAATAGAACACCATCACTTCGGCACAGTTAGACAAACTTCTGAGGTAAGACTTATAGAAGGAAAGTCAAAGCACTTCTTAGATAAATGTGTGTGCCTGTTTAGGCCCCAAAAGACTAATCTGCCCCTGAACACTTAGGATAGGTGTTGAATAAAAAGACCTTTTCACATTGGGGAATAGAAATAAACATGTGAGCAGACTACGGAAACCCTCTGATATAAGTTTGATTTATAGCGCCTGAGTGTTTTAGGATGCCATGCTGGTGTGTGAGAAAGAGCTGAGAGGAGGAAGACTTATTGACTTATGGAGGCAGAGAGGAAGAGGCAGGGTTGATAAAAGTCTGATAGTTTTATTTATTGAGGCCGTGTTTCCACATCAGTCATTGCTGCTGTCCCAGCAGAATTTATCTTTTGCTTATGGGCACTGCAGCACAAATAAAACCTCAGGCTATTTTTTTCCCTCTCTCTGATCATGAGGCATTGATTCAGCAGTGATACATACATAAAAAGCAGCACACATAATCCTCACCAGTGTGATCTTCATCCTCGTCGCATCTTCTGTGGGCCAGCCTGCTGCTCTTGATCTCATTCTCGCTTTTGCACCCCCCCACCCAGCGGTGTTCGAATCGTCCTGCGAAGCCTACAAACACAACGGCAACACGTCTGGGTATTTCTATATCGATGTGGATGGCAGCGGACCAATCAAACCACAGCTGGTGTTCTGCAACATGACAGGTGACACAGACACACATGAATGCTTTGCATATTTAAAATTAACAAATTTCTTTATGCTATTCATTTGTTTACACCTTTTTAGGCACCCTTAATCCCACATAAAGCCTCTGTCAGTGCCGTGTCTGTCTGGTTTCCTCCCTCCTGTTGTTAGCAGCTGAAAGGCTTTCTCCTTTTGTCCTTGTCCACCTCCTTTTTGAAAAAATGTTTGTCACAGATTGTGTGTTTCAGATATTGCTGTCAGGTCAGCATGACAGTTTTGAAACACAGTTGCTTTCATTCAAGATGCTTAGTTTTTCTTGAAAAAGCTTAGGGGATTCAACGGATGAAAATGTCATCCTCACACCTCCTTTTCTTGCATAGTAATCCTAAATTGTTGGAAGAGTTTCTTGTTGAAATCATGCCAGAGCGCTTTACATTACACATTTGTTCAAATGTATTTAATGCTTTATTTCTTTGTGTTTTTGCCAAAATATGTGAACCCTTACTGAATTTGAGGAACCTTGAGGAGCTTTAACATTGATTTGTTATGTTTTTCAAGCAGCCACTTCTATTCTTACACGATGCTTCCTATTCACAGTTTCTGATTCCCGAGGACACAAAAGGAACATTCCACTGCATTTTTCACACAAAGACCACCTAGGACCGAGTCCTGTTCAAAAACCACAGGACCTGGACTGCTCAAACCTGGATTAAAATATGATTTAGATAGTAAAAGAACATTAAACACAGTTTCTGATTTATGAAACCTTTTTTCTGATTTGTGAAAATTATAAATAGGATGATTTGATCGCATTTTACCGTGGATACCACCTCAAACCAGGTCCTATTGAAAAACTGCTGGACCTGGACTGCTCAAATCAGGATTAAATTATCCATTAGATAGTAAAGAATACATTAAACACAGTTTCTGATGTATGAAACCTTTATCTGATTTGTGAAAATTTGAAATAGAATAATTTTTTCGCAGTCCTCCTCAGACCAGGTTCTGTTCGCAAACCACTTGACCTGTTTAAAAATAAATATTTATTGTTTAGAACCTCTGCTGCCCCCAGACTTGTGAATTTGTGTTGTCTGCCTATAATACAGCACAACCCAAAACAATGGGCAGACTGATGCATAAAAAATATATAATTTTAAATGTATCCACCATATAAAATCATCCTATTTCAAATTTTCACAAATTTAGAAACTGTGTTTAATGTATTCTTTACTATCTAAATCATAATTTAATCCAGGTTTGAGCCCATTTCAGCTGTCAATCGTACATGAGCTGGGAGCTTATTCCATAAAACAGGAGCTTGGTGACTAAAGGCTCTACATCCAACTGTACTTTTAGAAATTCTGGGAACCACAAGCAGTCCTGCATTTTGGGAGTGAAGTGTTCTGTTTGGGTGGTAAGGCACTATGAGGTCTATCCCAGCCACTTATGGGCGAAGACAGGGGACACCCTGGACAGGTCGCCAGTCTAACGCAGGGTCACAATCACACACCCATGCACAATTTAGAGTTGCTAATTAAGTGACTCCACGGACCACTGACGGGGAGTCACTGCTCAACAGTGATGCTTTAGTTTTTTTTTCTCATGTTAATGGATAGACGACATGTTCCTGGCCTTTAATAAAAAAGAGAAATGCTAAGGGGGAAAAAGCAATCCAGCGGATTGTGATGGCTGGACGCTTTTGGCTCCAGCCATCCATTAGGGATTTTGCTTTGAAATTCACAACCCACCTTGCTGAATGTGTCCACTTTCTCAATTAAATCAATATTCCCTCACTGCTGGATGATGTGCCCAAACAAAAATCTAAAAGACCTCAATGAAATGTCACATCTGTCGGACATGTTGGAAAAACAGGTGTAATCCTCAGCTCTCACCTCAGCAGACGTATTTATAAGGATTAGCTGCTAACATCTCGGTACCAGACCCCACAGCACACCTTCAAAGGTCTGATTAGGTCCATGCAGCTTTGAGCCAGGGCTCGGTTGGTTGCCCAAAAACAGGGAGCAACACGGAATTTTGCTTATCAGGAGAATGTTATACATGATGAGTGGATTCTGACTGCAGCTCTCTTGTAAAAGGATTCAGAAGAAAACTGGTTTGTGTTATTATTTGTTGTTTTTTCTTTCTTAAAACTATGCTTTGTGGACATTTCATTTTGTATGGTCTTTAAAGAATCCATTGTTTTTTAGTTAAATATATTTTTACACTTTCTAAAACTAATAATAAAAGTGTGAATTAGTTTCTCTTTTCAACGTATCTGTGTGTGATTTCCTGTAACATGATTTCTGTTTGATCTCCAACACAGATCGTTTTACCAACAGCTTATGAAGTTAAAGCAGAGTTTTGTTAGTCATCAGCTGCTTTGTTTTTCCACCAGAGGAAAACACGTGGTTGGTGATCCAGCACAACAACAGCGAGCTGACCAGAGTGCGGTCGTCTCCCGGTGTAAACCAGCAGGCAGTTCGCTTTGAATACCCGGCGGAGGAGGAGCAGCTCCTCGCTGTCATCCGCCAATCAGAGCACTGCCAGCAGGAGCTGTCCTATCACTGCAGGAAGTCCCGCCTCCTTAACACTCAAGGTATTTGCTATATTTCACTTGACAGAAAGGTTCTCCGAGTGGACATGAAAACATATCACAAAGTTATCACACGTTTTATTTCTGTTTTTACACCACAAAATTTCACATTTTAGCTTATTTACAGCTGCAGTATATAGAATAGAACAACAGCTGAAATATAAAATATAAAACAGCAAAAGGTTTTCAGTAAAAGCTCAATGACAACATATATTAAGAATAATTACGTCTTTCATCTGACTACAGTCTATTTTAGGTTTATTTTTCTGCTCTGATGCAGATCATTTTCTGCAAATCAAAGGTCATATTTAATGGAAACGATATATGTTTAGCTGGAAAGCTTAGAAATGTAATAGGTATTAGTTTTTTCACCTAAAACTCTTATTCACAATATTTTCCACACTATACGGCATACCTGACTATAAGGCACCATGTCAAAAGGACTGAATCACTGCTGTAGTGAAATTACAACAATTTAGAGCAAAAATACTTGTTTCAGCCTTTTAGCAAAGGTTTTTGAGTAGCGTGTTGTCAGTTTTAGATTTCTCTTCTGCAGATGCTTGAAGAAGTCATGAGGTAAATTCATTTGGTGAAGTTTCATTTTGGTGCACAGGTCATAAAACGGTGAATGCCAACTGCAAATACAACAGAAGAGACGTAAAAGGGGGGAATATTGGCTCTTGTGAGCTCTCTGCTGCTTACTGCAAAAATAAAGACATGCTGAGTCAGCAGAGACATTTCAAATCACCCCCCACCATATTGGTTGCACTCAGAATGGAAAAAAACACTCCTCAGTTTAGTCTGCTCTCTTCAATATGAAAACAATATATCCTGTCCGGGTGAGGAGCTCAGAACATCTCTCTGCTGAGAAATGGTTTTTATACAGAGAGAGGCTTTACTGACAGATTCACTATTTCAGCATTTACAATGTTTTTCTGCTTTGGAATTTTTACGTCTACAAATATCTTAGATTTAAATTAGATTGAATATATTTTTAATGAATTATTTTCTGTTTTTTACTATTTTGAAAGTAAACAAAACAAAAGGGTCTTTCACGCCTGCTCTCAGAAGCTGATACTGTATCTGATACATTAACGTCAATTAGCTATGTTGATTCTTTAAAACTTTGCCATTACAAACATTTTATTAGTTTTCAGTAAAAGTTAAAATGAAAAGTTACACTAGAAATAATTCAACAAAATGATTAATCAATAGTTTTGTACTTTTTTATGAAGGTCTGGAATTAAATATGGACACTGAGGTCTTTTAAGTCTATCAACATCAACATGCCTACAGCTCAACAGTCAGTAAAGGCATAAAAATGACCAGCCACTGACATTTTGAGGTCATAATTTTTTTATTTTATTTATCTTTTCTCAATTTTTTTTTATCCATGTTTCTGTGCTTATTGTCAAAATTCATGAAGCAATGTTTAATCTATTAAAAAAGGCCTGAGTTATATTTTTTTAAATGTAATTAATTTAAATATGCTACAATCTTTGGTCAATCAAATGCTTTAAAATGCCTAATATGTTAGTCAGTAATCAGAGGTCAAAGATGTTCATGTTTTTGGTTAGAAAGGCAACCAGAACTAAACAGAATTAAATGTAGGAAGTTCAGCAAAGCAAGACAGTGAAGGTTGTGTTTTTTTCATGTGTGTGTTCCAGAGGGCTCTCCGTTCAGCTGGTGGCTCGGTGGTCCCAGTCCCGGCCGGGTCCAGACCTACTGGGGAGGGGCTCATCCAGGCAGCCAGCAGTGTGCATGTGGCCTGCAGGGCAACTGTGTGGATCTGCAGCACTACTGCAACTGTGACGCCGACCGCAGCGAGTGGTACTGACCTTCAGAAACACCGTGATTAGTGCTTTAGTCTGTGTTCATTCGAGACCTCAGCAGAGACTCATGCAAAGTTCACTTGTGGGGCATTTGCAGGGAAATTCTGTCAGTGACAAGGAAGTCTCTGAAGGACAGGGTTTCCTTCAAACCATGAACAGGATCTTAAATCGAGTGAAGATTAAGCAAATTGATCTTTAAGAGGGAGTAAAAACAATGCTTGTCCTCAGCTGTGTCAGCACTGCAGAGATAAGAGAAATGTCCTCGTCAGCTGTTTAGGATTGAGTCTTTGGACTTTACACAACCTATTTCATCATGTTTTGCACAACAGAAACAACAAGAAAGAACACAAACATCACAGACATGGAAAAAAGTGAAGAAAATGAACAAGATAGGGTTAAAATTGTTTGATGTTGGGTTGTTACAGAAGTGTTTAGGGACTCAGCTTAATGTTCAGGGCTTAGTTATAATTTAACCCTGACTCTTCCTGCAAAGTTCCTGCTTTGTATTGGGCTTCCTAAAATTGTCCAAAAATGTTCAAGTTCATAATTTGATTTCAGAAACCTTTGTATCAATGCTAACGGCATAATGTAAATCACTTTTGCTTATTGAGGAGCTGACTAATGCCTGTCTGTAAATGCATTTAAAGTTGGTACTGATATCTAAATTATTTTGGCACACTAGGTGATACTGCCATGCGGAAGGCCTTATAGATTCTAAAAAACTATGTAGCCAACTAGGCCTGCACAATAAATCGCAAATTTATCGTTGTCCAGCTGTGCAATATGCATGTGGCAAAAGACTGCGAAAATTGCAATAAAAGGTTACCTTAAATGTGCTAAAACAACTTTATGGCAGCTTGAAGTATTTTACGAATCAAATAAATCCATTTATGCATTTGACCAATCAGAAGGACTCCTTCAGGTTATTGACCAATTGGATTGGGCCCTTTTATGTTAGAAGTTCACGTAGACGAGGGTCATTTAGAGTCTAATTTAAGTCATGTTGACTCTTATTTAAATTAAACGGTGTCATTAATTGGAAATTATGTTATTGGTTGTTTGGTATTTATGTATTGAAAGTCTACCGTCATCGCAATATTTATCATTAATATCGTAAATCATGAATTTTCCTCATATTGTGCAGCCTTATAGCCCACTGTTATAGGTTGCAGCCAAATTTAGCATTTGGCATTTAGAGCGTCTTTTTCCCCTAAAGTCAGATTTTCTTTTCCAGGTTTGATAATTATGCATCAGTTCATTCTTAAATCAGATTGCAGACATGTTTCTTTAAGGCGATGCTTGAGGAAACATGACTAGGTGCATTATATTGCATTTAATGTCAAAATAATGAAAACATTATTCCAAAAGGTGAATTTTCCCTTTAGGTGTGTTTCACTGTAAAGAGAAGGGACAAAAGACAAAAACAGTGAGTTGCTTGGTAACCATCTATCCATTTTTTAACCCACTATGCCCCTTTCAGGGTCACGGGGTTGCCGGAGCCTGTCCTGCCTACTGATGGGCACATGCGTAGTAACCAATCATAATTTTTTTGTGCAATCAGTGCATTTCAAAAGTAGATTTCCTTCAGGAAAATTAGCTTTTTCCAAGAGAAAATGTACACACTGAGGCCACAGACTCTCACAGAATTTAACTCTCAAAAGTGTGAAACAGGTGGAGGAAATGTTAGGAAATGCAGGACTGGATATTTCACTATATGCAAATCTATAAACTGTTTTTCCTCATAAACCAGCATATGTAGGAGCTTGTAAACTAAAAGTGATTAGGAAATTAGAGAAAGGTAATGTTAGTTTGGGGTGTGAGGGGCTGTTAGCAGAGAACTCTCAGCAACAGGGACATAAGATTTGCTTCACTACAAGTCAGAGGTGAACTTTGTTTGTCAAGTTTTTGATTTTGGCTAAAAATGGCATAATCATAGTCAAAAGACAAGTGGGAATGACTTGAAAATACATCAAATGTTGATTAGAGTGGGTCTTTAATGTCGCTCTGACATCAAAGCTAGTATCTTGAAGTGAAAAAGTAATATATTACTACCAGGAGCCCAACAAAGGTCCTCCTGACATTAATTCTGATGACAAATCCAGCTTTGAAAAGTGAACGTCATGACTTTTGCTGTCAATGTAATGAAGCTCAAAATTATTTGTCTGTCCAGATGTGTTTGTCTGTTGTCTTAGTTTAACTTTTAAAGACAACTAACTTCTGCCCGGAGCTTTTCCCTGGTCTGCCTCCTCTCTGCCTCGGTTGACTTTTCACCTGACAGACGGATTGACGTGTTAGATTTCCAAACATGGGTTTGAAGCGGCGCGCTCAGCTGTCAGTTTGGAGAGCTCTTTCTGAAAGTGGCTGCGATGAAGTGTTCAGTGTCAGGATGAATGTGATGCGATGCGGCGGACTATTAAAACATCCTGGTAAAAAATGCTCCTTTCCAGCACCAAATTACTGCTGCAGTCTTGATGTATATTTAGGCATCCAAATTAGCTGATTAACAGACATTTCAAAGCATTTAATACATGAAAACATATTTCATGCCCTCATTCTCCTTTTGTAAATGTATTTTTACATTTCCACATTTTCTTTGGCTGCATGAGTTTTCTTCGTTTTGCTTCACCTGCTCCTTCAATCCTCCATCTTTTCTATCCTTCTTTTTTTAAGCCACTTTTTTCTCCATCATTTCTTATTTTAATTGCTTTTCCACATCTTGATCCCAATTCGACTCCCCTGCTTCTCCTCCCTTTTCCCTTTTGTTTTTTTTAAAGGACTGAAGATTCAGGGCTGGTCACCCATAAAGGAAACCTCCCGGTGCGCTCCCTGGTGCTGGGTGACGTCCAGCGGCCGGGTTCAGAGGCAGCCTACAGAGTGGGACCTCTCCGTTGTCGTGGCGACAGTAAATCAATCCTTTCATACTTTGTTGTGGTTAGAACAACCAGGAGATCTTTAACTAAAGTAATTGACAGTAAAAAGATTTGATGCAAATTTCCATTTATGTTTCTTAACTTCAATGTTTGCTTCTCATTAAATGGATCAGAAGCTCATTTATAGACAGATGGAGAATTGTCTGCTTTCAATTACAGCCTTGACTGATTGCAATTACAGCTACTCTACGCCTAAATTTTACCTCTAGATGGAGAGTTACATATGTGGGAGTGATTAATCAAGGAGGATGACTTGGCAGAAACCACAACTGTGTTCAAGCTCATTACTGTCCTTGGTTGATGTTGTTGTTTAACTTTGTTTCAAAGAAAACTTCTGGAACGCAGCGTTCTTCGACAAGGAGACGTCGTACCTCCACTTCCCCACCTTTCACGGAGAGCTGAGCGCCGACATCTCCTTTCTCTTTAAAACCACGGCCTCCTCCGGGGTGTTCCTGGAAAACCTGGGCATCAAAGACTTTATCCGCATCGAACTGAGCTGTGAGTACAGTAAGAGCTGCAGGCTAAAGATTTAAAGCGGATTAGGGTGGAGGTGTCGGATTATAACACTGAAGTTTTAATCTTTAAACCCCAAGGATGCAAAGTTAATGTGTATTAAAACTACCCTCCAAGAAAAATCTTGTTTTTTTTTAGGTGAAACTAAAACCTCCCAAATTTTACCCCGTAAATTCAGATTTAGTCTGACACTTATTGCACAACTGTATCTTTTATTCAAACATGTCCAAATTACACACACACTTCTTTGTGTCTTTGTTTAGCAATAAAAAAACTGCAAGGGATTGAAAAAATCTTCAATAACTCCAAGACTCAACGATATATTCTAATAAGGCAAAAGGAATTATTTGTTGGAAAATGCGTGTTCATTTACAATTTGGAGAAAGAGTAGCAGTATTTGATAAAAACATCCACAGCCAAAAAACGGTGGTAGCACCATTATGATCTGGGTTTTCCCTTTGACCATGGATTCCATTCTTCAGAAATGGTAATGGCGTATACTTGTAGAGCGCTTTTCTACCATTCATGACGACCCAAAGCGCTTTATGGTCACAGTCCCATTCATCCATGCACACACATTCACACACTGATGGCGGCTCCACTGCTACCGACCTATAACCACCAGGAGCAATATGTGGTTCAGTGTCTTTCCCAAGAACACTCGGACACATGGGTGGGAAAGGCAGGAACCGAACCTGCAAGCTTCCAATCAGAGGTCCGCCCTACCTCTGCATCACCACATGTTTCAGACCTCAGAGCTCCTGGGTGGAACAATAGTCCAACCCCAACTGTGAATTGATACTTGATTGGACAGATGCTTTCTGATGTCACCTGAAGAGCTCTAAATGGCAAAGAGAAGCCAGAAGAACTGAACAGTTTTCTGAAATAGAGCAATTGGGTGGAACAAAGTAAAGTGGGAGCTCAGAACAGAAGGTGAGGGCTTGATACAAACACACCAGCGCCTCTAAACACCTTCAAAAGAAGAATAAAAAGGTCCTGAAGGAGTTTGTTGGCCTAAAGTCTGTACTTCAAGGCTGGTGAAAGGTGGTGGCATGACGTCAGAAACCCCCTTAGCACTCCACACCTCTTCAGTGTGGCTGATTTAAAACATTTTTGACGTTATGGACCTTGTTTTGTTTAATGAGGCAAAGTAATACTGAAGCATTGCAGAGCAGGGACCAGAGCCCAAGCCCTAAAAAACAGCTGCAAACCATTATACTTCCCCCACCTGAGTTCTTAGCAGGCTCAGAGCAGAGCTCCATCTCTCCACCAAGCCCAGGTTCTACAGCTTGTTACTAAAAGGGAAAAACACTCTAATAAAGATGTTTTTGTTCCATGTAAATGACAAGAACCATGATGCACCAAACAATGGAGAAAGAAAAGTACATTTTAAAACTATTTAGCCAATTTTCTAAATTGAGTTTAAGAATTGCAATTGTATTGTTATGCTCCATTTTCTTTAGAGTGTAATGTGAAGAGACTCCTCCACACCCTTAGACGGGGATGTCTCTACAAGCCTGGGTCCTGTGGAAAATCATTGTGTTGCTTGTTTCTTCTCTGAACGCTGCTGCTGCAGCTGCTCTGCTGCCGGCTGCCTCGGATGAAACACTACAGCTGAGAGCGCGGTTGCTAAACCAAGTTACTTCAGGATGATGAGGCATTGTTTCATCTTTTTCTGCTATCGCTATACTTTCTCTGCTCAAAACTGGGAGGATGAGCATTTGGTTCAGTCTCCTGCTGAGCGGTGTAAAAGACGTGTCTCTTGGTAGATCTGGATGAAGGGACGATCTGCTCTGTTGAGAATATCTCAGGATAGATTTGTCAGCCAGCTAAAATACTGTGACAAACTTTACAACAAATATCCCATAGAGAGCTACAGGAAAATGTGCAAAACCTTTGACAGGCGTACAAACAAAAAATGTTAACTTATATCAAAGTGACTAGTATATCAGCTCAAGAAAGACTAATTCAATCACCCTTTAAGATCGGAGATGTTGCCAGCGACACCTACGTAACCAAAACTCCAGCTCGTCATATATGGACACATGGGTAGGGACGCCCCTCCACATCATATTTTCATGCAGCTCGTCGTTTTTCGATGTGCTGAAAATAAGAGATCCCGAAACACTGGCGATTTATCCATAAAATAATTACAAATAATTGTAATACATCAACAAAAATGTAGGTCTTAAGTGAAAGCAACACATCAAGCGAGCGTAGCTCTTGGGCTATATGAACACAAAGAAAAATAGTTTTTTTTCCTTTCTTTTTTTAATATAATATTAATATAAATAATTATAATTATTATTATTATTATTACTATTATTATTATAAATTAGAAGTAAGAATCTGTGAAAATGTAACGAATCCACTCATTTTCAATAACTGTGTAAAGGGTTGAAGAGTTAGGGTATTCAAAAGAATGCACAGATAAGGGCTAAAGCAGCAGAAAATACAACATGCTATCAAACAAGCTGTGGAACAGTTTCACACACAGACAACTACCATTGGAGGCAGTTTTTACACAGTAAGACACCCTGAAACTGACATAAATCACCTTCCGATTTTATTAACTGAGCTGCTGTACCTTGTGAGGAAATTTAATGTAAAAATCCAACTACAATGATGGACTTCTCCCTTCTGAGGGGTGGTCTTTTAGAAAGCTGGGAAGCTTTACAGTATCTATCACTTATCAATATAATGCTAAAGTGGGACAGATCCGGACTGTAGAACCTCTCCGTTGAAGTTTTAACGTCTAAAACGAAAAGAAATTCAGTCCCTTTTACTTCGTCATCTTTGAACAAATAAAAAGACAAATTAAATTATCCATGCAGGTTAATTAACTCTCCACAAATGTAAATACACTAGCCTCTTGTATATTATTACAGCTTTTTTAACCCTCTCCCTATTGTTTGTTCAGGGACCTTGGATTTCAAGAAAGGCGGCAAACAAATAAAATGTATTATTATTATTATCGGTATCATTATTTTTCAAATATTACAAGCATTAATGTGAAATTTGCCTTTTGTTTAGGAACTCAATTGAGAACCCATGTGTGGGAATCCAGTCCATCCCAGAATTTTTTAAAATCCAGATCCATTTGAATTTAAATGTTGTTTATCCTTTTGTTTTTTTCAAATCTCCTTATTCTTTTTTCTCTGCATTTGTTTTTTTTCTCTCGAGTTTTTATGTTGAAATAACAATGCAGCCATTTGAAAAGCAAAGCACAACTCTCGGTAAAGATGAAGCCATGTGCAGCAAATGATAAAAAAATCTAGAAATAACTGCTGAAAACGTTTTTGGTGGGGGGAAAAAGCTCACATGTCAAAAATGTGTTGTCAAAAGCAGCCTTGTTTACCGAACAGACCCCTACTCAGTGCCGTCTGGGTTGTCCTTCAGCCTCCACTCAGGTTGTCTTCTCCTTCGATGTCGGGAACGGCCCGCTGGAGGTTTCTGTCTACTCCAGTGTCCCGCTGAATGACAACCGCTGGCATCAAGTTCGAGCCAAACGCAACGTCAAAGAGGCCTCGCTTCAACTGGATGGACTTCCTGTGGTTAGGCAGCAGGCGACTGCTGACGGACACTTCCACCTGCAGCTCAACAGCCAGCTTTTCATAGGTGAGTAAAAAAAAATGCACTGGACTTCTTCAGACCTTGCTGACAGTGGCATTGCCCCTCATTTCTCTCTCCTCCACATCTCCTCTCTCTTACCTCGACATGTGTCTAATAGAGCTGGTTTATTGTCTTGTACATTACCTCCTTTGCTCTCCGGGGAGCTTCAGTTCAGGTTAATGTTTCTCTGTTCTTGGAATTCTGCAGCATCCTCACTAGATTTTAGGCTTTAATTTAGCTGTTCTTTGGTCCCTGCAGGAGAACTTTACCTTCCGCATACATTGACATCAGATGTCTCTATGAAATGCTTCACTGTACAGAGCTATTTGTGGTACTTGAAGGGTTTACCGTGCAGCAATTCACCTTCATGGTAGCCACCATCTGGGCTGTTTTCATTCGTCTGTGTAGACTGCAGGTTGCAGCTTTGTTTTGAGTCTAGTACTTTTATGAATTACCCTTCTTTCCCATTTGCTTTTTCAATATTTGCTGTTTGTCTTATTTCCTCTTTGCAAAGAAGTTTGATGCCTTAACTCATCTCTAAATCAGGTGCAGTGGGATCATACAGAGTTAATGGTCACTATATTCACCACAAATATAGTGTTATTGTGTTCAGCCATAAAACAGTTTATTACAGACAGAGCAGCTGCCTGAAAAGCTCTGTAAAAGGTGCAACTTGATGTGTGATATTGCTTGATTCAAAAGAGGCCATCGACTTTGTTAACCATAGCATTTTATTTGTCGCATACAACTCTTATTGTTTAAATACATCCATCCATTTTCTGACCCCACTATCTGCCTTTCGGGGTTGTCGGAGCCATATCCCGGCTACTCATAGGTGAAGGCGGGGTGCACCATGGACATGTCATCAGTCTGCCACGGGCTCATTTAAAAATATGCAAAATAAATTTGTTTCAAAATGAAGGTTTTTTTTTTTATCATTAATGATTATCTATGATTCCTCTCGGCTCTATCCTAGTTGCTGTCTTTTCAGTTTGTTTTAACATTTAGTTTTACCTGCACAAGGTGATGCAGACGTTTAGTGCACGTTGAGGAGAAAACAATGCATGTGAACAGAGGCAATGTGTTGGGGAGAATGGGAGAAAGTGTCCCAAAAGGATTGATTATCAACTTCCAACCGTTGTCCATTATGAAAAGAGGAACTGTCCTGCTCTGGGAATCCATTAAAAGGAAAGGTGCAGGCTGTTATCCCTTCTAATTACCCAGAAACATACGTCAAGCATCCACACAGATAAAAGCAGCATGGACCAACAGCACAAATGCTACCCACTCAGGTTCATGTTGTGTAGGCTTTTATTTTGACATCAGTCAACATGGTTCACACATGAGCTCTAATTGGTCTGTGGAGTCCTGTAAGAGCCAACAATATGCAAAAATTGGTCTGAAATGGAAATCAGAGGCCCCATTCAGAGACAATCATTTTTCTTGAGTCAGTGCTAATGGATCACCATCATCGTGCTTCTACTCAGGGAAAATGTGGACGCTTTTACCTGAGTAAAAAAAAACAAGTTTTAAAGATATTCGCGGAAAAAAAACATCTGGAGATTAGTGGCAGGCTGCACGGTGGTGTACTGGTGAGGACTCTTGCCTCACAGAAGCAGGGGCACTCAGGCGGCAGACCGTCAGGCAGGGATGATGTCATTTCACCAAAGGGTGGTGGCAGCCACTGACCCATGTCAACTTTTACAGAAAAATTGTCCGGTTGCGATAAAATTGTAACTTTTTCTTTAAACCTCCCCAACCATCGCTTGGTGTGTAAAAGTACAACTTACAATTGCTGCTGTGTGGCCACCTGCTGACTTTGCTAAAATCTTGCATTTAGGTAGCTGCACGGTGGCATTTTGGGGTATGTGACCATAGCCTGAGCGAGACAAGAGTCAGAGACAAAGAGCTCAGGCATTATTAATTGCATTTACAGTTACTCTAGAACTTGTTTGTAACATGCTACATGTTAGAAATGTTAGCCTCCAACAACGATACACACTAGCTGCTGCGTTAGCGTATTTTCAATAACTCCAGTTTTTGGTTGCAACTCGAAACGAAACACAGAATGACCTTTTGACACAGCGCCGTGTAACTGAATGCATCCAGATGCTCAGCATTGTACGGCGCAGTTGTTTTCTAAAAAATGTAAGACATCTATGTTTGCCTTATAGTGCAGAAAATATGGTCAGTCGTCCCAACCTGACCATCTAAACAAACATCTTCTCATTCAGTTATCTGGTCTGGTATTCCCCGAACAAAGTGCTGAGCAGCGTTTGGCCTGATGCCACCAGCTGCTCAGCACGATTGAGTCTGAAAGTGCTGAGGCAGCAGTCTCAAACCACAGAGCAATAATCACATTCTATAAATAAACATACGGCCATGACAACACTTTTAGTGCCGATTTCGTCTGGAGACTTCCTTTATGTACTTCAAAGACCCCAATTTCTCAACACCAGACAGGCATTGACCACCTACAACCTTCATCAATACTGTTGCCTTGTTTACATCAGCGTTGTAGGTTTATGTTATTTTCTAATTTAATGATCTGTGCAAACATTGGTTCAGTCTGCAGATCTGTCAAGAAGAGAAATAAAAAAAATCAATTTTTACATGTCCAAGTTAGATCCGCTTATAAATATTTTGTCAAGTGAAGACACTAGTTAGATTGGACAAACACAGGGATGCTGGTGGCAGAGGCAGATAAATATTGACTTATCAATATAAACTGGGATTAAAGCAAGTTTCTGAGCGAAGCGGCTTGATAGTTTTCTAATCTCTAAAATAAAAATAAAAACATTTTGCTGTTTGAGCGATCAATAATTATTAATAAATAATGATTTTTTTTTGTTAATTTTTTTCAGGATGTCCTTATTACAAATGAAGCATCTCATGAAAGTTTACATACTGTGCTGCTGACTAATAGCCACAGAATTATAATGAACAGTTTGCACTACAGTACAAACATTAATTAATATTTGTTCTTACAGAAAATAAAACAAGTAGAATAGAAACATTAACACACTTATGTGACAGGAACCAGATTAAGTATCAACCTTATCATTTGGGATTAAACCGTTTATCTTCCAATTCTGGCCGGTTTCCCATGAACATCGGGTCTAACAGGTGCTCATTACTTCAGACGCTGGTCTCTGAAAATGGCCGGGCTTCTTTAAGATCCCGCGGGGCACAGTCGTCCAGACGCCGGCTGTCTGATGTATTTGTGTTGTGAGCAAGTGTAGTGATGGCCAGGAAACGCTCATTCCATTTAGCGTTTAAATACTGTGCGGTGGCATTCGTCAAGGAACATTCTGGTGAGGAATCTGCATGACATGTTTGGAGTGGATCCTAAACGAATCCAAGAATGGTGCAAGAAAGTGGATCATATTGAGAACACGGCTACAGAAAAAGGAGCAACAAGCGAACAATTGCCTGGTGGAGGTGCAAAGAAAGTGAGCGACAGATTACAAGAACTGGTTTTGACATGGATTATTGAGATGGAAAGGTTCACCTGTCACGATTGATGATGCTTCAAAAAGAAAAGAAACATTCGCAGCCAGTGCTAATCAGAACATAATACAACGTTCTCATCATTTCCATAAATCCTGAAATGTTCATCTGGTGGTGTTTTCTGCATTTCCTGACAGAATTTCACAGAATCACCATTTTGTCTTTGATGGATTAAAAGCAGTTTAATAAACGCCAGGCCGGCTGCATCATTTTTGCAACTGTTTAAAAGGTATACGGTATTTGAAAAATGCATGGACAGCGTTTCCATCCACCAGGAAATCAACTTGAGTTTTGGAAAGAAAATCTTCATCTGCCTTAAGAGCCAGGTAATAGTTCCACACGGTAAATTAATGATGACTATGACTGTATCATTACAAACCTCTGCTTCCATGTTAGACAAATAGATGCTGACATGCTGTCAGTATCTATTTGTTGTCTATTACCACAGACTTCTCCATCGGTCAGAAGAGCGTGCTTTAACTCAGATGATCAGTAGTGTTCATGAGTTCACTCAGCTGTTCTTTATGTTGGGATTCTGTCTGTCAGAGTTTTCTCATAATGAATGGATGACACATATAAAATAAGTTAAGAATAAAAGTGTGTTTCTGGGTATTCCTTTATTCAAATCGTTTTGGATCAGATGAAAACACACGGTTTGAAAAAGCTTGGGTTTGTGACGCAGCGACTGCCGTGGGCGGGGCCAAAGACTCCCTGCTCCGCTTTCATTCCGACGCAGACAAATCCCCATCTGAGCTGCCATCTGCCTCAACTAGTGTTGTGTAAATTAGTTTTTAAAAGTAATGGATTACTTATTTGAAAAAGTCATTCGCATCACTTACTGATTTTTCACTCCTACAAAGTCTTAAGGAAAAAACAGATAGCACAAATAAGATCCTCTTGTCTTTCATTTATGAAATGTGGAATAAAAGAAACTGTCACGCCAATATCTATGAAGTTATTCACATCAATCAAATCTGAAATAAAGCCAGTCTTTTGAAAACACAAATGGGACTTTGATTTTAAGCGATGTGACTGCAGCAATGAGGGCATGTCTGTACTTTGACTAATCTCCCTCTGCATTAGCGTGCATGCCTGCGGTACTTTTTCCAATTTTTATTTATTCATCTCCATATCATTTCATTTAACTGAGAGAAAATGTCAGTGCCTACAAAACCTAAATAAGGATGTAAAGAGGGTTTCTGTAGTCCAGTAATTATTATTAATTAACTAAATTTGAACTGTGATTCGCTGTTATTCATCTAATGACAAAAGTAATTAAACTACAGTCATTTCTTACTTAGTAATCTGTTACCCCCTAACACTGCGCAGCTGGAGAACTCTGTTGTTGCTCACAGTTTTTTTGCTACGCTAATGTTAGCTTGGGCTTGTGAGATCTAAGCTAAAGGGAGAGAGTGTGAACCATTGAGTTATATAGACTAGAGTCGCTACACTAGCTTGTTGTGTACGCAAAGTTGGACGCCATACTGAACAGTTCGAGCTCACTGGTGTGCTCCAATTGCACACACAGAGCTAGAAGAAAAAGCATGTGACTTTCCACAAGTAAGTTATTACTGTCAGCTAATAAAGGAGAATTTATAGAAAACACTTTTGGAAGATCTAAGTGAGTTTACTATCTTAACCCTTGTGCTATCTTAGATGACCCCCCCCTCACATTGACGTGTCCCCCCTACCATGACAAAAGTGGATAAAGGTGGAAAGATTTCATGTAATCCATGGACACCAGTGAAGATCACAAATCATTGAAGAAAAAAGGTTCAGAGCACTGTCTAGTGGGTCTAGATGACCCAACTCCCAATGTTAAAGTGCCTAGCATAGCACAAGGGTTACTAGTGAACGTTTAGGCTGATGTTGTAGTCTATTCAAAGTCAATGGTAGCATTAGACTTCACTATTTCCACATTTTCTGGCAGGACCACCAAAGTTTTTTTTGTTTTTTGGAGTATGGCCCGCTGACCTGAAGCACATTACTCAACGGAGGAAAAGAAACTAACCATCTTTCCGTCTGTAACGGCGAGCGAAGACCTCTAGTTGCATTTCCCCCGCTGCACCCTCTTTCCTGTCCGTGAGCCCCCCCAGACCGACCAACCGAGTTGCACTGTTCTTAGTCAGCTCTGACTGCGTCACGCCACCCTGGGCGGGGACCGGCCCATATACAAAGGGCGCAAGCTGTTTGCAACAACGTCGGCTACCCACCAACCCGTTTTGAAACACTGACGAGGAGTCTAACAGTTTGTGTGAATCTTAGATTTGAATAAATTATTATTATTTATGGAAAAGTTTGAAATGTGTCTTGTACAATGTCATTGCCCCATGACCTGGGTCCTATTTTTGAGATGGTTGAGGCATTTCTTTCTTTTTAAAATTGGACCAAATTGAAGCATTTCATGGTCATTTTACTGTTTCTGCTAAGCCAGGTCTCATTGTTTGCAGAGCTTTCCAATATGGCGACAGTCTTTACAGGCTAGCGTAGCGTCTCTAGCAATATAACTTATTGGTGTAAACAAAGGGCTGATGGGAAATTAGCAGAGCTAACTTCCCCAACAGTCCCGCCCACAACCCAAAGGCGAATTTTTAATGAGCTCCTGTTGTGCCGATTTCTTGCTCAAAATGGCATCGATTTCACATAAAGTTGCAGTGGGACCTCAAACTGATGCTTAGAACTTTGACCCTGCTGGGGGGGTCGTTGACTTTTGTTGAAGTTTTTTTTCACGGGCAAACTCTACTGCAAACAAGTCATAGGAAAGTTAATACTTTCTCCTCCAGTCATTAAAAATGCAGAGCAAAGTGTTGAATTATGTAAATTAATCCTCTGAAAAGCTGTATGCAAACCTACTTAGTATTTTGACTGCATGAATTATATTAACAAGACTTGATTTGTGAAGCAACTGTTCCTTTGTTTAAATCTCAGTGTTGGCTTGTGCATGTTTTTACAGCATATTTAAAAATGCACTCTAATCCTTCCTAGCTTTTATAGAACAGTGGAGTCCATTGTTTTGATTAGTAGGCTGTGTCAGTGCCCTGCACAGATTTCTAATCCTTCCTTTCCCATTTTTAGTGACGGGTCTGGAGTCCTTTTGAATCCATTCCTCTCAGCTTTGGAAATAGGAGTCGCTCCCTTTGTAAAGGTTTAATAATAAAACGTCATTTTGCTTAATGTGGTTGTTAAATATGCTTTTGTGACTTTTATTGCATTAGTTAAAAGATGCATTTGTAATAAAATGCAGTTTGTGGATCAAAGAATCATTTGATCTCTGCTTTAACACGCTGCAGTTCTGGCATCTGATTGTTCTGTCTTTTACATTATAGATCGTTTTCAGACCCTGGTGTCTTTGAATAGCAGATAGTTACAGAGAGCCCACCATATGGAAGCTGACTTTGATCCTACCATCAGCAGTCCTTCATGTACATTTAAATCGGATTTGTCTCTGAAGGCACTTTTTAAAACCCAACTCTGCCATTCTGCAACTAAAAAAGGAATAAAACAGATTTTATGGCGTTTGATGTATGCAAGTTTTGAATATAAAAAAACAAAAATATGATTTAGCATAAAAGCATTTCTTTTAAATCTGCAGGTTTAGAAACATTGAGGGGGCCATTTTGGTTTAAGTTTGCTATAACCCACATGCCAAATACCTATTTATATCAAGAAATCATCTGCACTGAAAGAATAGCTTTGCTTGATGATAACACTCTGATGAAAATAGTGTCTTAACATGTTCATTTTCTGATGATGGTGGACAAATATTAAGAAAATGTCAACTTAAAATTACATTTCTGAGTATTTCTTTATTCAAATTGATGTGAATCAGGAGCAGATGCAAAAATGTAAAAAGACGACATTTGTGGCAAATGTGCTGGGGTGGCAAAAGTCTCTGCTCTGCTTCATTCTGATGCATCCACGTGCAGACAAATAGATCCGTGTACGTCTTTGTTTTCCTCGTCTGAGCTGGCAGTTGGCTCAAAACTGTACAGCTGGATAACTCCAATATTGCTCCCCATTCCTGTTGCACCGGAAATGTTAAATTGGGGGTGTGAGGGGCTGTGAGCTAGCAGGAAAGTATGTAAAGTATGTAAACAGAGGGGAAGGGTGGGCTGTATGCACGACCCCACCCACTGAACTACTAGCACTCTGCAGAAACTATCTCTTAGAAAATGACGCTGTGTTTGATGGTTTATAGATTTGGGCTAAAAACGGCATAATCACAGTTAAGAGATCACTGGGAACGCTTTTACAACAGATCAAAAGATGGTCAGAGTGACTTTAAATTAGAAAGTAGCTGGTGTGTCTGGTTGCTGTGTGATTTCTGGATGTCTGTAATTGATTGAACGGATAAGACTATGTTAGCTTTAAGGAGCAGAATACGCATTTCAAAAATAAAAAGTTTACAGGTTGGAGTGGACCAAAGCAACACATATACTGGTAGCTACAATGATGCAAATCCCAGGCTTGACGATATTTGTGTTCTCAGGGAAGAAACTTAACCCCAATATGTCCTTCACTTTATCCCTTTAACACAGAAAATGTCACATGCAACACCTAAATGACACACACTCTGAAAAACTGTTACTCCTAGAGCGCTTATGCGATCAAGGTGAAGAAACTGATTTTGACGTGGAGAAGAGTGACTTTTCATCATGGCTTTGCACACATTACTAACGCAAAGTGTTGCATCACGCCACAAAGTCGCTTTTCTCCGCTTCAGGATCTGCTAGAATTACATCCATTGTGTAAATCAGGGGTTCTCAAAGTTTTTGTAGTGGAGGACCAAATTAGGAACTTGACATTAGACTGGGGCCCAATTTTGGTGAGAAAAATGGATAAAGAAAAAAAGTTGTTTTTAATAACTTTAATGACCAAGTGTCATTTGTACAGTAAACCAGACTTCCAGATGTTTTCCCAGTTGCTGTCAGAGGTTACTGCCCTGATCTTCTACTCGTCTAGTAGTTGTATCATTTGACAGACTTGTTTCTTCAAACTTTTTCTTTTGCTCGGGACAAACAATGTCAGCTACTTTCAGCATACATTCTTTTAAAAACTCCCCGTCACTTAAGGGCTAGCTACGCTGGGCCATTTCTAAAGCCACAACGTAGCTAGCTTCTGTCACAGCTTCCCTGGATTTTCCCATTTTTGTAAACATCTGCTGTGCAGCATAGCCTCGTTGTAGTCGTTGGAGCTTATTGCTACGCTCCTCGCCGGTAAATTTGGCATCGTTTTTTATGATTTGTAACATAGTAATGATTTAAATTAAATTCTTTGAGCTTTGCATTTACCTGCTTGCAAATAAGGCACAGGACTTTATCCAGCCCATGAGGTACCACAAAGTAAGCATTTGTCCACTTAGCTAGAAAGCGCCTTTTTCTCCTCGCCAACACAACGTTTTTTCCTCAGAGGAACCTGCTCTGGTTCTCTCCGAATCCCGCTCTTATTCTTTTTCTACTGCCATCGTCACGGTCCTTCCTTTCGCAGAGGCAGTGACATAGAAAATGTTGTCTGCCCTCTTGTGGTGAAATGAATCCACTGTACTGTTGACACCGAGTGTAATTACCTTTTCTTCCTACAGATGTCGCCAGATACCATAAAACAAGATTTTCAACGCAATGTACAGCTAGTTTAATAACCATAAATTAGGATTTATTGAGGGCCACAAAAAATCTTCCCGCAGGCCGCCATTGGCCCCCGGGCCGCACTTTTAGAACCCCTGGTGTAAATGGTTGAAGAGTTACGGTCATTAAAAAAATGTCAACACTGAAGCTAAAGGCTTTCTACAAGTTGGCTTCCACCCACTCTCTTTCAAGCAATCCATTGAACTCATTTTGACACTCAAAGATTTAATAGTTTCATTGTGTCATGAACTATATGCAAAAGAGCTAATATGTTTATTTATGATTAAGAGTACCACTTGAATTATTTACTAGTGTACGTGGACATAATTTTATGACTAATTATCCTATGTTTGATGTATCTTTGTATAGATGTAAATTTATGTTCAATAAAGTTCATTGTGTCTATAAGATTAACTGACTTCTTGGGTTATTTTCTCAGACACGGTTTGTGTTTTTTCACATAGCTGACATGTTTCGGCGGAATCACTTCGTCAGGGTCGTCATCAGGTGGTAGTGTGTGTGACGTCTTTACAAACAGATGGTTGTGACTGAGGCGGAGTCACCTGTCAAACTTTGACAAGCGACTCCGCCCCTTGATGTCCGTTTGCTGCAGGAGGATGTTGCTCCAGGTATGAGAGAGCAGGAAGGCCCCCTCATCCCGGTTCCTTTTCCTTTTATTAAAGGAGGGTAAACCAAAAAGAGCGCTCATAGTGCTAGTGGGGATGTTGTGGCAGCCAGGCCCAGATTGTCTGGTGAGATGACGGCAGAAGCCAGCGGGATGACGGACTGGTCTGGCCTAATCATTGACACTTCATCCACACAACTTCATTTTAAAGTGGATAACCTTTTTATGAAGAGACACACTTGATGACAGCATCCGCATGTCAACACAAATGTGTTGTCTTTCATGCTGTTCCAGACATGTTCCACCACCATGTGGGTTTGTTTGTTGTGTTTATTATTGTGTAACTTCCTCTTTCAGTCTCCTGGCTTTAACAAATTTTCTGAACATTTACAAGCACACACTAGTTACTGAAGAGCTGCTACCTTGCAGATATTTTGAAGTATGTATCTGTCAGACTGCAGTTTATGTGGGATTTGATTTCACAGCTTTATTATGGGAATCATTATTGGGAGTTTTGAAACCAATCGATATGCTTTTACATCAAATTACTGAGCTGTGCATGTTAAGCAGATCAGTGTCGCCCATGCTCATCATCTGTGGGTTAATGTTAGACATTTACAAATAGAAGGGTGAGAATTGCTCCTTTTGTACCATCAGAGGAGATAATGAGGCAATTTTCATGTTCCGGGCTGCTTTGTCGCTTTGCTAATTTATGAGTGGAATCACAAAAAAGAAGAGATGCTTTACTGAAGAGCTGAGCTGCAGTGAATGGGTGTCATGTGCAGACTGACAGCCAGCAGCTGCTACCTCAGGTCACCCCGTCACATTTACAGAAATAGAGAGGTTATCATATTGATATTTGACATTCTTTGGCTCATAAAACTTTCCGCTTATCTTCTTTCAGGTGGAACAGCGTCCAGACAGAAGGGCTTCCGTGGTTGTATTCGCTCTCTGCAGCTGAACGGCGCCACTCTGGATCTGGAGGAAAGAGCGAAGATCACGCCGGGGGTCCGACCCGGCTGTCCGGGTCACTGCAGCAGCTACGGCTCGCTCTGCCACCACCAGGGCCGCTGCGTGGAGAAAGACAACGGCTTCCACTGCGACTGCAGCCAGTCTGCATACAGCGGAGTCTTCTGCCACACAGGTGCTCTGTCTGCAAACAGATTTGAGTCTTTCATCCTAAAATCTGTTAAAAATGTAATGAAATTTTTTTTTTTACAACTTAACGTAATTGATTTAGAACTGCAGATTTAGTTTGGAATACTTTGTCAAGGTCTTGGTGTTTCATTTTATTTTATAGTTTATTATTATGCTTATCATTATGTATATCAGGCATATATCACAAAAGACCAAAACTTTAAAAATGTGTAAAATGGGCTGCGTAGTGGCTGCGTAACACACTTTTACGTGTTGTTTAAATGTTCACTACAAGCCGTGACCCACAACAAGCCTAGAAAAAAATTGCACATGAATATTTTTGCTCTTCAAGCTCATCGAGTGGTCTAGAATTTAAAAAGTGTAGAACACCTACAAGCCCTGTACAGATTTGCCCAGTTTTTCCCCACAGAAAGCCTGTGTCCACCCATAAGGACAGTTGTGACAGATGCTTATACGTTTCTACTCATTTGAGCCTTTGCAAACAATTAAGGCTTTATATTTTGTCATGCCTTTGCTTCCCAGATGTTTAGAAATGCTCTCCCTGATGGGACTCTCTCTTGATCAACTATATTTTGTACAACGGTGCTAAAAAACCTTGATGTAGCTACAAGTTAAGTACTAAAGTTAGGTCGCTTCACTTCTACCACATGAATGAAAAAATGTATTAATCAAGATTAGTTCACATCACTAAAAAGTACGAAGACTAAAGAAAGTAGACAATATTGTGTCCATTTGGCAGAATTGAAGACGGATAAAAACCCATCTAAAATATCGACAAAAATGATGGAAATTGATTTAATAAAATTAAAACTTTCCAAGGTTGTTTTTTTTTGTGTGTGTGTGATAGTCTGGGGCTGCTGCAGAGCTTCAGAAGCAGACAATTTTGCCTATTTTCTCTTTTAGAGACAGAAAATCCACCACTTTGTAATTTGAAGGTCAGAAACATTTGGGTAACAGACTTAAACCAAAGATCCCCGTCTGATCTTCTGAAGAAAAGGGGTTTTAGGTACTGTAGACTGAAAACACCTCACTTTCATTGAAATGTTCATTTAAGACGTTAGACCGACCTTTAATGCTGAAAAAAATAAACAAAGTGGACCAAAGTTCCCCCTAAAGATCGGAAGAATTTATGTTCAGTCTATAATGATCTTAATTGTGAAAAATATGCAAAAAGTAGAAAGAAACCTTTTTTCCCCAGAGCTGTGCCTCACACTGTTGTCCATCTTCATGGGAAGGTTAGAACTTACTTCCAGTAATGAGTGCTGCTGTTCTCCCGTCTGGAACATTGTTAACCTTCATTTCACCTGCTGTCACCCTCTGCACAGGTGAGACACCTCGTTATTTACTGACTGACACACTCTGTATGATTTCCCCAAAAAAGAAAATCATTTGTCAAATTAAGAATTCCTGTGGGTGTGTGTCTGTTTCCTAGTGTGACAACGTGTGGGACTTTTGTCAGACATGCTGGAAGAGATATCTAAATGTTTGTGGTCTAAGCTGGTAGGTTTCCAACAATTCAAACTGGACCAAACCATTCATTAAAATATGAAGAAATTCCCATTTATGACGTTTAACAGCCCAGATTCCTATTTAGGCTAAAGAGTGTTTCCATGGTGGAGTCATGTGTGTTTAATCCTAAATCATGGTAGAACGGATCTTAGTTATTGCAAAGGAAACTTTAAGAAAACACAACTGTAGTATTTTGAAGCATGAGTGAAATCTACAAAAGTATTTCTACATTTCAGTTGTTTGCTTTTAAGACCTTTTTTTCTGTTTGCACACTGAGAGTAGACAGCAGCTGACAAAAATGGTAAGAGCAGAGTAGTGCAGAGTAAGCCTGCCCCCATTTCCCATCATCCCTTTATTTAGACTCTCACCTGCTAGCTTACAGCCCCTCACACCCCCGACCTGACATTAACAAAAATGGCGAGCAAATGGCAATCTAGTTGTCTACAGGTGGATGCATCAAAGGGGAGGAGAGAATTTGTGCTGAAACAAATGTGATTTTTTTCAAAAAGCATTTTTTCATCTGCTTCTTCTTCACAACATTTTGAATAAAGAAATATGGTTCTCCCTTATTAGCATTTCACTATTCGCAGTTTCGCGTAATTGAAGATTTTTTCAGTCACATGACTCCAGTTCATCACATAAACCCAGCTCAAGACGTTTATATGAGAATTTTGCGTCCGAAGGAGGAGGGGAGCGAAAATGAAGAGCTCGTTGGCCCGTCGGCTTCCTGCTCGGCTGCTAAAGATTATTAAACAGTGAGCAGAAGTACTGATACGCTGAGGAAAATAGAGGAGAATAATTATCATCCCGGTGAATGAATGATGGAGGAAACCAGCCTCTTCTAAAGGAAGATGCTCTCTCTCACTTAAGCGATGAAGGAGGAAGCTCCTGGTTTTAAGGCACAGAGTGACAGAATGACAGTCCTTATGTGTGTTATAAATGATGCTACACTACAGTCACATACTCTGAATAAAAACCTCTTTATGTTGAGCAATATTCCCATGTTCTTTAATAAATAATTTACAAAGCATCAGTTTCAGAAGGCTTTTTGATGAGTGAAAATCGTTGACGGACATTTTTAGCCACGAGGGTGGAGGGTGGGGAGTGGTTCTCTGTATTTGAGTATTCTGCATATTTGCGTGGGAATAAGGGGGGGGGGGGGGGGTACTGCACTCAAAAATGCAATTTTGAGCTTAATTTTCTTAATCTATGTCCTCCATAATCAGAAATAGGCAGAAGAACATGTCAAAAACACGTTTTTCAGGGGAGTGGGCCTGTAAAGATGTTCTGCCCCAAATCCATTTTCATCTTCACATGCAATTTCACTATCAAAAGAAATGATCCTTTTGTGTTATCACATGACTCTTTGGGTGGTAATAGGCCTAACTACTTTTTCCATCTAAGTTGGCTTTGATGTCATGAAACAGCCGTTTTAGAACTGGGCATAATGCATGAAGCGCGAAGAACGCTGGTTGGTTGTTGAAACCCTGTCAATCAAAAGATCACATCGAGCGTGCAAAGCCAAACTAAATATCCATTCCATCAATTTCATGGCTTTTACTTCAAGTCTGCGTTCCATCATTTAGATGCAATACAACTGAGTCATTAGAAATCCTCTTCACTCAGTACTGGAAGAATATATTTGTAGAACGCCTGAATACGGTGTTGAAACACCGAATATTAACTTTTCTTTAAAGGGTTTTGTAACTAACTGCCTTGAGAGGAAAGATGGGGTTCAAAAACTTCATGCAAATGAGTTTCACTGAAAGAAAACGTCTTGTTTCTCTTGCCTGAAAGCAGTATTCAGAATATCTCAACTCTTATTTGATTTTAGAAGAAACCAACATTAACCTTTGAAATATTAAACACCCTGCGTCAGTGTGGCTCACATGGAGGAGTTTAGTTTTTGTGGTGGCTCTCTGGGAGACGAGCGTTCTCCTGCAGCGGTGGGAGGCAAGCTTAGAGGGTTCTCGAACAGAGCTGAGTTATTGGGTTACCCAACTAACAGAAAGCATAAAGGTCGACGGGATGATGCATTGTAACTGATTTGAACATCAAACAGATCAGTGAAAAGGACTGCAGCACATCGAGCACACGCTCCTCACATCAAACCTTTGAAGTCGAATGCTCGCGAGCACTGCATGGTACATATGATATGCAATAAAAGCATGGAATGAGATACGCTTTTAACCTTTAAAGACTCAAACACAAACAGGTTTTGCAGAACAGATTTTTTTTGTTTCCTTTAGAAAAATGACAACAACTTTTGCCGTTTTAACTGTCGTTTCATGCAGAAACACTGCTGTGGAAGTCGTAAAGTGATGGTAGAAAAAAGACAAAGACTTTTCTTTCTTTCCATCCTCTCACTGAGCCACAGTTGGATCAATTTTGCTTGGTCAGTTTGACATTTATCATTGGGTGCAAACATGCATTTCCAGTCGGGGAAAGCGCCGGCCCGTGTCGTAGTAGTGGTTCATTTAGGTAGAATCCATTACAATCACAGGCTTGTAATCAATCTGTGTTTGAATCAACAGCTCATTCACAGATTTACAGGGTCCGACCAGTGATGGGCAAAGGAAAAAGAGCATCAACAAGTATGGTGGTCTTGATGAGGAGGGAAGGGGTTCATTACAAAACTCAATACGAGCTCAAACGTCTGCTTCCCATTGCGGATTTGGACACCATCAGAACAAGAAACAAACCTGCAGCTCCAGTGATAACCTGAGCACGCTGTGGCTTTGGCACTGAGTTGGAGAAATGTTGGCTGTCTTGCCGGTTCTAATTAGTTATAAGGCTGCAGAATTCTGTGTTTCTCAGGGATTTATTTGGACATCCTGAGAAAACTGCACTGCAGTATATCAGCAATGATGTGATAAGTCTATGCTGCAGGTTTTTTGTAAAGGTTATTATAACATTTATCTAAAATCTCTATGATGACCTGTTTGATGTGTGCATTAAAAGTGATTAAAAACATAAAAAACATCAAATTTACAGACAATGTGCTTAAAGCTCATATATAGTATACAGTGTTAAAGAAGAATTATGCAATAGCTCAAAAAGAAGAAAAAACAATTTCATTATTATTATTGTTTTTGTTTTTTTTAACTTGTCCTGTCCAACAGCTGGGCAGGCAGATGAGAGCTGAGGGCCTCTTGTGTTGGACATATTTTACTTTAACAAGAGGGGTTATTAATCTTTAGACAAACCAGAGGTATGACTGAACAAACCCCTTTGTTGGTTTTTTTCGAGGCCAAACTTATTTAGAAGCCAATCTAATTATTGATAGATCATCTCTCAGATAATCAATGATGGATTAGTAATCATCAGTTTAACCACTACTAGAAATCCAGAACTAAGTAGAATAATGGTGGAAATGCTAGAATGCTTTATGAAGTGTAGGATAAGACTAGTGACAAATAATGGATTCAGTTGGAAACTACTGCTTTAGTAAAAAGAGGTGAGATCAAACTTCATTGATCCCACAGCAGGAAGTTTCTCCTTGTGACGTTTTTCGATTTAAAGTTCCAAGGCAGAGAACAAAAAGAGAAAATGGAAAATGGCACAAAACCAGAGAAAAACACAGGACTATCAAACTAAAACAGGAAATTGCTCCTGTACAGTGAAATGTAGTGTTAATAAAAGCAGTCAGAGATAACACCCACAGACTAGAGGGGCTGCTACCTGCCACACCTCAAGAGCTCAGCTAATCAGATTTGACAGTTTTAAAGTCCCACCCTGATCATCTTTTGATCTATTTTCAAAGTGTCCCCAGTGGTCTTTTAATTATGGTTATGCTGTTTTTAGCAAAAAAAAAACAACCTATGTCGTTTTCGAGGACAGAGTTTCTGCAGAGCGGCAGTAGTTCATTAGAACAAGCCCGCCCCCACTTCCTGTCACCCATAACTGAGCTCTCTGTTCGCCTGCCCTCCCTCTAGCTTACAGCCCCTCAAACTAACGTTACCGGTGCAACTAAAATGGCGAGCAATATTGAAGCTATCCAGCCGTACAGCATCTTCCAGCCCAGACGAGGGAAAACAAAGACGTATGAATCTATTTGTCTCCAATGCATCAGAATGGAGCGGAGCAGGAAGCAAGTAGGCCGCCTAGCATATTTTCTGCTGATACCATCTTTTTCAAACAGAAGTTTTGCATCTGCTCCTGATTCACAATGATTTTAATCCTCCATCATCAGAAAAATGCCACAAAAAAAGTTGAAAACATAATTTTCGTCAAAACTGGGTCTTTGTTTTATAATTATAAAATTACAAGTATGCAATAAATTAAGCAAAAAGATAAACGTATCTGCAGTGTAACCCTATCATTTTCAATCTGCTTAAATCTGTTTCATGTTTCATGTTTTGTTCTTTGGTCATATTTCAAACATTTTTAACTTGATTCATGCTGGACCACATCAGCAATTGATTTTTGCTTTCTTGGTCAGTTTTTAGTTGTCATTCTATGACACAGACTCAATCTTTTTCTTCTTTAGTTTAAAGCACAGACACAGAGTCTGTCAGCCACTGTTATATCGACCAATGTTCTTCAACTGTAAGAAATCCTCGTGAAAAAAGGTTTTTCTCAAAACAAGTTAAAAAAATATACAAGATGTTTTTACTTGTTTTAAGTGGAAACAAATCTGCCAATAGAACTAGCAGAATTTATCCTAAAATAAGTTGGGATGTCCTGCCCTTTCAGGAGTAAATGAAATCTTGAAAAGAGCAATAAACAATTGTATTTAGGTATATTACACTGGTAGTTGGACACATGGCTTATAATTGGCCTGTTTTTTAAAGAAAGAATTGTAAATGATTAGAATATTTATTCCCTTTTCCCCCTTGTTTGAACACTACAACAGTTTAACAATCTTTAGTTCTAAACCATAGTCATTATAAAGGAAGGTCAGAATTACAAATAAATGTATCATTAAGGTTTTACATAAATCTATGTTCACGTTTAAACTGCTGTCATTCTGTTTTAAACTGATGCTGTCATGAGTAAAAAGAAAACTTCCAGTTTCCGGTCTTTTTGACGCTCCCTGAAAGAAAACTTCTGTATAAAATATTAGGTAAAGCAAAAATAGATTTGCTTAGTTCATAATTTCTCTTACAATAGGATGTTTTCAAGATCAAATGACTCAACAACATAAACAAGAATTATTGTCAGGTTGTTACATCTTACTAAAGCTACTAGGAGTTAGTTTTGTTTTATACCAAATGTAATACGATATTCAAACCCAGAACTAGACTTGGTGGATTCTGTGTTTTTGCAGGGCATTAAGATATTTATCATAACAATTGGCTAATGTGTGGGATGTCACAGAGTAAAAGTAGTCTATGTGACTCACCATCAGATGTCCAACATCAGATATGAAAGGCCGCTGTCCCTGTATTCCCGCCCTTCTCACTCCTTACTATCAGTGTTCTTCAGCATTCTGCTGTCATTCAGAAGATGCATGGACAGAGTTAGTTGGAAATCCATTAGAACCACTTCTGTCTGTTTATTATGCGTGGGCGTTCAGGACTGAAGACACTTCAACCTTTCATCCACGACTGTAAAGCATCAAGAATGTGTTCAGGGCATCCTCTGTCAGTTATTAGAAAGTTCAAAACATATGTTGGCTCTGAATCTCCTTCAGTTTTCAACGTTCAACTCCTTTAGGATGAAAAGCTAAACTTCTCCAAGAGCCAAGAAGTTACGTTCACTTGATTTTATGTTGGGATTTTTGAATTATTGTGAGTTTGATGATTCACTGGTAGAGATTTAAAGTTCTTTTTCCCATTTTACGCTTTCTTTTACCTTTTCTCCATGCCTGTGTGGAAAATGTGTTTGTACTTACATGAATTTGATCTGTGCTTTTTGGGGAAATGAAGAATATGCTGAACCCATGTCCACAGACATGTCCCTAGATTTCATTGGCTACTCTAGACTGTTCAGAAATCTGCAACTATTCTTGAAAGTGGTTTGGTTTGGACCTTCTCCTGTTCAGATATAACTTTTGAAGACTCCCTCTTCTATCTTTCAGAAGTTTCAGCCATCTTTAAGCCTGAAACATCTATCAGCTACATCTTCAAGGAGCCCTTTGAGTTCAGCAGGAACAGTAGCACTTCACCCCCCTCCATCTCCTCCAACATGCCACCAAAGGGGGAGGACATCTCTCTGAGCTTCAGGACCACCCAGAGTCCGGCTCTGCTGCTGTTGGTCAGTTCCGTCCGCAGACAGTACCTGACTCTGCTCATCAGCAGGCACGGTAAGGAGAACACCGAGCTTTAGCTTTCTCCTCTTTTCCCAGCCATATATCCTTTATTATTCTGTTAGTCCAACTCCCCATTACAGTGTAGTTTTATGCTCTTTTCATTCCTCAAAAGTTCATCTTAAGGCTAAAAAGTTCTTGTTCTCCCTGGTTTTGAAACAAAGGTTTAAAAGTATTTGCAGGTCGTGTCCCAGAGGCCCGGTTCTGCAAGAATAATACTGACATGTCCACCAAAAGCTGATATTTCAGTTCACGACTGAGTAAAGCGGCTGAATAGATGCATGCTTTTAAATGTCTTTGTGATTTAATCATTTGAAAAACTCAAAGGCACTTTGAGTCTTTCAGGAGCCTCCTGGAAGTGGCTATAAATGAGTTTTTCTGCTCTTAATGGCTCAGACGAAGCTAGAGGGAAGTTTGGCATTAAGGATTTGTGCAAACCACTGAAAATGAGGCGGCTAATAAATCCCAAGATCTTTCTCGTGTTTGCCCTGAAAACGCATTCGGTTCATATTGTTGTAAAGACCTCCGTCAAGCTTTCTTCTCCTCAAAGTACTTCACCTCAGCAGTCACTTCAATAACTCTTGTTCACAAATGCAACGTCCCTTTCATGTTTGAACTTGACTACAAAGAAATAAAAAAAGAACATTAAAATATATTCTGACCATTGTGGCAGAGATGACTGAAAATTGCAAAATTTTCACTTAAACCTGACTGGTAATGTTTAAGTAGAACTGATTTCGAGTGACAAATTTGTTTTTGTGTACAAAAACAAAAAAGTCACAAATGCTTTGTGTCTGCTTTGCCAAGACATGCTGGAGGTGAGATACAAGCTGGACAGCAGCCAAGAGGCTGAAGTGCTGAGGAGCGGTGGGAGGAGTCTGGCTGACGGACAGCTGCACTCACTTCACATCAGGAGGCTGACGGACTCTGTGTATGTGCAGGTAAAGAAACCACCTCATCCCTCATTGGAACAGCTCTCTATGCAAAAAAAGGGTTTTAAAAAACTCTTTATCTATCAGATCTGCATGAACTTTTGCTTTCAGAAGCAGCTTGACAGAGAAAAAGATTCTATTCCAGAAAGTAATCCCATTTTCTTAAACCTTTTTTTTTTGGGGGGGGGGGGGAGATTTGGAATCTCTCTCTCTCTTTCTCTCTCTCTCTCTTTCTCTCTCTCTCTCTCTCTCTCTCTCTCTATCTATCTGAGGCACTGGCACTGCCACTCCTGGACTGTGGATACTCAAAGAACCCTTGTTTTTTAACACTCTGGTTGACTCTGATCTCCTGAACTCGTTCTCAGTTAGATCAGCATTGAGAAATCTTGGTTGTGTGAAGCGGGGTCACTTGCTTTTCACCCCTGGGAGCCATGAGACAACGGGTTACTCTACGTCCCAGGCTCCTGGCTAAAGTGGCGGAGGATGTCATGAAATCTGTTCCTGCCCAGTAGAAACATTTTCTTTGACTTCCCAATGTCGGCTGGACTGGTTCCTCGCAATATTCTCTTCCGTCCTTGACCGTCTCCCCGAATGTTGAGCATTGGAAAGAGGATGAGGACTTGCCTTCAGTAATGCAGGAGACGGGGAGTTCGAGACCATGGCCAAGGAGACACTCAACACCACGTGCGTGAAAGTTCGAGTCGTTGAAAGACATGGATGCCTCCAAGTGGACTAAGGTTTTTAGAACAGGCTACACTCCAGAAGGACGCTGGCGGTCCCTGTATAAGCTGCCTGTACAAAAACGTGCAGCTGATCTGCAATGGAAAATTGTACATGGTGCCATAGCTACAAACAGATACAAAGCACACTTTGTTCAACTCAATCAGACAAGTGTGCATTTTGTGGGGCACCTGAAACTCTGGCACATTTGGTGATACAGTGTAACAGGCTAAGGGGTTTGTTTACAGTCTTGGAAAACCGGTGTCTCAGGCTCAGGGAGGTGTTTTCCTTCCCATTGTTCCTTTTTGGTCTTAAGTATGCGGTCCGAAGGGAACATGTACACAACCTTTCTTTCTTTTTGTTTTTTTTTTATTGAAAAAGCACATAATAAATTGTACATTGCATTGATAGATTACAATGTTCTCGCTTTCTCAGTTTTAAATGAAAAACAAACGAACATGTGAGGGATCCTGGGGTTTTCAAAACATAAATGCTATGACATGTTTTCAGTGACGTTCCACATAAAGTCTGACCTTATAGGCTTTACATATTCTGTCCATATAGACCAAGTAGCGTAAAAAACGTCCAGATGTATTTGTAATGAATGTGAGATTCTTTCAAATACATACATTCGTTGTACAACATCAATTCAGTTGGTTGTTCAGGTTTAAGCCATTTTCTGGTTATTGCTTTCTTACTGGTACAGTAGAATCTAGAGCAGTTTCTTATTTCTGTTGTCTAGGATATCAATTTTACACAAAAACATACTTTCAAAGCACAAGGGGAAAACAATAGAAAATACATTTTGCAGATGTTCATGTATGTCAGACCAGTACTTCTTGATAACCACACAGTCCCAAAATATATGGAAGTGATTGGCTCAATTATTGCCACACCTCCAACATTTACTACCTGAACCTAGGTATTTTTTCTAGGAGGGTGTAGTAAAAAAAAACTCATTATGCTCTTCCAACAGAATTCACGCCAAATGTTTGATCCTGTTGTGACCCATTGTTTCTGACAGACTTGTTCCCAATCCTCTTTTGTAATAGTGAGCCCTCCTTCTTGCTCCCATCTTTCCTTTACCTAATACGTGTTCTCCCCCTTATGCGTCAAGATACTATTGTATAATTTTAAAATCACAACCTTTCTTAATTTTATTTTTGCAACAGCTAAACTTGCAATTTGTCTAACGAGGAAAAAACAGTTACTCTCTGTTGGTTGTGTGGATGTTCCATTTATGTTTTTTTCTCTTCTGAAAAGTCGTGTGAATGTTGAATTGGCTTATTTTAAACTGATCGATGACCTTCAAAAGTTTAAAAGTTTGTGGCTCTGGAGGGAGTTCTGTGTTCTGTCTGGGAGAATAATAACATCGTGTTCCAACTCTAATGGATTACTGACAGACTACATACTGTTTTGCTCCACAACGGGGTACCCTCTAGGTTTTATTTCTTTTTAATGTACAGTGTGGCTTTATTTTAATTTGATTTATAAAAGGATTATAATCTCAAAAATCTCTCTATCTATCTATCTATCTATCTATCTATCTATCTATCTATCTATCTATCTATCTATCTATCTATCTATTTATCTATCTATCTATCTATCTATCTATCTTATCTATCTTTCTTATCTATCGTCAGTTATATAGTTACTTTTTGTTTTTGCTTTTTTGAGTCAACTTGAAATTTAAGCCGACATTTTTAATACGAAGACTGCATCAGATTTGCATTGAACATTATATCATATATTATATAAATGAATAATCAATCCAGTGTGGGTCCTTGGGTAAGACCCTTCACGCTGCTACACATCTGGGTCTCCCTGTGCCTTAAAAGAATTTGCAGACAGAATTCAGAAGGTGCTTCACAAATTAGAAAAAGAAAAGACAAAAACATTTACCACATAAAACAATCATCTTAACATTGTTTTTGTTTTTTGCTAACAGAACATGGTGTTCTGAAGCTATTGACTGTATATAGAACAGGACTAGAGACCCTTCCCCCCTGACGTTCCAAAAAGGAAGAACCCGCTGGCTTCAAAAATCCATAATCCCATAGACTTCTATAGAGAAATAAACGGCTATTACTCATTACTCATTCTTTTTGTCATAATAACCATTCTTGCTCTGATATCTTTTTTAACATGTTCTTGATAATCCTCATTTTTTTTAAGAATTGTTTTCTGCAGTTCAAGTTATTCAAGTTATAAATTGACCAATCTGGCCAATAAAACTATGTGGTCTCATGTTGAACGTTCAAAATGTTTGATTGACAGATTTTGTGTTGCCTGTTTTTAAATGGTAGGGGTATAGACTTCCAACAAGCTCACTCCTGATTGACGAGTGTGGTTGCCATAGAAATAATGACTCAGATGGACTCAGACTTGGACTGCTTACTGATGATTACTGGCTCCAATACGGGGTGACTGAACTGTGAGCCATTTTCTATGGATAATGTCTCATTCACTCAGTCAAGTTCTCCTATACAGTCAATATATGAATTGCTCTTCATTAGAAAATTTATTATTATTATTATGTTAAGAATAAATCCCAACTTATAACTTATATACAGTGAAAAATAAAGAGAAAACATGTTTGTCTGTTAATGAAATTGATGTTTCATTCACCCCTGTTTGTTTTGTCTTGTTAACGTAATGGTGCTTCACCCAGCCCTGTGTTTGCTTTACTAAGGGACCGTCCAACCGTTGCACATGCAACACATCACTCGTGGATGTTTGAAACAGATTTTCCCAGAAGTGATGGGTTCTACCTGAGTTGCTCCATCTGCCCACCAGCAGTTGCATCGTGCATTATTCACTTTTTAGGACCTGAACCATGTTTGTTTGCCCTTAAACATGCAGATGTATGCATGTTGAATTGATGTATGATGTGGAAACATGCTGCCACAGCCAATGTAAACATGGTGCAAAACTGCTTTACATGATTCTTTTTTTCCAATAAGCTGTGAACCTCAGGGGTAAATACAATAACATGCATACAAATGTGCACACACTGACTCTCTGTGTGCTCTGTGGTGCAATATTATGGGATTCTATTTGGCAGTAAAACCACAGTCAGCAGTTTAGCTTCATATCAGCTGCTGTCCTGGACGCTGCCGTGGCGGGGGAGCGGGGACACGTTGCACATTAAAACGGCTGCAGATGAAATATGAAGGAACTTAATCGCATCTGGATCAGCTGAATTCCCTATCTTGTTAACAGCCCGCCATGATGTATGAGGTGAAACTTATCTCTGCAGGAGCCAGCAGCCAAAATTATAAGCACGGCGAGATAAACAAGAAGGTGACCTCGTCTCGCCTGCATTAAGCCGCCTTATTCTCTGTTTTGTGTGAAATACGAGGTGCGTCCCTTCTTATCAGCCTCCATAATAATGATTTGTTGTATCTAAAGAAGTACACTATGTCCAGAGAACAATATCTCAATAGGTGTTTACAGCAGCTCTACACTCTAAACATGAGTTTCCTCTGGAGCTGCTTCCAGGTAGAAAAGTGTGTCAAGTGTCCCCCTCTAAAAGCCCCGTTTGTCCAACCAAAATCTAGCTAATTATTATGTTCTTTCAGGTTGATCAAAGTCCCAGAGAGGAGTTCAACCTCACATCCAGTGGAGAATTCACGGACATCCGGGCGCTTGTTTTGGGCCGAGTGCATGGTGAGTAAAGACCCACTGAAAGCAGAGAGCACTCACCTTCATTTGAACATTTTAGGGGGTTTTGGCCCTAATCTGCACCCACCTTGACCAAGCTCAAGGAAGTAAACACAGCTGTTATAAGTAGGATTGATTAAGTGGGAGAAAAGTCTGAAGTGGAGGAATTATTTCCAACCTAAGGTGAATTCCCCCACATTAGTCATGTTTATATTTGAAATCAAAGGAAGGAGCGTGAGCAGGAAAACAGATGGTTTGCACCTGTTCTGGTCTCCACATTAAATTAGACCACAGGGAGCACTTACCACATTCTGCATTCAAATGCAAACACACATTTTATACTTCACAATAATTTCTAATAATTTAGATGATCAGATCTGTTTAAGTACCGTACTTTCCTCACATTGGGGGCACCAAATTACAACCTTGCACCTCCAAATCTCTCTGCCCTCCTTCGTATGGCCACACCTGCTCGCTCCCTCCGCTCCTCCTCCTCTATCCACTTTTCTGTCCCTTCCGCCCGTCTTGTCACCATGGGGGGCAGGGCGTTCAGCTGCTCTGCTCCCCGGCTTTGGAACTCTCCCCCCTGACCGCTACAACACTGACACACTCCCACATTTCAAATCAAAGCTAAAAACTCATCTCTTCCAAATGGCCTACAGAAACTTTTTCATGTTATTATTTTAATTTTATTTAAATGAGTATGTATTTAAATTTTTGTTGTTTTACTGTTTATTGTTTTTTGGAGCCGGTTTAGCTCGTGCTGGTTTGTGGCGCCTTCCGTCCGTGAAACCAGGGTTCGACTCCGGCTGCTCCCTGTTCCCTTCTCTGCTTCTGTGCCGGTCCCAAGCCCGGTTGCTTTGAGAGAGTCGCGTCAGGAAGGGCATCCGGCGTAAAACATTGCCAAGTTGTCGTTCGCTGTGGCGACCCCTGATGGGAAAAGCCAAAAGAGGCACACACTGTTTATTGTTTTTTATATACTGTATATATGTTGTACAGCGACCTTAAATGCCCAGAAACGCGCCTTATAAATCAAATGTATTATTTTTATTATGGCCCGCAGCAGCAGTCACTGACTCCAAGGACCATAATTATTATCATTGTTAATTACAAGGTCTGTCAACAAATGGTCTATATGCAAACTTGTGTTATGTTTATGGCGAACCATAAGGCGTATTAAACAAGACAATAGAGTCAGAGATTAGTCAGTCAATAAGTCAGACTTTATTAACCAAGTACTCAGTAACTCTAGAACTTTTTTGTAACACGCTACATGTTCGCCACATTAGAAGTATTAGCCAAGTCAGCCTATTCTCAATAACTGTAACTCCCAAACTTGTTTGCAACACTTACAAAACAGACTGATACCACTAAGAAAATGGTCCTGTGACTACACAAACCCCCAACCTTGGTAGTAACACCTAAAAAATTCTCAGTTTGACAAGCTATGAATGACATCCAACCCTTATAATTAATAAGTTTGTCTTAAAGTGCAAAAAATACAGTATCAGTGATTTGGTTTTTTTTACTAGTTACTAGATTTCCTCACTATTTGATCCATGAAAGTAGAGATCGATCTTTTATGCCTTTCATTTTCTGGTGTCTTAATGCATAACATCAGTTAAGCCACAGTCCAGTCGTTATGGTTACATGTAAAGGAATTTCCCATAGGATGGCTAATGGTAACGCTCAGTCGACCTAAACATACATTGCTGACTAAAAGAACAGCTTTATCACAGGCATGAATTTTCCAAACTTCCTTAAGGTAACATTTTTTTAATCAACCACTTGTGGTCTAAAGCACCGGGAGAGGCAGAACATTTATTTTTGTAATATGAGCAAATTTAGAACCTTTACAATGTAAATGCACATTTTTGTTTATTATTATTTTTGAGAAACCGTGTAACACAGTATGGTGTGAACAATCTCATTGGTTTATTATTTTACTAATAGATTTTACAGTATGTGAACTGTATCAGATTACATGTTCAGAGGAGGGACAGTGGATATATTGGTAGAAGGATGTTGGAGATGGAGCTGCCTGGCAGGAGGGCAAGAGGACGGCCAAAGAGGAGATATATGGATGTCTTAACAGAGGACATGAAGTTGGCTAATGTTAGTGTAAAAGATGTCCATGATAGAGTGAGGTGGAAAACGATGATTCGCTGTGGCGACCCCTGATGGGAAAAGCCAAAAGAGAAAGAAGAAGAAAAACTGTATCAGATTAATATGAATATTTTCAAAACATATATAGATTATTAATATAGTCTATACAAATCTGTCTAAATGTGTAAACCATGTAAATTAAAAATGGAATTGAATCAAATTGAACCAAGTGGATTGAAAGAATGTTGGATTGAATCGATCCAGGCTCTGGTGAATCGAATCAAATCAATTCTAGAAATTATTGATGATACCAAGCCCTAGTTCTTCTTGCTCAGCAATGTTTTCTTGGAGAGTGGACACATTTGTTTTGCTTGAAGTGAACCATAGTTTGTTTCCCCCGATAATCCAGAACAAATTGTCAGTCTGAATCCACCCAAGTGGACCCTGGTCTGGGACCAGGAAACACTCTCTGTCCCATCTTTGGAGGTGGTCCCGCTGTGAGATTCCTCAGTCTGAACACAATCCATCCTCGGAGCAGAACTACTGGACCAAAACGGCCACCATAGCCGATTTAAAGTAGGAATGAAGTAACAGATGAACCGCGGACAAAGATCCAGAACAAAGGATTTTTCCAGTTTGAACACACCCTACATTTTCCCATGAATCTCTCTTTGTCTCTATCTTATTGTTGAATCATGAACTCTCTGAACCTAACTGAGTCAGGTACTGCCTGCAGTCTGCAGAGCAAATTATTCTAGTTTGTGTTTTTAATTGGAGTTTTTTTGATCACTGCTAGAAAGGTTTTTTTTAATATGGCCTTAATTTATGGAAGCGATTCTGTAGCATAAATAAAAAGCAAAGTCAAAACCAGAAATGCTTTTTCATTTTCAAAATGAAAAAGCATTTTTTTAATCAAAAATATAATGAAAAAGCAATCCACCAAAATGCTTTTTCTTTTCCTTCCTCAACACAGCTTATTCTGTCACTTAATTAAAATTAAAATTAAAATGGTATTTGACATTTCATTTTCAAGACGTTCTCTGGTAAATGTGTAGCATAATTCATTTAGAAATGTCTAATTTCACATTTAAAATGGATTAATTGAAATGCTTTTTAATTTTCAAAATGAAGCTGCATTTTTTGACTCAAAATTAAAAAGAAAAAGCAATCCACCAAAATGCTTTATCATTTTATACTTCAACACAGCTTTTTCTGTCACTTAATTAAAATGATAAATAAAATGGTATTTGACATTTCATTTTAAAAAAGGTCCACGGTAAATGTGTAGCAAAATTCATTTAGAAATGTCTAATTTCACAATTAAAATGGATTAACAGAAATGCTTTTTAATTTTCAAAATGTAGCTGCATTTTTTGACTCAAAATTAAAATGAAAAAGCAATATTTCAAAATGCTTTTTCATTTTATACCTAAAACCGCTTATTCTGTGTCATAATTAAAGCGAAAATGCAAAGAGGGGATTGCATTTGCATTTTAACATCCACCCCGCGCACCTTGTCACAATATTCATTTAGAAAAAGCATTAGCAGAGGGGAGGCGGGGCGATGACGTCACTGCTTTTCTCCGTGTGTCCGGCCGCTGAGAGACACACACACACGCACCAGGAGCAGACTGTGTTAGCGGCAGAGAAACCGGCTTTGAGTTGGTTGTGAACTTCTGATGAGTTTCCACAGCTTCTCAGGACTAAGTAGCTGCATGTCCGCCTTCTGCGGTCCTCCTCCGGACGCACCGCGGACAAGCTTTGTTCTGCGGACCGCCAGCTGCCATCGCATAGCGGAGCGCGAAGCTCCCGACGATCGCTGAAGGCGGAAATACTGCTACGATCTGAGAAACCATCATATGCATTTGTGTTTCCAGTGGTGTCCAGAACAAAATAAAGACTGATTTAATTCCCAGATATTTACACATTTATCTGCAGCTTTGCGGTGAATTTGCTGTTTGATTTATTAAGATCCAGGAATCCAGGTTTGAGCAGGCCAGGTCCAGCGGTTTTTGAACAGGACCCGGTTTTACGTAATCTTAATGTGAAAAATGCAGCAGAATGTTCCTTTAGCTCTCTCGCGAATCAGAAGCTGTGAATCGTAAGCCAACTTTAGCGTCGTCTGACCGCACGGATTTAAAAACATATCATCGAGCAGAGCAGGCCGTAAAATATTAGCATAACTGTAATAAAAGCACATTATGAAGTTAGTCTCCTGCAGCTTTGCGCTGAGTGAGTGTTTTTGGTCCAACCAGCAACGTTTAGCATCAAGAAATCTGCTGTCTGTTAATGGAGCTCCAGCTGTCATCAAACAGTAAATTCACCGCGAAGCTGCAGATCAAGGTGTAAATATGTGGGAATTGCATCAGTGTTTATTTTGTTCTGGACACCACTGGAAACACAAATTCATATGATGGTCAGGAGGAGGACCGCAGAAGGCGGACATGCAGCTACTTAGTCCTGAGAAGCTGTGGAAACTCATCAGAAGTTCACAACCATCACAAAACTCTCGTCTCTGCCGCTAACACAGTCTGCTCCTGGTGCGTGTGTGTGTGTCTCTCAGCGGCCGGACACACGGAGAAAAGCAGTGACGTCATCGCCCCGCCTCCCATCTGCTAAGGCTTTTTCTAAATGAATATTGTGACAAGGTGCGCGGGGTGGATGTTAAAATGCAAATGCAATCCCCTCTTTGCATTTTCGCTTTAATTATGACACAGAATAAGCGGTTTTAGGTATAAAATGAAAAAGCATTTTGAAATATTGCTTTTTCTTTTTAATTTTGAGTCAAAAAATGCAGCTACATTTTGAAAATTAAAAAGCATTTCTATTAATCCATTTTAATTGTCAAATTAGACATTTCTAAATGAATTATGCTACACATTTACCGTGGACCTTTTTTAAAATGAAATGTCAAATACCATTTTATTTATCATTTTAATTAAGTGACAGAAAAAGCTGTGTTGAAGTATAAAATGATAAAGCATTTTGGTGTGTTGCTTTTTCTTTTTAATTTTGAGTCAAAAAATGCAGCTTCATTTTGAAAATGAAAAAGCATTTCTGGTTTTGACTTTGCTTTTTATTTATGCTACATAATCGCTTCCATATTAATTAAGGATAAAGTTAATTAACTCAACTAAATTAATATCTTAAATAATATCTGAAATCCTCCAAACAAGGCAGTATTAAAAAAACAAAGAAAACATTTTAATGGACTGATTTATCAGTGTTGCAGATTAGTCAGTCGAGATTAGATCAATTCAAGGTCTGATCCTTTTTTTCAGTCCAAAGGGAGAAATTCTTCTGTGTAGGTTTGTCTGTATTTCCACTGAGCTCCAGTGAGCTGGGACTTGAAACCACGGTGAGTTAAAACAGTAATTGGCTCGATTTGAAACAGGAATTGGCTCGATTGTAACTTTTTCATCTTCTGAGCAGCTCCATCAAAAGCAGAGTGAGATATGAACCTTTATCAACGTTTGTGGTTTTTTTTTGTTAATCCAGATTACTTTGAAATATACCAACGATTCAACATTGTTTCTCATCCAAAAAAAAATTCTCATCCAGTACAAGACTTTTTGTGATAGATTATTCCTTTTACCTCATCTTGTGCTTTTTGTTTTTTGTGTGCTTGCTGTAATGAAAGCAGAACATTCACTTTTAAATTCATAATTAAAAAAATGTTTTCTTTCTGAAGCAATTTTGAATCTGCTCAGTCAAAGACAGCAACAGTGGTTTAGAAAAGGAGTGTGTCTTTATCGTGCGTGGTACTCATCTCCCACCACAGATGTTGTGATATGAATGTCCCCAAGGCTCTTTGTCACTTGTAGGTCCAGCATGCGCTAACACAGCATGTTTTAACCCTGTCACATCGACGCCTGACCCGTCGCCCACACTGTCACACCACGGGAGGCAGAGAGTCAGATCAGGATCAGAAAAGCAGCAGTAAAGTGGATTCTCTGTCCTTTTCTCCCAACCCCGTCATCCATCAGTCTAACTAATGGAGCCAGAAGGAGCACAGAGGGGTTGAGGGGGGGTTGTCGACTGAGAGGAGCTCACGGGCTGCAGGGATGTTTCCTGCTGCTCTCATCAACATGCAGATGTGTCCCGGTAAAGCCGCAGTCAGCTCTCAGTCAGACACTGATGCAGCTGCTCACGGCGGTAATGCACGCTCTCACAGCTGCTGTTGACGCCGCCGTCAAGGAGCGCGGATGAACGATGGAGAAGTTCAGTCAATGACAGCAACAGATAGAGGTGAAGGTGCATATGGAAGTGTTGGGGGGCAGAATTTCAAGCTGTTCCTTTGCTGTACTGGAGGTGTGTGAACTGATGTGTGAACTAATTAGATCAATGTTGTTGTTTCACTCTAATCAGAGGGAATCTCTGGACCTGTTGGTGCGTGCCGTCATTTATCTGGCAGAGTCGCTCCACTTCTTAGAAAAACACCATCAATATTTCAATAATAGGTTTACTTGTAATCAAGAAAACCATAAAGATTTTTCATTTCTAATGTTTGGACTCAGTTATGGGGTGGAACCAGGAAAAACTTCTGACTTTTGCTCATTTAAATAACAACACAAATCTTTTGTTTTCCAGGATTTGATGACTTGGATCCAGACCTGGCCCGGCTCGGGTCCCTTGGTTATAGCGGTTGTCTGTCAGTGGTTCGCTTTAACTCGGTCAGCCCCCTAAAAGCCGCACTTCTGCACCCGAACAACAGTCCTGTTGTGATATCCGGACCTTTAGTGCAGTCCAGTTGTGGTTCTGCAGCTTCTGCCAACCCATATGCAGCTGAGAACACACACCGCCTGTCAGGTGAGAGCTGGAAAGAAGCTGAAGTCTCTTGTAGATAGAAATTAAATGGCATGTGCAATTTCTTTTGGTGTGCACTTAATTATGTTCTGTGTATTAGTGATCTTTTTAAATTACACCCTCAGTCTGTGAGCTCAAGATTTTGTAATCGTCTTAGAAACATTTCTATAATGTTTGTTTAGATGAGCATATCAGTTGCTGGAAGAGTTTTTTAGTTTTTCTAAAGAGAAAATGGATACAACGGAATGCAGCTGCTGTGACCTCTATGAGAGCTACTAATGTGAAAAAATAAAGAAAATTGGGAAAAATAGAGTGAAAAAATCCAAAAATATAAGCAATCTTTACATGCAATGTTCTATCATTTCTTCAACTCTTCTGCATATCTAATGGTGAGGGTTCTGTTGTTTAGTGGGGTATTTAAGTGGTTTTCAATTCCTCAGCGCCAGGTCATCTACTCTGTTCTGTTCTGTCACTCCTTTGTTGAGCCCAGGGTTTTGTCATGTTTCAGTTTATTTTTTTAACGGTTTTTCTGGCAACAGGCATTGTGATCCTGCATTTTCAGTTCTTAACCACCAATTCCTGCCACCAAATTGTTGTAGAAAAGGGATCTCGACTGTCCTAGTGAGTGATTTTACTGTTCCTGGCTGATGTATGCTGCAATCAGCATTTTCTGATTGACCATATGAACAGTCTGAAAATACACAGGAAGTGCTGTGGGATGTTGGTTCACTGACTGTTCCTGATGCGTAAATTATGCCAAAATGACTCAATTTGCTTCCACATAGCTTCCTACTCCTAACTGCACTAGACTAAATGTTAGCCCTAAGGCAGAGGTCTGTAAATCAGGGAACCACTGTGACTAAATCCTGCATATCTCCGTCTAAAAGAGCTATAGTTTCTTATCAAGGGCTCTCACAATTGTTGAAAAGGCAGCTTGGAATTATTTTACAGTTGATAATGATTAGGAAAAATGTTATGACTCTAACTAGAGTTAGCCAAGTATAACCACACAGTAATGGGTGATCAAACTATGTTTACACTTGTTAGTATTAATCATATTCATTTTACAGCTGACAAAACGACATTAAGCACAAAAAAAACTATGGCTTCCAAAATGGCTCTGATGTTGTTGTAGATAATTTGGTGCTTAACATTTTTCCAGTTATTTGGGTTTTCTTGGTGTTTGTTCATGAGCAGCTCTGTTGTCCGTTTACGTCGGGTTGAGATCTGGACTTTCAGCAGTCCATTCTAAATAATAATTAATTTATAGTTTAAATATTGGTGATGGTTATTGTCAGCCTCACCTTTACAATCCTTTTTTATCTGTAACCCTATTTTAGATCAACTGGCTCTGTGTAGTTAATGCCTAAAGTATTTGTAAAAGTCTCTAATTTTTCATTGTTTGCACTCAGATGAGTATGAATTCTACACTTTGCTTTATCAAAGTGTACTTAATACAAGCATTTATCTATGCTAACAGGTTTAATCTAGTGGGAGCTGTTAGAAGGTAAATCAGAGTCTATACTGTCAGGAACAATTGTTTCTAGGACCTGAACATGTTGATTAATGGAGTAAACTAAATTAAATCCCCTGAAACATCACTTCAAAAAAATCAAAATTTGAATGTCTCAAACTAAAAACCTGCAATATGAGAACACTGAAAAGTGAAGACGAAGGGAAGAAGCAAACTGAAAAGGTCATTTATGAACACACTGAGGGATATTTCACTGGCAGGAAGAGCTTGAAAACTGAACTGTGTTAAAAGCACAGAGGAAGTGCATCAACTGAAAACTAAGCTCCTAAGAATAACCAGGGCTTAAACATACTACAGAACAGAAAATCACGACACAATCAAAGACGGACATGTGCTGGACCATATTTTCTGCACTAAAGGGCGCATTGGATTAGAAGGTGCCTCACCAATGGTCTATTGTCAAACTTATATATTAGGAGGACTGAACTACTGTATGAGATGCATTAAGTGAGTCAAAAGAGTCAGAGATAAGTTCGTCATTCAGTCAGACTTTATTAACTGTGTTCACAGTAACTCTAGAACTTGTTTGTAACACTCTACATGTTAGCCAGGTTAGAGGAAGTGTTAGCCATAGGGTTTTCACAATAGCTGTAACTCCCAACCTTCTTTGCATTATGTAAAAAAACAGAATGATACCCTTAAAACAAACGTAACTGTGACTATGCTATCTCCCAACCTTGTTAGTAACTTGTAAAAAAAAACCTACACGTTAGCCCCATTAGCATATTTACTATAAGTTCCCACCTTGTTTGCCACACATAAAAAAGTCTGATTGCACTAAAGAAAACCTCTACTGTGACTTTGCTCACTATGACATCACTTAACACAACAAAAATGTATCCAAACATAAGGCGCTCTGCATTATATGGTTCACTCTCATTTTTAGAAAGAAATTAAGGCTTTTAAGTTGTGCCTTATGGTAAGGGAAATACAGTATTTTTACCTAATTCTAGGATCAATTACACATAAATTATGTTATAATTTTCAAACTAGGACCATGCGTGACAGACGTGTGTTTTTTTGAGTTCAGGACAGATGACAGGATGCTGTTCTGGGCTAAATCCGGCTGTCGTTCAGCGCGGTGTAAATCACAGATTGAATCAAGGTGGGGGGTAGATTGGGGGTCAGAGTGAATCGTAGCCTCAGGCCACAGTGGAAAGTAGTTTCATAAAGAAAGAAAAAGACACTTTCTTCTTCTTGCTTGGAGACAAATGGCCTCCCTGAATCACAGATGGTATCAAAGTTCACAGCAGACGGACGATGAATTAAAATCTGATTTGAAAAATGCTGAACAGAGACATAAAGGCTGTTCTGAGGATCATTTTGCTTCTGGTATTTGAGGGCCAGTCATTCCTGACTCTCTCAGCCTGGGTTTACGATGCAACCATGAACAAACATTTTCAAAACCAACAGACTAGATGTGTTAATTCTTTTAAATGACGGACAATGGCTTAGCTACTCCTTGTCACCGACACAAATGTTCTGATGCTGCTCTTGTAATCTCTTCCTGCAGTAATTAATGAAGTCTTGTTTTTCCTATGGTTTCTTTTGTTTTTGAAATGGTAAAATAATCCCAGTTAACCTAATCATTTCCCGTTTTCTGCTATAGATGACCCCGGCTCGATGGGCTCAGGCCAACCTTTAGTCAACGCCATGAAGACGGACTCAGTTCTGATTGGAGGTACGGTTTGTCTCTTCCTCCTGGACTCTGTAATACCTGATGCATTACAGATTGAGATAAATATCAAACAAAGAGAAGTTCTGAAGTCGCAACAGTGGAATTACGACATGAAAGTCTATTTTATTCTTCATTTCTCTGCTTTGCATTCTCTTATAGTGAAGAGTAAAGTTCTTCCCATAAAAGTGAGAGTCAACTAAATTAAAATAGTTAAAAATGTCTTTGTGACTTTGTATCTGAGCGAACAAAAGATAGCTGAACCAACTAAAGCTGTTATCTTCAAATGCCTTAGAGTTTTAAAACCAAAGTAATAAAGTGAGAAATTGATTTTAGCTCCATTTTGGAATTCCAATTAGATGATCCTTTGAATAAAGAAGAAAAGGCGGGGTGGGGAGAAGAGTCCCGCTGAGTCTGAATGTGCAAAACTCTGCACTTTACACTGAAGTTAGATTATTGGAACATCCTCATCCTCAGGGCGAAAAGAGCTGACTTAACTGAGACGTGCTGCGAGGCCGTGACCACTCAGAGAGATTCACGCGAGGATGAAGTTAGCAGACGCCAGTTTCCCAACACTGGAATCCCACTTCCTGTTGAAGTGCTTTTTATCCTCATTGTGACCTTTAAAATCCAGCAAGCAAGAATTTTACTTAACTATTTAACACCAGAGCTGTCGCCAGCTCTTTTACACACCGTAACTCTTTGACCATTTACACAATCAGAGTGAATCAGAAAATCTTTTTCTCATGTCGGCTTTGCACACATATAGAATACTTAAAGATAAATGCAAATGTAAAGTGTTGCATATCAGCACAAAGCTTTTCTCCGATTTAGAATCAGATAGAATTACGTTAACTGCATAAACCGTTAAAAAGCTACAGAAGTCAAAAGAATGTAAACATTCAATAATAAGAGCAGGAACTTTGAGGAGTGGGGCTTTTCTCTGGAAACATTTCAGGAGATATGGGAGCGAGGTCACCAGGATGCATTACCATGTCGAACATAGACCAGCTTCAAGCTCTTCATGGGGTGTCAGTGCGCTGGTATCCCGCCAAAGATGGTTGGCAGTGACAGAATGGGAAGGGGGAGGGTAAGGGATGTTTGTTTTTATCTTTCATTTCTATTAATTTTATTTCTGTCAGCCCCGCTGTTTGCCATTGTGACTTTGCATTTATGTGTGTCTTTATTCATAAGAAAAGTCAAATAAAAATATTTTGAACTTAAAAGAATGAAATAATTGGAGCTAAAGCTCTGGGGGGTATTCCAGAAAGCAGGTTATGCTAGCTCCCGTGGTAAGTTTGAGGCTAAAGAAGTGTACAACCACTGCTTTGGGTTCCAAAAACAGAGGTATGTTTCAGGTTAAAACTCATGTATCTCTAACACACATGAAGGCACTGTGGGTTTTCATGCTGTTTTTTACAGTGCACTGTTTTCTGCATCCTAATTGCTTGTTGACCTTGTCAATCAATCACCTCTGTGCTATGTCTTCAGTACAGATGTGTTCAGAGTTACATAAATGTTCAATCACGATCAGAACTAATAACAGACTTCTGTTTCTGTGAAAGTTCACATTTTGAGAGTTCAAACACGGGAGAAAAGAGTTTGAAGGCTTTTATTGTGAACACGCTAATGGGGCAAATGTGTAGCATTATCCCGACAAGATAGGAGACTCCTGCAATAAATGAGGGAACACTGTACACTGTACTTCAAAATTAAGTCCACTTTGGACTGATTGACAGCCAATGAAAGCGTTTTTTGACTCATTAGAAACAGAAACATGACATTTCAGTTGAGGCCAGGTTAACTATGGAGATTATTTGCAGTTATTTTTATTGTTTCCATCCATCCGTTTTCCAAACACTCTTAAAATCTTTTGGGGTCACAGGGTTGCTGGAGCCTATTCCAGCTACTGTTGGGTGACGGTGGGGTACATCCTGAACATGTCCCCAGTGTATTGTAGGGGACCAGAGCCACGCACATTTACATTCACACATAGACCATTTAGAGACAAAAATGAATTTACAAAGCATGTTTTTGACTGTGGGAGGATTTCCTGAAGAAAATCCACATGTGCATGAAGAGAACATGCAAACTCCACACAGAAAGGTCGCAGCTGGGATTTGAATCAGGGCCTACTTGATGTGAGGTGATAGTGCTAACCACTGCACCCCCATTCAGTCCAAAAAGACTCCTTGTCTAAATTGGTTCAACTATAACATAAACAATCAAACCAGCCACTGCAAAGCTGTAAATTGTCTTCTACCTTCCAGGTGTCATAGCTGTGGTCATCTTTGTGGTGATGACAATCCTGGCTATAACTGCTAGATTCCTCTACCGGAGGAAAGAGACGTATCACAGCCAGGAGGTGAAGGAAGTCAAACAGGAAGACAGTCAGGATTTCCATTACAACCACCAGGCTGACTCCCACAGCGTCTCCGGCGAAAACCCGAAGGAGTTTTTCCTGTAACCTGCGGCGTGCAGGGGTTTCTGGAGCGCTCTGGCTCAGGACTTCACACTGCACTGCGAGCCGGTCCCACTCTTCCATGGACGCTGTGGCTCCACACAACAATGGGTGCACAGTTTTGTGTTTCACTGTAAATTGTGTACATGACAGCACTGAAGGGTGTTCTTGTTTCAACATGTGTAGATATTTCAGCTGTAAATGTTGTAGTTCTGCCACAGTAAAACGTCATGTGTTTAACTTATTTCTCCATTGCACCGAGTCAGAGGGCTTCATGTCATCCAACAGCAGACTCTTTTCTACCAGGAATAAATGAATGTTTGCTTGGTTTGAAAGGGAATATTTTACCCATAACCAGGCCCTGCCAGTCGGAGCTGCTCTTAAATCCGGTTTATTCTGCTTGCAGCTTCAAGGGAATTAAACGAGGCACTCAGCAGAGGTTCTTAGGCACTTATTGAACACCTTAATCCTTAAATTATTCCTAAAAACGCCCACTTAAAGCAGAAAATTTTAGATTTCTGAATGTTTTCTAACAAATTGGCATGTACTTTTTCATCTATTTAAAGCACTAATTACTGTGAGTGACAGATGCATAATGAAGTTAATAAAAACGTTCCTAACACAGAGTGGGTACGGTAGCGAGATTAATGGGTTATTTTGGTGTCTTGCCTAAAGCCTTCCTTTTTTCTGACTGTCACCGCGGCTTTTTAGGCAGATGAACCGTTCCTGCAGAGATTTACAGCTTAGTGTAGTTTCAAAAACCACCACGTTCTCTGATGCAACATTTACGAGCAGGATTGTGTTTAGCACAGAGCAAGTTTATTGTTATCTCTGTTATTTCACTGTGATTTGACCAAAGTGGTGTCTTCTAGTTTGAAAATGATCCAGAGAACATTTGAATGCTTCCAGAATGTGTTGAAAATTCCAGATTTCTAGAGCTCTGTTTTTCCCCATGGGAGATTTCATCCATTCACTTAAAGGGAGTGTTCTTAAAAGTATTAGCCTGTCTTTTTTTATTATTATGAATATATACGTTTTTTAGCATCGAATAATCCAGATTATAAAAAATGAAATAAAAAAGAATGAAAAAGAAAATGCACACCGCATTTCTTTACAAGTAAAGTATCCTGCTTTTATTTAAAGAAATAAGAAAATGTCACTTATGAGGCAAAAACGAATGTGCCAGTGACATTTCTACAAGTTGGGTCAGTAATGTTTATCATAGATACACTTTCACTGTGAGAAACAGAAAGGAGAAAAAGAAAAATCACATCGTCTGATTTGTGGGGCAACTTGCAGAATCAGAAATACTTTATTGATCCCACACGTGGGAAATTTGTTCGTTACGATAACAACTGACGGAGAAAAAAAGACTAAGAATAATATAAAATAATAATCTGTGACATCCAAATACTTTTTTTGCAGAGTGAGAGCTGTTGTCTTCTAAGGTAGAAAATCTGAATTAGTAAAAAGCTTTTAAGATAAGATATTCCTTTATTAGTCCCACGATGGGGAAATTTCCTAAATTTTACAATAGTTACCAACCAACAAAACTGACTCCAAAGACAGAAATAGAACTTATCAGCTGGATAAAAGGAGCAGAACAACATGAGAACAAAGGCAAACCACACTCCAATCAGTAAAGGTCAGAGGTCATAATTCAGCAGTAAAAAGAGACAGTTGTTTGTTGTTTGTTTTGCTAAATTAATCCACCCTTTCAACCTCAAGCTAAACCCTGGATAAATACCACACAAGAAGTTTTTTTTGGCCCACTGTAAGTTTTGTAGAGGCCCAACCAAAGGTTGAGTGTCGACCTCAAACAGCCAATCCTGATGGAAACCCATCAACGTGTTACACTTTCTTCAGGTATTGCAAACCCAGAATTATAGATGTGGATTTTCAAAGTGGTACTTCTGCAAGTGCCAATCAAAGAAAAATAAACTGGTTGATAGTAAAACGGTAAATGACAAGTTAATGCACCAAAGGACAAAATATAGATAAAGATATGTAAAAGTTTTTAAAATCAATTTGATTTATTCATTTCAAATGTCTTAAAAATGCTAAAAATAAGCTTAACGCCTTTTTTTTGCTAATGTTTAATTTATTTCCCATAACACAGTAACTCCTTTATGTCATATAATTTGCAATTTACCAAATAATCCAGGACTACACTTCATTTAGGATCACCTTGAATGGAGGCACTGAAGAATATTGTTGTTCAAATAAATTCAGCCATGAAGAGGATAACTGTTTTTGTTTTGTAATAGATTTCATCCTAGAAGCACCATATATGGTACTTCATATTCCATATTCCCTCTTAGCTTTGCTTGAACTATAAGGAACATAACTTACATGAGCACAGATACCAGTGAAACAGAAATGACACTTTGTCATCAATTTTCTTTAATCGTCTGCTATGTTTTGCACATTGCTTCTCTCAGAAATGTAAGTATGTTTTTCTTTATCAGTGACCATTCCTGTGCCTCACAACAATTCTTTTTTTTTTTAAGTAAATGAATTTCTTTACTTCTGTTTGATTAGTTTCATTTTTTTTTCTTTTTAAAATAAGTATTGCCATGTTTTGGGGAGCTTTCCAGTAGCAGCTTGCGCAGGTTGCTCACTGTGTTGTTGAAGTTTTCTCTTCCCCGCTGGTTGCTGCTTGCAGGAAACTTCTCTCTGAGCTCTCTTAATGTCTGTGAACAGTAAAGCTTTTAACTCTGACAGTTGGCTGCACGCTGAGGCAGTTAATGTGCTGTCGAGGTGCTAATCGCCTTCGATCTGACAGGTGGTTTGTGATTCGGTGTCAAGCAGGGAGAGATGATGAAAATGAGGCAGGCAAAAAAAAAACGGACGTTGTGAAGCAGACGTGGTTAAAACGAAAACACATTATGATATTTGCACTAGAAAATGAGGCAAATCCCTCCAAGTGTGAACCGAGCTCGTGTGTGAGGAACGCTGCTGATGGGAAGAGGATGAGAAGCCGAGGGGATCCGCAGCAGCTGTTTCTCCACACATCCCATCGTCTCCATGGCAACCCAATGATCGAACTTTAATGGCTAAACTTTTTAAGTAATCCGAGAGCACCTTTTTTCTTTCTTTTTGGTGCATTGTCCTTGCAGCAGAGCTGGTTTTGTCAGGGCCTCTTCAGTGAATGTTTTTGCTCTCAGCTCAGTAAATATGGTTGAAATGAGTAAATATGAACATTGCAGACTGGAAGTTTTAAAGAGGGAAAACGGCTGGATTGCACGCTGCATATGGAGACAGGAAAAGGGAAGAGCCAGAGTGCTGCTTTTACTATCTGCTTCCACTGAATATGCAGAAGAACTTTAGCAGCAGGACAGAAAACGGATGCTGAGAGGAGGACGAGCAGAGGCGACTCACTGATGCTCAAAGAGTCTTCTCATCTCTTCACATCCAAGTTCATAAAGTCTTTCTTTCTCACACAATGTTGAAGAGAGATTTCATTTTGAATGCATAAAAAAATGGGTAAAATCTTTGTGAAAAATGAGTTTTTGCTTTTTTTTCCAAACCACATACCAGGTATTTTCAATTTTATATATATATATATATATATATTTGAACTAAAACATCGCTACATTTGTGGGACCCTCAGTTGTTTTACATCCTTGTTTCCTTATCTGGCTATTAGCTGCAGACAATAGTGTAACCAATGTTGACAAGAGAAAAAAGGAATCCTGATCAACAATATTTAATAGCTTAGTTCATTGGGAACAGTTTAAACTTTTCTTATTATTTTGTTCTGTTTTCATGGTCTTAATTCTAACTATTTTTGTTTGTTGAAGACCCACTTTGATGAAAAATTGTGTTTTTGGTGTTTTTAAGATGTTTTTTTCTGATAATTGAGGACATTTTTAAAGAAAATTCAGCTTAAAATGCATTTCTGGGTATTGCTTTAGTGAAATCGTTAAAGAACGATTTGCAAAAAGAGTGTATTTGTGATGTAGAAAATAAGCCAGGCAAGCCACAAGCTCCTTGCTCTGAGTTCTCAGAGCTCCACGACAACAGCCCCAGAGATTATTGAGCTCCTGCAGCTCTGCAGAAACTATGTCCCACAAAATGATATAGGTCTTCTGATTTTACCTAAAAGCGGCACACTAACAATTAATAATAATTCTTACTAATTACAGGAAACATTCACCAGAGGCATTTCCTCCTCACAACCTACCCTCATCCAGAAAAAAGATCTAAATTTGATCAAAATCAATCGACATGTATTTCCTGTGGGACACAAAGCTGCATTTCTGCCTTAAAAATAGATTTAAAAAAAAACTCATCATTAAGAACTATCATAGATAATGGTACAAAAGAATCTAATTGAAGTATAAAGATGTATTAAAATATAGGTAAATGTTTGCAGTGTTTTCTAACTTTACTTTCAAACCTGTATCATTAAAATTGTTTAAATGTATTTCCTCAAACTTGATCTTTTTTGTTAGTTTTTTTAGTCTAATTTTATCATTGCTCCCCCTAAAGAAGACATTTGATTAAATGCACTTTTATTTAGTAAAGTAATTCTTTCTGTTTGTATTTGCTCCGTTTGCAAAGGATGTTTAGAGGAACTGGGTCGCCTGTGTGTTGATGTGCTGCTCAACCAGATTTCTAAGTGCATTATTTTGCTCCGTCGACCCTTTTTATGACCAAATTGATGTGTATTGGGGTTTTTTTTTTGTATAAACATAAAAGGAGTGTAGGCGTTGTTGTGCCAGGGCAGGTTTTCTCTTTTTTAATGACAGTGGTGTGTTTTTCCTCTAACAGTGCACTTGTTATTAACTTAAGCTGTTGTCTGATGTAACTGCAAACAGTGATGTGGGTGTGATTCATTTCACATAGAATTATTCAAATTTTTTGGGAGAAATGTGGATGTTTGTCGACAATAAAGACATGGTTTTGTAACGGGTTCTCTCTGTCTTCCTGGCTGTAGGTCTGAGATGAGTCACTAGGGCGATAAATTCAAACATGTGTGACGAGGACTGACACGGTTTAGCACCGAAAAGACGAAGGAAATTGTCAAAAGCTGGATCGCTTAAATCCCAGAGCTGTTTGTGTTTTGGTGACATGAAGGTGACACACCACAGGCCTCCCTGAAAAATGTACATGCATTTCCACGTTTGCCGTGCAGTCGGAGGATGTGGTCCGTCAGTGCTGACTTTACTGGAGCTGTGATCCAGACACAGACGACAGAACTACAGAGAGCCCAGAGGCTGCCGCAGCACTTCTGTGTGAAGAGACACTTAGCCTCTGCGCTTTCTTTCTAAACGCTCAAACACCCGAGGATGATGACTCCTGACACCACTAATCCCTCCTCCATTCATTTAAATTCCCACTCTTTTGTGTTCATCATCACTCCAGATATGATGGCAAACACAGCCGTGGTTTGGTGGATTCATCCACCCAAGCACCGCAGGGACGCCACTTGTTCTGTTGGCCTCTGCTGTCAGGCTGCCACATTCGACATTTCCAGCTTGTGAGGCCTGAAAATATCAGTGTAAGCTGGAAAACAAACCTCCAAGTGCTGACATTTCATCTGAAGACGGATCTCCCGGGATTCTGTGCTGCTCACCTCCTTTTAGTTTCTATCGATCTGAGCTGTGCTTGAAGCCTTGGACCTGTGTCAGTGTTAAAGTGCAACCAGAGCACAATGACCTCCTTTCTCCAGAAGATGATGACACTTTATCTGTGCAGCTGCTTTGAAACTACATTTGGAGCACTTATGTTAGTTTTTCTCTGTTGTTTCTGTCAAAATGAAGAGTTGATCAGACTCTCATTTGTTGGTTTCTGTCAGATTTGACACTTTTATTGGTTTATTTACACAGACAAAAAAAACTACAATCAAAACAGAAAAAAAACAACTTTAACCCTCCTAAAGTTCATAAAGGTTTACACTCCGGATTCACTTATACAGCCTCATTTATACAGATCAGGGCTCGACATAGCCATTTGTCCGCTGGCCCGGTCCTGTTTTTCGAGCAGTGCGGACCACAAGACTTTATTTTTTACTTGTCCGCTCGGGCCACTAAAATATCTAACGGTTTATACATTCTTCACCTTTTTCAATAAAGTAAATTTTGCGAAAACGTGTAGATTTACCTCGTCTTCATAATTGAGTTTTTCTGCTAGTCCTGTGTTCAGACTTCAAGGGTTTCTATGGGAAACCTTTGATCACTTCTCCTTCTCTCCCGCCTGCGCGCGCGGCTTTCACTGCCGAGCACCACGCGGCACGCGCTCACTACTTTTTTTTTTCAAACTTTATTGAATGTAACAATTCAATACAAAACAATGTTAAACAGCAACAACGAAGGCACAAGCCAGTGGGTTATTATTACATTTGATTATAAATCCGACACCGTCACTGAAGAGAGACTGAAGCATGTCAGAGATGTGGAAGACATGGCAGGAATAGATAGGAATATGTTGGATGGAGTAGTGGGTATAATTAGTAGTATGGACAGCAAGATATTTAATGAATGCATTGAAGATGAAACTGTATGCACTAAGCTTTAAGATGAATGTCAAAGAATCAAAGGCAACTCCAAATACCTGAATCTCAGACTCAAATGCAGTAAAATGTTAAACTACTTAATTTTGTTTTTCTTTACAACACTGTAAGCAGTAAGTATTTCTAGTTAGCTGAATGATCTCAGTTAGACCTGCACAATATGAGGAAAACTCGCGATATGCGATATCAGATATTAAAATTGCGATAACGATATAATTTGCGGTATATAAACAAACAGCAAAATAACCAAATAACCATTCCCAGTTTAAAAATTATACTCCAAATGACCCACGTTGACATAGGTTACAAACATCTAACATAACAGGGCTCCATCTGATTGGTCAACAATGTGAAGGCGTCCATCCGATTGGTCAAATGCATTAAGGGATTTATTTGATTCGTTAAATGGTTCAAGCAGCCATTAGATTGTTTTAACACATTTAAGGTTTATGATTTATTGTGATATTTGCCGTTAGAAGCACCATGAAAACTTCTGAACTAGTGTTACCTACTACACTGCAGTGCTCTCTTCAAAACATCTGAAACAGACTAGAGCAGATTTAAGTTTGATATGGTCTATTTTCAGTCATTGAAAAGTGTAGAAATAAGTGATGTCACCAGAATGCACCAAATTGCACCATATTAAAAGTTTCCGGGGGGGCATGCCCCCGGACCCCCCTAAAGTTGCAAGCACCTGCGGAGCGGCGGGTCCCGCTATGCGCGGTGTCGGGCCAGTAACTTTCAGGCAGGGCCAGTAAGTTTCAAAAACTACTGGCCCTGTGGGCCAGTGCAAATTTCTGGGCTATGTCAACCCATGCAGATTTTGCTTCATTTGTTTTTAACTATTATTCTGATTCTAAACCGTTTTGCCCCTGTAGGGGTTATGGGCTGCTGGAGCCTATCCCGGCCACTAGAGGGCGAAGGCAGACACATCCCTCACTGGTCTCCAGTCTGTCGCAGGGCCACAATCACACATCCATGCTCACTCACATTCACACCTATGGACATTTTAAAGATCAATTAACCTATGAAGCACGTTTTTGGATGGTGGGGGGAAGCAGGAGTCCCAGGAGAAAAAACACACATGCACGGGGAGAACGCCACACAGAAGGGTCCCCATGGTGTGGTGTTCTGTTTCAAGTTCCTTGACTTGAACAGGGAGCTTTTTTGCTGTGGATCAAGAGCGCTAACCTCCACCGTGCAGCCCATTGCTGCAGCACATTGTTTTTAATTGTCTGAAAAACATGGTCTGAAAAGTCTGATTACATTTATTTGAACTTGGTTCCAAAATAAACTCAAATTGTGATTTGTCCAAGTCGCCAGACACACGATAACATTAGGAGAACCTTGCATATAACTAAAAGAGCCCAAAGAGAACATAAAAGTACAGTTTTCTTAAGTATTGACGCTGAAAAAGCTTTTGACTGCATTAATTGGAAAAAAAAATCTTAGTCTTAGAAAAAATGGGATTTAATAACAAATCGGTCGAAATAATAAAAACAATATATTCACAACCAACGGCTAGAATTAAAATAAACGGGAATTTAACAGGAACATTTAAATTGGAAAGATCCGCTAGGCAGGATTGTGGACTCTCCCCGACTCTGTTTGCTCTTTTTATCGAGCCTCTGGCACAGGCAATTCATGAAAAAACCTGAAATTAAAGGAGTCTCAATGAATGGCGTTGAACATAAAATCGGATTGTTTGCTGATGACTTAATATCGTACATTGTACAACCAGAATCATCAATTCCACACTTTATGAAACTGTTGGGAACATTTGAAAATTCATTGGGATATAAAATAAATATTTTAAAAACTCAGACTCTAACATTCAACTATGTTCCCTCTGAATACATTAGAAACAACTTTAAATTCAACTGGAATATGAAAAGTATTAAATACCTAGGTGTGTAACACAAGATTTTCAAAATATAAACATTAAAAATTATTCAGAAGTACAAGAAAAGATAAAAATAGACAGAAAGATGGTCAACACTCCCACCAGATTTCCGCTCTAGAATGGAAATAGTGAAAATGAACATTTTGCCGCGGTTTTCATTTTTATTTCAAGCTCCACCAGCACAGGTCGCTAACACCCAAATTACACGGTGGGATAAGACAATAACCAGATTCCTATGGGACAATCAAAGATCCAGAATAAAATACGGTACCCTCCAGCTTCCAAAGGATAAAGGAGGTATGGCACTACCAAAGCTGAAAGAATACCACATCGCCTCACAATTATGGTACTTATGCTGTTGGTGTAACCCCCATTATACTGGAAAATGGAAAAATATTGAATGTGAAACTTTACAAGAACCCATTCAAAACATTATTGGAGATAAAGAGTTATATGAAACAAAGAAAAGGCATTTAGATCCCATAACAAACCATACACTAACTATAATGATTCAAACTACTCCAAATATACAAAATCTTAAATAGTGCAAAAAAATTAAAATGGGTGGCATATGACAGGCAATTTAAACCAGCAGAATACGATCAAACTTATAAATATTGGACTACAAAAGGAATAACAGCATGGTGCTTGTTAGAAAAGGACGGACAGCTGGAGAGTTTTGAGAACTTGACTAAACAATTCCACCTTGAAAAACAGGATTTTTTCAGATACTTACAAATGAGAAAGTATTATAAGAAAGAAATACAGAGCGACTCCTCTGGGGATGAAGGCGGGATAGTTCAAACAATTACAAGGGCGTATAAAGACAACAGTACTAAATTGATTAGTATGCTCTATAAATCTTTAATGGAATATGACAAAAACACAACTTTAAAGTAAAAGATAACTGGGAAAGAGAATTAAACATAAGGATAAGGACTGGTCAGACATGTGGAGACACCACCATACCACCACTGGATCTCGAACATGGAGAGAGTTTGCCTGGAAGAACCTTATAAGATATTTCATAACGCCTAAACTGAAGAACAAACAGTTGAAAACAAATCAGAGCTGTTGGTGTGAATGAGGAGAAATAAATGTTGACCATTCTCATGTATTTTGGAAATGTCAGAATGTAGCAGGTTTTTGGAAGATGGTGGGTGATCTCACATGCAAAGTGCTGAGATACACAATCCCTTTGTTGCCAGAACTGTTTCATCTGTACATGTTTTCAGGAAACTCAATCCACCAAAGTGACAAATGTTTATTTAAAGTTATGTCACTAGCTGCCAAAAAAACAATAACCAACAATAACAATAACCAAGGGTAGCTCGGTTGGTAAGGTGGGAAGCTACCATGCAGGAAACCAGGGTTCGATTCCCGGAGGGGAATGAGCAATGGTACTGGGGGCAATTACCATATCAATGGCGAGCAGTTAACATCACCCAGTGAGGGTCCTTAGGCAAGACCCTTAACGCTACTGCCTCCCGAGCGCGGTTTCGGCTGCAGCTCACCGCTCCCCAAGGGGATGGGTCAAATGCGGAGAAAGAATTTCCCTTCGTGGGATAAAATACAGTGTATTCTTTCTCTTTCGGCTTTTCCCATCAGGGGTCGCCACAGCGAATCATCGTCCTCCACCTCACTCTATCATGGACATCTTCTACCCTAACACCAGCCAACTTCATGTCCTCTGTTAAGACATCCATATATCTCCTCTTTGGCCGTCCTCTTGCCCTCCTGCCAGGCAGCTCCATCTCCAACATCCTTCTACCAATATATCCACTATCCCTCCTCTGAACATGTCCAAACCATCTCAGTCTGGCTTCTCTGACTTTGTTGCTAACACAGGCAACATGAGCCGTCCCTCTGATGTTCTCGTTCCTTATCCTGTCCAACCTGGTCACTCCTAAGGAGAACCTCAACATCTTCATTTCTGCTACCTCCATCTCAGCCTCTTGTCTCTGTCTCACTGCTACCGTCTCTAACCCATAGAGCAGAGCTGGTCTCACCACTGTCTTGTACACCTTTCCTTTGAGTCTTGCTGGCACTCTTCTGTCACACAACACTCCTGACACTTTCCTCCAACCGCTCCAACCTGCCTGCACTCGCCTTTTCACCTCTTTTCCACACTCCCCATCACACTGAACTGTTGACCCCAAGTACTTAAACTCCTGCACCTTCTTCACCTCAGCCCCCTGTAACCTAACGCTTCTACCTTGATCCCTCTCGTTCAGACACATGTATTCTGTCTTACTATGACTGACCTTCATGCCTCTTCTTTCCAGAGCAAACCTCCACCTCTCTAGCTGTTCCTCCACCTGCTCTCTACTCTCACTGCAAATTACAATGTCATCCGCAAACATCATTGTCCAGGGAGATTCCTGTCTTACCTCGTCTGTCAGCCTGTCCATCAGCATAGCAAACAAAAAAGGACTCAAAGCTGATCCTTGGTGTAGTCCCACCTCCACCTTGAACTCCTCTGTCTGACCTACAGCACATCTCACCACCGTCATACTTCTCTCATACATGTCCTGAACTACTCTGACATACTTCTCTGCCACTCCAGACGACCTCATACAGTACCACAGCTCCTCCCTCGGCACCCTGTCATACGCCTTCTCTAAATCTACGAACACACAATGCAGCTCCTTCTGACCATCTCTGTACTTTTCCATCAACATTCTCAAAGCAAAAATGGCCTCAGTGGTGCTCTTACGGGGCATGAAACCATACTGCTGCTCACAGATCTCCACCTTCTTCCTAAGCCTGGCTTCCACTACTCTTTCCCACAGCTTCATTGTGTGGCTCATCAACTTTATTCCTCTATAGTTGCTGCAGTTCTGCGTGTCACCCTTGTTCTTAAAGATCGGAACCAGAACGCTTCTCCTCCATTCCTCAGGCATCTTCTCACTCTCTAAAATCCTATTGAACAACCTTGTTAGAAATTCCACTGCTGTCTCTCCTAGGCACTTCCATACCTCCACAGGTAGGTCATCAGGACCAACGGCCTTTCCGCTCTTCATCCTTTTCAGAGCCTTCCTAACCTCATCCTTTCCAATCTCTGCTACTTCCTGCTCCACAACAACCACATCTTCCTCCCTTCTTTCCCTGTCATTTTCCACGTTCATCAGCTCCTCAAAATACTCCTTCCATCTTTTCTGTACACTCTCCTGGGTTGTTAGCACCTTTCCATCTCTGTCCTTAATCACCCTTATCTGTTGCACGTCCTTCCCATCTCTGTCTCTCTGTCTGGCTAGCCTGTACAAGTCCTTCTCTCCTTCCTTTGTGTCTAACCTGTCATATAGCTCATCGTAAGCCTTCTGTTTGGCCTTTGCCACCTCTCTCTTCACTCTACGCTGCGCTTCCTTGTACTCCTGTCTACCTTCCTCAGTCCTTTCTACATCCCACTTCCTTTTAGCCAACCTCTTCCTCTGGACGCATTCCTGTACTTCCTCATTCCACCACCAAGTCTCTTTACCGTCTTTCCTCTTTCCAGATGACACACCAAGCACCTTCCTACCTGTTTCCCTGATAATCTCTGCTGTAGTTTCCCAGTCATCTGGAAGCTCATCCTGACCACCCAGGACCTGTCTCAACTTCTGCCTAAATTCCTCACAAGTTTCTTCATTCTGTAGCTTCCACCACTTGGTCTTCTTTTCTGTTTTCCCTCTCTTCTTCTTCCTATAATACAGTGTATAAAAAAAAAAAAAAAAAAAAAAAAACTGGGGCACTACGAAGATCCCTTCAAAAGAGCAATGCATATCAACAATCAACAACATATACTCAATGGAAATAATAACATACAGACTGAAACTACAAGAGGCACAATTGCACCGAAAGTGGAAAAAATGGACACTGTATAACAGACAGACATATGAAGCACCTAGACTTGACCTTTTTTTCCTGTGATGTTGTTCGAGATTGGTGTTCATGTAACAAAAACTGATAAAAATAAAGTTATAAAAAAATTTTTTGATTTGTCCACCACCATGCTTAAATGTTTAAGGACTTCATGCTAAACTGCTGCTCCCATTTTATTTCTACAGAAGTTCACTTGCCTAATCTTTGCCACCCTGCATTTAACACTTTGGCCATTTTTGCTTTGTTGTTGTTCACCTTTTGGCATATCCCTTCAGGACCACAGCCAATCAGCTTTCACTGATTTACACAGGTGGTTTGGTAGAGAGTTTTATGCCAGATGCTCTTCTAACACAACCTTGTATTTTATCCGGGCTGATGACGGCACAGACGTCCTACATGCAGCCAACTGAGTCATCCAGCCGCTATACTTTGGCTGGCAGAAAGTCAGAAGTGTCATTTTTCGGAGGGGCGGGGGACTTGATTTCCAGGTAGGGCATGGTGTCTCCTTGGTTTGTTTTGCTAAGCTTGTTTTCTATATTTACTAATGTTAATCCTAGTGCACATACACAGGATTTTTGGCCAACCATAGAAGTTATGTTACAAAATTGGACCAGTGCACAAAGCAAGGTCCATGAAGACATGGATGTCAGAGCCTGGTATGGATAAACTGGACTGGCCTGCACAGAGTCCTGACCAGAGCCTGATAGCACACCTTTGGGATGAATTAGAGTGGAGACTGAGAGCCAGGCCTTCTCCACCAACATCAGTGTCTGACCTCACCAATGTGCTTTTGGAAGAATGGTCAAAAATTCTCATAAACAAGCTTCTTAATCTTGTGGACAGCCTTCCCAGAAGAGTTGAAGCTGTAAGAGGTGGAAAAGGTGGAATACTCAAAATGTACATAACTGCTTTGTGACATGGCCTTTACTTACCCCTACGGGTTGCTTAAGTGTTCGCCACAACCTGTCTCTTGCACCGTAGAAAAAACAATGTGCATGAACACTTTTTCCGTACCAGGACGGCTACAGTCTCAAAATGTGCAGCAGGTCACCAGAGAGCACCGCACAGATTTTCCCATTTTCACCCGCAGACCGCCTATATACTCATAAGGAAAGTTGTAACTGAGGCTATAGATGCAACCGCTCCTGTCTAAAACACTCCATGGGTCCAGACAACCCAAAAACCCACAGCACATGTACAGGTCAAACCCCATACAGGTGCCTGTGACTAAGACCTTAATTCAGGAACTTTACCACCTCCAAACTTTGTTGGCAAAGGATCACAAACACTTCATGGATATTTTAATAATATAGGGGTGTTAAAGATGTCTTTAGTATTTTATAGGTTTGTCTATTGTTGCAAGCTTGTGTCTGGACGTCTCTTAAGACAGTAGAGACACAACAGAAAGAGAAACTGACAAAGTGTACCAGAAAGCAAATATTTATTGCCCAACTATAAACCGGTACCTCCTTTTACCCAAAATTATCTTGTTCAGATTTGTGATTTTCAACAGATTTACCCCAAGTTTTCAAAAAGAATTCTACATATTTGTGCCGTCTACATGCATAGTATTTAATCATTTTATGTTTGAGATGATTTACAAGATAAAGAACAGAATCACTGGATTGAGGTTTTGTTTAATGAGAAATTTATAAATTATAAACATTTTTAAGCTGCTTTTTGAAAAATGCCAACTTTATTTCACTCATGCCAGCTCAAAACTTCTGCATTTGGAATCTGGGCTTGAAAGCAGCGAAACCTGCGAGAAATAAAAATGTAAAAACTTTCATCATTTTCTCCCTTTCACCACACCATCTTCCTTGGGTTTCTCCTCAAGCTTGGCCTTTTAGTCATTTTATCCTCAATTATTCACCTCTCCGCTGACAGCCATGAATGCAGACCGTCTGCAAGCTGTGATTACCACCACATCCTCGCTGCGTACAAGAGGCTTTCTTCGTGACACGTCTGTTTTCAGATGGCAGCAGTCGAATCAGGTTGCAATGTTTTCTGTGCTGCTCCAATACAGATGATATTACGCTGTGATTTTTCCATGAAAGCTTATTTAGTGATTGTGTAAGAGGCTGTGCTGTTGCTCACATGTGTCATCAGCAGACAAAGCTGAGAAAATTCCCAACAAATGTTTCCACGAGGACCATGTCGTGATTTAAAGCTTGTTTCCTACAGAAATGTATTCAACCTTTTTTCAGTGACCAAGTAAAAGCTTCGTCTTTAAATGGTTTGCAAATGTAGTGTTGTTGAGTTTTTTTAGGTGCTTTACAAAACAATAAAGTCGTTAATTCATAAGATGATATTTAAATCAAAAAAGCACTTTTTATACAATAGTAATTCCTGGCTTAATACAATTAATACAATTAAAAACAAAATAACAAAATACAATGAAACAACGCCCTCAACCAGCCTGACACCCCAGCACCCAGCATAAAGAAACATAAAATGACACGAGTAAAAGTCAAAGTATGAAAAGAAATAGAAACTGAGGTGGAAACCTGGCTTGATGCTGACGTGAGGAAATGATACTCTATTTTGGGGAACTATCCACAACCGACCCCGTCATGATCACAGAGGCATTTCCATGGGATACCCCCTGATCCAAGCAAGCATCCAGACCCAGTAGGTTCCACTGCACCAGCCCTGTTTGGTCATTGTGTGGAGGGTCCCCCTGAGAAAACCAAAATTTAAGAAGAGTAAAATACATAAAATGCAAATCAGCTTTCCCTGATCCACATAGGTGGTTTGACAGAGAGTTTCACACAGAATACCCTTCCTGACAAGACCCTGTATTTTATCCAGGCTTGGGAACAACACAAGCGGAGCTAGACTTGGGCCCCCTTGTGTCTACATAGTTAGGCAGTGGCCCAAGGACTAACACTGGATGAGGCTCAGCACGCCCTCTGGGAATTGAACCCTGGTTAACCATGTGCCATTCCTACAAGCAGCCAACAGAGCCAACCAGCTGCTATGATATATAAAAGTCAAAGCAGATATAAAGAATCAGATAAATAATGGAAAAACTAAAAATATAGATACAAAATCAATCGACCATAAAGAGCACATAAAAAAGTATAAAGACATAAGATATATAAATATAATTCTAAATTTCAACTAAAACCCAGGTATAAAAAGTAGGTCTTGAGCCTTCCTGTAAAAACATGAACAGTCTCTGCAGCCCTGAGGCTTTCTGGGAGGCAAAAATCCATGAATGTTTGCTTACAGACACATAACTGCATTTGTTTGGCACTAAATATTCAGGGTGCTGGCATACTGTCTGTTTTTTAGATTACATAGGAAAAAAGAACATTCCAAGTCACATATTACCATTTGTTTTTCTATACCCATGTATTTTCACTACTTTCATTTGTATAATATGTGTTTATATATGAAAAATATATATACTTGATAAATTTAGATAAGATGAGGATCAGCACCGCTAAATCTGAGGCCATGGTTCTCGACCAGAGAAAGGTAGTTTGCCATCTCTCGTTGGGTGGAGTCTCCCTGCCCCAGGTGGAGGAGTTTAAATACCTTGGGGGTCTTGTTCATGAGTGAGGGAAGACCGGAGCATGAGATTGACAGGCGGATCTGAGCGGCGTCTTTAGTTATGCGTTCGCTGTATTGGTCCGTTGTGGTGAAGAGAGAGCTGAGCCAAAAAGTAAAGCTCTCAATTTACTGGTCGATCTTCGTTCTAACACTCGACTATGGTCATGAGCTCTGGGTCATGACCGAAAGAACGAGGTCCAGAATACAAGCGGCTGAAATGAGCTTCCTCCGTAGGGTGGCTGGGTGCTCCCTTAGAGATCGGGGGAGAAGCTCGGTGACCCGCGGAGAGCTTGGAGTAGAACCACTTCTCCTCCACATCAAAAGGAGCCAGCTGAGGCATCTTGGGCATCTAGTCCTTATGCCTCCTGGACGCCTCCCTGGAGAGGTGTTCCGGGCATGTCCCACTGGGTAGAGGCCCCGGGGAAGACCCAGGACACGCTGGATGGATGGATGGATGGATGGATGGATGGATGGATGGATGGATGGATGGATGGATGCATGGATGGATGGATGGATGGTGGGGAAAAAAATGCCCAAAGATTGTCATGTGTCGGGGTCGCCCCCGCACACCTGCTTAAGGATCCGGTCTCTCGCACCTGTTCAGCATCCAATCAGTGAACCTATTTTAGTCCATCTCACCCTCCAGCCTTTGTCGGTTCGTCTGCTTCCATGACGGATTTCCCTGACCAAAGCCAAGGCCTACGCAAAAGCTCACGCCAAGGCCTCCGCCACAGAATCCAAGCCTACGCCACAGAACCAGAGCCAACTTCAAAGAACGAAAAGTCAACCCAGAAGAACCAAAACCAACACCAAAGAACCGAAGCCATACCTCTCTTCCTCATTCAATAAATCTCACAACTCCAAACTAAATCCCTTACTGGTTTTTTGGGTCCTGCTTGCTCCAAACCTAACAAAGATGGCGTAATATCTAATAACCGTAGCTGCACATATCTGCGGGGTTTGTGTCGGCATGAAGCTCGTCTTTATAAAACTGACAGATATCAGTGAAGAAGTGAATTTTATCCCATTTTAACCTCCTTCTGGCTAAAAGAACAAAAGTTCCTCTAAAATGGCTGTCACACACTCTGAACTGGGGTTCAGTATTATGCAGCAGCCTCCTTGTTGCCTCATTCTTCTGCCAGAAATAAAAGATGTGATGTCTCAGAGCGGGCCTCTGGCGATCATCCAGCCCCCATCCCTCCCACAGATTACAGTTTGTGAGCCACTGCAGAGTAATTTAGACGGCAGAGCAAGTCCTGCTAATTATCAGCCCACCAAGTGTGTGCAGGAGAGAAAGCAGAGGCGGCTCACCGTCACTCGCTCCTCTTTTATTCAGCAGCTGAGTCAGAGGAACGCATTTCATTTCATTAATAATGGGAGGTTGTTGATTAAGAACAATCAGACAACACAGCCACTTAACAGTCCATCACTGTCAGTTTAAATGAACAAGTCTCATCTTTGTCTTGACAGCTCCTGCTAAAAAGGAAAACAAAAGGTTAAACTGAAAACGACTGTAAAGTGTTTCAATATAAAAACAGACGTTTTTCATTGACAATCTGCTGTTTTTTTCCTTCAATCATTCTGCATGTTCTCTCAGACAATGGAAAAATGTTTTGTGTGTTTCAGTTGATGTCGGCATGTTTGTCTTTTCTGAGGTGCTTACGTTGAACAGAGTTGTATTACATTGGCTGCACAGTGGCACAGTGGTTAGCGCTTTTGCCTCACAGCAAGAAGGCTAAGGCAAGTCCTGAGGGAAAACAGAACATCAATGGGGGAACTTTCTGTGTCCTAGGCACTTTACCATTGGGAGTTGGGTCATCTAGACCCACTAGACAGTGCTCTGAACCTTTTTTCTTCACTGATTTGTGATCTTCACTGGTGTCCATGGATGACATGAAATCTTTCCACCTTTATCCACCTTTGTCATGGTAGGGAGAACATATCAATGGAAGGGGGCGGTCATCTAAGATAGCACAAGGGTTAAGGGGGGCAGATTTGAAACTAAAGGCTGTTGCAATGAGTTCAAAATAACATTTGTTCAATCTGACAACACAGGGCCTGTTTAAATTAGATTCCAAGAAATAAGCCTAAAGTTGCAACAGAAAACAAATAGGCTAGATGTGTTCTATTTAATTAGGATTTGCAGGTGATTTGCTAACACTGTTTATGCAAGAGATAACAAACTCAAAAGTAATTTACTTGTGGATTTAGCATGTGCCACAGAATGCAAGTTACATCACTAAAACAAACATGAGGGCATCAAAATGGCTGCTGGTGGAACAAATGGAACGATCTGCAGCCCCAGAAGAAGGTCTAACATCTCTTTTTCACTGCTTTCTGTGGCATGAGGTGGGACAATCAGGACTTTTGCACTTCACACTACCCCTAAGCCAGCCTGCACCTGACCCTCACAAAAGTGATACAGATGAGAAACAGCTGGAGGTGAAGACTTTTAATACCTGCCCAAGAGTGCAACAGCTGGGGCCTGGGAAGCAGAAAAGTGAAGGAGAAATGGAGAAGAGGCTGTGGACACAGGAAAAGTCCTATAGGTAAAATGCAAGAACAGAAGTTGTGTTAATTTTGCCCATCTAAATACACCATCTGATTTTTTGGTGCACAAATTAATTACTGGTTGCACACCTTTTACTTCAACAAACCTTTTGTTTTGGGCCCATGATTTGCCGTGGGCAGTTTGATGCTGAGAGTCCCTGGGCATGTGCTCTGCTGTAGGTTAAACTTGAAAAAGGGCCACCTAATGTTGCAAGAGATTGCTCCAACAGAAACAAAGGTAATTACTTACAATATGCATTGAGCAACTTATTTTTTAATCAATTCAGTAATCAGAGGCAGGTTACTAAAAGACACCAGGATGAACATTTTGCTTCAAATCTACATAAACCAACATCTTTGCAGATGGACTCTATAGATAAACCTGGAAATATTCAGTGTGGGCACTAAATATTACACATTTGACATGTCAAACATTTATGCAGTGGGTTGCAGTTTAATGCACTAAGCAGCGTGAAGGAGAAAATACAGGTATTTCAATGCTTAGACTCCAAAAGGATTTTTTTACCTTCAATTTAAAGTAGTAGTAAGTAGGGGTCCCAAGCAAATAAACTGTTTTTTTCCCTTTATTTTGATCTAATTATAGTCTGTACTTCTGTTCTGAGTGATTTGGAGCACAAAACACGACCTCAGTAAACAGGGAGTTGTATGCATCATGACAGGTGGAAAGCCTTCTTCGTCTCCTCTGCCTCACAGCTCTCCACCTGCCTGATAAGAGCGTTCACAGGTGAAACCGAACAAAACACGCAGAAAATTGCTTCGTCACTGAATAGCGAGGAAGTGCTGAGCTTCAACCTCCGTAACTGATGGGAATCAGGACAAACTCCTCTCGCTTCCAGGAGGAGCTAGAGAAGTTAGAGGGGAGAGAAGGGGATGAGGATCATGCTTGAAAACAAATCTTGTCTTCGGGCTGCTATGTTTAAAAAGTTGTCCTCATCTTTTTTTTCCCCCGACAGATTAGCGCTCTTTTTCTCTGGAGTGTTATTTTTCTATTAGAGATTAGGCCTGTGCTATCTCCTATTAGGAAGGAGAGGTGAAAAGAGTCAAGGTGCTGCATCTGACCAATATTATCTGCAGAGCTAAACTTGTTTTATCCGTCTGCCGCCTTGTTATTCTCCTCCACCTTAATCTGCCGACCTTCATCAACCTTTAAAATCTGCTTTTGTGCATAACCGTGAAAAGCACACACCTAAACGCAGTATTCAAAGTTTAAACTAAAAGTTGAACTAAAATGTTATTTAAATGAAAAAAAACATGTTTTTTTCAAAGCAGAAGGGGTGTTATGATTCCTTTTAACCTGGAACAGGATTTTTTTGTTTTTCTACATCCTGAAGAGACAGTTTGTGGTCTATCTATGGGATCTGAACTCCTGGCCTCCTCCTGGTGTTTAATCAAACTTTGTCTCTCTTTATTTTATCAAATTGTTCTTAAAAAACAGGTTAAAGTAGTTGTAAGTAAGAAACACCACTTTAGATTAGGGAGCAACTGAAGCAGAGCTCTGAGCATCCAGGCAATGGCTCGGTTCTTCATCCTGTCCTCCTGACCTCACTGCAGCTTTGTCCTCCTCCTCCTCCTCCTCAGCGTCTTGTTGCAGTTTCGACGTCAGACCTCTGCACTGTCCTGTCCTCCAAACAAACCATCTTTCCGCAGGGCTCCTGCTTGGGTCTGAGCTCCTCATCTTCCTGTTTTACGGTCAGTCACCTGCAGCTGTGGATCCAGCGGAGCAGTCAGCGTGGCTTCCACCTCAGGCAGCAAAACCAATTAGTGTCTGACAGTTTTCTGCTGAGCTGCTGCCCAACTTTTAAACTCTGTTTTTATTTTCCTCTTCTTGTGACCAAAACACAATCTTGCCCATTGACCCGTGCCAGCAAAGGTCATACAGAGGGAAGTCTCTGGCAGCCTCGTTGGGATTCATTGGTCTTCACACTCCCAATCATGAGTTTGTCCTTGTTTGTGTCTGCAGAAGGAATGCTTAGCGTTTTCCATGAAGTTTATCTCACCTTGAGGCCATCTTTGCTTTTGCAGCCTCAAATTTTTGCTTACAAAAATCCCCTGTGGTCAGGAACAACGAGACAACCAAAAGTGACATAGACTCACACAGAAATACAACCTCCCGAGTAACCATCAGAGGACTGTGAATGTTTTCTGGCAGTCCTTGTCTGTTTGATTCGCTCATAAAGTCTAGTTTATCGTTGTGATGGAAACATTTGGAGGCGAAAATAGCCAGCATTGACATAGGTTATGGCAAGTTCTGTGATAGCCCGACTCAGTCCAAAGGAAATCTGGATTTCAGACAAGTCAAATGGAGGACTGGCATTGAGCAAAGCAGTGGCATGAGTGTGAGTCAAATTAAATCTCAGAGATGGACTGTAACGAAGGTAATCATTCTCTTTAATCTGAAAAGAGGTTTTATCGAAGGAATGGATTCAATTTAAAACTAGAATGATGTCCTTAACTAATGTAAAACACACAGAGAGACCCGTAAATGGGTGGGACATGTGAGTACATGTTTTACCTTTACACTCTTTGGTTGAACCAGTTTTTAGGAGATGTACACTTCTTAGAAAATAATTGGAACAGTCCAGTGCAGACACAATAGTCTGTCCTGTTAGCTGCTTCATGGCTGTGTCTCACCGCCACTACGTATAATTTGTGCATTATTCAAAGATGATGTTTCAGTCTTCCATGATACATGCATGATATACGTAATTCATTCCTCGATGTGCACAGATGTCCGTCAAGGGTTTCGGCCGTCGGTTCTTTACGTAAATTCAGTTTTGAGCTGTTCAAATGTTTTGGTCAGATGAGACTTACGCAGATCATGCATAGTTAACGTAGTTGATACTCAATTATTACGTGAATAATACGCAATTGAACATTATTCTTATGAGAGGCATACGAAGATTCACACATGTACCACCTATGTATAACTGTATATCGCACATAAAATTATGTAATTGATGTATGGATCACTAATAAATTGCATATAAACAGCGCAAAGATCATGCATAATTGGTGATTGTGTGATGGGTATATAAACTGGCCGATCGTTCATCTCTCCTGCAGCCAAATGGTCCGGCCTGTCTGCCTGTCTGGGTCAGATCTCCCATGGTCTGTCCGGCACTGTGCGGAAGGCGGATTGCAGGAGGGGGCCGAGTACAGCTGGAGCGGCTGCAACTCTGGACGCATTCCGATCCCCAAGCTGTGGATCAGCGGTCCCCCATCTCGGTGGGCTGCCTCAGCTGACACCTAGCAACTGACTTGGAACTGATGCGGATCAGGATAATCCAACTGTTTAATTAAAACAAAGAATTATTATGGCGGGTGCCGACCATGGTGCTGACGCGATTTGATTTCTGCTCAGTGGTGAATGTCAAAGTGAAGAAATTCAATGAAACACGGGTTCACATGTTCTTTGCGTGTTTTATTTGTACTTCTTTAGTGGTTTTAATGTGGTTCATTCCTAATACATTTGTGAAAATATCATCTAAAGACAACAACTTTTCGGACTTCTTCCATGTAAATTCACGTGTGATTAATTTTCTTCCATTGAATATGAATTGTCAGTAGCAGTATTGTGACACGGCCTGAAGTCAGATGCCTTTACAGTGCAGCCACTCCACTCTACCACCTTCCACGGGCCTGGACAAGCCAAAAACATGCAGCACCCGTACAAATGCGTGTGCCTAAGACTTGATATGCGCCATTTTTTTAAAATGCCCTTTCAGTTCAGAGGCTCTGACTCTACGAGAACTACAACTGAACATCTCATTGTCTTGGTTTTCATGCTTCTGTTACTGCAGCAAAGGTTATGTAAGGATGTAAGAATCTTTAAAGAAGTAATTTTGAACGATTAATATATGATAGATCATCAAATATATATTATTCTTTTGAATTTGATTAATTTTCCGTTTTTTCTGAGATCTTCTAAGAAGCAGTAGCCATTGAAGCAACTTGGTTCTGTTTATGTTTAAGACATGGAGGTTACATTTTGTTCACAGTTTTTTGAACCTCATCAACAAGAATGCAATGTTTTTTTCCGTCTTTGTGTCAGCTGATTTAAAACCAATTTGTTGCCATGTCTGCAGGGATGAGGAGGGTCCTGTGTAGTGACAGTTCAATGTTGAATTCTTGGAGTAACGCCTATAGAGATAGGAATTAAAGCTTTTGTGTTGGCTGGTAGTTTAATATTTAATGTTAAACAGCCTGCATGGCTGTTCACAGTGTTTGCACAACTGCAACTGTCTGTAGGAAGAAGCTTTAGCATACAGAAATCTGTAAAATCTATGTTTGGCATAAATGTGAAAGGGCTTTTTTCCTGAAGGGTTTGTGCTCACTAAATAAACAGACATTGGTGAGATTAGCAAAGAAAAAATCTGATGCAAAAAATTACATCTACAACATTTAGGGGAAATCAATGTTACTTTATTGCTAGTGTTTTATTGTAAATTCCAGTGGAAAAAATAGAAACACATGTTAAAGAATAAATGGTTAATACGTTTTTTTTATTGTGATCTGTAGAGGTGGGATTACATACATTAAGTTAAGTTGCTCCCACTCCTAATTAAGCAATTAATACAAATTCATTTGACAAACTTAGTATTTAATAGATTCAATGTGTCAAGTATTGTATGTATGAGTTCAAATATGTCTGTTTATGATTAAAAGTAATTTTAACCCTTGTGCTATCCTACGACCCACCCTTACCTGGACACCAGTGAAGATCACAAATCATTGCAGAAAAAAGGTTCAGAGCACTGTCTAGTGGGTCTAGATGACCCAACTCCCAATGTTAAAGTGCCTAAGATAACACGAGGGTTATTGGCATCATTTACATAAATATTCTTTTTTTTTAACTATAAGAAATCAATAAATTTCAATCTGCAGCCAATCAAAATTAAGCCAATCAAAAGCTTAATTTTCAACATCATAAGGATTTGTTTGTATCAAATAGCTGCACCAAACTGCCCTGCGTGTATTATAAAAACACATATAACAAAGATTATGCTTTCAAAATAACAAAATAATTATGTAAATGATGGAGCTGTTTCCGTCCTGGTCGTGGAACAGTGGTCCAGCTCTAAACCCTATCTAGGGTGCTGGAGGGATTGTGGGAGTTCGCTCATCCAGTCCATATGTGTTTTGTGGAATTGGAGAAGGCGTTCGACTGCGTCCCCAGTGGTATCCTGTGGAGAGTACTCTGGGAGTATGGGGTCCGGGAAGCCTTACTGAGGGCTGTCCGGTCTCTGTATGACCGGAGTAGGAGCTTGGTTTGCATAGCCGGTAGTAAGTCAGACCTGTTCCCGGTGCATGTTGGACTCCAGCAGGGATGCTCTTTATCACCGGTTCTGTTCATAGTTATTATGAACAGAATTTCTAGGCGCAGCCAGGGGCCGGAGGGGATCTGGTTTGGGGACCACAGGATTTCCTCTCTGCTTTTTGCAGATGATGTTGTCCTGTTGGCTTCATGGAGCCAGGACCTCCAGCGTGCATTGGGGCAATTTGCGGCCGATTGTGAAGCGGCTGGGATAAGGGGTCAGCACCGCTAAATCTGAGGCCATGGTTCTCGACCGGAGAAAGGGAGTTTGCCATCTCTCAGTGGGTGGAGTCTCCCTGCCCCAGGTGGAGGAGTTTAAATACCTTGGGGGTCTTGTTCATGAGTGAGGGAAGACCGGAGCATGAGATTGACAGGCGGATCGGAGCGGCGTCCGTAGTTATGCGGGCGCTGTATCGGTCCGTTGTGGTGAAGAGAGAGCTGAGCCAAAAAGCAAAGCTCTCAATTTACCGGTCGATCTTCGTTCCAATACTCACCTATGGTCATAAGCTCTGGATCATGACCGAATACAAGCGGCTGAAATGAGCTTCCTCCGTAGGGTGGCTGGGCGCTCCCTGAGAGATAGGGTGAGAAGCTCAGTCACCCGCGGAGAGCTCGGAGTAGAACCGCTTCTCCTCCACATCGAAAGGAGCCAGCTGAGGCGTCTTGGGCATCTAGTCCGGATGCCTCCTGGACGCCTCCCTGGGGAGGTGTTCCGGGCATGTCCCAATGGGCAGAGGCCCCGGGGAAGACCCAGGACACGTTGGAGAGACTACATCTCTTGGCTGGCCTGGGAACCCCTCGGGGTTCCCCCAGAGGAGCTGGAGGAAGTGGATGGGGTGAGGGAAGTCTGGGCATCTCTGCTTAGACTGCTGCCCCCGCAACCAGGCTCCGGATAAGCGGAGGAAGATGGATGAATGGATGGAATAACAAAGATCAGCTGACATAGGAAAACAAATGCACATGTTTTCATTCAAAATGTTTTCTTGCATGTACAACACATTTTGCATTATAAATTTTACAATTCATATATGTGCCAGCCATTATGAATTGATTACACTGGGTGTTGTGTAGGACGGTGGTTAAAGTGGAGGCAAAAAACGTTAGTTTTGTTCAAAACGATCCATCATTTAACAATGAAGCTGCAGCTTGTTATGAGAAAAAAAGTTAAAAGCCAAAGCAATATAGATACATGTCAAATACATGTATATGTATGTATAGGTATGTGTGTTTCATCATTTTACTGCAGCAAATACTAAATTTGCTTTTAAGATTAATTTCCTTGTTTCTTAATTGGACAAAAATGTCAACAGTGAGCAATCTTTTAGGAATTGGCAGCCAGTCTAGCCCTTTTTTTTATGTCTCTACATCTGGGTTTGTCCTGTGTTGCATATTAATTTTTGCCCAAGACAGATACGACAACCCCTAGCACACTTGGCCTTGCTCGTTGTGTACTCACATGTACCCACAGCCCAGCTGTGCAGCTGTATTTTTCATCCGTGGCGTGATTCCTGCCTCCTGTGATCTATTAAAGCCGGTGAAGCCAGCCGAGCAGATGGCAGGGATCTGGCTGTACGTTATTTCATAATCACATTCAGCAGGAATCCCAGACGCCCGACACCAAACCACTTTCTCTGCCCAGATGAGAAGTGTCATGTATTAAGCAGCATGTCAGAATCACCTCTCATCCCATGCTCACAGTTAATTGGAGGGGTTAAATTCCCCCACTGCCAACAGAATACGCATGCAGCCATAATGACAGCTGACCCATATTAATTTCAGGATCATTTATTTGTTTATCCCCACTGTTGGAGAGTTTTTTTTTTTTTTTTAACTTGTCCTGTCCAACAGCTAGGCAAACAGATGAGAGCTGAGGGCCTCTTGTGTTGGACATATTTTATTCTAACAAGAGGGGTTATTCATCTTCAGACAAACCAAAGGTATGTCTGAATAAACCCCTTTTGTAATTGAGGCCAAACTTTATTAATTTCAATCATGTTTGAAAATCTTTGGTGTTGGACCGGACGGAAAAGGAAAGAGGGGAACAAGAGAGAGGGACGTTAGAGAGAGGGGGGGTAGGAGGGTGATAATAGGAGGGGAAGGGGGGTAAGACCATGAAGCAGCATAGAGCAGGCAGGTTTACTGGTTGTTTATCGTTACGGTACGGTTCACATGTAGTACAAAAAGGGCGGGGCCTGTTCACACACACTCAAATATTATCAACACACCTGCTAGCCGCAGAAATGTCCACATGTCAACATGCACACAAAACAGATAGTGTTCACGAACGCATACTTATGCCTTTAAACCAACTAGTGTGAAATCTTTCATTCATTCAATCATGCAAACTATTAGTGCAAAGGTGAGCTAACACCTGTGCTCAGGTGAGTGTTTATGTTCTTCTAAAATGGATGGTGGAATGTGAAAAGAAGGAGGAGGAGCGCCCAGCCACCCCCACACCCATACCCCCGCCGCAGCAGCAGCGGCAGCCGGAATTCCCCCAGCGCCACACGGGAACAGGCAGGGAACAACCGCCCCCCGGGCGACCAAGACCGCCACCCAGGCCAGGGCCAGCAGGACCGCCGCGAGGCCCCCAGAGCCAGAGAGCAGGGAGGCGCAGAGGGAAAGAGAGCGCCGCCCCAGCCAGGAAAGCAGCCCCCCGCCGCGCCGGAAGAGCCCAACGCAGGGCCCCACCGGAGAGGGACGCCCACAGCCCCAGACGAGCACCCCACCACCACCCAGGAGTTCCGGGCATCCCCCCGCCCCGACCCCAGGTACGAGCCAGGACCCCCCAAGGGAGACCCGCTCCGCACTCCAGGCAGCCACCCACCCGGCCCACGGTTGGTCCAGGTAGGAGCAAGGCAGGGGCCCGCCGCCCCCGCCCAGGAGGGGGGAACCCCGGGGAAAAAAGGGCGGCCCATAAGGGATGTTATAAATATGGCCCGACCAGGCTCGGCCATGTTGGAAGTTTGGCGGGGCCCAGCGCCCAGGGGCAAGGACCAGGACCCACCCCCCAGGGACACGAACACCCCCGGCTCAGGTGTAATATGAACCCCCCCACCGTGCGGAGAGAGCACCGCCGGGCCCAGGGAGCCGGCACCCAAGGGACACGGCCGCCATCGCCAAGGGGCCCGCACCCCCCACCAGGGACGGGGTAGGGGACAGATGGACCCAGGTCCCACCTTCCTTGTAAAATGTGTGTGCGTGTATGGGTGTTTGAGAGGGTGTTTGTGTGCATGTGTGTGTGTTTATGTTTGAATGTATATATTGAAGGGGGAGGGGTGTGTGTACTAAGGGGGGTGCAGTTAAAATTGGCGAGTAGGGCACTAAGGGGACATCTCCTGATTACTCACAGTGATGTCCCCTCACCCTCCACACCAAGGGGCCCTAAATGTCTAAGGTGCGGTTAAAATTGGCGGGTAGGGTGCCAGGAGGACATCTGCTGCTTGCTGGCAGTGATGTCCAAGCACCCCCCCTACCAAGGACCCTACGTGTCTAAGGTGCAAATAAAACCGAAAGAGGGGGGGCCCACTCCATACGGCAACCATAGGAGGGGGGCCACTCCCAAGTAGCCCCCCCCCAAGGCGCATCGCAGGCTAAACCCCCCACCCCCTCACCCTAATATGAGGTTATATAAGGAAGGGGGTAAATTGGGGACAGCTGGTAGACTGTCCCCCGGTGGTCAAACAGCCGTCCCCCAGCCCACCCCCAGCAAAGGGGCCAGGGCCACCCAGCCCAGGGGCCCACCCCCGGAGGCGCCGACACCCCAGGCCCGGCACCACCCACCCCACACAGAGAGAGAGGAGCCAGAAAGCGTCGCCCCCCCCCGGAGCAAGCCCAGGCCCCCACCCCCAGACGCCGGCCCTAGAAGTTGGAGAGTTTGGCTCCTTTCATTAGGCAAGAAAAGAAGCCCCATTAACCTGTACAGCTCTGAGGCTGCATGCTTTCCATGGAAACCGCTTAACTCTGACACTGAGCATCACTAACCACACAGCTCAACTCCTTCGCTTTTCCTCCTCACTGCCATATTTTTCATACCGGACGATGAGCCGCACCGTCAATGAATGGTCTATATTTGAATTTATGTCTTTTGTGAGGCACACCAAGGGGCATTAAGCTAGACCAAAGCATCAGAGATAAGTCTGTCTGTCAGACTTAATAACTGTGTTCACATTAATTCTGTTGTAACGTCCTAACGTGGCTACACTTTAGCCACGTTTGAAGCGTATTTACAATACCTGTAACTCCCAACCTTGTTTGCAACATGTTCAAAAACAGACTGATACCGCAAAAACAAACACTACTGTGGCTAAGTTAACTCCTAACCTTTTTAGTAACACGTAAAAAATTACAGTCCGGTACCGCTACACGCCAGTCGCATTAGCATACTGGCAATAACAACAGTCGGTTTTTGAAAAAAAGGTTTAACTTTTAATTGCCTTATAGTGCCAAAAATACACTTTCCTTTTCCAATATTATGTCTGGGTAATAAGTCTCTCTCATGAGTAAATTGGTAAAACTTCCCTGAAGTAGCAGTGGGATTTAGTTTGGTGGACTCTATAGGTTCAGGCACGGGCGCAAAAAGTGGGTATGCAGTATATACGGCCCCGGGCTACAGAGGACATTATTTATAGTCCGTACTTTTTCATTTCACAGCTGTTTGTGCACACAAAAATGATATAATCAGTAACAGAAGCATTTCCTAACTGATTCGGCGCCCCGACGCTCCTTCACTCCGATCTTTCTAAAACTAAAGTGCACTTTGGCTGAATGACAATTTGGATTTTAGTGTAATATTTTTTTGATGTTTGGCAGCAACAAAGAAATCTATTTTATTCTATCCTACCAATTACTGATATTCAACAAAGATACGAAAAATTTTATTTTTTTTTATAGTTTGGTCTCTGTATTCTTTTAAAATCTGACTAACAAAGTTTCTATTATATAGCTGTGAGGATGGAGAGAAAGACGAGAAGCGAGAAAGAATCAGGATAGATGGAGGAAAGAAACAGGTTGGTCTTATGGTGGACGTTCAGGGCAAAGCCAGTTCATACCAAGTCAGTCATTTTTAAATAGTAATTTTAAAAAATAAAAAAAAGTGCATTAGCAAGATTTTTAACCCTTAGATGACCCCCCCCCCCCCCCCCTTTACATTGAGGTGTTCTCCCTACCATGACAAAGGTGGATAAAGGTGGAAAGATTTCATGTAATCCATGGACACCAGTGAAGATCACAAATCATTGAAGAAAAAAGGTTCAGAGCACTGTCTAGTGGGTCTAGATGACCCAACTCCCAATGTTGAAGTGCCTAGGATAGCACAAGGGTGGCACTTCTGCTGACCAGCAGCTCACTGTGTTCTTTTGGGAAAAGAAGTGCAGCCATGCATGACAAGTAAGTCACAACAGACAAGAATGAGGAGGGAGGTTCAGATGGTGATGATAACGATGGAGAGAAATAGAGACAATCAAGAGGGAGAAGAACAGAGGTGTGCAGAGGACAGGACTGGGGCAAGGCGTTGCTCAGAAGATCCATCTGAATTGCCTTCCCCACAAAAAATTGGGCCACAAAAAATGTTCTGATGAGCCAAATCCAAGGTGAGAAAAGAATAAATGAGACATTCAAGCACAAGAGATGTGTTGTGGGGATGGGGGGTTATAATGTGTCCTCATACCCCCATGAAATTGGGTAGTTGCCCCCCTGGGTTCAGGTAATAATCCATACAAAAATCTAAAAATCTGGTACATATCATAATTGGTTAATATGGTGAAAATACAAATCCTCAACAATGTTGTTCATTGTCTTGGTTCTGTTGATGTTTAATCCATGGAGTATTTCACATAATGATTAGTTTGAACAACATGTAAAGAACTGCAGGCCTTATTTAACTCAATTCAAGGCAGAGTTTTGGATTTAGTGTTAAAGAAACTGCTCAAAAATGGATCCATGGCAGAAAGACACTGCGGAGCAAAAATACCCAGTATTGGTGCTGGTATTGTGCAGCTTTAATGACTTCTTCAGATAGGTGTGAATCTATCACTGCTGTCAGTGTGTTCAGGTGAGAAGGTTCATGTCATTGCTCAGTTCGGTCCCTGTTGGATAATTTCTTCCTGCTTTGTCAAATCTTCTCATTACTCTGCAGCTCAACACTGAGACACACAGATGAACAGATTATTCAGAGCCTCCACTCATTTTTCACACAACTCCTCAGAAACCTTCTCTTACTTTCTGGTCAATTGCTTTTGGTTCACCAACGCTTTTAGCAACTTTAAAGCTCATCTTTGCTAAAATCTAAGAGCACCAACAATCATTTATCACAAGTCTGACTGTGTCCACCTGCAGTCTGTTTTAGTCGTCTCTTCCCAGAAGACCACTAACTCACAGCTTGTTACCGTGTCAACGGAATAACCAACTACAACTCGGGCATTGTGCTTTGGCCTGGCCCCCAGAGGCTCATGGGAAGTCTGTCAGCCACAGTGTGCGTGAATAAACATACTGTTTTGTTGTTTGCCAAGAACACAAATCCACTCCCACTCACTCTTAATTAACTGTTCAGTGTATAATCAAAGACACAATTACTGCTCCTTGGCTAAGATGGTCATTAAAAAGCTCTTTGCAGGTCTGAAACTCCAAGATTTAAGAGGGAGATTCTGTCTTAAAACCTGAGATGATCTGAGGCGGGTTCATTAAACCGGCTGCTGATTCTGTCATCCAAACGCCAAATGATGGCATGGTTTAGTTGACTCTGTATTCCATTCTCACCATCTGCTTCATGTCCTGAATTTAACAATCTACAATGAATTTTAGAACAGAAAATAACCACCATCACCAAACTCTGTTTACTCCAGTTGCAGAGGGCGTAAATGAATCAGAGCAGCTTGAAGTAATCCTCATTGATTTTAGCCAAGTGTTTGCTACAAACACATGCTGTCAGTGCAGAACTCGCTGATAAAGATCCACGCCAGATTGCTGTTCCGATTACTTTTTGTCCCATCATTCAAAAGTTTAGTGGCAGGCTTGGCTTTTAAAAAAAGGATTAAACCAATCAATCATTTCTCCTTTAAAGCCATTTCTTTAATACTTCACTACTTTTAATAAACCACATTACACTTTTGTTCAGTTTGAACCTCTACAATTTTTTCAAAGCATGACTGGTTTTAGAAAAGAAAGCTGTGGATTTGATGAATCATGATTCAAAGAACATGTCTCAATATCTCTATCATTCACAGCCATATTGGGGCATCATCATTAAAGTTAGAACGTTTGACATCCACTGCATCCAGAAATGAAAAGTTTCAGGTGCACAGAAACCTCAGTACAACATGTGGTTCAGTTAGTCTTCATTTATGGTTTTCCTTTTTAAACACATTTCTACCATTTGTGCAGAAAGGATGGCTAGTTTCTTGAAGATCTGGATTTTCATTTCCATTCTTTGGGTTATCGACTGATCCAAAAATTCTCATTAAATAAATGAGCTAGAAATGACTTACTTCCAGCTCCAACCAAATGAAGTCAAGAGCTATGATTTATTTGAGCATCCATGATGATGTGAAAATACTGACTGTATAAGTGAAGTGGCGCTGTGTGCCACGGGCTCTGAGGTGTGGGGTGCCGAGCCTCCTGCCTTTGCTGGAGCATTCAGTGTGATCAAGGTACACTCTAAGAAGCACACATTCCTTAAACCCACCCGCTTATTCACCTGCTCATGCACAAATATGGGAATGAGAAAAGTTTTTACACCCCTCTCCTAGAATGTTGGATATGTAAATCCTGTGTGCCCATCTGTGTGCATGAGTTCAATTCAGTTGGTTTTTCCTGTGAGATAAGTCTTCTATCAGTAATGTATGAATATACCTAAACCTGTAAATAGTTGTGTGGACACCATGTCTGTGTATGTGAGAACTAACTCATGCAATTTACTTATGACAGTCTGATGCTATGACTCTGCTTTATCGTATGTGCCCCCCCCCCCTTTATCATTCCACCTTTTTCTTTCCAACCCTCTCATCCTGTCTGAACTGATACATTTAATCTCATAAAGTTCAGCTTCATACCAAACACTCAAGGAAGTATCACACAACCCGATTATAAAAGCAAAACATGTCCATCAGAAATCTCTGTGTTCATTTGCTGGACAGGACAAGTTGAAAAAAAAGAGAGAACTGGACCTCCCCCCTCGCATTTCAAACAGGAAATACCCGCTGGCTTCAAGATTCCAAAATCCTATAGACTTCCATAGAGAAAAAAAACAGCCATTACTCAGTCATTCTGTTTGTCAGAATAACCATTCTTGCTCTGCTACCTTTTTTATAAAATGTTCTTGATAATCCTCAATTCTTTTTATGATATACTTTCTGTAGTGCAAGTTATTAAAGTTATAAACCCAGCTCAGATGCCTCAATGTAAGTATGTGGTCTCGCATCAAACATTTGAAACGTTTGATTGACAGATTCTCCTGAGCTCACTTTCCAGTGGTGAGGGTGTGGACTTCCAACAAACTTACTACTGATTGGCGAGAGTGGCTGCCATAGAAACAATGACTCAGACCAACTCGGACCAATCACTACTTACTGACATCATTTGGTTCCAACATGTCAACATTCACATCGCGAAAAAATGGCAACTGAATTGACTTCATGTCATTGGAGATGGAAATAAACAATTTACTAATTTACTATTATTGATGTCACAAACTCAGTCCAGTTCTAACATAGTCCATGTGTGAGACCAACCTCTTTAACCCTTGTGCTATCCTAGACATTTTAACATTGGGAGTTGGGTCATCTAGACCCACTAGATGTGGGTCCACCGATTGGTGGATGTCAAATTCGCTGGTTTTCGCCTGTCCAAAGATTTGTTCATAAGCTTGATGCCCCAGATGTGTGTGGGAGGAGCTACTGCCAGATGCTTTTAGATGGGGCCAGATGGAGTGGTGTCCATGCATTTAAAATGCATGGAAGACACAGAGTATGTTCAGATAAACTGATAAAACTAAGCATAGCAAACAAGCGCAAGACTTCACAAATAAGTCACAAATAAGACTTTATAGCATTCCTGATACCTTTTTTAACTAAAATTATATGTCTGTCAAGGTTTATCAATTATTAAAGGGGAACCTTTGTGAGCAGGTGGCAGAAATAAACTCTTTGTAGACAAAAACATAGATCTATGAACTTAATTCAATGTAGATTAAACATGGATAGGTATTAAAATAATTACACCTTTATCAACAATAAAAACCTTCTACCTTATAGCAAACAATACAAAACATGGCCTGTTTGTAGTGTTGAAAGTTTGTAACAACCAGGTACATAACTGAACTTTCACTCCTCCCAACATTAAAGGTGTGAGGTCTGAACAGCTCAGCGTGTTTCCGGATAATCTCAGACATAATGGCGTCTTTCAGAAGCCCAATCAGGCAGCAGGTGTGCCATAATGGAGCTGGTCTGCTGCTGCACCTTCCACCTGATAAGTTAGACTGAAAGCAGCTCTACATGTTTGCTTTTATCTGTTTGATGAGAAGTTCTGCACTTTGTTATACAACCCGAGGGCTGGAGCTTTTTCTGCACATATTTCATTCTGACATTTCTGATCTTTCCGCACATTTTCCACTCATACCAAACAGTCTCTGGGGTTGCGATAGCCGTGTAAATGGAGAAAAAATGCATTGAAGCCAAAAGCAGCAGTCAAATCGCAGCAAGCCTGTTTTACAAACCAACCAATAGCTGGAGGTCGAAGAAGTTGTTTATTTTGTTGTGCAGGTGTGCATTCAGCTGAGCTGTGATTAAAAATGAAATGAAAACAGCCAAACCAAACTGTTGCAAGAATTTCAGAGTCTGTTGGAAGATCTGGCATTAACATGCATCAGAGTAAGCTAAGTAAACTTGCGACACATGGTGCATATATGTGTGATTTCATCAAAGTGCATCATTGCTTTTAATGCTAATTCATCAAGAGCCATGAAATACTTCTATTTGTATGCTCTGATCCTTTTAACTTTCCACAAGTTGATGTTAGTTTATTGATTTTGTAAGAAAAGTCAGCTTTCACCACTGAAAACAAATCAAAACAACTTAACCCTTGTGCTATCTTAGATGACCCCCCCCTTACATTGACGTGTTCTTCCTACCATGACAAAGGTGGATGAAGGTGGAAAGATTTCATGTAATCCATGGACACCAGTGAAGATCACAAATCATTGAAGAAAAAAGGTTCAGAGCACTGTCTAGTGGGTCTAGATGACCCCGCTCCCAACGTTAAAGTGCCTAGGATAGAACAAGGGTTACGTGAATGAAAATGTAGTGCTAGCTTATGCTACCAGCCTGGAGAAGCGACTCTTGGCTGCCAAGTGTGATGTCACCCATAGAAAAAAAATTACTTACTTCCAGCTCTAACCAAATGAATTCCAATTCAGACACTGTCATGTCGGACCCAAAAGACATAAGTAACCCTTGAGATATCCTAGGCACTTTAACATTGGGAGTTGGGTTACTGCAGCACACCGCTCCCGCAGGAGGTGGGTCGCTGTTCCATACAAACTTTTTTGACAAGTTGCGTGTGTTTGTGAAGTTGCGGGCCTCCCTCAGCTAGACCCTGCCTTCAGTGGCCCCCAGGTAAATTGAGTTTGAGACCCCTGGTCTAGTGGGTCTAGATGACCCAACTCCCAATGTTAAAGTGCCTAGGATAGCACAAGGGTTACGGAGAAGAATGATGTTGGCACAGTTCATATTAGCTGGTAGAAAGTAATACTAATAATATTTATGATGGATTAGATTTATAGCAATAAATCAAGCTCCACTTGACTTTACTTGATGATCACTATATTTATATTTGACAAGTGTGATTTAAGTGTCTTTTTGTATATTATTTTATGTTTATTTATCTATGCATTTCATCATTTCCGTAATGAGTCTGTTTACATACTTTATTGCTTTGACTACAATCCTTGAAACAAATCAATCAATCAATCTGATTAAAGGGCTTGGCGCTTGCGCTAAGTGGTGATCTGTAATAAATTTCACAATTTTATTTTAAAAAGTGCCAAGAGGTCCCAGAATTCTTTGTAAAATGTATTTAATAAAATCTTCCTCCTGCAACAGACTGGCATCCTGTTCAGGTTGTTTCTCTGCCTTTGCCCAAAAGTAGCTGGACAAGGCTCCAGCAATCCCTTGACCCTGAAAAGGATACAGCAGGTTCTAAAGGGAAGAAGGAATGGATAATTGGATTATTTGATGGTAGCTTCAAGTCCTAATGTCAAAACTGGAGAAATTCCAACAGTAGTTTTTTTTTTGACAAAATGAACAGAGTCGCAAACAGGCGCAGGGATTTTTTAAACACATGTTTTGGATTTTCTACCAATCCCTGTTAACCCTTGTGCTATCCTAGGAACTTTAACGTTGGGAGTTGGGTCATCTAGACCCACTAGGGGTGTCAAACTAATTTTCAGCGAGGGCCATTTCAGCATAGTGGTTGTCCTCAAAGGGCCAGATATAACTGATACATGTAACTAAATATAATGAAAAATAAACGTAACTACTCCTTAATGTTAAATAACTCATTATTTATTTATTTATTATAACTTTTAAAGTGACAATTACAGTTGCATAGTAAACATATGTTTCCTTATTACTTTAACATAAATCCTTTTAAATTTGATTCTGTCAGGTTAGGTTACATTGATAGTGTTTAAGTCCTAATGTATAGTTGCCCAACCTGATATTTCAAGTCCGATTCCCCCTAGATATGAATCAATACACACCAATTTTTATTTTTTATTTGAAAAAATTAAAAACTTTTATCCTCTCGCGGGCCACATAAAATGACATGGAGGGCCACATTTGGCCCCCGGGCCTTGAGTTTGACACATGTGCACTAGACAGTGCTCTGAACCTTTTTTCTTCAATGATTTGTGATCTTCACTGGTGTCCATGGATTACATGAAATCTTTCCACCTTTATCCACCTTTGTCATGGTAGGGAGAACACCTCAATGTAAGGGGGGGTCATCTAAGATATCACAAGGGTTACACGTAAAATATGGCTTGAAAATAGACATTTGGGAAGGTTCTACCAGTGGTGTCATATCATATTTCACTATGAATTATTTTAAATTGTCTGGATGTTTTTCTGGATTTGAGCTCTTAGCATTTTTAAGAGCATCTTTTTCTTTCAGCATTTTTCCTTTACTCACTGGTTGAGCACTAAGTATCAGCACCTTTACTGATCCATCTTTCCTGTAAACCAGAGCAAAGCTGTGAAGAAATGTGATGAAAGAAAAAAAATCATAGACATCAGTGGTGTCATCCTGCTGCGGACAGAGCAGTCCATCACTCTGCTTTTCTTTTTCTGGCCAACGTTTCCATTTGTCACCTGCTGTGTGGGGAGGGTTTCTCGCTTAGACATGATTCTAGAGTTTCAAGACTTCCAAATTCAGAGACTTGAGATTTAGGAAGAAATGTGAGATATTGATGCTTTCTGCATTTTTTCTATTGCGATCCACTTTTCTTTTTGACATCTAACCACTTCTAGTTAATCCATTGGCCTTCTGAAGATATCACTGATAGGGCATTTTCTGTTTGTTCAGATATTTAACTTTTACTGGTTTTATTAGAATGCATTGAAATATCACAGGTATTAGAATTCTTATATTAAGAAAAGTTTAGTTTAAAAAGAAATCTAAGTTCCTACTCAGTACCATATTTTCTGCACTAAAGGGTGCACCATCAATGACTGGTCCATTTTCAAACTTGTGTCAGACATGAGGCGAACTATTAGTATAACTACTAAGATGCATTACACGAGACACGGGGTCAGAGATAAGCCAGTACAACAGTCAGACTCACTGAGCCCTCCAGGTGCCAGTGGTTAAAAAAAAAGAAAAATCTGATACATTGATTAATCCGTGCACACGGTTTACTAATCCGATTAATCAATTTTGCTCATACTGTTGCACACAATGCATGTGCATGGTTCTGAGCAGACCAGCCGGACTCGTAGCTTCGTGTCAGCAGGCGGGGGGGGGGGGGGGGGAGGGATACTTTGTTACGGTGTGCGCAACAGAGGAGGCTTCGGACCGCAGTCCGTCTGGCTTTTCTGCATGAGCGGGCTCAGAAGAACCGTGTCTCCAGGGAGATTTGTATCTCCAGACACACTCCTGAGAAACCGTGCCAACAATCATGTGAATTTGTGTTTCCAGGCTCCAGACAAATAAAGGCTGATGTATCCAGTTTAGATTCATCCACGGCTAAATGTAGTTAGCACGTATCAACCTAATTCTAACCCTTCTTCTGGGTCAGTTCAGCCAGGAAAAATGCTGGCTTTAAAAACTACAAGCGAACATGCACTTAATAATAATCATACCAATAATAAAAGCCTGTTTAGAAGATCATCTCTGTCTAAATTGTAGCTTTGCTGTTTACAACAGAACTCCAATTTCGTCTTCTACGGTCGTAACATAATTGATCCAGACCAATCAATATCTTACACGTCATCGGTCCAACGTACAGCCAATCAAATAGTGTGACGTCATCATTAGTCGCAGGCCCCCGAACAGCGAGTAATGATGGCGATGATTAATTAGTGCGTGTGCACGATTGCACAACAGTTCGGGCACAATTGCTGTAATCCGTGCGCACAGTTTAGTTTCACGGTTTAGTAACTCCCAATCTCAAGTTAGACAAAAACTGCTAAAACAAACATTACTTTGACTACCCTAACACTCAGCCAGACACTGTCAGCCCCTTTACCATTTCTGCAATAACAGCCAACCTTGTTTGGAACCCATAAAAAAAAGGACTGACATTCTGACAGATTGCAGTGTACCTCTCAATACCACTTCAACATCATTAAAATAAAGTGGTTTGTCTTCTGCAATTTTGCTTTTTTAAATTGAAAGTGACTATTCGCACGTAATCTTTGAAATACGTGCTGCCAGCCCTGGGGCCTCACTTATAAAACTTTGTGTAGGATTTGCGTCAGAAGTGGCGTACGGATGAAACATAGGACGTGCGTGCCTACGGATGTCGGTAATAATCGACGTGGAAATGGGAAATTGATCAGCGCAAATGTAATTTCTTGTTGCTTTCTGAATGGTTGAGACATACGCCATACATTGTTTTATCAAAAATAAAACAAACTAAAGGCATATGCATGAATACCATAATTCTGTAGCTAATGAAGAAATGTTTTACTATGAACACAACTTTCCCCAGTGGACAATTAATGCATCTCTCTCTATCTATCCATCTGTCTGTCTGTCTGTCTGTCTGTCTAATTGCACCTATATCTGCTCCGCCAGACGGACACATTGACCAGAATATCAGTTTTGTACATTATTTCGTTCTGCTGACTATATTATTTATGAGGATGAATTGCACAACATGCCAATATTGCAGAACATATTTCACTTTTCTTTTTGCAAATAAGTGTTCATTTGAATTTACGTACGCCTTCTTTGGTGCATACGCAACCTTTATAAATGAGGCCCCTGAACTTTAACCCTTCCACAGACCTAGGAAGGGTTAAAGTTAGGATTAAACGGTTAGGGTTAAACCACCAATTCCTGTTTCTGCAGCTCACTGCTCCTCCAGGGGATGGATCAAATGTGAAGAACACATTTCACAGACCTAGGTGCATGACCAACAACAAAATGCAACCTTGGACGCACTTAAAATACATCCGGGAAATGCGTATCTTGGCAGCACGTATTACGTGTGGCCAACATGATTTCCATCACTGTGGTGCTGGTTGCACGTAAATATGTGCGAATAACATCAACCCTTTAAATTATTTTTCATTGTCAGAATTGAGCTCCTGCCTTGCCTGCCTGCAATCTACTTCCTGGCTTACACCTGTGCAGCTGCCTTTATAATCTGCTCTACACCACATCTCTGAGAGATCGTCAGTCACAAGACAGCTCTCCTGTTTGGCCTGTCTGGCACATGGTTCTGTTTGTTCCAGCTCGGCCCAGCTCAGCCCTAACCCGCTCTGCCAGACCCAGCTCAGCGGACTCTGCCCGGCTTGATTTCTGCCCCTGTGTGTCACAAACTCCTGAAAGTTTGTGTTCCTTCTATCTCCCAAAAACCTGACAATCAGTTACATTTGGTGTTGCTTTATTATCAAATATAAAACTTCCACTTTCTAAGATTTGGAACTTTGCTTTCCTTTTTCATTTTTTAAGAAATATGTCCAAACAAACGTTTTCCTTCTTAATTTCTTATATTTTTTAAGTGAATTAACCTTTCTGTAAGCATTTTACGTTTTTTGATTCCTGCAATAATTTTCTTTAAATTTTCGCAGCTGGAGGCAGCTTGAGTGTTTCCAGCCGTGTTTACCATCAGCTGTTCTGGGCTCTGCAGATTATTCTGCTGACATTTAGCACTCAAATACAATTTCTGCAAGAGCCTTTTCTCTTTTAAATAGAAGTTGTTCTCACATTTTTTGCTCCCATGTAATCTTTTCAGGCAACAACTGAACATAAAGTTGTTCTACAAAAAAAAAACAAAAAAAAACAAAAAGGCTTTAGGTTTTTTTCTCCATGTCAAGTCAATTTAATTTGCCGAGGCTTTAATCAAAGCTGCTTCCTCTTGGGCCTTCATGGCGCCTACATTATGAAACAATAAATAAAAAGATGGATGACGGTTTCTGAAAGGAGAGTCTGCCTGTTGAGAAGCACTCACACTGCAGCGCAAAACAAACAAACACAGAAACCTTCTCTGAGGTTAAATAGATCTCTTTAGAGATACATTATTCATGTGCCCTTCAGTAGACATGGCTTTAAATTATAGCTGGAAAACATTCCTCTTGCCTCGCCTCTGCATGAATACATTGCCCTTTAAAGCATCAGCAGGCCTGGGCTGACACTAATGATTCCCGCAACACCTCCCCATAACCTGCTTCACAGAGTTCCTGCCTGAGTCGCACTTTCCGAGTCAGACGAGGGTCAACCTGGCAACAAAACACTCCACCAACGTTAGCGTATTCCTCACCTCTCAGAGCATCTTTGTCCCTCTTTTAATCACCTGGATTATTCAGTAAATGAACAACACCAGCTTCTGTTTCGGCTGCAGTATATATTAAATTAACTCCCTGAAACTGAAAGAGGGAGATTACAAATTTGAAGAGTTGGAACAGAAAACTGAGGGTGAAAAAAGGAAAAAAACAGACGGCAATTTGAGAGAGAATGAGGGAAAGGGTCTCCACCGAGAAGAAAATAGCTCACCGTGCAAGATAACAACAACTAGGAGGCGGTGGGAGCAGGTAATGGGAGGTGTGCCACGGGGCAAATGAGAGTCTTTAGAGGGAAAAGGCTTCATGAAATCCAGGGTAATGGGAGGGCTTTGGTAATACCAGGGGGGAAATGGGGGGCCTATGGAGGTGATTACAGAACACTGTAGCCCTTTCACAGAACCATCCCCAAACTAAAACAGGTGCAGCATCAGCGGAGAAGGCCCCAGGAAGACTGGTAGTGGATGTTCAAAGAAACTTTCAAAGAACAACTGAAACAAATTCAGCAAAAGCTGAGGCGTTGTGTTCACGTCAGAGAAGTGTGTGAAACACAAATGCAACAATTTCCATACACCTGGATTAGATGATCTCACTCACATTCTGGCCTAATTTGTTCTACTTCTTGCTAATATAACTCAATTTGTGGAAGTAACAAAAATGTGTGCATTAAATTCAGTTTTAATGAGCATCAGTCACAGAGCTGACTGGCTGTTTTTAGCCCTGGTAATACAGAAATGCTCTGAAAGATGAAAATGATTTCTAAAACATGCTTTATTTATTTTCAAGACTTCACGTTTACACAGAAAACAAATATGAAAAAGTTTGCGTAGTAATTCTGTACTAGTAGGTGCTGTGTGCAGCTACTCATGACAACATTTTGCTTACAATAGAATAGAATAGAATAAAACTTTATTGATCCCACAAAAGGGAAATGACCCTGTTACCATTTGAAAAATGGCAGATAGATAATAAATAACACTAAAAATACACCTAAAAATATTAACAAAAAAAATATTGTCCAGTGTATATAAAATACACAAAACGCAATACTGAATTCAAAAAATTATGCTTTTTTTGCATTTTTTAAAACCCGTTACGTTAATAATCAATAAATTAATTTTATTTCTTGGGCTAATTGTCAATTTGATGAGTAAAAAACAGATCTTGAATGAAATTCTTAAAAAAACATTTGAAATGGTTGTAAAGCCTGTAAAAACATCAGGGGGCTGTTTTCTGTTGTCTTTGATGAGTTTCTGAAGGTTTCAGGATCAATGTTGACTCAACTCTGAAAGTCCTTTTCCTTTGTGGGTTTGCTAAAACCCAGGAAGCCTCAGCAGGACAGTGAACCGTGTTTCATTGCAGAAATCCTTTGTCCTCTGTGACCTATCTCTCCTCAGGCCAGCGGGTGGTATTAAGCTCAGAGAATCCAAACCAAAGCCGGCCTCTGGTCTCAGACAACAAAAACATCAACATGATTTCAATAGTTCACCCCTCTGTAGGCCAACTAAAAGACAAAACAAAGAAAAAATGGAACTTAGAAATATCCGCTGCACAAAAACGAGTGATCAGCAGCTTGTTCAGCCATCATGAAAACAGCTAATATGAGAACACCACAAAGAAAGGCAGCAAGATGACAAATGGAGCATGAAGAGATGGTATTACAAAGCTCAGAGAGCGTCTGATGATGTGTTGCAAAACGTATTTGTGTACCAGTTCTGCTAAATGATGCAGGTGAAGTCTGCAGGTACCTCAGCATGTTCAGCCAATGGGAAATGAAGGAAACAGCTGCTCTGAAAACCTGTCAAACACAATTGATAATGTATGTTTATGACACATCCAGAGTGCTATAATTCTGCTGTGTCACAGCTGAAAACAGAATCAGGAGGAGTCTAGAAAAAAAACACCCAGTTATCATCCTTTGATACAGTTTTGTGATTTGATTCCAAAGACTAGAATAAACCCAGGCAAACTGAATTATACACTTTTTATATTATTACTCCTGGGAAAATCCATGTTTTGTGTTTGCTTTTGTTGAAGGAAAAACACTTATTGAATATTTGATATAGGGCTAAACTATTTTATATGAACCCATTTTGCATTAGATTCTTTTGAATTTTGTTCTTTTTTTCTCTTTTAAAAAATGTAAATAGTTTAATACTAGAAACAATTATCTATAATTAGGCTGTAGAAATGAGTATTTCATGGGACTACCATGGGGTGTTTTTGGCAGGATTACTCTCCTTAAAAGAGTAATTTGCTAAAAAAACAAAACAAAAGAAATTACCAGTTATTTATTCTTCTGCTATTAAAATGAGACAAAAACAGGTTTTCTTTCTGTGCTGAAGCGAGATATCAAGGAATTACCTTTCAAAACATTTGTTTAGACATTACCTTTTTATTCATAATAAAGTACATTTTCATAATTGTTCTAAAAAGCCACTCTTGACAGGAATTCAGTCTTTGATGTAACCCTGAAAGTCCCACTCCGAACAACTTTTGATCTATTTTCAAAGTGTTCCCATAATTATGATTATGATGCAGTTTTTAGCTAACAGAAAACTGCAGCGTGGCAGGGGTTTATTAGAAATTCACCTCTAAATTGTGGGTGGTACCATTGGCACAGCCCCCACTTCCTGTCACCTATCTGTTTACACTCTCTCCCACTAATTTAACCCTTGAGCTATCCTATGGGGTCAAGATGACCTTTGGCGTGTTCTCCCCACCATGACAAAGGTGGATAAAGGTGGAAAGATTTCATGTAATCCATGGACACCAGTGAAGATCACAAATCATTGAAGAAAAAAGGTTCAGAGCACTGTCTAGTGGGTCTAGATGACCCCACTCCCAATGTTAAAGTGCCTAGGGTTAGAGCCCCTAAGATTAAAACAAAACATAACAAAAATTGCCAGCTATGTTGGAGCTACCCGTACAGTTTTGAGCCAGATGCCCGTTTGGATGAGAAAAACAAAGATGTAGATGGATCTATTCCTCTACAAGTGGATGCATCAGAACGGAGTAGAGAAGGGAGCCACTGTACTACTAAAAAACTACATCACAAATAAGCTCTTTTTCAAACAGCAATTTTTTCTGCTTCTGATTCACAAAGATTTGAGTAAAGAAATACTCAGAGATACAGTTTTAATCTTGTTTTTTTACATATAAAAACACAAAAAACACGGTATAGATCATAGAGGGTCTTTCAAAATCTGAAATCTCGCAAAGGTTCATTCATTCTCTGTTAAAAGGCTTTAAAATACACTAACATAATCAGGGGTCATTAGTTCTGTTACAATCAACAAAATGTTAAATGCAGGATTAATTGTGTTTTTCTGAAAAAAGAAATCTGTTTGAGCCACAGCCTAAAGCTGAACATTGTTTTAATCCTAAATTAGTGTTTTACATGTTGTAAGATGTAAAATCTTTGAGATTGGTGGCTCAATGGTAAAACTGCTGCTAAAATCCTGACTCTTATTATGAAATTATTTTAGCGGTTTCAGCCAAATGTATCAAAGTCTTGAAGTCTAATCAACAGAAAGCATTTCCCCTTTGGTCAAACTTTTGTTTGACCATAGAAACAGACCATCTACTGTCTCATTTATGATGGTACAGTGCCTTTTTTCTTTCTTTGTTTAGAGTGGAACAGTAAAAATATCTAATGACAAATGCTGAAATTATTTGTTGCAAACATTAGCTTTTTTTTTGCCTGTTCACAGATCACAGCATTTGTGGCAAATAACTTAGAGTGTTACCCACAAAGCCATCCTCAGTGAACCAACAAATCAACCAAAAACAACTCATAACAAGTAGGGCTGGGTTGATAACATCAGTTCATGGATCTGATTCCATCCAAGCTTAATAAATCAATGATCGATCCATAAAAGTAGAGATCAACCTTTTCCTTTCCGGTGACCTAATGCATAACAACATTCATTCATCATTTTAACCGTTTTGTCCCTTTCGGGGTTGCTGGAGCCTATCCCAGCCACTTGTGGGAAAGGCAGGTACACCAGGACAGGTCACCCCGTCTGTCGCAGGGCCACAATAAAACACCCAGACACACTCACGCCTAGGGACAATTTTAGAGTAACCAGTTAACCTATGAAGCATGTTTTAGGAAGCCGGAGAAAACCCACAGCTGCACGGGGAGAACACGCAAACTCCACATGTTCTGTTTCAGGCCCCCCAGCTGGGACTTCAACCGGGGGCCTTCTTGCTGTGAGGCAAGAGCTCTAACCACTGCACCACCGTGCATAACAGCAGAAAAGCCAAAGTCCACTATCTCAATGCTAACGAATACCGGTGATGGAATCTCCAATACTAAAACCTGGTGGACCTGAACATACATTGCTGACTAAAAGCACAGATTCAGAAACTCACAGTCATAATTTTCCAAACCCTTTGGAAAAAAACTTTCATTTTGTGACAAATTTATAATTCTTCTTTAAAAAAAAGGTTATTTTGGAATTCAAAAAGGTTCTAGAAACATCTGACTTAAAACAGCACACTTTCAACGATGTTGGAAAGCTCTTCACGTTGTGATGGTCTGCATCAAAATCAGGCTGCAGTTCTCAGCAGAGAGCTCATCAGACGGACCTGCAGAGGAAGCGCTCAGCAGGCTCTGAAAACCCATCCAGACGCAGAACATCTCCACAATCAGTCACTTTCACCGAGGCAACGCTCAAGCTTAGACTTCATCTTTTTCTCTAAACTTCTGCATCAAGCTAAAACTTCTCAAGTCAACTAAAAGCAAAGATAAACACCGCCGCTGAAACGTCGCCGGCAGGAATTTCTGACTGATCATCCTTCTTCAGGCTTCCTATAAACACACTTTCAAAAACCCATGAAGCACACAGTGCAGCCCAGACATGTGACACAGCTCAGCTTCTGAGCACTGAATATATTTTCATGCTCCTCTTAAATAATCCTTCTTTACATTCAAACTGAAATTGCTATACCTTGTGCTAATCTGGCAAATGTTAAGTCTAATTTTCCTTTTTTAAATTTCTAATCCTTTAATTTGCAAAATACAAACAACCTGACTTCTCCCCTGTGCCTGTGCCTGATAACATTTACAACTCCAAGAGCAGTTCCCTGCATAACAGACCGAGTTTAAAGAATGCTTCAAATCACCTTAAAGCATAGAAAGGTTGGTTAGCTCTGCTTCTCACCTTCTGAATTCACAGCTTCAGCTTAAAGCTATTTTTACTTCTGCAGAAGAATCTTTGCAGCTGTCTTTGTCTGATGCTACGTACACCAGGCTTAGAAATGCACACTCATGCGACAACTTCCAATGATAAGCATGTGAATGTGCACGTTTACATAGATGTCCGTACGTGCACCTGTTGGGCTTCTGCCTTCAAAAATTATTGCGTTCACACATCGCTACACAAGATTTTGAGTCAGTTTTCGGGCTCTACATACAAAATGCGTGGCAAGTGAACTTGCGTTGAAAGTGAATCCATAAGCGGAGCTGCATCCTTCAGCCAACATTGGCCTCTGCTGACCCGTGGACCGGATGATTGCCCTTCACGCTGGACTGCAGATCTGGCCTCATCAGAGGAGGGCGCTGCAGCACCACAGATCCTTCCTAGAGATGGAGGACGGGGATAAACAGCTTTAATATGGAGCGGGCTGTCAGCGATCTGCATATTCTCCAAAAGGAATGTCCTGAGAGCTGGGAGGCTTTGATAAAAGTAATAACACATATATATTCTAAGCTTCAGATTTATTCATGAAACCTGCAAACATATTTCCATGGCGGTGTGAATAATCTGTGACAGGCTCAGGGGAGTGTTTGTTGTTGATACAGCTCCTCTGTTAGGAGAGCGCTGGAATACAGACACTCCCTGGGCAGCAGATTTATAGTCACACCACAAAAACAGGTGACAAAGAGAAACCTGGACTCTTGATGTGAAGTGACATTATTGGCTGTCTCTTCTGAGTGAAAATCCGATCAAAGAAATAAAAATGTGATGAGCTTTTACGTTTTTACATCTTATAACACCTCAGGGGGGGAAAAGGTGTATAAAAACACATTTGGATGATTGTTTTACTATTTCTTGACAATATTTTAGATCATAACTCATGTACATGTATGTGTCAGTCCACATACAGCTATCAAAGACTAGACTGTACATGTCATTGTCATGTATAAAAGTTTAAATCAATTATTTACAGTGCGGTAGAAAATTATTTGTCACAAATTCTCCGAGTTGTTTCGTTTAAAAAAGACGAGAAGTCTTTACTGTTATTTATAGATTACAGAATGTTAAGAGCATCCAGGAGATAACATTATTTGATTTTTAAAGACTTTATTTGTGTAAGTATTTATCTCGTACAAACAAACAACATTCTGGTCATCACAGACCTGTAACTTCTTCTACATGATGTTCTTCTATCCTCTGTTAGAACAGGTTAATTGTTTAAAGACACCTGTCCACAGCCTGAATCAGTCAGACTGCAACCTCTCAACCAAGACCAAGGAGCTGTCAAAGGACAGCTCACATTCACACTCTCACATGCATCTCTATTATCTAGGGAAAATAGAGATACCAATTAACCTATAAAGCAGGTCTTTGGAAGGTGGGAGGAAACCAGAGGGCTCTGAAAAAAAACACACATGCACGAGGATAACACACAAACTCTGCAGCAGGATAGGAACCACTGCCTTCTCACTGTATGGTTAGAGCCCTAACCACTAACCACCATACAGCACTCATAAGTTCTCACATAAGATAGGATATTTTTGTTTGCTGCAATAAATACTTTCTGAAACACAAGTCACAGCAGATCTAATGTCATCCATCCAGCCACCAAATCCCTTTCGAATCCGAATCACTGTGATCCCTTTCGGTGTCACAGTGTTGCTGGAGCCTATTCTAGCTACTTTTGGGCGGTACGGTGTGATTGCAATGACAATGCAATAAAAACATGATCCTGTACAGTATCATTCATACAGAAACAAGCAAGAAAACTCTTTTAGTAGGACACATAAACCTGTTCTTAAACTATATTTTCAGAGACAAATCAATACCACACAAACTAAAATTCCTTTTCAATTAAAAGCTTTGCATTGAGAATGCTGCTTGGTTATTTAGAGGAACTCTCATTAATCAGCTACACAGACTTTATTCTGGGAAGCTTCCGGTTGAAGGACTATAGTCAGCAGGATGTCTGTGGTTTCTTTTGTCTCTAAATGTGAGAAAAATAAGACAGATGAAAACAAATTCAGGGTTAAACCTTGTGTTATCCTATGACACCCCCCCCCCCCCCCTTCCATTGGCGTGTTCTCCCTACCATGACAAAGGTGGATAAAGGTGGAAAGATTTCATGTAATCCATGGACACCAGTGAAGATCACAAATCATTGAAGATAAAAGGTTAAGAGCACTGTCTAGTGGGTCTAGATGACCCAAGTCCCAATGTTAAAGAGCCTAGGATAGAACAAGGGTTACAGAGCAGCAGAAGGGTGGTTTACATCAAAGCAGTCATGCTGGAACTGTGGTGAAATAGTCTCACACAGTGCAACACTGCCCCCTATTGGAAGAACTGTGGCACTGCGGAGAGTTTAAAAAGCCTTTCTGAACCATGGGAACTTTCAGAGCACCTGAAAGGAACAAGGCCTCGTCCATCTCCAGTCCTCAGGCCCTGACTGGGTTAAGCGCACAAATCCTAGAGCTTGTTGCCCTACGAGCTGTAACCAGGCGAATGGGACAGTCCAGGTCTTTAGCATAAAGGGTCTTTTGGTGCGTCGTCAAAGCCTCCAGGAAGCCCTTCAGAGGGCCCTGCAGATGGACAGCCAGTGAAAAGAAATCTGTGTGTGTGTGTGTTTGTGTGCTGCACAAACACACTAAGTGCAAAGTTAAAAAAAGAAACAAGGTAATACAGTGAAAGAGTTAGTAAAATTAGGTACGCAGATCATAAGTTTTTCTAAGCTTATGCTAAAAAGTTTGTAATTGAATAAGTGATTTTTTACTCCCACATGATCCAACAGTCTGTCCTCGTGCTCAAACAAACGGCACTGACTGACAGTCTCGTTTCTCAGAAGTTTTTCTTTAGTGATAAAGAAACGGTGAAAAATCTTTTTGGTTCCATATCGACACTTTTTGAACAATGTTAAGAATAACGAAACGTATGTGTGTACCATTACACACCAAAAAGAACTTTGATGAGTCCATGAAAAATGCTTTGAATTATTATTAAAATGCCATAAAGAAAGTGACCATTCGCAAGTAATTTTCCAAATACGTGCAGCCAGGCTGGCTGAACCTTTTTCTTCGTCGTATGGACGCAGAGGAAGGGTTAAGTTTAGGATTACTGGTTACGGTTAAGCTGCGGTCACACTGAACACAATTTGCGCGGCAGAGGCTGTCAGTTTTAATGTTAAGTCAACGGCACCGACACGATCTGAGGTCCAGCGGCATGATTAGAGCGGCAATGTGCGGCACAAAGGTCTGGCTGCAGAGCCATTTCAGCAGTGTCGTGTGATTTGGTACCCATTTGAACCAAGCCACAGGACCATCTTTCTCAGTGAAAGCCTTCCAGCCCACCAGAGACTCCACCAGCAGGTGAAGGAGGTGGAGCCTCCGGAACAAAAGGAGGAGCCTGTACTTGTGAGACTGAAACAGAAAGAACAGATTGTAAATAAAAAGATAAATGTGGGACTCAGATGTCCTCAGACAACAGAATGTGAATGGGTGAAGTTCTGACAGCTAGAAGAGGTTGGTTAGATGAAAAGTGAATATATGACATTTAACGAAAGACAGATGCTGAAAGCAGAAAGAAGTGACTGCAATAGGAGAGAGGAGAGGGTTGGTGTTCAGCTGCAGATCATCTAGTTACTAGATAATCCGAACTACTAGATGATTCTAGTAGTTCGGATGAAGCTGACGTTGGTGGTCAGTGAGAACCAGCACTTCCACCCAGGCAAAGTTTGAACCAAACACAATCTTAATATTCTGTTTTCAGTTCATCTCCCATCCCATAATTATTGTCAAATAGAAAGAAAAACAGCTGTTAGCATCAGTTGATACATCAATGTGTCCAACGTGACATATGATACTTTATGTCAGCTGACCAGCTCTTCATCTGTGGTTTAGGCTGAAGGAGCAGATGTGGAGGAGGCCACCATGATACCACTGAACACATGAAGGGATCGACACTCCACTCTGATGGTTCTTTTGGAACGTAGCTGGAAATGCAGCCTTGCCCACGAGTTTCTTCCCTTTCTGCTGCATTTCCACCACAGACAGAGAACGCTGCCCAGAGACTACAGGCCAGGGGGGTCAAACTCATTTTCACTGAGGGCCACATCAGTATAGCGGCTGTCCTCAAAGGGCCAGATATAACTTATACATGTAACTAAATGTAATGAAAAATAGATGTAACTACTCCTGAATGTTAAATAATTCATTATTTATTTATTATAACTTTTTAAAGTGACAATTACAGTTGCATGGAAATCACACGTTTGCTTGTTACTTTAGCATAAATCCTTTTACATTTGATTCTGTCAGGTTAGGTCATATGGACAGTGTTTAAGTCCTAATGTATAGTTGACCAATCCAATATTTCAAGTCAGATTCCCCTTACATATAAATAAATACACACCAATTTTTATTTTTATTTTAAGAAATTAAAAACTATTATGTTTTCGCAGACCACATAAAATGACATGGAGGGCCACATTTGGCCCGCGGGCCTTGAGTTTGACACACGTGCTATAGGCCATGAATCTGAAAAAAAAATGCATGCACGAGGAGAACATGCAACCTCCACACAGAAAGGTCTCAGCTGGGATTCTAGCCGGGACCCTCTCGTGAGGTAAGAGCGCTAACCCCTACGCCACTGCGCAGACCACAACAGCAAGGGGATTTGAGTATTTAAAGTCCACATCAGTAAATGATGTAAATGATGAATGGCCACCCCTACCCACAAGGCACTGCATGATAGTCATGTGGTCAGTCTATCTGTATACGAACTCAGTGGGTATCTAGGAGTATAACGATTCGTTTTAACAATGATCATAATTTGTGGTTTCCAATACAATTCATAATATCCTCTTGTTTATTTTGAATAATCTGATTTGATCCGATTCACTGATCTAATATCGATCCAGGACATCTTTAGCCAAAAATTCAACCAGTGCAAAGTTTTCCCGATATTGTCTTGCAAGATAATCAAGTGTGAATAAATATATACATAAAAACAAACAAGTAGGCAAGAATTAATGGCAAATCCATTCACATTGTGTTTCCATACAGTGGACTGTATTGATGGGGTGATCATTTTTTGCTGCCATCATGTGTGTCCTGTCCACTGTGATGCACTTGGTCGTTTTTACATTACAGTAAAATGAACCTACCGTGACTCAATCCAAATGGTATTTGCCAGTGCTGCTTATCAATGTATCTCATTTTGAAGCCATTTTAATGGGTATAAGTCAATTCGATTTGATTCAATCACAGAATCTTTCTTCAGCAACACGTTTAAAAACAGACAGACTGCCAAGAGACGCGGAGATGTCAACAAGCAGATTGCTTCTTTGGCTCATTGATATTTCCTGAATTGTAATGGTCACCCTGCAGCCAATCAAAATGGAGCATTCATTCAAAATTATAACTGCTAAGTCTCGATCATTCTTTCCTCGGGCGAATTATCAGCAGCCTCTTCTCAGCCAAATGTTGACCTGACAAAGTTGGTGTGGCTTTGAAAAATCTCTGACTTTAACTGTTTTTAATTTACATTTAATACAATTTTTTTCTGATTTAAATCCAGATATTAATTAGTATTGTTATGCTATGAATTAAGCATTTACTGTATTAGTCAGAAATGCTTAAACATATCTGATTTATACATGATAAAATGCTATGTGAGTGTCCAATCAGCAAATAAAATGCTCACATAACACAGTTGTGTTAACAGTAAATTGTCCTTTTGAACCCATTTTCAGGTTTGGGTGTCCTAACAGTCCCCATTGTTGTGTTGCTTTTTTGTAGAGCCTTTTACACGAGGTGGTCCCACAACTCTCCTACTATTACAATCAAATTAGAAATAAATACTGTAAAATATTCAAAGCAATGATGAAAGAAAATCCAAACGTTTAAAAATTAAATTTAGTTTATAAACTAAGTGTGACAATAAATCTTATTTTGCTTCTTTAGCATTCTTTTTTTACCAACATCTGGTCGTCAAAGAAGTTGTGCGACCTGATTTTCTCTAGCATGCCATTCTTAACTCCTTGGAAATAAGGAGAAATTCCTATTTGAGGATGTCATTTTTTTTAGCTGCAATAGTTGAAGAAATGTAGAGGGAAGAAGCTGCAACGGTTGTGGAATGACTGACAGGTGGCCTGTCTCTGAGCACAGCTCCACAGCATGCTGAAGCTGTGTAGAATACTGAAGTTTGTCAGCATATGACATCGTTTTTGCTCAGGGAACAGAGTCGCTAAAGGAAGAGGAATTGTTGTTGAAAACATGCAGCTGGATGGACGCCTGCAGAGACAGAGCGGATGAAAGCCGCAGCTCAGGCTGCAGAATTTCATTTAAAAATGTAATTAGAGGTAGTTTCAGCTGATTACTTTTATTCTCGACATAAAACGAATCAGTATAAATAACCTCCATACCACTATTCATATCAGATTTGAATTATACATTTCTGAGACCCCTATCCCAGTAGCTTGATCAAAACTTTCCTTTGAGATCCACTCCATTAAAAATTGGGTTTTTAACATATTTCAACATATGTAGCCTTTTTCTCATGATGTACATGTATAAAATAATTTATAATAAGTACTGTTATTAGAAAAATGGCGTGAAATAAAACTCTAAACAGATTTTCTTTACTGGATTTCTACTTTTCTTTATCTAAAGGCATACATCTTCTGTTCCTCTTTAACCGATGTGCTGTTCTGCTGAAGGCGCTTTAAATATTCATTATAACAGCACTAAATAACTGGAGAAGAGTTTTAATTTGCACAAAATCAGGCCCATATTCATGCTTTCAATGAGCTGTCTTAGCTCCAGGTATATGTTCATTACCAGCTCTCTCTTTCATGATAGATTACTTTAGGTTTTGCTCACAAAGACAAATCAACTTCCCTTCAGGGTGTACTTTTATACAAATACTAACAAAATCACTTCCAAATAAATGTGTCTTTTATTGCAGCAATAAGCTTGAAGTAATCTCTCCCGCCTCCCTGTCCTTTGTTTTTTCCTGCAATTACACAGAATCATCTTTCCACACGACAAATCATTCACAGGTGATTTCTCGTTTGTCTCGAGGGGAGAAATGATTGTTAGATGACATAGAATTACGCTTTGATGGAGCTCTACATTCTCTGCAGAACCCAGACGTCCCTCTTGCTGGAAGATGTTTACATTTCTCCAAAATGTTTGTTACCCAGAGACTCAAAACTCATCTGGAATGCAATCAATCACAATGAAAGCTGAGCAGAGGAAAGACAAGAAACAAATAAGTTCACTGTCTTCAGACTTCCACGCCTAATCTGAGGAGACTTCACTGCAAAGAAGCTCCACAAACTCAATGCTATCACATTCCTGTGAGCCCCACTGAAGATGAAGGCTTAACAGAAGGACTGCAGTCCTGCAGTTTGTGCTTTTGTTCATTTTGATTGCCTTTTTAAATTGAAAACTCTATTTTGCTCATTATTGCTCCACATTGTCCCATCGTATGGTCTGTTGTACAATAGTTCCCAGAGGTCTTTTAAGGAGCCTCATGCAAAATCAGCCTCATGCAAAATCAACTTGAACGAGTGTGTCTTCCTATTGTGACATCACACAGGGGGGAACAGCCCCTTCCAGGAAGAGTCTGCCAGCACCGCCCCCAGGCTAACACACACCCACTTTCTTCACGGAACTAGCATTGATCAGATAAAAGCTTTCCTTTTGTACGCACAATGTGCACATCCATGTTTGCCAAAGTTCGGATGTTGTTTGTTTTCATGGCTGAGGTGCAGACATGCTGCTGAGGCCGCCCATCTCATGACATCATAGTGTCTGCAGAGTGGCAGTAGCTCATTAGAAATTCGCCTTTAAATGGGGGGAAGGACCTCGCCCTCCCCTTCCCCTTCCTGTAGCTGAGAGCTCTCTGTTTACACGTTCTCCTGCTATCTTACAGCCCCTAAAACCCCAACCTAACATGACCGGTGCAACAAAAATGGTGAGCAATAGTGGAGCCATCCAGCCGTACAGTGTAACCCTTGTTCTATCCTAGGCTCTTTAACATTGGGAGTTGGGTCATCTAGACCCACTAGACAGTGCTCTGAACCTTTTTTCTTCAATGATTTGTGATCTTCACTGGTGTCCATGGATTACATGAAATCTTTCCACCTTTATCCACTTTTGTCATGGTGGGGAGAACATGTCAATATAAGGGGGGGGGTCATCTAAGATAGCACAAGGGTTACACCTAGTGCCAGCTCAGATGAGGAAATGCTGTTCCTCAGCATGAATCCTTGTTACTTAGTAGTTTTATTTCCTGACTCTGCAGCTTTATCAAACATACCTGCTTTAAATCATGAAGGTTCCTGAAGTTAGCTGCTGAGAAAATGGCTTTAAATCACAGTCTGACTTCATGTTGTAACATCCTAAGTGTTCATAGCAGCAGTGTAATGATTAGTGTTCCCAACAGAGCGAGGGAATCACCGGCACAGTGTGAGGGATTACACTGAAACCTCTGATCTAATCTGCTGCTTATCTTTAGAAAGAAACTCAAATTCAGATAAATCAGCCTTTTTGGAATAAACCAGACATCTGATATTGATAGTTCTTTTTTTTTTCTTTTTGTGGTGCATTGAGCAACTTCAGTGGTAAATTGTAAATAATCCATTAAATAATATTTTTATCATTTTCATTAATTTAACACAAAGGTGGGCTGACTTTTTGACTTGTGAGCCTCAAAGGGTTTTAAAATTTGACAGAAGGGCTGGACCTGGAGTGGATGTGTGGCGTGTTTTGGTAACCCACCTTATAGGAAAAAGAAATAACATGGAATCTGGACAAAAACATGCTGGAATTTTAATCAAAGATAAATGTATGTATTTTAAAACAGTTTTCAAAACTGGGGCGTTTGCTCTTATTTTAGTACAAATTGCATTGATGGGTTGATGTCACTCAGGGAAAAGTACTCAAGTAGAAAAATGCTGCGTGTTCGTGGTGTTAAATGTTTGGGAAACGAGCGTTTGAAAAAACACAAATCTTCCAACACTACATGAATACAGAATAACTTTCTGCACCTAAACAAAGGTCAATTTACTTGTAGAGCGCCATCTATGGGGAGACATGGATTACATGAAATCTTTCCTCCTTTATCCACCTTTGTCATGGTAGGGAGAACACGTCAATGTAAGGGGGGGTCATCTAAGATAGCAGGGGGGTTACGGAGTACAAATATAATTTACTCCAGTTTGGCAGACCAGATTAAATAGTTTAATGGGCCGCAGTTTGCCCACCTCTAAACTAACATGCACATTAGAAAAAGCTGTTTTCTCCACAGCTGTTTATTCGCTTAACTCACTTGATCACACACACAGTAACTAAACACTCACAAACTCACCAAGTGCATCATTATTAGTGTGTAACTGTTCCTAAATTATCCTGTGTACAGTTTCCACATGACAGTGATGCATCATGGTCTACATTATCCTAATGGTATAATTGTCAGTGCACACATAACTCCTTCTTTGTTTACGTTCCTGTTTTCATGCTTTATCATTATCTTCTGTTAGCATCACTAAATTCATATGCACTGATCTTATTTACCTTCTTCTGTATACTATCATTTACACCGTTTCTGTATATTATTTATAGTTATATCTCTAAAATATTCATTTAACCCTTGTGCTATCTTAGATGACCCCCCCCCCTTACATTGACGTGTTCTCCCCACCATGACAAAGGTGGATAAAGGTGGAAAGATTTCATGTAATCCATGGACACCAGTGAAGATCACAAATCATTGAAGAAAAAAGGTTCAGAGCACTGTCTAGTGGGTCTAGATGACCCAACTCCCAATGGTAAAGTGCCTAGGATAGAACAAGGGTTACATAACTATGCAATGTAAATATGCGGTCCTAGATGGATTCCAAATGTATTTTGTCGCCTTGTATTTACACGTGCAGAAACAATTAAGTTAAATCTAACCACAAACTGTTACCACAATTTTTGTTTAAGTGTAAACATTTCTTCTGTTCTGTGTATTATTTATTGTATTATTTATTTCTGAATGTCGTGTTGGTGCCACAGAAATGAAATTTCCCCATTGTGGGATTAATAAAGTCATCTATCTATCTATCTATTTTTATTTAGTCTTTGTGTTGTTATGAAGTAAGAGTTCTGTCTGTTGTGTTGGTTCTTTTTGTCTATCCAGGTCAGGGGTCTGCAACCTGAGCCTCCATAGTCACATGCGGCTCCTTTATCTCTCCGTTGTGGCTCTTTGACTTACTATTAGTTTATTAGTCTATTCGAATTACTAACAGTTTAAATAAATAATGGGTTTGTAGTTTTGGTCAATTTGTTTAAGTTTTGTGTTTAGTCAGAGACGTTTGTCATTAAAATAGGTTTAAAGCACGTATTCTTATATTCTGCTGAACATCAGTGTCTAGTTGCTGCTCAGAAGCAAAGTTCTTTAAGTATATAAATGCATTTACATCTTAAAATATATTGTATCTTTATTAATCCCAAAGGAATTAATAGATGTATAGATTTTTTAAAAATACTAAACCAATATTTTCATGTTTATATTTGATAGTAAAATGAGAAAAAGGATATTGAAAGAAAACGTCAAGTTTGATTTTTTTAATGCATATTTAATTTAAGTAAACTTGCTGCAGCAAGAGGATCTGATTTGCCACAGGGTGTATTTTATTTTAAAAAAGAACTTGTATGTGCTGCCATCAAAATTAAATAAAATTGGTTAATGTATAAAAATATGACAGCTATATTTCAATCCTTGTATATATATATCAAAGCAACATTTTATGGCTAAATGGCGTTGGACTCACGTTTCTCCTCTTCCGCCCACTCACAGCTATTTGGTGGTTCTGAGGCTTTTGGCCGTGATGCATTTACTGGGTCTACTGTGAAGCTGTGGTTGTGGAGCAGTACGGGTGTCCCACCGCTTTGTTTTTCTTCTTCCGGTTTGTTCAGGAGTTCAGACAGGCAGGTTTGACTGTCATTTATTTTCCTTTTTGTTTGTGGCAGATCATGTAGATCATTTGACATTTAAGTTAATTCTGTTCGTTTGTCCCGTGTTTACCCTGAGCTCACACTGCAAAAACAGGCTCCAAAGAAATAAGTCAAAAACACTTCAAATTTGAAAAATTTGCGTTTAAAAAATGGGTTCAGAAAAATCGTCTTACCAAGAAATTAAAAAAAAAAAAAAATAATAATCTAGTCACCAAGACATGTTTTCTCAAACTATTATTCTGCAATTGAATGTTTTTCACTAGAATATTGTTTTTCTCATAAGACAGAAAATTTTCTGAAAACAAGATTCTATTTTCTTATAAAAGATTCCGTTTTGGTGAATTTTGTGAATGCTTCCCTTTTCTCTTAACCTTACACCTGGGACAATAAATCATTTTATTCTAAAGTCAATGGTTCTGTCAGCTTTTAAATGTATTTTGGTGGTTTTAAAGTGATTTGGCTGTTTGGTCTTTTTTTACCATGTCTTGTCCCACTTGACAATAAGACAATATGACATAACAGACATTAGTTTAAAAATGTCACTTGTGAAAGTTTTTGCCCTATCACAGAAACGTGTTTGGGTTTAACTGCATTTAGTCACAGCAGAGAAACGCCATCAGACTGAGAAGAGGTCATGCAGGGACAGTCTATACATTTGGTGATTTTACACTGGATGACATTTAAGACGGGATTCACACCCACGTCAAATCTCACTGCTCAGAGTGAAGAGCAGCTGCTAACCCTGATTAATGCTGGTTCCATTTTTCAGACAGAAAGACGAGGAAGTCAGACGTTCTGTTTATTACAGCAACTTTAACAGTCCCTCCAACAGCAGAAACTTTGGTGCATAGTTAAAGAAAACTTCACAGCTTATAGACCGAGTGTAAACAACATTGTGACAAGCATCAGTTTGCTACAGTCATTTTCCAGGAGTGTGTGGAAGTAGTTTTAAGCTTGTGTTAATACATTTTTATCTATATCCAAACTGTAACAGGTCAAACTTTCTTTTTCCCAAAAAGCTTGGTCTTTTTTTTAAACATCAAATAGTCAACATTTCCTCAAAAAGAAATGTTGCTGAAAGGATTTCACAGTTAAACGTGACAGGCTAATTCTTTATGTCAGACCTGAGGTAAACTAACTGACAAACTAAAGACCGTGAAAAAGGAAACACACAACTGTTCCTTTACAAATTCCTCAGAACTGTAAAGGAAAAAGGCACAAACGTGTTTTGATCTTTGGCTTTCAGGTCCAACATGCAGACCTCCTCACCCGCCGTCTGATCCAGGAGAAACCCTGAGAATGAAATACAGAGTTGATCACATTTACCTCCACACAAACTGGAAAACGGAGACAACATGAGAGAAAAGAAAAAACAGTGTTTCAAGGGAACATTTTTGAGTCAAACTAAATTATATTCCTTCAGTCTGTCAAAAAACTTACAAATCTTTGAATAATAAAAGACCAATTCCCATCTTTACTCAAAAAGCTGATGTGCATAACACGACCCATCTTCAATACTCCAACCGAGGGAAGGAGGTTGTTCCCCAAAATCTCACAATACATGCCCCCGTCATCCTCTCCTTAACACAGTGCAGTTGTCCTGTCCCATGTGCGAAAAACACCACCATAGCATGACGCTACCACCCCCATGCTTCAAAGTAGGGATGGTGCAAATCATTCTTCTTCCTCCAAACACTGCAAATGGAATTAAGACCAAAAATTTCTATTTTGGTCTCATCTGACCACATGACTTTCTCCCTCTGGATCGTCCAAATGGTCATTGGCAAACTTTAGATGGACATGTGCTGGTTTAAGCAGGGGAACCTTCCATGCCATGCATCATTTCAAACCATGAAGTCTTCTAGCGGCTGGGTAGCTCAGTTCAAAAGGCTATCATGCAGGAAACCAGGGTTCGATTCCCGGAGGGGAATGAACATGGGCAATTACCATATCAAGGGAGAGCAATTAACATCACCCAGTGGGGGCCCTTGGGCAAGACCCTTAACGCTACTGCCTCCCGAAGGCGGTTCGGCTGCAGCTCACCGCTCTCCCAGGGGATGGGTCAAATGTGGAGAACAAATTTCCCATTGTGGGATAAATACAGTAAAATATTTTTATATATTTAGTGTATACCAACAGTGACCTTGGAAACGGTGGTCTTTCCAGGTCATTGACACGTGATTCGTACGTCATATTCGCGTCTGCGGTCAAAGTTTTTCTGGGCTTGCCACATCATGGAAAACATTGATGATGTCGAGCGAGTAGCTTGGGTTTCTGTGTTCGGGAAAGCTCTCCAGAGGCACGGGCACGCACGGCGCCTCGTCTGGGTTCACCAGTTCCTTCAGTCTCTCCCGCTGTACTTCACTCCTGCACCGGGAGCTTGACGGCTTTTTCAAACGTTACTTCCATTTGTCTGTGGCCCAGTTTGAGCATCAACCCGGGAGGGGAAAATAAACTCACTGCCCATGACACACAAATGGAATCCAGTGTGAATGAAGCATTAGGATCATTGAGACCACGAGGTGCATGCAGCCTCGGTCCAAAAGGGGGTTGACAGTCATGTTTAGCTTCTTCCATTTTCTAATTATTGCTCCAACAGAGGATCTGTTTTCAACAAGCAGCTTGGTAATTGCCCCATAGCTCTGTTCCAGCCGTGTGGAGGTCTACAATTTTGTCTCTGGTATCTTTGGACAGCGCTTTGGTCTTTGCAATGTTTGTAGTTGCAGTCTTACTGTTTGTATGTGGAGGACAAGTGTCTTTATGCAGCTGATGAGCTCAAACAGGTGCTTCTACCTTAGGATCTTAGGTGGAGGGGAGGGAAGCTTTTTAAAGGTGGACCAACTGCCTTTCAGAGGGTCAAATTTCTAGTTGTTAGACAGGGGTTTGCAGCAAAAAAATCCGTCAATGTGATTTGTTTTCTTTTTTGATCATGTCTGTCACAGTGGACATCCACCTAAGATGAAAATGTCAGATCCCCTCCTTGATTTTCAGGGAATCCAAACACTTATTTGCTTCACTCAACGTGACTTAAAAATAGTTATAAACAACACAACTTATTGATATGGAAATGTGTGGATGTTACTCACACTGATGCAATCAGGTAATTGTCTAGCTGGAGGACTTTTTCTTTTTCTGAAAATGAAAAAATGTGGAAAAACTATTTAAAAACATCAAACAAAAATACAATCAGTCAAACAAACCATAATATGAGTTGAATTTGGTTTAGATGTCTTGTATTTTATGTTCCTTTTTTTTGTTTTTAGAAAACATCTTACAGCAGAAACAGCAGGAGTGAGAGAGTCTGCATCCAGACTTGCATCCTCCAGTCCGGCCTTCAGGCTGCGCTTCTCTGAAGAAAAGTTCAAGAATTCATGTAACTTTTTGGAAAACTTTTCTGTTTGTTTTTTATCTAAATCAACCGGTGAGAAAGAGTCAAACTGTAAAGCCTGCTGGACCCCACAGGAAAACCTAAAAAACTTACTTCTTTTCTTAGACAGTGGAGGCTGACTCATCTCAACAGAACCTGGACTTTTATTTGCGTTTTCATCCTCATCCTTCTTTTTCTTCTTTTTCTTCTTTTTTTTCTCTCCATTTGAAAGAAGACACAAGTCTTCCTCAGGAAATTCTTCCTCCGCTCGGTTTTTAGCCCTCATTTTCATGGATTTCTTCTCTTTGGCTGGAGGCTCGTTTTCCTTTAAGGAACTTTCTTCCTGTTCCGTAATGATCTTCATCTTCTTCCTCCTCCTCTTTGGTGGTTTGATCTCTGTCTCGTGTTCAGTCTGGGCTCCTTTGACTGGATTCATCTGAGTCTTCTCATCCACAGTTTCTTTGTTTTGTCTGAAAAATGTGTTTTTATTGAGAAATGGACATTAAAAAAAAAGTTTTAAAAAGTAAATATTGTTCTATATCAAAAAAAATTTGTTTTTTTTTCTACTTTTGTTAAACCTGCATTTATAAAAATACCTAATAAAAGCTGCCCCAATTTTTCGGATCTACATTCTGTGTTTATGTTTGTGTACATTGAAAATTGTGCAACAGAAAGAAACTAAACCAGTGACCATTTTAGTGCATCTTCTAGAAGATTTCACGAGTTTCTGCATTTTAGTCGCAGAAACTGTAGCTCATTTAAACAAAAATGCTGTTACAACCATAAAGAAAAAGTGAAAGCTGCGTTTTATGGTGGCAGGCGGTACGCGTTGCCCCCCTTTGACCCGTCCTCACGGGCTGAGCTGCTGCTAAACGCCCCTCACTCTCCCCATCTTCCCAAGTCACCCTGCTCAGCACTGCAAAGTCATTTGTTTCAAATGGTGGCTTTTTATCTCTACAGCAACCATTTTATCTTTTTGGGTCGTCTGGGGCTGCTGTAAACGTCTATGGAGGTTTTAGAAGTGTCTGCAAAAGCAAATATTTGGATTTCCTTGGCAACAAAGGTTTCATTGAACCAAGTCCACAATCCTAATTTAGTTGTACGCTATAACGTTTCGTTCAGCTTGAGCCAGGGATTCGTGTATTAAACTTTCACAATATTCCAATAAAAAAACTGCGAGCAACAGGGAAACCCCACTCTTGCAATCTTGCTACGCCGCGTTCATAATGTACCCAACATTTTTCCCAAAGTAGCTTCCTGAATGTGTTCAAGGTGTTCTGAGGTTATAGATGGAAATCCCTAGGAGTTTAAATTTGTAGCTGGTATAAAGGTGATTTTGTTTAGGAAATATCAAGAGGATGGCCTCTTCTCGAGGTCAAAGGTCAACAAAACTTGGGTTGTAGACCTAAGCTGGTGCAGTGTGCGTGAAATTGAGTTAAGATCACTCAGAAAACAAGTTTTATATTCCCATAATGTGGGTAAATTTGAAAATCACACTTTGCCATGAAATGACCGCCAAGCCATAGGTTGTGTGGCCATCCCATAATCTCAAAACGTCTTTTGGATGACACCTGTGTTTTGGTTTCATGTATTTTGACATTTTATATTTCAGCCCCTTTAATTCTTTGGAGGTTTCTCCCGCTGTGATGTTGTCATTTGTGGGGAAGGGTCATTCAGCAGACCCAAAAGTCCGTGTACGCAAATTTTGGTGAGTTTTTGCGTTTATGGCGAGGGCGAAATATTCGCTCAAACAAGCTATAAGAAAGACGAATCGTAAAAAAACAATCTTTTCCTTGCAGTTCAGGACTGCTGCAGGGCAGAATTCAGAAAGGAGCCTACACCAACATATTTCCTTTTGGGGGGTAAGGATTTGTTTCAATAACATTTTCTAGTTAGTTTAAAACATGAAGAATGCAGCACTAACTTCAGCTTCTTTCTGCTATGCATGCTGTTCATCATCTTCCTCATCTTCTCCTTTTTCCCATGAAATCTCTGTCTTGTCCTCAGGCTCAGCTTCCTGCACAGACGCTTCTTCTTTTTTCCTGAAAAGAGCAGAGCAGTGCTGCCATCTACAGGAAGAGAAGGGTATCGCTAATGAAATTCTAATAAATGCTGGTGTTTAAAAAGATTGTTTTGTGTTGGTCTAACCATCAATGCTTTCCATCTTTGTCTCCTCGTCGCCTTCTGCTGGTGCTTCTTCAGATGGCGCCTCCTTCTCCTTTTTTTTCTTTTTCTTCTTTGGTTTTTCTGTCATTTCTGCTGGAGTATTCTCCTCTTCCTCCAAGTCTTTAACTCCCGTCTTTGTAGTTTTGGTTTCAAAAGTAGTGTCAACAGCTTCTTTATCTCTTTTCCTCTTCTTTGCCTTTTTCTTCTCCGATGCAGCTAAAGGAATGAACTCCTCCTCCTCCTCTGCCGGGTCTTCCTCTTTCTTCTGGTCGGCCTTGTTCCTCTTCTGGTGTCTCTTCTTCTTTTTGGAGGCCTTACTGGTCAGAGGTGTCTCACTCGGGTCAGAGGCACTGGTGGAGGGTGTGTCTGTGGCCTGTGTGTCAGTTATGGGCATCTCCATGTTTCTTTTCATCCTCTTTTTCTTCTTTTTGGGAGTTTTGGAGTCTCCACAGCTTTCAGAAGATTCCTCTGGAACAGACTGGCTGCTTTCCTGTTGAACTGCTTCACAATCAGTCTGGATGTTGAGGATAATGGAGACTTCTGGTTCTTCAGGCACATCTGTAGAAGTAAACATCAAACTCTGACAACAGCACCATCCTGAACTCGTGCTCAAGTCTCAGTTATTCTTGGTTTCACATCTAAACCAGCCACTAAAGCTCTTTTTTAACATCATGTTGGATTTTAGAGATCAACTAACATTTGATCTAAAGTCTTCAGTTTATGCTCACATGCTTCACAGAAATGTGAAAAATCAGAACTGATTGAAAAATACTGATTAGTTGTAAAAGCTGCAGGAACCTGCAGCATCTAAGATGAAGAACTCCACCTCATCTGCACGACTGCAACAGAGGAAATGCTTCTCTTTCAATCAACTACATTTAGCAACTGAAGAGTTTCTGAGGTGAACTAAGTTCAAGCCTTTTAAGATGAACACTTTATGTAGCCTTGAAAGGGGATTTTCTGTGTTTCATTTCAGGCACTGCGTTTCCACACACATCATAAAAGCAGTACAACCAAATACAATTACAAAAATGTTCATTTCTGATTTGTAATATGTTGTAGTCATTATCATTTACTAAAGTTTTAGAAAACAACGTATTGTTCTGTGGGTTTGATTAAAAACTGATTTTTACAACAAATATGCGTTTCCTGGCTTTTTCCCCCTAAATAAGGGGAACACATCAGGTCTCTGCTTCCAGCAGGTGGCACTGTTACCAAATTGAGAGGTGGGGGGGTCAGCAGCTTCAGTTTGTTTTTGTGCATTTGTTGACTTTTCTGCAGCAGCATCAGGATTCAGCTCAGAAGGGAGATCAGCGCCCCCAGCAGACTGAAGAATCAAACACAAATTGTTGTAATAAATGGTTTTAAAATATGAATATATGTGAATATCCATATTTAACTACCTCAGATTTTTCATCATTTTCTTCTTCCTGCTCCTCCTCCTCCTCCTCCTCTTCTTTATCTTTTGGCTCCTCTGTGGCACAGTCTGAAATGTATTTTTGAAAAGCAGATTGTTAGTTTGGTGTTCTAAAGGTTTTTTTAGCACCGTTTAGCACTTAAAGCAGTCAAAAGTGTTTTGGTTCTGCAGATTGGTCTGTGATACTGACAGCACTGCAGACAGAGGGAGATCAGTGAAGAGCAAACCTTTTTATAACAACATGTAAAATGTATGCTTAAAACAAAATCAAAACAGGCTCAAGTTTACATTATGATGACAAAACTGTGAGGAGTACTTGAGATTATCAACTTTAAAGTAGAGTGTAACCTAAATGATACAGAGGAGCCAAAGGGGCAGATGGAAAGAAAACCCTGAAGGAAGCAGAAAACCCAGAGCCTTCATCACAGAAGCTCCAGAAGAGCAGCATGGTTTGTCTGGCCTTGTTCACTAAAACCTCAGAGCAGCTTCCTCCAAGCAGCTGCTTGACCTACTTTTCAGATGGGATAGCCAACCATCTGACAGGTCATCCCGCTTCCTAAAGCTATAACATTCACAAAGAGTGAGGTTAGTCCAGCAAAAGCTCTACAGTTTTCATCATCAGACTCCGTCTGTTATTTAGCAATGAGGGTAAATGTGTGAACAGTGTTCCCGTGTTGATCGCAGGAGTTACCTTCTAAAAATCACTCGCTATAAGCAGAATCCCTAAAGCAGTCAGCGTTCCTGTTTACAATCATTCTAGATGTTCTAAGGCTGTAAAACATCTCACTACACACTTTATACACTTTTCTCACACAGACCATTTTCACATTTTCATTTGAAAAAGGAAGGTGTCCTGCATTATTATAAAGGAGCACTGTCATCATTTCTACAACCATGTTTTTTAACAAAATCCAGTTCATGATTTGTAAATCATCCGATCTTCATCTCTTTCAGGGTTGCAGAAACACAGGCCAGTAAATGTTAAATCAACATTTTGGACAGTTTATGCATGTACTTGAAAGGAGAAAAATGTAGGCCCTGGTTTCTGTTTGTCAGATAAAAGACAGACAGGAAGCAGATTTGGTGGATGGGTGGATCAAACTACCAGCTGTTTCTGGACCAGAGCTGCGACTGGAATTAGATCTACACCACTCAGTAACTGTAATATTTTAAACAGGAGGGCATTATAACAGGATGGTAAAATTGACCGTAGAAGAGAACTGGACTGAGTGACCCCTCCCCCCAGTAAGTACCGCTGGCTCCAAGAAACCAAAACCCCACAGACTTCTATAGAGAAATAAACAGCTGTTAGTCATTCTATTTGTCAGAATAAACATTATTGATCTGTTTTTTCAAACATGTTCTTGCCAATCCTTAATTTTCACGATATTCTTTCTTTATTGCAAGTCATTCAAGTTATATTCTGGCCAATCTGATGCCCCAGTAAAAGTGTGTGGTGTGACATCCAACCTTCAAAATGTCTGACAGATTTTGTGTAACCTGCTTTCAAGTGGTAGGGGTGTGGCCTTCCAACAAGCTCACTCCTGATTGGTGAGAGTGGTTGAAACAGAAACAGTGACGCTCAAACCAATCACTGACGACGTCTGACTACAACGTGTCAGCATCTGTACTGGGAAAGAAACTGCGGCAGAGTTGACTTTACATACAGTAGTTGGAGCCAGAAGGCATCTTCTATGGGTGATGTCACACTCACTCTGTTCAGTTCTCATACAGGACAGCTCACGATACGTTCTAATATCATTTAATAATCAAGAGTTAATGTCTGACATAGAATAGCCCTAGTGCTTTTTCATGTTATCCCCAAATCCAACTGATTGAATTCAGGATTTTTAAAACAAGTGAAAATTTGCTCTGAAATATCATTTGGGATGAAAACCCCCAGGAGCTGTGTGCTGTCTTCTTGGCAGTGAGGCCTCAACACAGAGTCATCGTCACCCTGATGCACCTAACGTCTGCAGAACCTCCGCTTCTCCTGAAGCCGAGCTTTTTCTAGTAACAAAGCAAAACGTTCTATCACCGCTGACCCATTTTGGTGCATTTTCATTACCGTGCAAACTGGGAGAGAAAAAGGAAAACAACAAGGCAGCCTTCAGCTTCTCGGAGATCTAACCCTCTCATATTTAGAAGCATGGCGACAGTTTTACAAGTCATATAAAGTCAAAACGTTGTTCCCTTCTCACCAGAATCTCTGATGAACATATTTATGAAAATTCTCCAAATGAAATCATGAGTTTAAGATGAAAAATCATATCAAAAATCTCTGTTACACTTGTGCTCCTCACTCCCATAAAATCAAGAAGACTGGGCTCCGGCAGAACAGATTTATTGCTGGGTTTTGTTAACAAGCCCTGACAAGCTTTATAAAGCCCTCTGAGACGTTCTAGGAGTGAGTGACGAGCTGGAAAACTCCTCTGGACAGAGCTGTCAGAGCCGGCGGCAGCTCACTGAACCCAGATCCATGAGAAATACTTAAACAGACTAAAGCCATCAACATGTTCTGTGCCGAGACAGCTGCAGACAAAGACATGCCAAATACACAAATTATCCAGCATGAAGGTATGAGGCTCCAGGGAAGACTTAACCTGAAGCTTGGTTAAGAGTTTACTCTCGGTCAAACTACATCACTACACCGCATCCACTCCAGGTTTTCATGACAGTGTTCAATTGAAGTTGGTTGATGACCATTTAGACTATCTTGGTTTGGTAATTCCTAAAAATCCTGAATCAATATTTAAATTAAACATTCCTCAATTTCTATTGAAACTTACACAAGATATTGAAACCTGGAAAAGCCTTCCCCCATAAATGATTAGTCGTGTAAATTCTAGAAAAAAGATCTCTTCTCAGATTTCTATACTTATGTCAAAATCTCCCATATTATCTTACTTCAACCTTTTTTGAAAAGTGCATGATTCAATTCTTCTTTCTTATATCTGGAATAACAAAAATCCTACCATGATTGGAGAAAGAATGGCCTCATTTCAATGGAAAAACCTAAACACTAACAGAAAATGTTCAATCATTCAATCAGCTCAGCTCCTGGAACAATAGAACTTACCTCACTCACACTTCTTTCGTCATAGACAGGTCTCGTTTCTAACATTGTACATCTATCTTTTTGATAATTCTTTTGTTGCACATACTGTGAAAATAAGGGACGCTTGGAAGGTGGAGTTGGGTATTGAGTTATCTACTCAATGTGTGATAAGTGAGGTTCTGCTGTGTCTAACTGGATGCTGGTCTAAAATATTCGACTGGTTTTCTAAGGCCTACACAAAACCTCTCCAGCCTAAAGCAGGACTCGCCATTTTTGGCTGCTCACAGATAATTAAGAAAACCCCTGCAACCATGCAGCGATCACTGGAACTGGGAATGATAGTGGCCAAGAGACTAATTCTACAAGAATGGAAATCCCCTGTTGCTCCATCTTCCAATTCCTTTTTGGGACTTGAACCAGGGGCCCTCTTGCTGTGAGGCAAGCGCTAACCACTGCACCACCGTGCAGCCCAGCTGGGGGAACCTGAAACAGAATATCAAAGAGTTCTCCCTGTGCATGCTGGGGTTTTCTTTGGGGACTCCGGCTTCCTCCCACCGTCCAAAAACATGCTTCATAGGTTCATTGGTCACTCTTACCCTTGTGCTTAGGGAGTCCAGATGACCCCCCCTTACATTGAGGTGTTCTCCCTACCATGACAAAGGTGGATAAAGGTGGAAAGATTTCATGTAATCCATGGACACCAGTGAAGATCACAAATCATTGAAGAAAAAAGGTTCAGAGCACTGTCTAGTGGGTCTAGATCAGTGTTTTTCAACCTTTTTTGAGCCACGGCACACTTTAACCTTGACAAAAATCCCGCGGCACACCAGCATTCAAATAAATAGATAAATAAAAAAAAAAGAAAAAGCTCAGTCTGTATTGATCTACAGCCGCTCTGCAACCTCACATGCATTTTTGTGATAACTGTTGCAGAAAACGCTGGAAGCTGCAGCTGTTTTTTCTAAAAGATGTATTAAAAATTCTGTCAAAAGATTCAAAAACTGTTTGATGTGTTTTCGTTGTTTTAAGACGTTGAGAGGAGAGACTCATTGTGCGCTAAGACAGTCACTTTACTGCATCATGGGAGATGTAGTGCCCGTAATCCGCCGACCGCAGAAAGACCAGCGTCTTTGAGCTTCATGGTTTTGTTCACTTGTTCCAGTCTGATACCAGATTCTGTGGAAAGCTACAGCGCTAAAGACGAGCTTTAGCTGGTATTTTTGTTAGAACAGAGAGACTTTTTTGCGCTAAATCGAAACAAGGAAGTGAAGACTTTAACCACTTCTTATTGGTCAGACTGATGACGTGTGATTAAGCCTCCAAGAATGATTGGTGGAGACAGTTAAAGGGGCGGGACTTTTCCTTACACAGTTATAGCTGCAGCTAAATCGCGGTAACGTCATTCTTATCAAAATGTCTTTAATAGAATCATATAAACACAAAGAAAAAATAATTTTATGATATTTCATATTCTTAACTTCTCAGTGTTTTATCAGGGCCTGTTTGGATGAACAAAGAGCTGATTTCCTGGAGATGAAAATGTTTTTAGACTAGTTAATGAGGGCAATTTCTCACGGCACACTAATGTGCCGCGGCACACTGGTTGAAAAACACGTGTCTAGATGACCCAACTCCCAATGTTAAAGTGCCTAGGATAGCACAAGGGATATATTGTCCATAGCTGTGAATGTGAGTGTGCATTTGTGTGCGATTGTGGTCCTGCAACAGACTGGCGACCTGTCCAGGGTGTCCCCTGCCTTTGCCTACAAGTGGCTGGGATAGGCTCCAGCAGCCCCTTGACCCCATAAGAGAACAAACGGAAGCAAATGAATGAGAAAAAAAAGACTGATTTGCTTTCAATTGTACAAATGAAACCCTGATCTTCAAGAAGCTGCTCACTAACCACTCTCTCAGGTACATGGGAACCATTTCTGTCTCATCTGGAAGCGGACAGACTGTGTTGAAAGAATTTAAGGGGAAAGGGGGAAAAAAACTGACTGATTTTATTCTGCCTCTCTTATGTATTTATTATCTGTTTTTTTTTGGAACTGGCATAATGCTTTGTACACATCTGTGCCTAAACTTGTTTATTAGCTATATATGTTATATATGTTATATATGTTACTTTAATTCCTTACTAATGAAAAAAAATTCCTTACTAATGGTAAAAAAAATGTACAGTATAATAAACTAAACACGTGTAAAACATGGTGGTGGTGGTGTAATGGTTTGGAACTCTTTATAGCTTCAAGATCTGGATCACTTACTACATATGATGGAAGGGGCACTTTCAGTTATAATATTGATAAACAAATAGATTTTATATTCTATTTTGGGCTTACACAATGAAGATCCCTCTGCCCTTGTATATCAGGAGCCAGCCAATGTATCACGTGTGGAGTTTGTTTACAAAGTTATATAGAAATGAAAATTTGGTGTGAAATCAAGACAAAAGCTGACATCTACAGAGCTTCCAATTTGACTTTCAGGTTTTGTGCTGAAGTTCCGTACTCCTCTGGAAAGACTCACTGAAAGTAGTTTTCCATCTGGCTGCCATTAAAATCTAACACAAAACAATGTGTGGCCCTCCAAGGGCTCACACTTCACACGGGACAAGAGGCTGCTGTTCTCTTTCTCCACTTCTGAACAAAAACTCAAAATGAAAGGAAAACTAGGGCCTGAAAAAGCAGGTTCCAGTCCGTTTTTGAACCTATGGTTCTTCACATAGTTGTGACTGGGTAATGCCTCTGATCTGAGCATTTCTTTGCAGTAAAGGACTTCCTGCAGCTCTGAGGCGAGCAGCCGGGCGTGATCAGAGCCTTCACACTGACTTCTTTGAGCTGCGTCTTCACAGCAGAGCGTAAGTCTTGTCGGCATGGTGAGAAACAAGCGGAAAAGATCCCATGCCTAACAGCTGCACAAGGATCACTTGTCTTGTCTATTGGCTACTCATACCTGCAGGAGGCGGGACTTGGCTCTCTGCTAGGTGATCATTTGTCTCCTCTTCTGTTAGATCTACAATGATGAGCTCAGTCGGCTTTTAGGAAGAGAAAAGAGAAGTTATGAGCCGACAGCCTCTAACTGATGACACAAATTCACTTTTTTCTCCTCTTCTCAACATGGATGACCGGAGTGTAGCAGTGGCTACTAAAAGATAGCACCTCCAAAGCAGGCTTTTCCTCATCCTTCTCTTCATCGAGAACATCTTTCGTTAGATCAATCTCCACCTTTTCTGATGCAGGAGCTTCATCTGGAACCTCAGAGGTGCTTGAAAGAGTGATCAGCTCCTGAAAAATAAAACTGTATTAGATAAGGGCTTGTCTGTACAACGGAGTGTAGGGCCAGTTTAAAAAGAAACAAAAAAAAAGTTTAACTACGACTTTTAAGTCATAAATTTACGAGAAAGAAAGTCAGAGATTAACGAGAAAAAAAACACCAAAGTTGTCCGTTTATTGGAGCCTAGCTTGAAGATGAAATACGTGGAGCCTTTTGTGAAGCTTTATTTCCGGATTATAGGTTTAAAACAAAGAGATCCTGAACCTTTTAGCGACTCAAAATCAGATTATTGTCAGTGTAGCCGTCTTTCTGGGGTTCAGTGTCAGTAAAGCGGAGTGTCATCTGTAAAATAAGGAGCTCAGAGACACGTTTGGGTGTAGATGATCGCTGCAGCCTTTATTCTCCTTTTCATTCACATAACCTGAAGTTCATCTGTCACATTACGTCATGAACCTGTCATCCAAACACCAATGTGGAAGTAAACAGTGTTACATACGCCCCCTCCTCCAGATGAAACGTCCCGTTTCAACATAAAACAATAAAGATGTATGAAAAAAATCTGTAATATTAGCATTAGCATGTTGAAAATGCCAAAAAGTGCTCCTCCTCAGACTGAAGCATCACACAAACGTAGAGATCTGGGGCCTCATTTATAAAACTTTGCGTAGGATTTGCGTCAGAAGTAGCGTACGGATGAAACATAGGACGTGCGTACGCACAGAAATATTCGGATTTATAAAACCGTGCGCACGCACATCCTACGCATCTTTCTCTTAATAAATCACAACCAATTCTAAATGCTGCGCAGCTTTTGCGGCCTCATTACATGCCCATAGTTGCCCAGTGAAGTAGAAGTTATCGTTGGCGAGGTGGAAAAGAGGAGAAAAGTGTTGTTTGGAGGGCACAGTGTGGGCATTACTAATGCCAAAAAGGCACGTGAGTGGCAGACGGTGGCAGACGCCGTAAATGCTGCAGCCTCACAACCTCGGACCGTGGCCGAAATAAAAAAGAAATGGTCGGACATCAAAGTCGAGGCAAAAAAACGTCTAGCGCTCCATCGCCAGAGTGTCTCTGCCACGGGTGGGGGGGGGGGCACCGGAACTGACCCCTCTTGATGAGAGACAAGCGGCAAGAATTGGGGAATCCCTTAGTGGAGTGGTGACTGAGGCGCAGGGGAACACCGACGCGCCAGATGCACTGGGTGACAAACCCCCAAAAGCCCGCAGAGGTCCAAGAGGACGGCTCGAGGAAGTCTGAACCGGCTCATAAGCCACTCGTCCTCGTTTGCCAGCACGTCTTCTTGGTGTCTAAAGATGCGTTCACTCCGAATTCTTCCATTTGCCACATCTAAGAGCGCCAGATCAGCCATTGTGCGTCATTACGCATTGTGATGGGGCATTTTATTTCCATCCATTTAATTACATCTGACAAGCTACAGATGTCGGTAATAATCGACGTGGAAATGGGAAATTGTTCAGCGCAAATGTAAGTTCTTGTTGCTTTCTGAATGGTTGAGACATACGCCATACATTGTTTTATCAAAAATAAAACAAACTAAAGGCATATGCATGAATACCATAATTCTGTAGCTAATGAAGAAATGTTTTACTATGAACACAACTTTCCCCAGTGGACAATTAATGCATCTCTCTCTATCTATCCATCTGTCTGTCTGTCTGCACCTATATCTGCTCCGCCAGACGGACACATTGACCAGAATATCAGTTTTGTACATTATTTCGTTCTGTTAACTATATTATTTATGAAGATGAATTGCACAACATGCCAATATTGCAGAACATATTTCACTTTTCTTTCTGCAAATAAGTGTTCATTTGAATTTCTGTTGTAATTTTCGTTTGATTTTTTTTTTGTTTGTTTCACTGCTGATCGATCAAACGGGTGTTCGTGTAGCTGTTAATTGTAAGACTTACTTTGTGAAGTCTTCGTGTTATTTATGAGAGGCAGTATTGTCATTTTCACTTTCACGTGTTTCTTCCATCTGCCGACGGTGTCGCCGTTTCTCATTTCACCCGTTTTTGTGCGTACGCCTGGGTCAGAGCGTGAAGGACCGCACATTTTCCCGTCAAGTTTGCTTTTTATAAATCTCAACTATTGCGTAGAGAGTGGCGTACGCCTTCTTTTGTGCGTACGCAACGTTTATAAATGAGGCCTCTGGTCTTTGGTGGAGGAAGAAAGGATTGAAGTGGACATCTGCAGGGACACCGACGGCTTCATCAAGGAGCTGCAGTGATCCTGCAAGCCGCCAATCAATGAATAAACCCTTAATAAATCGTAAATCAAACAAATGAGTTTAGTCGGTCTGCTCTGCTGCTGCTGCGCTCACTTACTGCTCTGTGAGCTCACCTCCTCTTTAAATTTACAAGTTTTTTTTCGTATAAATTTACAACTTAAAATCTCGTAATTTTACTTTTTTTTTTGATGGCCCTAAAACTCCGTCATATGTATAAAACCAAGAAACTAAACTACAACTACATTTTTTAGAAAAACAGAAAGCTTAGGCATTCATCTCATAAATTTACTTAATGCTTTTGTCAGTTTCCTAACTATACATTTGTTTTTGGGCTCATTTCTGCTTGTAAACTGCAGCATCCTGATTTCCCAAGATACTAACTTCACTACCGAACCTCATCCAATGACTAAAGAAGAAAGTATGAGCTGTTGTTTTTCTGATTCAGCTGATGTAACCACTCCAGATGGGTCACACACCATAAAAACAAAAAATTAAGGGGAAAAATTTTTGCAGAAATGTTGGAGTGTTGCCTCCTGAATGCTAAACAACACAAGTATGCACCCCCCCCCCGCCAGGCCCAGAACTCTGTCAAACAAGTTGCAGATGTGCCCTGGGGGAGCTGGAAGAACGGAGGCTCTGTGCAGCTTTGGTTGTTTGAGTGGAGGTCTTCAGAAAGAAGCAGATGGGGAGGACGTTCAGAGTAGGTAGCTGTCACGGCAATCCGAAATGCTTCAACTCAACCATGAAGGTGCATTCACATCTGTACCGGAACACCGGTCACATCTGCGCCGGTACACCGGTCACATCTGCGTCGGTACACCGGTCACATCTGCGCCGGTACACCGGTCACATCTGCGCCGGTACACCGTCACAGATGCGCCGGTACACCGGTCACAGATGCGCCGGTACACCGGTCACAGATGCGCCGGTACACCGGTCACAGATGCGCCGGTACACCGGTCACAGATGCGCCGGTACAACGGTCACACATGCGCCGGTACACCGGTCACACATGCGCCGGTACACCGGTCACACATGCGCCGGTACACCGGTCACATCTGCGCCGGTACACCGTCACAGATGCGCCGGTACACCGGTCACAGATGCGCCGGTACACCGGTCACAGATGCGCCGGTACAACGGTCACAGATGCGCCGGTACACCGGTCACAGATGCGCCGGTACACCGGTCACACATGCGCCGGTACACTGGTCACAGATGCGCCGGTACACCGGTCACATCTGCGCCGGTACACCGGTCACAGATGCTCCGGTACACCGGTCACATCTGCGCCGGTACACCTGTCACAGATGCGCCGGTACACCGGTCACAGATGCGCCGGTACACCGGTCACATCTGCGCCGGTACACCGGTCACATCTGCGCCGGTACACCGTCACAGATGCGCCGGTACACCGGTCACATCTGCGCCGGTACACCGTCACAGATGCGCCGGTACACCGGTCACAGAGGGGCCGGTACACCGGTCACAGATGCGCCGGTACACCGGTCACAGATACGCCGGTACACCGGTCACAGATGCGCCGGTACACCGGTCACATCTGCGCCGGTAGACCAGTCACATCCTCCCAAAATCAAAACAGGAAAAGCCGGTAAAACCTTTCACTGTTTTTGTCATAACCGAAGACGTGAGAACCCTTTTGGCTGTAAATCACAAACCTTTGAGGCTTCTGCATCCTTCTGAGGCCCGTCAGTCGGATCACCATCTGAGGCCTGATCAACCTCAGGCTGACTGGATGGAAGTGTTTCAAGAATGTCTGGAGAGACTTTTTCCTCATTTGACACCTCAGCCGACTCCTTAGCCGAACCCTATTAAGAAAACATGCACATCATTTCTACATAATCCACAACACTTGTCACTTTAAAACGTTGGATTTGAAGGTTTCCAAACCAATTTACGTATTAATCAGTAGAATGATCTTTGTGTTTCCAGCTGAAGAAGCAGAAGAAGATGGTCCTGACAGTTTGTGCAGACAGCATTATCTGCTGCATCAGTGGACACACTGGCGCTGTTGCAACAGCAGATCCGAGGAACGGATGCTCTGTTTGGGTCATCAACACTGCTGCTGCACATTATCGCAGTGACTGCACAGCAGTTATGCCCGTCTGCTGCTGCTGCAGCAAAAACAATCACCAATTTATCGGGCTGCTTTCCCTACTATTATTTGAAAGAAGAGATGCTTTCTGGTGGTCAGAAAACCTGAATATGCAAAAGGTTAAAAAAATGTTTTCTTCTAAAGAACAACAAATAAAAGCATCGATTCTAACGCTCCGTTATATAGATTGATTACATGTTTAAGTAGAACTTGTTCTGCAAAGGTTTTCTTTAGTCTCTGAAAGTTAATATAGTGAAAGTCAAACATTTTAGCCTTGAGAAGCAATTAGTTTGGCTTTCTATGGCAAAGCTCAAATTCTGTGAAAAAGTTTTAAAACAGACTTATGTTTTGCATTTCATTAAAAAAAGGTTTTGTAAGTTAAAGAAATGGCTTTTCTCTCTCCCAGGACCTTTGTTCAGCGTGCTACATTACTTTAACCGGCTCACTATGTCAAAGAATTTGACCATCCAATGCGGCACTTTTAGAATTGTTCAATTAGTCTCAACTCATTCAATTCTAATTGTGAAACTTTCTTTTTTTTTACCTTTTAAAACAATAGTCTAAAGTCTGCCGCTAAGTCCCGTTAAGACATTTGTAATACTTAAATTGTTTGATTCCAATAGAATGTGAATAACATTTTCTTACATTTTAAGTAAAAATGTAACTTTTTTCCAACATCAAAGTGTTCATAACTTTGTATTTTATGCAAGACTCGTACATTTTAATACTCAATCTTTAACAGCCACTTTCAGCTGTATTCTGTTTACTTCAATTCCTTAGAAAATATGTACCGGTATGTACATTTATTTTGTATAAATTATTCAGATTTCTGTATAGTCTTTGTAAAATGTTCATATTTTTTGTGTATTTACTTCAGCAAATGGGTGACATGATATTTGGCGTTTCAAAGAAAAAGTAGCAAGCATGAATAATAATTGGGATCAAATCCAGTCTTTTGGGGTCAGTGAGGGAACTCGGCATGGCCGCTGTTCTTTACATTCTTAGACTAAATCTGAATTTATCAGCTAACGTAGCATGTTTGCTATTTATTTAGCATTTTAGGAATATTCACTTTTTAAAATACTTGAACTATCTTTTTCTGTTTAGCATTTATTTTTCAGTTTGTTTGTATTTCTTTCATATTAAGCTAAATTAAGATTTATAGGTCAGTTTATCAAATTTGTTGGCATTTAATTTATTTGTTTGGCTTTGTTAAAGTTTTGTTGTTTATTTACACTTTTTTTTAAATCAAACTTTTTCTTCTCTGTGTTTCAGAATTTTAATTCTGAGGTTTCTCATGTTTTCCTTAAAAAATAAAACTATAACCTAAACATTATTACCAATAGAAGGTCAAGTTCTATGGGTTTATAAAAAAATAGTTTATTTTCTTTAATTCTGTATTAATAGTATAATTCTCATTTAGTGCTAGTTTTTAAATGATTTCTCCCAAACATCTTTACATCCAACTTAGCCAGCTCTGTGGCCTAGTGGCAGAGTGTCCGCCCTGTGACTGGAAGGTCGGGTGTTTAAATCCAGGCCGATTCCTTCCAAAGACTCTAAAAATGGGACCCGTTTTTGTGTCCCTGTTTGACGCTCAGCATTCAGGGGTTGGATTGGGGGGGTTAATCCACCAAATGATTCCCAAGCGTTAGTGAGTCTGCAGCTCACCGCTCCCCCAGGGGAGGGGTCAAATGCGGAAAAACAAATGTCACACACCTAATGGTACTTTCACTTTATGTTGTGACAATGACCCTCAGACCAGAGCAATAACAGATGCAGACCATGTCTCTTTCCAGGTGAGACGACTCGCCTTTGCTGGAAAGTGATGAATCTGTTCATGAAGCACAACGTGCATCTGACAGAGCGTATGCTCACCTCTTGCTTGATGTTTGCCAGTTCTTCTTTGATCTTTTCTTCCTCCACTTCGGTGTCAGAGGAGTCCGATCCCTCGCTGTCCAATTCTTCTAACTGGACTGAATTTATGGCATCACGCTGCGGCTCAAGCTGACTTTCAGGGATCTTCTCTGGATGAGAAGACTCAACAATGTCTGACTCACACTCTGAGGAACATCAGAAAACACAGTTTTAATGCCAATAGGTCACGATTATCAATGATTAACATTGAAAATGTCAACTTTCTTGAAGTAAGCCTTACCAAACTGAAGCTTGGCCTTCACTTCATCTTCTCCTGAGGAATCACAGAGTTTGGGAAGTGCAGCCTCTTCTTCATTGGTGGTAAATTCCACTTTGACGCTCTTCTCCTTTACGCTGTCATCCGTCTCCTGCTTGGCATGTTGGGCTAGAGAGCAGAACCTAAAATAAAAAGAACATTCATGAAGACAAACATCAATGACCAACGACAAACTAATAATATCAATGTTGTGGCAACACTCCAAGTCATGACCTGTAACCTCTTGTATGACTGCTGATGTAGCATTCATGCTATTGAAATCTTCTACATTACTTTTTTCAAGCATAAACAAAATCCAGCAATTTCAACATATCTGCTTACAAAAGTTCAGCCCCTTCAGAAGATTCTAGCTGCTACTTGTAGGATTTTATTCCCTCCAAACATTTCATGGAATTGCAAATATTAGGCTGCATTGTGTTCTGAAAATTTGTTGAAAAAGCTGTAAACCATTTGAAATGTTGGCCTATCGAAAGCCAGAACTTTGGAAAAATCTTAGAAATATGTTTGCAAAATTTTCCCCTGCTCAGTTCTAACATTTAACAGAAGTATAAGAACGTTAACGTTGATCTAAAACAGAAAAGGTTTTAAATAAAAAAACGTGTCTCTCTCTGAAGTTTATTTAACTATGATTAAGATTCAAATTTTAATCATAATTTAAGACCAACGAAACTCTAAGCAAACTGGAAAGTGTGTCAAATGTTTTGGATTATTTACAGCTGTCAGCAGGGGCTTTCCTTTGAACACTCAAATACTTGCTTCTTATCTTTAAACAACCGTCTCATATACAGTCTTCTGCTATTGTATGACTGTTAGGTTTTAGGTGTGAGGGGCTGTAAGTTAGCGGGAGAGCGCAGAAAAAGTTAGCTAAGTTATGGGTCATGGGGGTGGGGGGGTGCTCCACCCTAACGGTCCCGCCCACAACTCTAATGAACTATTACAGCTGTGCAGAATCAATGCTTTTGAAAACGACACAGATCCTTTATTTTGGCTTAACCCTTGTGCTGTCCTATGGGGTCCAGATGACCCCCCCCCCCCCTTCCATTGACGTGTTCTCCCTACCATGACAAAGGTGGATAAAGGTGGAAAGATTTCATGTAATCCATGGACACCAGTGAAGATCACAAATCATTGAAGAAAAGAGGTTCAGAGCACTGTCTAGTGGGTCTAGATGACCCAACTCCCAACGTTAAAGTGCCTAGGATAGCACAAGGGTTATAACAGCATCATCATAATTAATTCGTCACTCTGATCATCTTCTGTTCCTTAAAGGTCTATAACCCCCCATTGGCCCAATTTTTCTTAAATATTGCCAAGTTCTAGAGACCATATCAGTGTGACTGCAGCCCTTCAGCTCCTTCAGCTTTATGTCAGATCAGTGGTCTAGTTATGTAAACCACCACTAGCCAGCAGATTACAAATACAATTGGTGTTGACCTTGAAAATAAAACTCCTAACAACACAGTAAAACTTTAAGTAAAATACAGTCCAGCTCACACATCAACAAGACTCAAGTTTCACTGACGATAATAAAGTAACGATGGTCAAATATTTATATTGCTTCTTAAATCCATGTTACAAAAATATAAAATGAAGACTAAAAATCTGATGATAATGGGATAATATTAGATTTGAATAAATAAAACATCAGCCAACATTCATTTAGATTTTAGAGGTTTTTTTCAGTTGGGAAAAGTCACTAATGCCGATATAACAGGACAAAAAAAAATCACGATCTAAAATAAAACTGTTTATACAAACGACATCAGACTGAAGAGGCTGCTCATATTTTACCTTTTTTATTGAATTTGCTTCAGAATTAATGGTTCTGTGAGACAACTGTGTTAAAGTTTACTATCAGAAATATGTTTAACTGATCTTAGGTTCAATTGTTTTGTGTTTTATCTATTTTAGCTTTGCAGGTTTAAGACATTCCACATACTTACTTCATCCATCCAGTGTAGATTTCATGCAGACTTTCTGCTGGCGGCGCCTCCACCTTTAACTAAAAAACAAATCTATAAAGTTGCATCACTAAAAGAAGAAATCTAGGACAGTTACATAAAGAAAAGAAAACGGTGAGTCAAAAAAAAGAATATTAATTTCCTGCACTGGAGGAATGCTGCCACTGAGGGCAGAACAGAGGGGCAAAAAAACAAGAAGGAGGAAGGCCGAGCAGCAGAAGATTCCCTTAACTACATTTTAGTTTTAGACATTTGATCCACAGTTGGAGTCGGAAATGTTAGACTTAAGGCTGAACTAAGCAACAAAAATAGAAAAAAATGCCTCGTGGGAAACAACAACTTCTTTGCACATGCATGAATAAGCAAAACACAAAGCAGGTGAAGCGGTTTTTAAAATGGAAAGAATGTTCTGCCTGGTAGTACATTCACACCAGAACTTTCAAAATAAAAGAAAGTTGATTTAAAAATGTTCATAAATTATATTATATAATTAAATAAAGTATTTCACATAATAAAACATTATAGGCCAAACCTTTGAATAAACGACATAAATGCAGTGAGTGCAGCAGCAGAGCTGCAGTTTCAAAGGCCCAGCAGCTCCAGAAACATCATGTTCTTTTTCTCCTGGAGGCCTGAAGCAGCAGCAGCATGCATGAAGGCATGTATGCATGAAGGCATGTATGCATGAAGCAGGCATGTATGCATGGAGCAGGCATGTATGCATGGAGCAGGCATGTATGCATGGAGCAGGCATGTATGCATGGAGCAGGCATGTATGCATGGAGCAGGCATGTATGCATGCATTTTTAACAACTCCTTATATAACTTACATAGACATGCGTTTCTGCACGTGACACAAAAGCTGCAAACTCCTCATTTCATCCAATCCAGCAGGCTGTCACAAACAGAACCCGGTCCGCTGACCCACCTAAGACTCAGTGGAGGTTCTCACCTGAGGAACGTGTTTTTCCAGAACCCGGGCCGCTTTGGTGAAGCCATTTCCCTTCAGGTGCTGGAAGATCAGGAGCAGCAGCGCCTGGTCCTCCTGCGCGGCCATGCTGACCTCCAGCAGCAGCAGCAGCAGCAGCAGCAGCACAGACCCACACGGACTGCAGCTCAGGATCTTCTCACACTTCACTTCGTGCGAGACATCCAGCGAACACGTGCGCCGACCACTCCCCCCTCGAAAGGCAGCATGGGAAATGGAGTAGAGCGCCTGGGGGAACGATTACAAAACCACAAAATGTTGACGTGTCAAACACTAATCAAATCAAATCTGATTAATGAAGATATTGTGACTTATCTTATGTCTTCATTAGCTCTAATCTTCAGATGAATTTCATAAGCTTCTATGCTTTTAATATAGAAAACAGTGAAGCTGCCATTAAGGAGAAATCCTAACTTTAAAAACCTTTAAAACAACCTGTAAAAGAAAACATGTCATGTCATAAACGTTAAAAATGTGTTAAAACGTGTGATTAAACTCGGATGTTAATACGTTTTAGTTTAACCCTGACTTTAAGCCTGAACTCTGGCTGAAATACGCCTGAACTTGCTTACTCTGGGTATGTCGGTTCCAAAAGACCGGATATGAGTTAGCGTAATTACGCTCCACTTGGTAACCCTGGGTTAATGCACGTGCACAGCAGGTACATAAAGACATTCTCAATAGATCACCGATTTCTGGAGTCACCATGGAAACGCGTGGAGAACAAAAGAGAGCGCTATACTTCAGTGAGACGGAGTCTGAGATTAATTACGGGGTATAAAGATTATACGTCCATCAAAAAAGTAACACGGCTGCATCATTAAAAGAAAGAGTTTCTGCTTGTAGTAGAAGAACAGACAAAGTAAACGCACGAGTTTCTGATCTTATTTCCATTTTCATTGTGACGTATATATATATATATACATAACTTATCCAATTTTGCCAACTTAAATGAATTACTTCTATTGGTAACAAATACTTGAGTTAAATTTATTCAACCTAATTTCTTACGTCTGTAAAACTCAATAATTGTTTATACAACTCAAATTCATGTATTTATCCAACTAAATGTCATATTACTCCAATTCAATTAATATTTTTTCCATCGTAATTAATTATATTTCTTGATCTCTATGTCTAAGTTTGAGCCGGCAGATATTCTCATTTTTATAACAATAAAAAGAACGGGGGAAAAAATACACATTGGGCATAAATACATTAAAGAATTTCTCATCACTGTGTTCACAGCAATGAATGGTAGGGGTGCTATATAATTCATCATTACCTCCTTCACTCTCACTCATGGTGCAGAGACATAAGCATAGTAGGACAAATAACTTGGCGAAAAACACAGTAAAACAACTAAACACATTTGGTCAAAAAGCCACACTTAAACCCAAATCCGCCCAGAAGGGCAAAGGGAATGGTATCCCACAATCCCTTGCGGTGCCGATCTAACAGCAGCACCAAAGTTACACCTACTTAATTGAATCAAAGTAAATGAAAGTAAAATAACTGTCTGAAAACTACGTGTTATTTTTAAACTGACTTAACAAAAAATGATTTATCTTAACTGAAGCAAATAATTAAGTTAGATCAAAGTAAAAAGTTTCTCTTTCCAACATCCATATGTGGTCTTATCACCCTCTCACGGTGGAAAAAGTATTATCTGAGCTTCTTCATCCACTAAATCATCTTCAAATGGACACGCCATGCTGCTTCACTTCTCTGAAAACAAACTAACCTTCAACTAAACCTGCTCCAGACCAGGTTATGTTCAGAGCATGAGTTGCTATGGCAACTTGACCTACCCTGAAACATACCTCCATTTCTGGAACCGAAAGCTGAGGTTATCAACTTCCTTAGCCTCAAACTTACCGTGGGAGCTAGCATAACCTGCTTTCTGGAATACCCCCCCCCCCCCCCCCCGTAGTTCACAACATGATTTACCAACATGATGTAACATGATGACCAAGTGAATTTTTCTGCTTCCAGACATTAAAAGCAGTCTTTTTGTGTTCAGGGACCTAGCGACTGGAATAATCTTCCTCCATCTCAAAGGTCTCATCATTTATGAGGGCTCTCTAATTTCATTTCAAAAACATTTGCCATGGTTTTTTAGATTTTATTTATTCATTTTGATTATTTGTGGTTTCTAATTTTAATTTTGTCAATTTTACTCAGATGATGACTTCTGGTTAAATTTTTTAATTTCATTTTTTTCACTTAAACTATAAATCATATTTATTTTCTGCAATCTGTTTCATGAAATGGTGCTTACTGAGAGCTGTGTGTGTGTGTGTGTGTGCGTGTTCATGTGTGTGTGTGTGTGTGTGTGCGCGCGCGTGTGCGTGTAAGAGAGAGAGAGAGCGCTGTGCAGTAACTTTAAGGTCATCTGCCTCCCCAGGCCCATATCTACCAGATGTGAGGGGGACTAGGGTTTCCAGACAAACAGTTCACAACCGACTCCACCGCTGTGACTGGAATGATAGACGACCCATCATCAAGCACCAATTCCACCAACTTTCTGTTCATTAATGGTAATGCTCCACCACATGGTGCCAGAACTGTCACAGCTGGACTACAGGAAGGGGGAGAGCCTCATATGGTACGGCCAGCGATGACCCCTGACCTGAACCTAATAGAGCACATCTGGGACCAGCTGAAGCAGGGGCTGGATGATCGTCCCCCACCCCCAAGTGACCTGGCAGAACTGCATGCAGCACTGATGGGAGCATGGAACGCCTCAGAACAACGTCATGAAGCTAGTGAGGAGCAGGAGACGTCGCTGTTAAGCTGTCATTGAGGCAAATGGTGGAAATACCTGCTATTGACACGGCCAGTGTTTTTATTTTTGTGTCTATCTTATTATTGTCTTAAGTTTGGGTGTAATAACATCAAAATGATGGAAATAGTGTTTCTAGTGAAATCTGTCAAAGGAACTTTGAATGAGTAAAATTAGCTTTAGGTGTTGCAGTCATGCATCCAAATCTGGCAACGTTCTTCCTCCCCTACAGTGATTCAAGTCTTGACAAACACAACCGCCTCATTGCCAGTTTAGTTTGCTGGAAACTTGGCCCAGAACGCCTCATCAACCGCAGAAGTAGCTTTGAAAAAAGAGAAGAATAGTTTGCAGAAGGATTTTTACAGAGTTCTCCGTCTCTCCCTGTCTGCTTCACTTGTGCTCTGGTATTCTTAGACAACCTTTCATGCTAACCCCTCCATGTTTTATTGAAAACAGAGACACATGAGGGTTAACTGGAAATTACCTTCAAAATAAAAGCTCAGACTCATTAAAAGAGCTCCAGTGTGTTTGATGCTGGGATTTCCTTCATCCGAGCTCCACGGTGGCTGCTGTGCAGCACTTGAGCTCGCGTGTGATTTTTCTTTGCAGGAAACTGCAGCTGCCAGATGATGAATAAAGTCTTTCTCCTCCTGCTTTCCACTAGCTACATGACTCAGTCATTTCACAAACATGGCTGTGTAGATTCAAGAGGATTTGACAGTTGTGCATTCCACATGTGTGTCTTTCCAATTTTTCATGTTTGTTTTATGATATACTCTTTTTTATCTTTCTAAATCAGATCTTGTGGTGACGTCTCCACATGTTTTAATTTATGTACAATAAAAGACCTGCATTCATGAGATAAAGGATAATCTTGTGTTGGCCTGTGTTTATGATTACTCATATATTACTTGTTTGCACCGTCCTGTTCACCGATGAAAGCAGTACTTTTCTAGAAACAACCTGCTTTCTTTGGAGAGCTTCTTTCAGTCAGTAAGCACAGATAAATCTACTTTTCTGATCAAACAAAACAGAAAAAAGCTAAAAAATCTCTTTGAGTGAAAAGGCATTCTTATTGCTTTGTTCTCTAAGTGTCAAATTTTAGTAGGAAGACAAGACAGCATCTCTTATTGTTGAAACGTGTAACCCTTGTGCTATCTTAGATGACCCCCCCCCTTCCATTGACGTGTTCTTCCTACCATGACAAAGGTGGATAAAGGTGGAAAGATTTCATGTCATCCATGGACACCAGTGAAGATCACAAATAAGTGAAGAAAAAAGGTTCAGAGCACTGTCTAGTGGGTCAAGATGACCCCACTCCCAATGTTAAAGTGTCTAAGATAACACAAGGGATAGGTTGAACAAGCAAATAACACTTTTTAGCCTATTTTCTTCAAATAATCCCTCCATTGAGCATATGGAAAAAAATTAACCCACTGATGCTTACATTCATTTCCAGCAATGAAAAAACATTTTTGGTATATGTATGTCTATATATAATAATAATAATGGATTAGATTTATCTGCGCTTTTTCTTGTTGCTCAAAGCGCTTACATTGTGTCCGTTATTCATTCACACTTGGTGATGGTAAGCTACTGTTGTAGCCACAGCTGCCCTGGGGCAGACTGGAGGCGTGGCTGCCAGTTGGCGCCTACGGCCCCTCTGACCATCACCGGGATCATTCATGCACATTCACACACCAGTGGAGCCACACTGCTGCCACTAGTGGCACTGAGAATATATATATATGTGTGTGTGTGTATGTATGTATATATGTATAAATACACATATATGCCATTTTGTTTGTTCAGTTAAACCTCCTAACTTAACTTCAACACAATAAATATTTTGATTTATATTGCAGTAAGCTTTTTCTAATGTCATAACATGTAAACTATGCACAACAATTTACACATTTATTGAAAACAATGGTCATAATGCTGAGTTTTAGAACTTGCATCATCTCAAACTCAAAGGCACCAATAATAAATGATCTTTTAAACCTGATAACCAGTGAAAAAAGAAGTGGAAATATACCTGCATTTTTTTATATATTAATTGTAAAGTAAATGTCCTATAAGGTGACAGATGAAATATTGTTCTAGTGTTTTATGTGTAGGAATCCAGAAATGAGAGGAAGCCATGGCGGGCGGCTGTGGAGGACTGTGCTTTATTTTGACAGGTCAGAGCGGAAGTGTGAGCGCGCTCCTCGCCTCCGCGTCTCATCTGCTCTCTGTTCATCCGCAGCCTTAAGGCGTTCAGGCAGAGGGAAGGAGGACGGCGGAGACGGGGGACATGCGGCGGCTCCGGGAGACGTCTCTGCGCGGACAAAGCTGATCGAGGCGGAAAATGAAGTAACCCGAGGAAGAGGAGGAGGAGGAAGAGTTGGATAGGTGTCCTTTCACTTCTATTCAGTGACTTTTCTGTCTTTTTCCGGGACAATAGTTGATGTGGGGAGTGGGTTAATGCAGACAAGAGCTGGTTTATTTATCACTTTTATTAATATTATACCTCATATGAAGAACAGGATCAGATCAGCTGCTTTCTATCAAACTGCTTTATTCCTGCTTTTAACTTTTGCTGCTTCCTTTCCTCCAACAGCAATAACTGCAGGATCAATGCTTACAAATTATTCAAAAGTTAATCATAATGTGATGTAAGGAATAGAAACTGAGATCAATTTAGTCTGAAAGGTAAAGTTTTCCTCAATCTTTGAGGAAAACTGGTCAAGACTCCTAAACATCTCCTACATGAAGATGTCTTCAGGGAGACAGACCACCTCTCTCCTGATGGAGTGACTCCAGAGGAGGCCTGAAAGCTGAACCCTCTCATCATCAGAACCAGCTTTGTGGAGCTGGAGGTGATCTGAAGAACCTCAAGAACCAGAACTCTTTGTGTTCATTCTATCTTTTGGAATGTCGCCGTTTTTCCTGAGGAGGTGGGGGTCTGCTTTCCCATCAGCCCTTTAACCTGCTATCAGATGAGGAGCAGATAAATAAAATGAAAATCAGATGTTTGTAAGACAACAAAACGAAGAAAATCTAGGAATGTTCCAGAGGATTCTTGACGATTCCCGTTGAGTTTCCTTTTTCCTACGGTAGTTTAGACACTCTAAACTGTCCTTGATAGTCATGACACAGCTGGAAGTGTCAGAGCAGGTTTTCCTCTGCTGCAGCGGGGAATCAAACCGTGTCTGACGGTCTCCCGCTGCGTTCCTGCTCCGTTTTCATCGCCTCTTCTCAGTGCTCAGTTCCAGCCTCTGGAAATGAAATTGTATTTCTCCCTGAACCAGATGGATGTGCTGCAGATCCCAGCTCCAGCCAACATGGCACATCTCCTTCAGATGTGGTTTTGGGATCTGTCCTTCGGGGACGCCAGGCCTGCGTCAAACTCTTCTAATAACTGACTGTTTTTTTTTTTTTGTCTGCTTCTTTGATGTGCCGTTGCTGCTGCGTCGCCTCCAGAAGTTGGCGATGGCGGCTGCACCTCTGACAGCTCTGCTGCTGCTCAGCCTGGACGTCCTTTCGGCTCACCAGTCCAAACCAGGCCTGATGAAGCAGCAGAATGACACAAACCTCCCCAGAGAGAAGAAGAAGAATCCACCACACATCGTATTCATTCTGATCGATGACCAGGTGGGCTCAGACACCTCAACACATTTGCATTTCTGTCGTTCTGATGTGTCATGGACCAGAATGTGGAGCGAAGGTGTTTAAGGCTGCTGGGACGTCACAGACCAGGTCACATGACTCTCTAACAGGGCTTCAACGACATCGGCTACCACAACCCAACCATCAAGACCCCAACACTGGACAAACTGGCAGCAGAGGGAGTGAAACTGGAAAATTACTACGTTCAGCCGATCTGCACGCCGTCCCGCAGTCAGCTCCTCACTGGAAGGTACCAATCTTTGATGTGTGAGCATCAGAGCAGACGTCATCCTCTGCATCAGATCCTGACGAGGCTTCAGTTTTCTAAGAAACACCTCTGCAATCCTTCCGTTTGGTCAAAATATGTATAATTGTTTATTGAAACAAGTACAAATATACATTTTTTCCCTCTATGGTCGGATTAGTTTGTTGTTGTTTTTTTTAAATCAAAATGGACCTAGCTATTTAGAAACTGCTGCATGCCTTGTAGTGGCCAGTAGGGGGCGACTACAGTAACTGCATAGTAACTGCTTTTTAACCCTTTTAAAGTCCTGCTCCAATCATCTTTTGATGTATTTTCAAAGCGTTCGTCTTTGATTTATGATTATATTTTCTAGTCCATAGTTTCTGCAGAGCAGCAGGAGTTCATCAGACATTCCCCTCTAAGTTGTGGGCGGGACCACTGCCGTGAAGCAACCCCGTCCTCCCTTCCTGTTGCTGGCTCCCTGCCCAGCGTATTTTTTCTTTTTCAAATGATTTTTTTTGTCTGCTCCTGACTAACAACGATTTTAATAAAGAAATACTGAGAATTGAATTTTTGAGCTTAGTTATTTTTATATACGCCCTCCATCATGAGAAAAACACCACAAGTACATGTTAAATACTATTTTGATCAGAGTGAGTCTCTAAGACTGGAGCTGTCCCCAGCTACAGGAAATAACAGAACAATAGTGTTTGTACTATTAATCACAATTAAACCTTCTTCTTAATCTGCTGTGAAAACAAACATGGACACTTTTCTTTGTAAGTGTCGTCTCTGTGGAATAACTAACTTTATTTGGCCTTGACTTCCATAAGGTATCAGATCCACACGGGACTGCAGCACTCCATCATCAGATCCAGACAGCCCAGCTGTTTGCCCAGACACATGGACACTCTGCCGGAGACGCTGCGCCGGGCCGGCTACAGCACTCACATGGTTGGCAAATGGCACCTGGGCTTCTACAGGTGAGGAAGAGCCTCACATGCCTTCTCCTAACCAACAAGTCTCAGAGGAGGCGTGGTTGGAGGCTCTCCAGCTGCTCTCCAGAGGAATCTCGGATAGCATTTGATCAGTATTTTAATTTTTTTTAAATAACAATCCTAAAAATGTCGACCCTCAAGAATCAATGGAAGGTTTTGTCTGAAATCTTTCACTCAGAAAATCCTGTCTGCCGACCAGAAAAGGCTTTGACACATTCTTTGGTTCCTTAACAGGAAGTGTGGATTATTACAGGTAAAGGATCCATTGATGACCATTGATAACTGATGTTACCATTTAACCTAGCAGGAAGTTTAAAGCCTGCTGGATGTGCTTTTCTGATCTTTTGTAGTTATGGGTCTTGCAATGGTCCTGGGGTGTGTGGGTACGATCTCCATGACAACGAGAGAGTGGCCTGGGGCCATGAAGGGAAGTACTCCACCACTTTGTTCACACAAAGAGCTCACAAGATCCTGAAGAGTCACGACCCCGCCGACAGGCCGCTCTTCCTGCTGCTCTCCCTACAGGTACGCCTCGCATCATCGTCAACCAGAAACTCGGACAGGTTCTGTGATTCTTTGGCCTCGGGTCAACGCTGGAAACTCCAACGATCAACAAAGTCAAGCTCAAGCAAGCTGTGGAAATGACATTTCACACTGATCTCCTCTAGGCAGTCCACGGCCCTCTCCAGCCCCCCAAGTCTTTTGTCTACCTGTACCGGGATATGGCTAATGTCGACAGGAGGAAGTTCGCCGCCATGGTGTCCACGGTGGACGAGGCGGTGCGAAACGTCACCTATGCCCTCAGAAAATATGGTTACTACAAAAACAGCGTGATCATCTACTCCACAGACAACGGTGCACAGCCGTATGTGGGCGGGAGCAACTGGCCGCTACGAGGTCGCAAGGTAGAAAGGACTGTTCAAATGTCTGCTTTTATTCTGTCCGGCAGCAGTCCTGGACCGCAAGGACCAGGCTGTTTCCTGCCACTTCGTAAAACGCTCACCGACATTAGCATGCACCTATTACCCGGTGAAAGTGAGAATGAATCTTTGACATAGTGAATGAAACCATTCACTATAGGTGGGTGGATGGATGGTTGGTTCATCCATTTTCTAAACCCGTTTTGACCATTTTGGGGTCACGGGGCTGCTGGAGCCTATCCTGACCACTCGTGGGCAAAGGCAGGGGACATCCTGGACAGGTGGTCAGTCTGTCGCAGCGACACAATCACACATCCATGCAGTCTCACACTCACACCTAGGGACAATTTAGAATAACCAGTGAACCTAGTAAGCATGTTTTTGGACGGTGGGATGAAGCCGGAGAAAACCCACGCATGCACGGGAGAACATGCACACTCCCCTCTCTGCTGCACTTCAGTCATTTTCCTCTGTGTTGCACCTTAACCTGAACTTTAACATTGCTATTCAGAATTATCAAACCACAAAGCTGCAACAAGAGAATATAAACAATATTAACTTTACATGAGGAGAAAAACAAACTTTTGCATACAAATAAAAGTAAGGGTTTCTAGAATCAACAAACATTTGAAATTTCCCATGGAATTGCATTTTCAACAGCATGTTTCTTTGTATGTACGTTATGAACGTATTACAGCAGGGAGGGAAAGTTCAGCTCTTTGAAAACTGGGACTCAACGTAGCCAGCAGGCAGCGTGTTTTCCACAACATACCTGCAGTAATTCTGTTCACTTCTGTGAGTTACTGGGCTGTAAAATCCAGTGTGGCTTGTTCTACTGGTGCTGCTTTGTCACCGGAGACTCCGGGACTCGGTGACTCGTGTTTGGTGGCTCGTTAGATCTGAACCGGTTCAGACGGATGTCGGCAATGTCTTTGAATTGGGACCAAATGTGAATTTGTTCCTTTAGGTTCAAGTCTTGAAACCTAAAATAACCTAAAGCTTAAAAACGTTTGTTTGTTTTGCAATGTTGTTGTTTTTTATTTTTTCATGGATTTGATGAATCAGTGCTGCATTTTCTTCTTTAATACTTTGTTTTCAGCATAACAGAAAGAAAACAGATTATGGGATGTTTTTTAGTCAACACCAAACTTTAGCTGTGGTACTCCTTTGTTAAGCTACTTTCCATGTATTGACACATTACTTTTCCCATTTTTTTTAGTTTTAGTTGAAGCGTTCCTTTTTACCATCGAGTAAATGGTTCGTCTCCACTGTCTTTTCTCTCGGGCGAATAATCCACCATGTGATGGTCACAGCCTTGTCCCCCATATTTGCTTGGAAGGTGACATCCAAGAAAAACCCTTCATGGTTTTTGCTACAACGTTCCAAAAGACTTTAAACCTTTAAAAAAAGAAAAAGAAAACTTTTAGGAAATACTTTTTACCCTTTATGGTCCAGACAGTGTTGTATATTTTTCGTGAAGACTGATTGGTCAGTTTGATCAGAGGGATATTTGGAAACCTTCCACCTCAGACGATGCTCGTACGCTGTTTGGAATCAACTTCTACCAAAGAATGCATCAAATGTTTGGAGCAAACCGGTGGAAAAGCAGCTTTTCAAAGCTGTTGGAGAGTGGGATCACTTTTATAAAAACAGAACGAAGGATGGAGCTTCACTTAAACGCACAGCATCTGTCTGCTCTTAAACTGTCAGCTGGGATTTTTACTCCGTTTGCTTTTCATCCAAACACCCGCAAGGCAGTTCATTTCTCATCCTCCTTATGAGAACCGTTAGGGAATATTTACAGCATTGATCCTGACAGGACACTCCTAATGACCTGCAGGGATGCTGCCAATACAATCTGGATTTCTGGAGGATTCTCTTTTGGTGTCTGTTTCTTCCCCCGCTGTCCATCTCTGCTTCCAGGGAACGTACTGGGAGGGTGGAGTCCGCGGAGTGGCGTTTGTGCACAGCCCGCTGCTGAAGCACAGGAGGCGAGTCTCCACCGCTCTTCTCCACATCACCGACTGGTTTCCAACGCTGGTGGGACTGGCGGGGGGAAACATAAGCCAGGTTGGTGTGTTCAGTGACTCTGAGGTCTGACTCTGATCATCTTTTGATCTCTTGCAAAAGCGTTCCCAGCGATCTTTTAGTCATGACTATACCAAAGGCAGAAAAGCTGTGTCGTTTCTGCAGAACAGGAGGAGTTCATTAGGAATTCACCTCTGAGTTGTGGGTGGGACCATTGGGGAAGAGCAAGCCTGCCCCCACTTCCCATCATCTCTTGATTTACTCCCTCTCCCACTAGCTTACAGCCCCTCACACCTCCAACCTAACATTACTGGTGCAACAAAAATGGCAGCAATATCAGATCCATCCAGACAGACAGTTCTGATCCAGATTCCAGCTCAGACCAGGAAAACAAAGACGCACACGGATCTATTTGTCTGCAGGTGAATGCATCAGAATGGAGCAGAGCAGGGAGCTTGTTTTCTACGCCGCCAATGATCTTTTTTCATCTGCTCCTAATTCACAATGATTTGAATAGTGAAATAAGTAAGGGGTTAAGGGCCTTCGAAGTGTGAGGTTATTACTTTTTAACGCACGCCGTGGAAGCCTGGTTGCTTCCGCGGAGTGCGTTAAAAAGTAATAATGCACACTTCAAAGGCCATTAACCCGCTAATACCATGGTCAGTTACAAAAGCAATACATATTAACCAGTTTTTTGTCCTTAATTCTTGTTTTTTTCCGATTTGGATGGCTTTTCTCACAAAAAGAGGACTATGTGTCGCGCTGCATCACGAAACATATAGTCCGCGTCGTGCAGCACCACCGCTGCAGTCAAGTTTTGGCGATATATATATGCTGATCGTCCCGATGGGTTGAATAAAGCATCAGTTCAGAGATAAAGTTCTCCTCTTACTGCTTGTTTTTGTTAAGATGATGAAGCTAAAGGTTGTTTTAAAGAAGCTGGCGCAGTGATACAGAACATTTTTCACCGTGCGGTTCTCAGGTTTTAATGCATACCCAGCAGCCAATCGTATAAAACTAAATAATAAATCCTAAAATTCTTTAAACTGTGTTTGTCCTCCATTATGGAAAAAAAATGCTACAAGAACATGTTAAAAACACCATTTTGATCAAAGTGTTTCTTTAAAGATCCTTGTTTCATTCAAATTCCTGCTGTAACACACTCCAGAATTTATCAGCAAGAACTTTTTTAAAAGCTGTTTCAAAGTCTGGACTTAGCGGCGCCGACTGCCTTACTTCCGACATAAATTAGTATGTAAATCATTGGAGCTCTGATGCGACTTCCCAGAAACTCCCAAAGCAGTTTACTGCTGGAAGTTTCTCATCTGGTTCCTGTGAGGCAGATGCAGCTGCGTTTTCCTGGCAACCCTGAAGCGTTCACACACAGGGGGATCTGTTGCTGCCCTGCACTTGACTTTTGTCTTTTGTGTGCCAGAGTCCAGGGCTGGACGGCTTCGACGTTTGGCCCACCATCAGCGAGGGGAAGGAGTCGCCCCGCAAGGAGATCCTGCACAACATCAACCCTCTTCACAGAGCCCCCTCTAAGCGGGGCATATGTAACCACGTCAAAGCCAAGACCGCTGCAGGTACAGAGAGTGAAAAGCCTGCAGAGTCTGCCAAAAAGCAAAGGTTTTTAGTCCCTGGAACACCTGCAGTGAGGATGTTGGAGGAGAAAAGATGGCAGACATGAAAAAGCACTGAAGGGAAAAAGCTGTGGCTTCAAAGTTGGTTAAAAATCAGTAAAACAAGATCATTTTGTTTTTACCTTGTCCACAAGCTGAACAACCTGCCCAGAATATAAAGGGCTTACTCTTTATAAAAAATGTTTTTAAATATTGTTTAAAAAGCAATCAAATTAAATCAAATGATTGTTTTTCTTTGATCTGCCAGCTCCCAAGGGAAAAAGACCAAAGTTTAAGAAGCCCAAGAAGAAAGTTCTGAAGCAGACTCTAAATCAAAAATCTACTTTCAGAGTAAAAAACTTCAAGAGGAAGCAGGTTCTGAAGCAGAAACTAAATCAGAAATCTGCACCTAGGTTACAAAGCACAAAGAAACCTCAGACATTTGCGTCTGATCCCAAAAGCAAGTCCCAGAAGCTCTTTCAGAAATCCAACCCTGCTCCCAAACTTGACACCAAAGCCCGGAGACCAAAACCCAGGTCTCTCTCAGAACCACAGTCCAGTGGGGGTCGTCCTGAATCCGAAATGTCCAGGTCCAAACCTCTTCTTCGGCGACCTCCCAAGACCAAATCCAAGTGGACAACCACCCAAGAACAGAACCTGTCTCTGCCAGGACAACCTTCAAGATCCAAAACTCACCTCAAACAAACGTTGGGGTCTCCTCAGCCTGTACGGTACCAGAACATGTCCCTGTCAATAACGCCGGGGCCCAAACCCCGTCTGGCTTCACAGTCCATGCTCCCATCGGGTCTGTCTGCCGTGTGGGACACGTCAGTCCAAGCAGCCATCAGAGTCGGTGACTGGAAACTGCTGACGGGAGATCCAGGAGACGGTGACTGGGTGCCAGTCCAGGTACTGCGGCGCGCTGTGAAGGACCCGCTGGTTGTTCCGATAATGACCTCTAAATGATCCACAGATGCTGTCCACTCCTCCGCGCCCCTGGTGGAACCTGGAGCGCACCTTGATGTCCTCCATCCACAAAGATGTCTGGCTCTTCAACATCACCGCCGACCCGTACGAGCGGCAGGACCTGTCGCAGCAGAGGCCAGACGTGGTCCTGCAGCTTCTGGGTCGCCTCGCCTTCTACAACCAAACGGCCGTCCCCGTCTACTTTCCCCCGGACGACCCCCAAGCCGACCCCGACCGCCACCAAGGAGCCTGGGTGCCCTGGGTGGACGAAGACGATGAGGAGGGCAAATACGAAGGAGTATACAAGAAAGGCAAGGGCAGGAAGAACCCGTGCAAGCTGGAGTCCTTCTTCCTGAAACTGAACATGGGGATGATGTCGAAGCGCATCTGAGGAAGCTTTTCATTCACCTCCATCTGTTTTTTTGCTACCAAACCAACTTTTGTTGCTTTTTGGAAAGACAGTTTCCCCCACGTCTGCATGTCCGAATGGTTTGAGAGTTTTAGGCAGGAAAGGTTTCTATGGAAGCGATTCTGTAGCATTAATAAAAAGCAAAGTCAAAACCAGAAATGCTTTTTCATTTTCAAAATGAAAAAGCATTTTTTGACTCAAAAATATAACGAAAAAGCAATCCACCAAAATGCTTTTTCATTTCCTTTCTCAACACAGCTTATTCTGTCACTTAATTAAAATTAAAATTAAAATGGTATTTGACATTTCATTTTCAAGATGTTCTCTGGTAAATGTGTAGCATAATTAGTTTAGAAATGTTTAATTTGATGTTTAAAATAGATTAATAGAAATGCTTTTTAATTTTCAAAATGAAGCTGCATTTTTTGACTCAAAATTAAAAAGAAAAAGCAATATACCAAGGTGCATTATCATTTTCTACTTCAACACAGCTTTTTCTGTCACTTAATTAAAATGATAAATAAAATGGTATTTGACATTTCATTTTAAAAAAGGTCCATGGTAAATGTGTAGCATAATTCATTTAGAAATGTCTAATTTGACAATTAAAATGGATCAACAGAAATGCTTTTTAATTTTCAAAATGTAGCTGCATCAAATGACTCAAAATTCAAATGAAAAAGCAATATTTCAAAATGCTTTTTCATTTTATACTTCAAACCGCTTATTCTGTGTCATAATTAAAAAGAAAATGCAAAGAGGGGATTGCATTTGCATTTTCACATCCACCCCGCGCACCTTGTAGCAATATTCATTTCTTAAAAGCATTAGCAGAGGGGAGGCGGGGCGATGACGTCACTGCTTTCTCTGTGTGTCCGGCTGCTGACTGACGCACACACACCAGGAGCAGACTGTGTTAGCGGCAGAGACGAGGGTTTTGTGATGGTTGTGAACTTCTGATGAGTTTCCACAGCTTCTCAGGACTAAGTAGCTGCATGTCCGCCTTCTGCGGTCCTCCTCCTGACGCACCACGGACAAGCTTTGTTCTTCGGACCGCCAGCTGCCTTCGCATAGCGGAGCGCGAAGCTCCCGATGATCGCTGAAGGCGGAAATGCTGCTGCGATCTGAGAAACCATCATATGAATTTGTGTTTCCAGTGGTGTCCAGAACAAAATAAAGACTGATTTAATTCACAGATATTTACACATTTATTTGCAGCTTCGCGCTGAATTTGCTGTTTGATGACATCTGGAGCCCCATCAACAGACAGCAGATTTTACCGTACTAAACGTTGCTGGTTGGACCAAAAACACTCACTCAGCGCGAAGCTGCAGGAGACTATCTTCATAATGTGCTTTTATTACAGTTATGCTAATATTTTACGGCCTGCTCTGCTCGATGATATGTTTTTAAATCCGTTGAAGAAGTTGGGTTGCGATTCACAGCTTCTGATTCGCAAGGGAGATAAAGGAACATTCTGCTGCATTTCTCGCATTAAGATCCAGGAATCCAGGTTTGAGCAGTCCAGGGGGGTATTCCAGGAAGCAGGTTATGCTAGCTCCCACGATAAGTTTGAGGCTAAGGAAGTTGATAACCTCAGCTTTCGGTTCCAGAAATGGAGGTATGTTTCAGGGTAGGTCGAGTTACCATGGCAACTCATGCTCTGAACATAACCTGGTCTGGAGCAGGTTTAGTTGAAGGTTAGTTTGTTTTCAGAGAGGTGAAGCAGCATGGCGTGTCCATTTGAAGATGATTTAGTGGATGAAGAAGCTCAGATAATACTTTTTACACCGTGAGAGGGTGATAAGACCACATATGGATGTTGGAAAGATAAACTTTATACTTTGATCTAACTTAATTATTTGCTTCAGTTAAGATAAATCATTTTTTTGTTAGGTCACCTTAAAAATAACACGTATTTTTCAGACAATTATTTTCCTTTCGTTCAAATTAATTCAATTAAGTAGGTGTAACTTTGATGCTGCTGTTAGATCGGCACCGCAAGGGATTGTGGGATACCATTTCCTTTGCCTGTCTGGACGGATTTGGGTTTAAATGTGGGTTTTTTACAAAATGTGTTTAGTTGTATAGCTGTTTTACTGTGTTTCACCGTGTTTTGCCGAGCTATTTTGTCCTACTATGCTTAAGTCTCTGCACCATGAGTGAGAGTAAAGTAGAGGATGATGAGTTTATATAGCACCTCTACCACCTAAACCTGTTATGACAATGATGGAATATTCTGTGATGAATTTTTGCACTCCGTGCATTTTTTTCCCGTTCTTTTTATTGTTCTAAAAATGAGCATATCTGCCGGCTCAAACTTAGACATATGAAAGTTCAAGAAATATAAGTAATTAAGATGGAAAAAAGATTAATGAAGTAATGTGAAATTTAGTTAGATAAATACGTAAATTTGAGTTGGATAAACAATTATTGAGTTTGAATAAATTTAACTAAATTATCTTTCAGCCGTGTTACTTTTTTGATGGACTTATAATTTCTATCCGCCGTCATTAAAATCTCAGACTCCGTCTCACTTCCGTCTCAAGTGTCGCGCTTTCTTTTTTTTTTTTTCTCCACGCGTTTCCATGGTGACTCCAGAAATCGGTGATCTATTGAGAATGTCTTTATGTACCGTGCGTTAACCCAGGGTTACCAAGTCGAGCGTAATTACGCCAACTCATATCCGGTCTTTTGGAACCGACATACCCAGAGTAAGCAAGTTCAGGCGGATTTCAGCCAGAGTTTAGGGTTAAAGTCAGGCTAGTTTAAACATGCTTCCTGGAATACCCCCCAGGTCCAGCGGTTTGTGATCAGGACCCGGTTTTAGGTGATCTCAATGCGAACACAGACACACCAGGGGGGTATTCCAGGAAGCATGTTTAAACTAGCCTGACTTTAAACAATTTAAGTTTGAGCCGGCAGATATGCTCATTTTTAGAACAATAAAAAGAACTGAAAAAAATGCACGGAGTGCAAAAATTCAAGAATTTTCCGTCACTGTCATAACATGTTTAGGCGGTAGGAGTGCTATATAAACTCATCATCCTCTCCCTTACTCTCACTCATGGTGCAGAGACGTAAGCATAGTAGGACAAAATAGCTCGGCAAAACACGGTGAAACACAGTAAAACAGCTATACAACTAAACACATTTTGTAAAAAACCCACATTTAAACCCAAATCCGTCCAGACAGGCAAAGTGAATGATATCCCAGAATCCCTTGCGGTGCCGATCTAACAGCAGCATCAAATTACACCTACTTAATTGAATTTATTTGAACGAAAGGAAAATAATTGTCTGAAAAATACGTGTTATTTTTAAGGTGACCTAACAAAAAAATGATTTATCTTAACTGAAGCAAATAATTAAGTTAGATCAAAGTATAAAGTTTCTCTTTCCAACATCCATATGTGGTCTTATCACCCTCTCATGGTGTAAAAAGTTTTATCTGAGCTTTTTCATCCACTAAATCATCTTCAAATGGACACGCCATGCTGCTGCACCTCTCTGAAAACAAACTAACCTTCAACTAAACCTGCTCCGGACCAGGTTATGTTCAGAGCATGAGTTGCCATGGCAACTTGACCTACCCTGAAACATACCTCCATTTCTGGAACCGAAAGCTGAGGAAATCCACTTCCTTAGCCTCAAACTTATCGTGGGAGCTAGCATAACCAGCTTTCTGGAATACCCCCCAGGTCCCTCAGCGACAGCAGCCGGACACACGGAGAAAGCAGTGACGTCATCGCCCCGCCTCCCCTCTGCTAATGCTTTTCCTAAATGAATATTGCTACAAGTTTCCCAGGGTGGATGTTAAAATGCAAATGCAATCCCCTCTTTGCATTTTCGTTTTAATTATGACACAGAATAAGCGGTTTTAAGTATAAAATGAAAAAGCATTTTGAAATATTGCTTTTTCATTTTAATTTTGAGTCATTTAATGCAGCTTCATTTTGAAAATTAAAAAGCATTTCAATTAATCCATTTTAAATGTCAAATTAGACATTTCTAAATGAATTATGCTACACATTTACCAGAGAACGTCTTGAAAATGAAATGTCAAATACCATTTTCATTATCATTTTAATTACGTGACAGAATAAGCTGTGTTGAGGAAGGAAAAGAAAAAGCATTTTGGTGGATTACTTTTTCATTTTATTTTTGAGTCAAAAAATGCAGCTTCATTTTGAAAATGAAAAAGCATTTCTGGTTTTGACTTTGCTTTTTATTTATGCTACAGAATCGCTTCCATAGGTTTCATCTCTGATCCTCTTTTGATCTATTTTCAAAGTGTTCCCAGTGGTCTTTTCATTGTGATTATGCCTTTTTTAACCAACCTTTTAAAAAAACGGTGGTTTTCTAGGACATAGTTTCTGCAGAGCGAAAAGACTTTATGAGGATTCCCCTCTCAGTTGTGGGCGGGGCCGCTGGCCGCTGTGCAGGTTTTGTCTGTTGAGGCCCAAAACTGTCCTAAAAAGTTGCATAGTGACGTGTGAACAGGAGTTCTGAACGCAGAAGGCCAAACTGTGAGTTTCCATGGACTTCATTGGAAGTGGTTGCTTGAACGCGTGTTGCAGGGCGGTGTGAACGGACGGGAGCGGAGCAGTGAGCTCATGGCCCCCCCAGTGTCACAACTGAGTCTTTTTCACTTCATCTGCTCTGATTCACAACGATTTGAAGTAAGAAATACCCAGAAATTACATTTTAGCCTAATTTTCTTTAGCTATGTTTTCCATCATCAGAGAAATGGCATAAAAAACATTAAAACACCGTATTATTGGAGTTAAGCATAAACCATGAAGATGCTGCCTTATAAATGTTGTGTTTCTCTTCACGTTTGTAACCTCTTCCACCTGAATTGAATCTGGGATTTCGCGGTTTTCTTTGTGTTTTAGTGTTTTTGAATGTTTATTTGATCCAGACTGACAGAGTGTCTGCCACTGTGACACTGACAGATCTTTTTTTAAAATCACTTTTGAAAATCCAGCGATTTTTAAGAGTCCGAGCTTCAATTTGTCCACTTAAGTCTAGGTTTTCTTGCAGCCTTTCATCCTTTTGTCCACCGTAACTTCCACAGATATGAGCTGATTAGATTTTTCCACATCCTGTGAGGAAACACGTGTTGGCAATATGAATGAACGGTTTAGTGTTTCTGTTTCATGGCTGGAAAGAGCAGAAAATCTTCCAGCTTTGTTTTTTTCTTAAAGTACACTCACTGTCATGTAACATAAAATTGTTGTTGATCAAATGTGATTCCTATTTTCTGACAGTTACGAGATAAAAACACGTATAATCATCCAATTCAGGAGAATTATGTGTTTAATAAAAATGACTTACATTTATCATATTTTTTAAATAAAGAATAATCTTTAGATATTTTTTTTGTTCTTTCAGCTGTTTTGATAAAAGTCACTTTGAGAAACGTTCAGATGTTTGTTTGTTGGAAACCTTATTAAAAAATGGATTTTTAATTTTTCAGATCTGTGAGGACACGACCTGAATGACTGAACATCTTCAGACAAAACGAACTTTGAGGTTTTTTTAGGTCTGAAATGCAAACATTTTATCCAATAAATTGACCAAATGAATGCAGAATATTTCAATATTTATTGATCACAGCTTTTTAAATTCTGACAGAAATTCTTTGTCAAAGGACATTTTCTTCGCCACCAGGTGGCGCTAGAGGTTCAAACCATCGTGAGGGCCTCACAGACACACGCACACACCTCTGAAAGAGGATGTTCACGCTTTCTGTGGAAATAATTGAATTTGGGGCTTCTTTTTATCCCTGAACAGAGCTGGAATCGTGTAATCCTGTGGGATTAAAATCCTATAAATCCCAAACAGTTTGATGAAGAAGCTGCAGGGAGGATGGCTGCAGGGGAACTGCAGCTGGTGCTCACGGGCTGAACCGACGTGTGCACGGATGACCTTTCCACGCCTCATGTTAGAGCTTTTGCCCTGAATCTCCTAAAGACCAAAACTGAAGTTTCTGACATCCCTTCTCGGAGATGGCAGCTCTGAATCCTCACTGTCCACATTCTCTTCAAGGCTGACCTGCAGGTTTCTGAGAATTGATTCCAGAAATTCACAAAAACTACCTTCAGTTTTGTTTCTTTCAAGCTGCAGGAACAGAGCTGACTTCTGAAGAAGACACAGACATCAACTCTTTTCTCTTAACTCCTATTTGCTCCTCTTGAACTTCTCAGTATCAACCCCCCATCAGTCATGCTGCAGTCTGACCTTAGTTGATGTTGCTCGTCTTCTTCCTTGGGTTTTTGTTGCTTGAATATTTACAAAGCCCCTTGTTGCTCAGAGTCCCTGTCCTAATGCTCCAGGTTGCTGGTTCCATCCTGGATGGTGACTTGGGGTGATGTTCTTTGTGAGGAAACCCTCTGATCATTGTCTTAGGGGATCCCAGGTGATGGTTCAATGCTGCTAAAGCACAACTGAACTCCAGGTGGTAAACTTTCCAAGTTGATTATGAATCCATTCAGAAATAGGTAACACATTTTCATCAGTGCTTATATGAAAAAAAGAAAAGAAAGAAAAACTTTTTGTGCTAATGCTATATATATATATATCATGCAAAATCAATTTTTGAGCATTTATGTGTGTTATGATGTTAATTCCTCAGTGGATTGCTGAGTGTGTCAAGTGCATGACTCACACCTGGGAAACCAGGGTTTGACTCCCAGGCTGCACATTAAGCTTCATCCAGCCTGGGTTCTAGTGCCATTGCCTAACTATGTAGCCCAAGTCTGGGTCTCCCCGTGCCGGTCCAGATGAGGAAGGGCCTTTGGCGTCAAACTCTGCCAAACTACCTGCGGGAATCAGCCCTTGAAGGGCGCACTCTGACCAGCCCCTCCCAATCCACGAAGACCACTGGGCTTTCACATTGTGATGTCACAGAGTGGAGAACAGCCCCTTCCAGGAAGAGTCTCTACTGCCAGCACCGCCCCCAGGCTAACACAAACACCCAGGTTCACACAGGGCTGATCTACAAAACGCTTTCATTTTATACGCACAATATGAACGTCCATCTATGCAAAAGTTTGGATTGTTTTGGCTCTAGGATGACGTCATGAAAGTCCTACAAGGAGTGAAAGGCGGAGCTTCAGAGAACCAGTACTCTCCCTTCCGTGTTGGATAAAGGGCTGCAAAAATAAGTTATATTTTTAGAAGAAAACAGTTCTTAAGTGTTTCAAAGGTAATGTATTATCATATATATAGATATAGTTTACTCTGAAAGGCTTAAGAAAAGCAGGATAAACCACCAGAGTAGCTAACTAACTCTGTTGGGTTAAAGCATGAGCAAAAACCAAAATTGATTTTTTTTGCATACAAAATATTCTGAGCTATGTCAGAATGTCCTCACTGCTCCCTGACCCCTAAGACTAAAGTGCTGGAATATCCAGTGCCCTAGATTTTAAAGCATTTTCTACACATGCTCACTACTTTATTAGTACATGCTAAATATGACATTACCTGCATACTGAAGTAAACACCTAATAAATATAAACAAACAAAGACTATTTATGAATCTACTGTGGTTTCAGAATGAAAACTTTGATGATTCATTAAAAAGAAATCCGTGTTACATAAATGCTTTCAAATGACAAATTGCTCAAATGCAATCAATGCATTGTGTTCTGTACAATCTGGTGAGCATTGATCATGGATGCATGAAGTAGAGCCCTGCGCGGGACTATTTTCTTCATCCCGCTCCCGCCCGCGCCCGCTGAATTTCTGACCAATCCCGCCCGCTCCCGCAAGGTATGCGTTACACTCCCGCCCGCTCCCGCAATATGTATGTCCACTCCCGCCCGCACCCGCAAAACTCATAGAATTTATTCCCGCACAGTAATAGAGATGCATTGATTTTGTATCGTCTCCAGTCCCGCAGGAAAAAACAGTATTTTGTATTGATGATATTAAAGAGATTCGTGTCCCTCCTCCAGCCTCATATTTTCATGCATTCCTCTTTTTTGAAATTTGCAACTTAATTATTAAATATATTTTTACAAATCATGTTCGGTTAAAAGTGTGCGTGTGTCCGCGCGCAGACAGACGGCCTGAAGCGCGCTGAACCAGCCGGTAAAGATGCAGGTCAAAGTCATTTGAATTTATGGAGGAAAAAAACATTAATGGTTCAACAGAGCTGAAAATCTATGAATTAATTTTTTCCTGACAGAAAAATACTTTTAGCTTCAGCCTTTTCCAGTTTTGCTGATTCGCAGATCTGAGAACCATGCGTGACTCAGGATGAAGCTCGTTTGAGGTTCTTTTCTGCTTCATCCATTGACATCATGTCCCTGCCAGGTAACCTGCTCCATCCTTATCCGCGCAGTGTTGCCGGATAGATTGACAGCTCTTTCATCCGTGTGCTGCGCTAGAGCGCCCTGACTATCGTGTCAACCTATGATGACCGTATTTTGCGCTCTCTGTGTAGGACACATTGGGAGCGCGGGGAAAAACAACTGTCAGCTACAGAGTATATGAACAGGTGAACAGGTAGAGAGGAAAAGCAGGTAGAGAGGCGGGGGAGGGGCTTTGGCTTCAAACTCTGTCAGAGAGATGAAAACACGGCGTCAGATTCAGACGCAGCTTTCCCTGCGGGAGTTGAAGCAGAGACTTTCTCTGGGATGATTTTATAAACCCAAACATGGAAACATGATTACCAAGTAGAACTCTTCAAAATAATAAACCTGATCTCTCCACATTCTCCGTGTCTATCATGCATTTATGCACACATCGCTCCATGCAGCAATCAGACCAGAACCTCTAGCTGGTAGCTCCGCCTACACGGGACCGCGGTATCAGGCTTTAAAGAACACACTAGAGGCGGGGCGGGGCGTTGTACACCCCCAACAACAGGTTAGATGACAGAGGCCATTGGGCGTCTCTACCTGATGCCTTCACGGAGCTTCAGTACATAAGAATCCAACAGCTGCACAGCCTAACGTAGACCGCTAATATATATTCATGAGATATTCATGCCAGCACTGATCCCGCGGGGGTTTTTTTTCGCCGCCCGCTCCCGCCCGCAGCACAATTGAAACCGCCCAATCCCGCGAGATTTGGGTTGGGTCCCGCGGGACCCGGCGGGACCCAATCCCAATGCAGCCCTCTAGCATGAAGCTCTTTCCCAAAGACTTCTGGGAAATTTTCAGGGCACTGGATTTTGGAATTGTAAATTCAGACACTCCAAAAAATAGCGATATAACAATAACATAGTATAACAATATATCAACAAAGTTGACTAAGTGGTGACTAGAGAGGGAATTCTGACACAATTGTAATGACTGTGATGCAGATTTCCACAGGACTGAAACTGTTAGAGGCTGTGACAAATCCTTGAAGTTGAGTTCTTAACCCTTTGTGGTCCAGGGCGTTTTGGAGCGTTGCTTCTACTTTACAATTCTCTCCATTAATCTTCATCTTGAAAGCGTTTATTTTTGTGGCAATCTTCATATCCATCTTTCTGGTCCAACCTCAGCTTCTGTTTTTCACAGATGGATTTTTTATTATATTATACGCATTATTCTGTGTGGAGTGTGCATGTTCTCCCTGAGCATGCGTGGGTTTTCTCCAGCTTCCTCCCACCGTCCAAAAACATGCTTCATAGGTCAACTGGCAACTCTAAATTGTCCCTAGGTGTGAGTGTGAGAGTGCATGGGTGTGTGATAGTGGCCCCCGACAGATGGGCGACCTGTCCAGGGTGTCCCCTGCCTTTGCCCATAAGTGGCTGGGATAGGCTCCAGCAGCCCCGTCACCCCGAAAGGGAAAAACGGATTAGAAGATGAATGAATGAATATATGCAATATTTTATGTTATTATTTTAAAACTCTGGTGTTTGTTTTAAATCATAAAATTCCAAAGCCAAATGTTTTGAATCATTAAGGCTAAATTTGGAATGAAAACCGTGGTAATGGGGGTCATTCCTGCATCATTGCAAACATCCTTTGGGATTGGCAAACTCCTCAGTGAGTTCAGGAACTACTGAGGCTTAACAAACATTTGTTTCTAAGCTTTTCTGCTCTGATCTTGTGTTTTAGGGAGTGGGGGTGAAGTATAACAGCAGTTTAGTTGGATACCTTTCCTCACATAAAAACGTTTTAACTCAAAGGAAAAACAAAGTAGAAAGTGGCATAAGAGCAAAGTGACATGTCTGCAGCAGAAGTAGAATGTGGTTGTCTCCGAGCGGTCGTGTTTTCTTCAGGACTTCATGTTCCAAACAGCTCATCCATAAATAAGCACTCGTCTCAGTCACACAGTCTCGCTGTGTTCCTCCGCTCGCACCTTGAATTAACAAGTTTACATTATTAACATCTCCCACACAGACTCTCAGATGTAAAGCAGAGCCGTGGAAGCAATAATCTGCTGCCTTTGGGGGGTCGGGGGGATATGAGCTCTGCAGAGCTGGAGTGGGTGGGCAGCTGTGAAATGAGGCTTTCCTGGGGCGGGAAGAGCTGCTTTCTGGTGGGTGAGACAATAAGAAACTCATAATTGAATCCTGCTTGGTGGTCGTCCCACTTGCAACCATTCTCACCTGTTTGAAGGGTATGAGGCGATTCTGGGGCACTTCTGAGGGTCTCTGCTGCTCCCCCCCTCCCCACAAAGCCCTCTTCTCCTCTTTCTACCAGTCTCCACCCTGAAATTATTTCCATTCCAGTCTTTCAGCTGCTGCTTCCAAATCCAAAACCACTCTGAGCTCAAACCTTCAGCCCGGTCTGATGAGTCTCATTTTTGTACGGACAGATGGTGGCGGAACACCCCCCCCCCCCCCACACACACACACACACACCAATCAGGCCTCTGCAGACACCTCCGTTGTCCTCTGGCCTCTGACTCATCAGCAGAAATGAGGCTGCTCGTCTCGTTAGGCCTCTCCCGTCTAATTGAAAGGCAGGACTGCAGATGAGGAAGAAAAAGTCAGAGTGCAGTGACGGTGGAGGCGCTGGTAATGAGGCCGGAGTGTTGGAGGACCTCTGCTCCGCTCTGATTGTGAGCCTCAGAATTTAACCTGGCAGACAGAGCTAACTGTCTGCAAACGCGTAATTACTGCAAACTCACAGCTACAGACCAGAACTCTGAAAGTCTGAGCTTCTTCTGCTTTAAAAATAGAGATTTGACTAAAGTTGTTGATCATTATGTCCCACTGCATATTGGAGCCCCGCCACAAACTATACTCAATTACTCACCCTCATGTGCACATGCCTGGTAGCTGGTATAAGGGAATTTTGGACCTGGGGACGACCCCCCCACCCCCAATAGAATAATTAAAAGATGACATCACAGCAGGCAAAACTGTTAAAAAATGAACGGGACAGACTTTAATTGGAGCTCAAAAAAGTATTTTGAAATCAAGTAACAAAATCAGAACACATGTGTTAGCAATATCCAAAGGCAGTTGTCAAATCACCATGGTAACGTGTGAAACTTGGCGATTTTCCCATTTTCCCACAATACCTGGAATAATTCTCAGTGGATGAAGAAACATAAGAAACTGGAATTTGTATTCATGGTGCATGAAACGAAGCAAAAGCTTAGATTTGAGTCATGAGAGCTTTTGTAAAAAGATTTGAAAATGTTTTTAGGTAAAGTCTACAACGCATGTGTCAAACTCAAGGCCCGGGGGCCAAATGTGGCCCTTCATGTCATTTTATGTGGCCCGCGAGAGCATAATAGTTTTTAATTTCTTAAAATAAAAATTAAAATTGATGTATATTTATTCATATCTAGGGGGAATCAGACTTGAAATATTGGATTGAGCATCTACACATTAGGACTTAAACACTGTCCATATAACCTAACCTGACAGAATCAAATGTAAAAGGATTTATGGTAGAGTAAAAAGCAAACGTGTGATTTCCATGCAACTGTAGTTGTCACTTTAAAAAGTTATAATAAATAAATAATGAGTTATTTAACATTAAGGAGTAGTACATTTATTTTTCATTACATTTAGTTACATGTATAAGTTATATCTGGCCCTTTGAGGACAGACACTATACTGATGAGGCCCTCAGTGAAAATCAGTTTGACCCCCCTGATCTACAATATTCTCCAACTACAAAATCCAAAGATTTAGAATTCAGCTTAGAATCACAATCAGAATAGTCTCTTTTTATATAAAAAGCACAGCTCTTTTAAGGTGTTCTCATGATTAACAAGGATTTCTAGATTATAGGTCTGACATGCTGACGTGTTAAAATTTTACGTCATTTCAGGTTTAAACAGAGGTGGGGGGGAGCTTGACAGAAAATGTTTTAATTATTAAATCATTGGAAAATAGTGTACACATGGATCACCAAGGATTATTGCTTTTTTAATGCTTTGCTTTCAAAATAAAAGCTTGAACAAAGACTGAGAGGCTTTAGCTTTTTTAGTAATCCAGTTTTTAGAGAGCTGTTTTTTCAAAGAATGAGAAGGTTAGGCAGCATCCATGCTCCCACAGCTGAACGCAGCGTCAAAACCTACCAGAAATAAACAATGACAAGACAGCTGAGCCTCCAAACAAATCTGTAGCATCGGGGCTGCTGCCATGGCAACAGGAATCCAGAGCTTCCTACTCTCACCATCACAGAGGTGCTTTGTGTTTGCTGAAGGAATTACAAGGTCACTGGAGTCCCCCCCCCAAACTGCAGCTCCAGCTTCTGCTTGGTAACCAGAAAAGCCATAAAGACAATTTTCTTAATAATAAACCTACATTTTTTTATTTGAGGATGAGTTATAATCACTGACAGAAATTTAAATTCATCGTTTTTTTCAACCCTCACATGTCCTCTGGGCTCCATCTGAGCGGTTTCCATCGGTTTACTGAGGAAAAAAATCTGCTGTGAGCTTCAGAAAATCTCACTGAAAACACTCTGTTGTTGAACTTGACTGAAAAAGTCTTTCCTCTGTCTGTCAGAGAAATGCAAGCAGAAAAAAAGACATCCTTTGAAGCTGAAAACATCCGCAAATTATTCATTTGAAAAAGATCCATAGAAAAGAGATGAATGTTTTTCAAACTCAACAATCCTAATTATGGACTGATGCGTGTTTCTGGAGGAAGTTGGGAAGCAGGGAATCATGGGGCTGCTTGGAGACAGAGCTGTGAGCAGAGGAGCTCCGTTTTCAAACATGGCCACGCTTGTCCTGGACTGAAACAGAGACCTTCATAGACAGATGTCCCTTCAATCAGTGTCCAGACGGGGACAGACTGAAGGATGTCTCTGCATCAGAATGCAGCCATAAACAGCTGCCTCCTTCAGTGACATGAAGCAAGGCACTGTTAGTTCTCAAGTTAATATTGGAAAACACATTTATTATGATGACTTTATAATGACTTTGTTACTAAAAGCATTCAAATTAATTATTTTTTAATAACTTATTTACTAAGCTGAATAAATGAGTCTTTAAACAGCAGATTACACTGATAATCTGGGATGTACTGGATGGACTGGAGTCCCGCAGGGATCCATTTTGGGTCCAACTTCATTCTACTAATGCTGCAGATGTATTCCATATCCTGCTATAGACTGATGATACATTCTTGTACCCAGCTAACCCCTCCCTGAGCTTTGACTGTCTTCAACATGTCTTCTGTGATCAACATCTGCTTCTGAACATTCAGAAAAATGAAATATTTGATTTTCAGCTCAACATCTAGATCAAATCTCCTTCTTGGATGGTTTTGAGAGAAGATCTGTGGACACATTTCATACACAAAACTGCTACAACAGCAAAGGTCACGTCTGTAATTGGTTCTCTTTTTTGTGACAGACCTCATTTACTGTTAAACTTAAACTCCAGCTTTGTGTTCTTGTTTTTTTTTATTGTGGTGCTGATGTTTACATGTCTGCTAAATACTCTAGAATCTGGATGTTCTTTGTCCCTCCACCACCGCTTTGCAGCTGGAGATGCCTCAAATACCCCCCACTACCACCTAACTCTCTAATAAACAGACCCTCTGTCCCTTCCTGCAGACTAATTCATTAGCATTAATTCATTTGTCCCTCCTCTTTCACATCTGCATCCCTGCAGGTTCATCAGGTCCCATCTCTTCTGGTTCCTCCTCCCTGGTTCTGCTGCTGCAGACTGGAACCGTGTGCAGCAGACTCCCAAAGCTCAGTACCTTCATATCAGCGTCCACTTTAGAAACTCCTAACAAGCTCTTATCCACCATCACTGCATGTTTTTTCTAGGAATTTCATTTCAAACACAAAATGAAAATAAACACAAGAGTTAAAAATAGACTGATAAAACAAAGTAATGTCCTTGAAAAGGAGCGGGAAGAAGAAAAATCTTTTACACCTTATGTTTTGCACATTTCTGCCTATAGCACCTATGCAGAAGTGCTTATTTGCTTATTTGTCTTTACTGATCATTTCTTGACTTGTTAAGTTCCATTAGTGACATCTTGTAGGTTTTTATGAATACATGTAAACTTTTGCTTTGTTTTAAACCTTCATCCAATCTGTTTTATAAATCCAAACCACAAATTGATGAGCACATTTTCTGTTTTGTAATGTGAATGCACTGCTTTATGAAGTTCAGCTGATTTCTTAAATCATAACTTCCATCTCTGTCCTTGTTGCATGTTTACTGGAAATAAGCTGTTTCTTTACACGAGTGCTGTTTTAAGTTTCACTATTCCCATAATTTCAATAAACCCGACTTTAAAACCCGACCTCTACACTGTATGGTAGTATTATATATGAATATATAAGAAGACGTGCTCTGTGAGTGAGTGTATGACACGTTTTTCCCAACATTGCTATGCTTTTAGCAAGTTTAGCTATGACTTACTTTAACCCTTGTGCTATCTTAGATGACCCCCCCTTCCATTGACGTGTTCTCCCTACCATGACAAAGGTGGATAAAGGTGGAAAGATTTCATGTAATCCATGGACACCAGTGAAGATCACAAATCATTGAAGAAAAATAGTCTTCACACACGCATACTTATACATTCAAACCAACAAGTGTGAAATATTTCATTCAATCATGTAAACTATTAGTGTAAAGGTGAGTGTTTATGTTCTTCTAAAATGGATGGTGGAATGTGAAAAGAAGGAGGGAGAGTGACCAGTGAGTACCCCACACCAAGACCCCCGCCACAGCAGCGGCAGCTAGAACCCCCCAACGCCACACGGCAGCAGGCAGAGAACAACCGCCCCCCGGGTGACCACATCTGCCACCCAGGCCAGGGCCAGCAGGTCCGCCGCGAGGCCCCCAGAGAGCAGGGAGGCATGGGGGGACAGAGAGCGCAGCCCCAGCCCAACCAGGAGAGCAACCGGGAGGGCCCAACGCAAGGCCCTGCCCCAAAGGAGCGCCCACAACCCCAGACGAGCACCTCATCACCCCCCAGGAGTTCTGGGCACCCCCCCGCCCCAACCCCAGGTACGAGCCAGAACCCCCCAAGTAGAGGTAAGATCTTAAGCCCGAGCCAGAACCCGACCCGGCCCGAAATTCGGGTCAGGTCGGGGACTAAAATGACAATCACAACGTTCGGGTCGGGTCGGGCTTCTCTCGCGCTGACTTTTTAATAAATATATGTTTATAAGAATGTAGACTAAAACGATGTGTGGATACTAAACTAAGGAATACTTGTTATAAATAAAGAATTTTGTTAAAACAGAGAAGGCGCTGCAAGGTAATTGTTATATAACTAACAGGAAGCCCAGCTGCAGTATTTCTCCGCGTAATGAAGCGAGTGAGCATCAAGATCTCTCTTTCACTCTCTTTGTCTGGCCTCTTATTCTGTGTTCCAGCGTTATTTCGTTGTGCAAATGCATTTATGATTGATCATAAAAATATGTAGATTATTTTAACCTTAAGAAATCTGGCAGGTTTTTTTGGCCAAAAATACTATGGGATAAATTGAAATTTCAGGTTTGCTTCGAGCTCTGGCTTGCAAATCAAGTTAATTGGTCGGATACGGGCTGGGTAGGCTTTAATGCCCGCGGGCCTGGGTCTGGTCGGGCTGGATTTTTTAGGCCAGATCTTACCTCTACCCCCAAGGGAGACCCGCCGGCGCTCCAGGCAGCCACCCACCCGGCCCACGGTTGGTCCAGGAAGGAGCAAGACAGGGGCCAGCCACCCCCAGCCAGGAGGAGGATTCCCAGGGGAAGAGGGGGTCCACAAGAATTGTTGTAAACATGGCCCCACCAGGCTCGACCACAGTTGGAAATTTGAGTAGAGTTGAAGACTTTTGGTTTCTCTGAACTTCCTCCCTGGGATTCTACTGCCAGAATCTGATGGGTTTATTTCCATTTATGAGAAGAGTTAAGGTCTCATGTGGATTTGTCAATGTCCCTGTATTGCGTTTAGATAATTAGCCTTTGTAGTTCATGTAACCCTTGTGCTATCCTAGGCACTTTAACGTTGGGAGTTGGGTCATCTAGACCCAACTCCCATTGAACCTTTTTTCTTCAATGATTTGTGATCTTCACTGGTGTCCATGGATTACATGAAATCTTTCCACCTTTATCCACCTTTGTCATGGTAGGGAGAACACGTCAAAATGACCCCACCCTTCCATTACAAGGGTTAACCTGTTTTTTTCTTTAAGCTGTTGTCCTACATGTCCGAAATTTGCCTTCTATTCACGTTTCCACGGGTCCAGAGGCTCCTGTCATAAAATCAATCATTTGCAGTCCCCAGAACTAAAAACAGTTTGTGCCAGTTCTTCATTGTGATTGGCTAAATTACGTTATGCTATCTCTGACAAGCTAACTGGAAAAATCTGCACAAAAATGAAACTACTGGGAAATGTTTTATTGGCACAGCAGCATTTTTTCCCCACAAAAACCTGTGGGTCAAATGGAAATGCCACTATATGAGGAAGAAACAGAAAGCCAAGCACTGCCAACCTTTTACTGCTGGTGAATTTATTAGACTGCGTGATGAAAATGGAGAGAATTTGTCCTGAGAGGAAGACTGTGGTCCTGAGAACTGAGGTATATTTTATTTGATATCATTTGTGGGGAATGTGCCCTGATGCCTTCAACACCGCTCAGTTAAGGATTACTTTGACACAATTGAGAAAAGGACATGAACGTGAGCAAAGAGCTACTCGACCTTCAGAGTATTTACCACCCACTCCCATGAAAACTGTGTTTCTGTTGTCTTAACATCTTGTGGCATTTTTCTGATGGACATATACAATGAAATTAAAATTAGGCTTAAAATTACATTTGAGTATTTCTTGATTCAAATCATGAATCAGAAAAAAATGCAGTTTCAAAAAACCTTAGATGTGACAGAAAATACGCTGGGCGGGGCCACAAACTCCCTGCTCCTCTCCATTCTGATGACCCACTATCAACCAATAGATCCAGGAACGGCTTTGTTTTCCTCGTCTCAACTGGAATCTGCATCTAAACTGGACGGCTGGATAGCTCCAATGTTGCTCCCCATTGCTAATGCTAGTTTATAGGTGGGAGGAGCTGTAAGCTAGCAGGAGAGCCTGTAAACAGAAAGATGTTGGGAAGTAAGGGCAGACTTACTTATGTAAACAAACCCACGACTCTGAGGTGAATTTCTACTGAACTCCTGCCTCTCAGCAGAAACTGTAGCCTTGAAAACGAGTTTTTTTTTTATTTTGACTAAAAACGATCAAATAAGACCATTGAGAACACTATTGAAACTGATGGAGAGTACGGGTCAGATGTATTTGTTACTGCGATCAAAATCAGTTATTACTCCTGAATAAGAACCGATTTTCCTGTTCACAATTAAAATGTAGAAGTTTACAGCATTTACCAACGAATGATGTGCAACATACGGGAACCCAGATTTAATGTTTTAATTTCTGGTTTTCAGATCTGAAGTTCAGTGATTCAAAAATGTATTCAATTGTACTTCTATGTGAATGAATGGAAAGCATCCAATTCAATTCAATTCAATTTTATTTTATAGCCCAAATTCACAACAGTCGTCTCGCTGGGCTTCGTATCGGTAATTGAAAAAGTGAAACATACCTCTGGTTTGTCAGAATATTCATAACTCCTGTTGTTAAAGTAAAATATGTCCAACACAAGAGGCCTTCAGCTCTCATCTGCCTGCCCAGCAGATGGACAGGACAAGTTAAAAAAAAAAGATGTGAACAGTTAGAAACTAACATTTACTTTTTATTACATTAATGGTTTAAACTTGATTCACTATGCATTATCATCTCAAAACGATATTACATTTGAAGACAGCACAGCCAAGCTATTTTTCTAACAGTTTCTTCTCATCCTCCCTTTTTCTGTGCATGTGTGATCTGCTGAGCAGGCCTCAGAGTTATCTCCATTTTAACCTTGGAGCTTCTCTCCAGCAGCAACCTGTGGGCGTGATTTTCACATCAGGATCCATCGGACGATCTTCTGAATATGCAAATGCAGGGTTTATATACCAAGCCCATCTCTGAGCTCCTTGGTTCGGACTTTGAATACACCATGTTCATCTGTCTGTCCCCTTCGAGTTTGTACGAAGTAAAACCTCCACAAAAGATAAGTAACTGTCTCTGAGTCGTTATTCATTCATCTCTGTGTGCAGGAAACTGAAGGGGAACAAACCTAATTTATCTATTTTACAGTCCTGTTTAGAATCTCCAGTTTCCTCCCAAAAGTGAAACATAAAATCAAAAGGATCATGAATGCATACATACCCATTGGAAAAAGAGGTTTTCATGAATTCGTTCATTTGCACTTTTTAAGCCCCGTCCCACAGTGGTTCACATATTTCCACATGGAGGTGTGCGTTTCACCTAAAGTGAGGCATTCAAGATGACACAAACAAAAAACACATGCTTGTCCACACAATCTGCCTGTGGGGGATTGTATTTTATTAGGTGACATTTGTGGAGATCCTGTTTGAGTGTGTGGTGAAGAGGGAACTACAAACCAAGGTTTCTGGATGGAACCAGGCACAGGGATGGTGGAACAGGAAGAAAAACTACAAGTAGCCTTGTTCAGTACCAAACTCTTCACAGAAGAGATCGATTTTTTATTTCATGTTTTATCTTCTTTAATTTTTTCCCAAATGAAGGCACCCGTTAACATGTGGTTCATGGCCTTTCAGCCTTCAGAAGCTTTTTTCTTTTAAATGTAGAGAAATTTTTTTCTTTTCAATTCATACACATTATATAGTAGCTGGAATGATAAATGTCAGTTACTGCATTTTAAAAAAAACTCCCTTATAATTGTTTTAGATCAAGAAGTAACAAAAGAATGAAGTCTTTCATGACAAAAAAGGGAAATACAAAAATATAAAACAAATTAAAGGTGGGATTATGTTCAGGGGAAAAGAAAAATGTGAATGAGGCCGTTTGGTGCAAGCCTTAGACTCAAAAAGAAAAAAAAAAAAGAAAAATCATACAAAAGCAGCATAAATCAAACAAATTATATAGTGCTTAGATACATCAGAAGCAGCAAAGACTTCTGAGAAAGTCTTCATCCCCGTTGGTTTGTTACTTGGAATAAGAATGGAAGAGCTTTATGGATCAACCAGGCGACACCGATGCCTACCAACAAGTCTGTCCTGCCCTGTGCCCATGTCTGTACGTCACCACGGAAACCCCACAAAAGGTTCCCGCCCTGCTCTACATCCCAAAAGGGGAGGGGCCAACACTCAGCTAGCTAGAGGAAGTAGCTTAACACTTGAGGGGTGGGGGGTGGGGGGTACAGTGTTTTACATTGTTTAAAAAAAAAAGAAGTCCAAATAAAATAAAGCAAAACCATGAATGAGGGAAATCAGGACCTTAGTAAACACGGCACAATAAATAGTTCCAACAGCAGGTTCTGCACCATGCGTGTGATGACATACATTGGTTTTTTTTTGCCTTTTCATTTTGTGGTACAACCTCCGATCCTCAGATTCGCTGCAGTTGCAATTTGTTTTCTCTTTAATTGTTTTTTTTTTAATGTCGAGTGCAAAACATCACAAATGAACAATTCTGTATTCAAGTAATGTTATATACAAGAAAAGGGGGCGGGGCGTATTACAAATATGCAGTACTGTACATATAATTGCCATATTAAGAATTTACAGACGATCTCTTATTAACAGTAACAAACCGGGAGGTGGGGGGGTGGGGGGGGGTGTAAGAGAAAAATTGTACGAGACGAGCATTGCAATTAAGTCCCAGAACAGTTGCCATGGAAACCCATCCTTGCTGTGCTCATTCATCCATCACTTGCATTCACAATTAACAAATGATGCATAGCACCCCCTCAAAACGACAAAACAAAAAAATACAAAAAGAATGCAAATAAAAAGAAAGTCCGGTTATGTGGCGTGGCGGCGGGCCGGAGGCTACGTGACCTCCATGGCCACTGTGTTCTCGGACAGACTGTTCAGCGCTGGCTTGTCTTGTTCACGAGTCTCCCTGGAAGCAGAAGGAGAACAGGCTCATCAGACGCTTTGCAAACAGGAAGTTAGCTTGTAAATCTGCCCTAACCCCACTAGTGAAATGAACTGTTGCCAAGCAACCAGCTGCAGACAAATCCAGCATTACGGTGTGTATTTTCTCACCTGGGCACCATGTCCAGCGGGGAGGCCGAGGCCGTGGCCACCTTAGGTTTCTGACAGTTGGCGGTTGCTGCGTGGGCGAGCTTTAAGGCGGATGTTGACATAGTGGCGCCCAGCGTCCGGGGGGCGTGGATACGCTTGCCAGCGGGAACGCCCAGACGAAGGCTATTGTTTCCCAGCAGGACCTGAGTGGCGGCGGTGGCGTTAGTGGTAGTGTTGGCGGGGTGGGCAGTGCCATTGTTGTTCCTGGCGGCCGAGGTGGTGGTGGTGGAGGGGTGGAGCAAGGTGGAAGTCAGAGTAGTGGTTGGAGGAGCCGGTGTGGCGGGGAACGGGGACGTTGTGCTCGATAGGTGCAAGCCCTTGTAGACACCTGGCAGGTCGGAGGAGGCCAGGCAGAGGTGGGAGGAGATGGAAGGGGAGGGGTGTGGAGACGCAGAGTTTTAGTTATAAAATGCTCTTTGGGGAAGGACATGGGAGCTGTGCGTCAGACACTGATGTGTATAACGATGTGGAGTTTGAACCCCTTTTCTGACTGCTGGATCATCTGCATAGGACACATGGCTGCCTCTGATTTTACGGCACTCAGGTGAAAGCTCTTATTTTGAAACGGTTCTCATTGAGGAAAGTCTGTTTTGTTTACCAATCCTATTCTGATCTGGTCAGAAAAACCTCCATTCTTTGCTTTATTCCCATGGAAACAAAGAAAGGTTTTATCTTTTGTATTTTCTTTTAACCAAGGAGCTGCAATAATGAAAAAAACTGGCTAGCTTAAAGAAGTAAAAACAAAGCAACAAAAAACATTTAATGGTTTATTAAATAAAAGCAGTCCAATGACACGACCCTCAGGCTCTTGTGAGACATGCCATACCTGAGGGGGGGATGACGCCATTAACTCCGCCTCCTGGACCCAAATCGTCTTTTGTTTTCAGAGCTAGGAGTTGGTCGGCGGTGACTACAGCTGAGGCGGCAAACTGAGCACTGGCCTGGTCCAGCATGTTCGCCAGGCTCTGTTGGATACAGAGTGAGCATGTTAAGCTGAGCGCTGCTCTGCAGGCTGGCGGTGGAGCCAGTGAGGCTTACCTTTGTGCTGTTGGCAGTGCTGTTGGCGTGCTGTTGCAGCTGGGCCTGCTCCAGCTGCTGTTTGTGCATCAGGGCCAGCTCCTCTTGATGCTGCTGGTACTGTTCAGCTGTGAACGCTGAAAACAACGAAAGGTCACATGACTAATGCGAGAACAAACGTGCAGAACATACTCCCCAAATGTGAAAATGTAACCTGTAGTGATGAAAATAATCTCACATGCAGAAAGGTCTACTCTGATCCTTGAACACTGACACTTGTTCCAATGTTTACATTCTTTTGACTCCTTTAAAGCTACGTTCATGCCAAATGCTATGAAAATGCTGATGTGCTGCCAAATATTTCACTATGCGAGTTTAAAAATCAGAACTTTGGTTGACACGACGCAAATTCTTTGCCAATCAGGAACTCTACTTTGGCCTGTGATGTGTCGATGTGATCAGCCAACAAAACCAACATTATATTGGACTTCATCTCACTGGGGGAGAAATTCACTCATCATGGCAGCTCAAGCGACAAGTGATTACAGCTAACTAGATATCGGATCAAACAAACAAATAAGGAAATTAATTTAAAAAAATGGAGGAGAATCTAATGTTCTCCCCCTGAACTATGATATTAATAAGAATAACAAGGTGTTTTATTCTAGTTTTTCCTTTCCTTGGACTAATGCGGGGCCATCAAACTGGCTCACAGAGACACAGAAGTAGCGCTGAAAACGGCAGTCATGCAGCTGCAGCTCCTGCAGTAGATGGTGAAGCTCACCACACTGGGACAGTCTGAACGATCTCATGAACCCAGACACGGGGACGTGATTACCGATGCTTTTATAGATCCCTCCTAAATAAATAAATGTGATCCCTCAACATCATCCGTGTCTTCCATGCATTGTATTTGAGATCTACAGACAAAGATTCCATGTAGCGATCAGACTAAACTTTGGGCAAAAGCTACTTCCACACGCACCAGGAGCGTCCAGTTTATGAACACATATTTGAACAAGCGTCCAGTAGCATGTTCACAGTGCGTCTACACAGCAGCAGAGGATTTGCATTCGGTATGAATGTATCATGACTCGTTAACTGATCAACGCCGATCAGCAGATTCTGCTGTGGAGAAAAGCAGCTTTGAATGTCACACATCCATGAAGAGCTAATATTAAAAGCTGCCTTTCTCCCAGTCAGAATCAGTACTGACAGCGTAAATAGTCAAAGAGTAGGTGTTTAGTCGTCGCCAGCGACACCTTCTATGGTAAAGGGTAAAAGACATTTATACCATGGTCTGGGTGAATACTTGATTCTGATTGGCTGCTGGGTGTGCGTTAAAAAATGATATACCACAGGATAACCGCACGGTGAAAAAAGAAGTTCCGGTCAGCTAGGTTAAATGTTTTGTATCACTGCGTCGGCTTCTTTAAAACAACCTTTAGCTTCATCATCTGGACAAAAACAAGCGGTAAGAGGAGAACTTTCTCTCTGAACTGATTGATGCTTTATATAACCCATCGGACAGATCAGCTTATACAGTCAGGACCATAAATACTTGGACACATTCTAATTTAGTTTGTACATTACCACAGTGATTTTTAAATAAAACAACTCAGATGCCATTGAAGTGCAGATTTTCAGCTTTTATTCCATGGGTTGAACAAAAAGATTGCATAAAAATGAGAAAAACTAAAGAATTTTTTAAACTTAATTTCATGGGCTGGAAGTAATTGGACAAATGAAATAACTGAAAACCAAATGGTCATTACTAATATTTGGTTGAAAAGCCTTTGTTGGCAATGACAGCCTGAAGTCTTGAACTCATGGACATCACCAGATGCTGGGTTTTCTCCTTCTGAATGCTCTGCCAGGCCTTTACTGCAGCAGCTTTCAGTTGCTGTTTGTTTGTGGCCTTTCTGTCTGAAGTTTAGTCTTCAACAAGTGAAATGCTGCTCAGTTGGGTTAAGATCAGGTGACTGACTTGGCCATTCCAGAATATTCCACTTCTTTGCTTTAATAAACTCCTGAGTTGCTTTGGCTGGATGTTTTGGGTCGTTGTCCATCTGGATTATGAAACGCCGTCCAATCAGTTTGGCTGCATTCACCTGGATCTGTGCAGACAGTTTGTCTCTGAATACCCAGAATTCATTGGGCTGCTTCTGTCCTGTGTCACGTCATCAATTAACACTAATGTCCCAGTGCCTCAAGCAGCCATGCAGGCCCAGACCATCACACTGCCTCCACCGTGTTTTACTGATGATGTAGTGTGCTTTGGATCAGGAGCTTCTCCACGCCTTCTCCATACTTTTCTCTTTTCATTCTGGTAGAGGTTGATTTTGGTTTCATCTGTCCAAAGAATGTTTTTCCAGGACTTTTTTAGATGCTTTTTAGCAAAGTCCAATCTAGCCTTCCTATTCTTGAGGCTTATGAGTGGCTTGCATCTTGCAGTGTACCCTCTGGATCTACTTTCATGCAGTCTTCTTCTTATGGTAGACTTGGATATTGATCCGCCGACCTCCTGGAGAGTGTTGTTCACTTGGTTGGCTGTTGTGAACGGGTTCCTCTTCACCATGGAAATGATTCTGCCATCATCCACCACTGTTGTCTTCCGTGGACGTCCAGGGGCCTCATTTATAAACGTTGCGTACGCACAAAAGAAGGCGTACGCCACTCTCTACGCAATAGTTGAGATTTATAAAAAGCAAACTTGACGGGAAAATGTGCGGTCCTTCACGCAAGCTCTGACCCAGGCGTACGAACAAAAACGGGGGAAATGAGAAACGGCGACACCGTCGGCAGATGGAAGAAACACGTGAAAGTGAAAATGACAATACTGCCTCTCATGAATAACATGAAGACTTCACAAAGTAAGTCTTACAATTAACAGCTACACCAACACCCGTTTGATCGATCAGCAGTGAAACAAACAAAAATATCAAACGAAAATTACAACAGAAATTCAAATGAACACTTATTTGCAAAAAGAAAAGTGAAAAATGTTCTGCAATATTGGCATGTTTTACAATTCATCCTCATTAATAATATAGTTAACAGAATGAAATAATGTACAAAACTGATATTCTGGTCAATGTGTCCGTCTGGCGGAGCAGATATAGGTGCGGGCGTGTGGACGGACAGACATGTTAATTGCCCACTGGGGAAAGTTGTTTTCATAGTAAAACATTTCTTCATTAGCTACAGAATTATGGTATTCATGCATATGCCTTTAGTTTGTTTTATTTTTGATAAAACAATGTATGGCGTATGTCTCAACCATTCAGAAAGCAAAAAGAAATTACATTTGCGCTGATCAATTTCCCATTTCCACGTCGATTATTACCGACATCTGTAGCTTGTCAGATGTAATTAAATGGAGGGAAATAAAATGCCCCATCACAATGCGTAATGACGCACAATGGCTGATCTTGCGCTCTTAGAAGATGTGGCAAATGGAAGAATTCAGAGTGAACGCATCTTTAGACAGCAAGAAGACTTGCTGGCAAACGAGGACGAGTGGCTTAAAGATCTCTTTAAGAACTCATGGACCATTCAGATCTGCTCTCCTTTGACCTGTGACCTTCTGAGCCGGTTCCGACTTCCTCGAGCCGTCCTGTTGGACCTCTGCGGGCTTTTGGGCAGAGGAGCACTCAAAGGAACTACGCGTGTCACCCGGTGCATCTGGCGCTCCGGTGCCCCGTTAATGGCAGTCTCCCGCTTCCTGCTTGCTTTTCTGGCCTCCAGAAGCAACAGTCCACAGCTTTTCTTCACAGGCCTTTTTTGATCTAAAGCACATTCTCACATTTCAAAGTATTACAAGACCTTGGGCTTCACTCCAATATTGATTTACCTTTTTCCTCCAACCCCCACCCCCCCAGGTCTTCTAAGATTTCTCTTCAAAGTCACAGCCCGTCTTTTGGCAGCATCTCCATCTGGACCTCACTTCATGACATCTACTAACACTTCCTTCTCGTGGTTAAAGCTGGATCTTAACCAGAGGCAAACTAAAACCACCACCGTGACTCACTTATTTGTTTGGAAAAACTTTATTGCTTCGTTTGTCTGAAACTTCCCAAGCGCAGCTTTCAACAGCAAATCAATACAAAGCTATTTTTCATGCAGATCAAAACATCGACCAAAACAAGAAAGAAACACAATGCCCCACTTTCCTCAGAAAAAACACCAGAGACAGAGAGGATTTAGTCTTTATGCTACACTGCACACTGCTGTGTCAAAGCGCCAACGGACCCTTCAGTCGCTCATGAATTTATTTATCCAATCCAGTTTAATTGACAGCTTGTGGGTTGGTTTGAGGTGAAACTGCAACAGCTTGCAGTGAAAACATGAAAATAACTTGGAGACAGCTGGCACCGGTCCTGAAATAAGACTCCAGCTGAACAGTGGGATCTATGATGACTGCAGACAGCGACGTATTTGATTACAAAGAAATAATCCAGCTCAGAAGAAAATGAGTTTGGGTTTTCCAATCACAGCACCTACAGAACTTCTATTCAAGATCGACACAAAGTTTGCAGACTCAGCAGCTTCTTTCAAAACAAAACTCCTTTCAGAGAAATCTGCATCTAGACCAAAGAAACCACCAACAATCAGAGAGAATGAGGAAGCTGCCATTAGACACACAGCTAAGCCGTCGCTGGCAACACTAAATAACACACGCTCTTTGACATACCGTAATTCTTTGGGAATTTTCATTTAAACTTTTCTCCGTTTCAGAATTCGCTGGAATTACATTACTTGAGTAAACGGCTTAAGAGTTGCAGTGGTCAAAACACTGGACCTAAGCTCCGGTGTTAAAGACCAACCTTATCCATTTTAATAAACTGTTTATTAAAAGCTCTAATAATGACACAGAAACGCAGTGAATGTCTCTACAAAAGCAGAAACTCCACCTACCAGCAGCGGCTGTTGGAGGAGGGATGACCCTGACGGGGCGTTGGGATCCGAACGGCCTCCCCCCAGCAGACGCAGAGCGCGGGCGCTTCAGGACTCGGCTCAGCCTTCTGAACAGAGGATGGGCCTCGTCCAGCTCATGTAGTGGTAGTGTCCGTGGTCTAAAGTGCCTCCAGCGGCATGACTTTATATTCAAAAGTATCTGACTGAGGTCCAAGGAGGAGGAGGAAACGGGGTCTTTGAAGGGGGAGGAGGAGCTTCTGACTGAGGTATTTGTTTCTGAGGTACTGGCAAACTTGTCAGTGGCCGGTGAGAGAGATGTAGCCGAAGCGGGAGGAGGCAGGTCCAGCATTTCTGGATTCAGTCCATGGAAAATGTTGTCGTAGTCCGTGTACGCTCGGTCTAATAAGACCCTAAGAGACAAATAACAGAACACACCAAAGTTTAAGAAGAGACTCTTATTATGATCAAACAATATCAACTTTAAAGTGCACTGCTTTCTTCTGATCTCACATCATTTGGGGATCTCTGTTGCATCACTGTTTACCCATTTTATCTAACAGTTTCTAAACGTGTAGATCTGCTAGGGCTGTAACAAGTATTCAAATACTAGGACATTCGCGATCTGTTCCGGAAAATTTGAGTACAAATTTTCACGACGTCCAAAATAGCTAATTCACGATCTTTAGAAATATAGTCAAGTAAAAATACACACAATACTTCAGGCACTTCAATGTAATTATTGCTCTAAAATGCAGAATAATGTTGGGTTTTAAGTACACAAACGAAACAAACTGAATGCACTACTGTTAACAGAAGTACATCAATCTTCAAAGTATACCTCAACTATGAGGGCCAAAATGAAGAAAGAAAAATCCAGAAAATACTGTCCAAATTTTAACTAATTTATTAGGAAAATTATGGTGGAAAATAAGTATTTGGATGCCTAAAAAAGATGGTTATATTTCCTCTTGAACACAGCTAGGAGACTGACCTGCCACCTCGCCCCACGCGGCGTCGAGCCATGCCCAGACAGCGACGTGGAACTGTGAGCGTAGTGAGACTGTAGCGAAAGCGATCCTCCGCCAAACCACCCTCCCAAGGACCAGACCACGGCCAGCCACCCGCCTGATCCTGACGAGCCTGAGAACACAGAAGTGACAACTGTCAGTCAATTTAGTCACAGGTTTAAAAACTGTAATACTGACTTAAACTCGAGCTTAAACCCATAAAAAACGTCCAGGGTTTAGAATAGACGTTTGGTATTTTCACTACTAATACTACATCTGGGTCACTACAAGAGAAGAAACTGCAAAGGTCTGTGTTGTGAGGAAGAAAATAAAGGTCATGTTGCTTACAGCGTAGTACTGGCAGCCTGCCTTCCTACGGAAAGCGTAGGCGCCATCGGGGTCGTTCTCTTCCTCTGCTTCTGAGGAGCCTGAGTGCAGCTGTGAACAGAAGGTCAGAGGTCAGAGTCCGAGCATGCATTTCTCTGGGCGTCTGCAGTTTGACATTCAGTTATTAGAGCAGAGAGCACAGAGACCTTCAGTTCATGGTTAAAAATCTGAAAACTCCCTATTTTCCACCTTAAAGCTATTTTCAGAGTAAGGTTTACATGTGCATCCTCCAAAAATCATCACTATAAAAGGTTTATCTTAAAGTACCTGAGAGAAAGGTTCCTCATCCGAGCTGGGGAAGTCGTACTGGTTCAGGTCCTTGGCGTTGAACACAATTGGACCTGAATGGTGGGAGGAGCCTGAAGAAAGTGGCAGCACTTTCTGTTTCTTCTCATACTTCCTTTTCTGCCGGGGAATCTCCATCTTCTCAGGCTGGAAGAGAAGAGATGCTCAATGACAACTCAAGAATCTTGAGGAAATTTAACGAACCTGATCAGTGTCATAACTAGTCATTAAATGATTGGCTTTCTAATAATTGCTCTCATTTGCTTCATTGGCTGTTCATCCAAAAAAAGAAAAGAAAAAAGAAAAACAATCTGAGCTAAAATAAACACCTTCACGTAGCTTTTTCTCAACCACAAATGTCTTCATTCTTTCTTAATTAAGTGTATAAACACTGTGGTTCATGTTCTCACCTTGGACTTGTAATCCTTGAGGTCCATGTGGTCCTGGTGTCGGTACTGGTTGGTGAGGGGAACCAAGGGAATAATCTGAGGCCTCACCAGAGCCCTTTCAGCCAGAACCTCTGCCATCACTTCACCTCCAAAGTCTGACATGACATTTCTGAGGGAAAAACCAACCATATAGATTTTCTATGGAAAAACTGGTCACTGTGTCCCTCATGCCGGACATGATCCCATAAAGAGCAGAGCCACAAAATCATGGTTAAGGGGGGGGATTACCTCTTCTCAAAAATCTCCAGTGTGAGGTGCAGCAGCTCTCTTTTGCTCTTCTCCCTCCTCTTGATCATTTCTAGAATGGTTACGGCTCGGCTCAGATCTCTGCGAAGTTTTAGCATCTTCTCGTAGGACGCCTCATCATTCTTCCGGTTCTGAACGGTCAAAGAAGCACAACATCAGCAACACTTCACAGCAAGCCTGTTAGATCCAAGTGTGTTTAAATGGGTTTTATTCACAATTTGTTACTTCTACGGGTTATTCTAAGGTCATAAAGTCATTAAGCTACATTCAGATCTGTCAGTGTTTAGATTAATGCTTGGAAGTTAAGTTTCTCCAATGACCACTTGGTGGCACCGTTCTTTCAAAATCTAAACAACACTCTTGAAGCTGGATGCCAAACAATTTAACAACTGGATTAAAATAGTGACATTAAAGCTCTAAAATGAATCGCTCAGAAGTTCATATAAATGTGTTAAAAGCGCTGAAATTAATTTACTAGAAACTGGAACCAACTTGTGATGAAAACAAAACTATTTTTCATTAAAAACTCGACCTTGAATCCTTCTGAAATCAAACCACAAAAGATTGCATTTTTAAGGCGTAATTCATGTATGAATGTTCAGGTTGACATAAAATCAACATTAGCTTAGGACCAGACAGACTCAGGGATCCAGAGTAGGGTTGTGCCGATGGACGATATCATCGTCCATCGTGATGGGTGACTGACATCCCGATGGAGAGACCACCATCGTGATGCCACGCCCCCGCCACGTTGCGCGTCGACAACATAAGCCGCGGTTACATGTACAAAATATCTTGATGGGATCAATGGTCGGATTAGAATCCAACCGTGTACATGGGCCCAGAAAAATGTTTTCAGAATATAAAAACGTTCACTAAGGTCACAATTTCGGTCGGAATAAATCATTCGCACACGCGCAGTTTGAAAACCGGAAGAGGATACAACTTCCGCCGAGCGGCTTTTTTTCCAAACTTTATTGAAGGTAACAATTCAATACAAAACGATAACAGCACCGAGCGGCTATATACATTGACATGTCAGCTCGGTAAAATACGAGACGATCTCCTAAACGTGCTTTTAATAATGTTACGGTTATTATGAAACACCTGTTCGCTCATCATTTGAATTTTAATCCGTGTGGTCAGTGCTTTTTCTGAACGGAGCCAGGATTAGCAGTATGCTAACACGGGCTAACAACATTAGCTTTGGAGCTGCGGGACGGATCGCAGTCTTAAATCTCCCACACATACCGCTCATGTACCCCCCCCCCCCCCCCCCCCCTTCCCATCAAACATAAAGCTGTAAATCCGCCCTCCGCCGGTCCACTTCACTAATTAAGTGCGGGAGCGGACTACTTCTTTCTATTTTGTTTGTTACTTTTTCTGTTAAAGTCACTTCCCTCAGTTTATACTGGATCATCGCGGATTAACCATTAGTTGGGAAATAAAATGAAAAAAGCAAAATAACGAATAGCAGTTATATAAGAACGAAAAATGTAAAAATATCCCCCCCCCCCCCCCCCGACGATGTCATCGTCCATCCCGATGGTTGACAGCAAACATCGTCAACGGCCAAATTAGGGGACATCGCCCAACCATAATCCAGAGGAATCAGATCTGCACACAGTCTAAAAACCCCACCAACCTTCCTGGTCTGCATCTTCTCGGTGCGCCGCCTAAAGGCCACGTACGGGTCGTTGGTGCTGGAGCCATCCCGTTTCTCCTGCTTGACGGTGGGGATCAGAGAGTTGGCCTTGCTGTTTTTCCTCTTGCGGCTCCAGTAGTCAAAGACCTCCTTGATGAGCTCGTCATCCTCCTTCAGCAAAAGTTTGGCTTCAGGAAGACTCACCAGCTGGGGGGAAGACAGGAGTCATGTTTTTAACAGATCAGTCCCAGACAAACCAGTTTACAAACTTTTATTCCGGTTTTCTAAGAATGTTCATTTCTAATAAACAATATCTGATGTCCATATTTTAATAGTCTTTCTACTTAAAGACCTACTCCAATCTTCTTTGGATCTATTTTAAAAGCGTTCCCAGCTGTCTTAATCATGATTATGCGTTTTTTTTATCCCAAATCCAAAAACCTGTTTGGTTTTCTAGGAGAATGTTTCTGCAGAGCAGCAGGAGTTCATTAAAAATGTACCTCAGAGTTGTAGGCGGGACTGTTGGTGGGGAGTAAGCATTTCCATCACCCTTTTGTTTACGCTCTCTCCTGCTAGCTTACAGCCCCTCATAACCCCAAGCCAACAAAAACAGAGCAATAAATAAATCAGAGTATCCAGCCGTACAGTTTTGTGCCAGATGCCAGCCTGGTGAGGAAAACAGAGACGTACATGGATCTATTTGTCTGCAAGTGGATCAGTCAGAATGGAGTGGAGGAGGTTTGTTGCCTGCTGATTGACTGTAGTTTCTACGCAACAGCTTAAGCTTTTTCACACTACATTTTTCCGCTTGCTCCCGATTCCCAGAGATGCGCGTTTACAGACTTCACTGGAAGTGGTTGCTTGATTGCGTGTTACTGAGGGCAATGTAAAGGTAGCTTTAGACTGGAGCAGAGCAGGGAGCATGTGGCCCACCCAGTGTTTTCTACGTTACAAATGAGCTCTTCTTCAAAATTCATCTGCTCGGATTTACAACAATTTGAATAAAGAAATACTCAGAAATGCAGTTTAAGCTTCATTTTTCCTATACACATCTTCTACCATGACAAAAATTCTCCAAGATCACGTTGACACCAAAAACAGTTCTTATTGGAGTGGGTCTTTAAACATGAACAATGAAGTCTTTAAATGTTTCTTTGATTTAAAAAAGGGTTTCTGACCTGCTGTCCACTGCCTTTCTCCAGCCGGTCGATCATCTCCTCAAACTGCAGGTAGCTGATGTCCATCTTCTTCTTCAGCTTGTTGACAAAGACTTCGTCCTCCAAGTCCAGGTCATAGTCTGGCTGCTCTGTGTCCAAGCTGAAAGCTGGAGGTTAAAGTCAAAGGTCAAACAAACCAGTACAGGGACTTTCACACCCACCACTCATTAACCAAAAACATTGAGAAGAGGTTATATTTGAGTCTGAGAACAGCACCAATCAATGATGTTTATAAAAAATCTGCAGTCTGATGTTTTGCTACAATCACGGTCATTTTGGGAGACAATGCAAAACAATCCCACTTTTAATTCAGAACCGTCACATAGGTAAAAGATCAATGCAAAGAAAACAAGTCAAGCCAGCATGAGAGCTTAAACATAAAGCAAAGTGAAGCTTTTTCTGATAAAATAAAACTGTCTGGATTTATTTCAAACATCTTTATATTTCTTTTCATATTTCTTGAAACTCATGGTCTCACAACATTTTATGGACGGCCAAGAACAGCGTTAATAATGCAAATTACAGCTAAAAATGCACGACTACAAAAAAGTTTAAACTTTGAAAAGACTAAAAATGACTTCAGGCTTATTTCCTCCACATCTGAAAGTGTCGGGCCTGCAGAGGAAATCTGTAACTTAGCCCGACAGCTTTTGACAGCAGCAAGCGTTTTGTCATTTCACCTGATAGCAGTGTGTGCTCAGGCTACAGAAAATGATTTTCCTTTGTGGAGAAAAGGCTGTAAGCTCTGGTGACAGACATGGTGACTGAACAAGGCAATCTAGCAAACTAATTTCCTCTGATATTACAGAACCAAGCAATTTCTTAGGCTCACGTACCCCGATAAACGCCAAGTATGGAGCGGCTAGCAAATGAAAATGGCTGTTTGCCATCAAACAGGTGAGAATCTTCTACAAAGGCATTCTCAAGTAGCAAGAGACAGTCTTCAAAGGCTGTGCATTTTCCTGCTAACTTTCTTCAACAAGAATTTATGAGGCAAGTTAAAATGACTATGGGGTCCAAACCGGAGGAAACAAAAAAACTCTACTCTAAGCTCCAAAAATCCCATATCAAATCAATAGAACTCCATTGGACTCTATAACTTGTCATCCATAAAATCATTTAAGGTCCGTCTGTTTTTCTCTCCTGATGTGTCACGCAATACAACTGTTCTTTTTCACTGATGTTTCTTTCTGATCGATTGTTCTGGTTCTCTGTTGTCATCTATTGTTTGTATGTTTGTATCTTGAGCCTAACACCGACACTGCAACAACCCAATTAGTATCAAGTATCTTTATCTTATCTTATCAATAAACTGAATTTTCAATAACAGACACCTCAAATAACAGGAAGGCAGGTAAAAAAGGTCAAGAACCTGAAACGACCCCATTATCTGGATGTTGTTAGGTCTGTAGGTCACATGGTGGTGGTGGTAAGGCATGCTTACGCTGTATGTGAATTAGCTGCTTTGGCATCTTGTAGTCCCCGGGGTAGATGGAGTCGTAGTACGTGATGTTGCTTTCTGCCTCGGGGACTGGGATAACCATGTTGTCCCGCTTCTCGCCATAAACCTGCTGTGCAGAGATGGCTCGCTGGAGATGGTGTTCCTGTGGAGAAAACGGTGGCATTAGATGGGTCACTGGATGGAGGCGCACGCGTGCAACCCACCCACGCACACCAACACACACACACACACCAACACACATACACACACACCAACACACATACACACACACCAACACACACATCTTTGGAGCAGGAGGAAATGATTTGCTCCGCTCTTCTTTAAAGAACTAACCAAAGAACAAACATAAATTCCTAACCGCCATAAATTCTTACAGTCGACCTGGTGACTGATGGGACTTTTTGCAAAACCATTCTTAGTTAGAAAGAGAGGAATCAGAAAACTAAAAAAAAAAGAATTTCTAGCTCATGTTAGGTAAGACAATGCACAAACTCTTAAACTACACTGTTCCCTAATAAAAACTGAGAATAATTTCACAGCATCACACCCAAGAAGCAGAACTTTTTCTCAATATTAGCCAAAAGTACTGAACTGAACGAGAGACTGTGTCTGAGCAAATGTCGCATCCTGAAGTTGAAGATGTTCAGCTAAAATTCATTCATTTAAATACATTTTGATGTTTAAATCACCTTCAGTGAAATCATTGTATTTTTCACAGGAGTCTAACCAGCAAAGCACAGTTTTTAAACTTTTAAATCCTTCCTCAAACAAAGATGCTGAAATATTTTTTTTTTGTACTTGCATTGATAATATTCTCATCAAAATGTATACCGTATTTTCCGGACTATAAGTCGCTCCGGAGTATAAGTCGGACCAGCCCAAAAATGCATTATAAAGTAAAAAAAACACAGATAAGTCGCACTGGACTACAAGTCGCATTTTGACAGGAAATTTGACAAAATCTGAGACCAAGAACTAAGAACTTGCACTACCTTTTATGACACAATCATAGCAGACTGTTTATCTCATAATTTCACAGTAATTCTTTCTCATACTTATTTATTTATTCATTTCATGAAGCATCATTGGCCAACTAATACTCTGCTTTCATCCTGTGTTTGTAGAAACAGTTGTCATTTTTATTGCATTTCTGAATCTATGAAATCATTGGAAAAAATAATATTATTTTGTTAGCCTTCAAGATCTTACTGTAAAAAAAGGTTTGCTGATTCTCTGAGGGGGGGGGGGGGGGGGGGGGGGGGGTAATCAGTGGTGTGTTGCATTCATCATCACCTCCAAAACCGTTAGAAATCTCAGCCCATTCCTGCTCTTTAACATAGTGGGAATGATAAAAGTCTGCTGTGGGGGGCAGACTGGCTGCAGGGCTTCCAGGCTGGTTTACCACAGTTCCAGTTCCACTCAGCAGTGGACCCGAAGCACAGACTGGGCGGCGAGCCACTGGCATTGAGCCCGTCAACAAAGCAGTGTCATTCAAGTCTGGTGCAAACGTTCTCTTGGGGGAAGAGTGTTTGTTTCCCCCCAGGCAGTTAAAGTCCTGAGGATGGTGGCGAGGAAGACTATTAGTGTCTAAGAAATGCAACCGCCACAACAACCTGCGTGTTTGTGAAGCTGCAGACACAGAGTGCTGGTACATTGGTGGACGCTGGTGTGAACAGGACACATTTGCTCTGCAAGTGTGACGCATGATGGGCTTTAGCAGCGCTGCTGGTCCACTAAACGTACAAATTGACTTTATTTAGCAGCAAATGAATCACATTTATTTGCATATTTAATGTGATTCATTATGCTTTTGTTTTGGTGACCTAAAATATCTGTTCGTAAAGGGAACAGTCAACATTGTCTGATTTTTAAAACAAATATTTTTCAGTATAAGAAAAAAAAAGTGCCTTAACCCTTAAGGTTCTAAAAGTATGATTAAGGAAATAAAGTGCTGTTTATTCTCAACATTGCTTAATTTAGCTTCTCTAGTACTTGAGGAGGAGGAGCTTGAACTGCGCCTCAAAAATAAAGGGGTGGGGGGGTGAGGGTTCTTTTCAGAAACAAAGTATGATGAGACAACATGACAGGGTGGAGGAGAGGAATTTCATGTGGCTCAGATGCTTGATTTACATGACAGTCTGCACTGCAGCTCGGTTTTTCAAATGCTGAAGGCAACGCGCATTTCACCGTTCATCACGACGTTGGCCTCTTTACAGAACGCTGTACATATTTTGATTTATCATGTCGCTGAACCAGAATATATTGCTGTGAGGTTCTGCAGAACTTTGACCTGCTTTACTGACAGCATTTAGCCGATGTGCGTGCATGAGCCGCTGTGCAGCTCCAATGCTTCACTCGTTCTTCTCTGAGCTACGAAGCACAGCAATCTGCGTTTGTATAAGATACTGGCAGCAAGGTGGTACTGAGCTTCGGTTTGGTACCCATCCCAAGTAAAAACTAAGTAGTAGAAATTGGTACTGACCGACTTCTCCGAACAGAAGCACAAGAGAGCAGAGAGCTGGAAAAAATACATTTCAATTTTCCCAAAAATAAATGAAAACAAAAAACTCGAATTGATCTTGTAAATGGATTAATCGCCCAGCCCCAATATTTAAGGTGGAGCAGTCAGGAATTTTTTAGCTTAAAAAATGTGTTCAGTTTTTAAAATGCAAACCTCACATGGCTGCAGACCAGCAACTTGTTGGGTTTAAAAAGTGTCTGAAGATGTTTTATGCTGACATAACATGCAGACTGTCTAAGCATTTGTTTGCAGAAGATGTAGCTCAAAAATCAGAGCTACAGTTGATGGATACTAAACACATTATTCACAATTACTGGAAATATTAAGTGTTACAATATGTCCAAATTTCTCAAAATTGCCCAACATTTGTTAAAGGTGACGTTCACAACAAATACAGTTGTAGCTTCCTTTTTAAAGTTGATTCCCACGTCTTCTTTTTGAAGACCCACTCCCATGAAAATGCTGCTTTTAACATGTTCCTGTAGCATCTTAGACTTAGAAAACAGGGCTGGGTTGCTAAAATTGATAAACCGATCTAAATCGATCCAAGCATAATAGATCGATAATCAATCCATAAAAGTAGAGATCAATCTTTTATGCTTTTTCTTTTCCGCTGACCTAATGCTACTCTTGTGAAATTTTGTGAGCTCTGACAAGATCCAGCTTTGAAACAATCACGATGCATGAGAGGACCCCAAACCTTTTAGTTATTTTCAAAAACTTTAAACATTTTTGATCTTCTCATTTAAGACCCTAGCAGAAGGGAAAACTTTGTTCGTTGTTTTTCTGTCTGGGGTCCATTCACCAGACAGCTTTTACAGTTCTTAAAAACTAGTAGATGTTTTGAGGTCTTTTTTCCTTTTATTATTCCCTTTAAAAAAGTAAAACTGTTAAAGTTTCAGAGTACAATCGGAAGGTTCAGAGAACATTACTAATGGCCTCCTGCCCCGCGTTCTTCATGGTTGTCAGGCTTTACGGCTACCAGAAAGGTGACAGTGTCTGCAGTCTGTATATTATATTCTGAGAAGATGTCTGTACCAGAGAGCACAGGTGAAACTTGCGTGCAGCTCCAGAGCGGTCTGCTGCAGAAGAATCAACGCGCACCCCCTAACACACGTGTGCGCACCTTCCTCCAATTCCTACACAAGACGCTCCGCGCTCACACACACAGTCAATCTACAACACATATAGTAAGTTCACCAGTTAGATATGTAGTTGTTAGTTTTTACTGTTGTTTGTTAATAAAGACTAGTATGTTGTAATGGTATTTATTTCCGATGCGGCCGCCGGGGGATTTTTTTTGGGGGGTGGGGGTGGCTGCGGTTAACCGCGACACCGCGCCCCCTGGTGGTTCATCACCGCGGTGATGAAAAATTCGACACCGTCACAGCTCTAGTTCTGTCGTTCTACAAAGGATGAGAAATGTTTCAGGAGGGGCCCGGTGACAGACACTCTTCGGCAGTGGGGTGGGGTGGCTGGTACTCCGTATTCGCAGGTGCCTCTGGACCCCATCCCCGCAAATACAAGGGGAAGACTGTATTAACCAATTTAAGATTAAAACTGCATTTCTGCAGTTTTTCTTTATTCAAATCAGAGCAAATCCAAACGTACCGTTTGAAAAACCTTAAATTTAACACAGCAAGAGAAATGGGTGGACCAAAGTCTCCCTGCTTTTCCTCATTCTAATGCATCCATTTGCAGAAAAATAGATCCACGCATGCTTTTATTCCTCGTCTGAAGTGGCTCAGAACTGTACGGCTGGATAGCTCCACTATTTATATTATAATATATCCAGAATCCCTTCATAGGTATGTTCTGAATTAAAACACTCTTTACTAGCAGCAGCAGCAGCGTTTGGGTCAGCAGTGACATTTATGGTTGCGGTTAAGGGCACGTTATGCCAAATAACTTAAAATGATGGACAAACAGTCATCCAAATCAGTGATTCCCATAATACCTACTTTTTCAGGTTTTTTTGTTTGTAATTTGTAACATTCTTTATTTTAATAAGTTAAAATTGCAAAAATTGATTGTTGTGGTCTTTTTCCTTCTTTTTTTGGAATAGTTTCAGGAATTTTGTTACAGATTCTAAAATGTAATGTCTTTTTATTATTTGTTTTGCTTTTAATTGTTGTGATCATTTTTATGTTTTTACCTGAGTGATGATGTGATTTGAACTTCAGGGCTACCTTAGTTTAATAACCCTTTAAGACCCATAATGTGGCAGCGACACCTACATAACAGGGGCCATAAATCTTCAACCATTCACATGATCACCATGAATCAGAGCTTCCAGAGCCCGTCCCAGTTCCTGCTGGGTGAAGCCGGGTACACCCTGGACAGTCTGCCGCAGGCCCATGGGGCTGGAGTGATCGCCATCACTGACAGCTTCCGGGCTGGGAGGGGAGACTACTGAATGAACGAATAATCACAAATATATATATATTTGCATTCAAAGTTCAGAATGGAAAAAAAGACTGAAAAATAAAGCATGAAAACCCATCATCAGATTAAAGGAATCGAAAAATTCATTTTGAAGTTCCAGCTCAAATTGGATTTCTATTTTCATTTTGCTCCTCATTCATGGATCAATTCCAGCAAATGTCATCTTAATGCCACAAACTCAGGACTGTTACTTCAGCAAACATGTAAATTTATGTACTGCAGCTATCAAACAAACTTTTCATCAAAGCACAAAAGTTACATGAAACAAGGCCTGACGACTCATTACAGCGTCAAGACTATCACTATTTACTGACCCTTATGCAATAAAATATGGATTTTTCTAATTATATTTGCCAAACAGACACTTCAGTCCATGCATTACAGCTACTGCAGAAAACCTATGACTGTTCAAACTATACGTAGTAGCTTTTACTAAATACAACTTTTTCCTGTAATTAACTTTTGAAGGGGCATCTTTTCTTTGTATGGCTGGCTGATAATGTGGGATGGAGCATCAGAGAATACGCAGAACTAGGCTGAGTTAAAAAACGATAAGTATATATATCATAATAGAACTTTTTCTCAATAGAAGAATGAGTCTATCGTGTGAAACTTATTTTTAAAGGGTCCGAAACCAAAACTGAGTTTTTCCTTACCGCCAATGAGGGTCAAAGGGAGGGGGTGCCCAGTTTAGTTTAGTCTGTTTAGTTAGTTCAGTTTAGAATTTTCCTATTGAATTTTATGCATTTATGATTCTTATGATTTTATGTTTACTTTACAATTACTGATACAAAGCCCACTGAGACGACTGTTGATGTGATTTTGGGCTGTATAAATAAAATTGAATTAAACTCCCTCGTTACGAGCTTTTCTCCTCTGTGGCAAGTAAAAGTTAGCGGGTTATTTGGTGAGTAAACGTTTGCATAAACTTAGTCAGGCTTAGTAGCTCTCCCCATGGTGATTTTTTTTGAACAAACGCACATGAGAGATTTGTCCCCCCTGTAGTCACTTCATCCGTTTCAGTGCTTCGTTTAAGCAGATGAAACAGCTGATGAACATGTGACAATTTTTGACAGTATCCAGTCAGAACTAGAGGATAAAGCTGCTTGACTTGCAGCAGCAACACAGATTCATAAGAAGTGATGATTTGGAGACAGTGCTGCTGTTAGATGCTAATGCTATGATGCTAAGCTAACGAGTTGTTCCATATGTCAGCTAAATGTAAACACAGGCCGATTTACTGGTCTTTAAGACGGGGCGGATAAATAAAGATGAATTCATAGGACATTAATAAAGACGGTTTTTCATAAATATAATAACAGAATTGAATCTGTATTTTGCAGCGTCTTTGCAGCATTACAGAGCTGGTGTTACACCATAATATGCCGCCTGTCAGATGTGCTTAACCCTCCTGTCCCCTTCCCTTTTAAGAGCACTGCACCTTAAATGAAGATTCTATATTACTCAGCCCTGAAAACAATCAGGGCTGGGCAATATAGAATTTTTCATTTCAGGCGATTATATATCTCACAATATAAACCAAATGAATGTATTTGTCAAATTTGAAGACTCAAATGTGTTATCATCAGCAGGTTGTTCAGATTTAAATATTTATTTCCTGTCATACTTAACCGTAGCAGATGAACTGAAGGACTACGATTAAAGCAAAAGCTTTCAAGTGTCTAAAGAGAAACAAATAAAACAGACCACTATAAAAAAATATCACCTGCAGCAGAATGAAATCTGTTCTTTTTTTTCTAAGCATGTTTGAATTTGAGTTTACAGTTAGAAAACAAAAGATGTGAGCATACCATTTATAAATTAACTTTATGCAACTCAGAAGATACAAAGCATTTCTGTGTGAAATAGTGTTATAATTTAGCAGATTAAAAAATATGTTTGCCCGCTAGATTTCTTTTAAATCTACTGGCCAATTTAGCCAGTGACTCAAAAATTCCATTTTGATCCCTGTGTGAGGTATTACGGTTATTTAAAATCAGATAAAAAGCAGAACATCGAGCACTACACATTGTGCTGAAGGCATGTTCCCTCTAAAACTGGAAATACCACCAACCTTTTTTAAAATCACCTGAAGCAGAGTCACCAAGCATGTTCAATCTCAGACTGAATTAAACTCCAATTCTCAAGAGTTCAGACCTGAACGGCAGCCACAATCTAAACTACCAAAAGACATTCAGAGAATTTGGTTTTGGTTCTGAGCTTATTCAAAGGATGTTGACAAAAATGTGTCAATTTCATGTCTGTTCTGTAAAATTTAAAAAACATTCAAATGTATTTTTAGAATTATTGTTTTGTTTTTAAATGGAACTGATAAAGTAGTTTAGTGGTCTGTTTTATTCGTGTTCTCTTTTAAAACGTGAACACTTTAGCTTTTATCGCGGTTCTAATGTTTAAGTCTAAACCTGCTGATGATTACACATTTATTTTATGAGCAGAGTGTTCAAATTCGGCAAATAGTTATTTGGATTATATCGTGATTATATACCATTATTGCCCGATGTGAAAAAAAACCACATTGTGCTGCTCCTAGCAGAAAAAAAATGATGTTTTAGAAAATCTCTACAGCTGATAATTTAATGAAGCAGAACATATGTTCAGGGCATCTATGAATAGCACGGTGAGCTTCATCAGATCTGCATTAAGAGGGTTTTATTCTGACACAAACAGCAGTAAAACTTCCACATCACTGCACCTCTTTACCCTTACCATGTATTACTAATGGGATTATGAACTGAAAACAGACAAACTCTAGTAGATGTCAAACCTTTTCCTTAGACTTTACAACCAACCATTCTACTACAGAATAAACAAAACAAAGTCACACTAAGTTTAAGGAAGCAAAAATGAATATGTTGGGAACTACAAACCTTAGCTTAGCTGTAAACAAACACACCACCACTAAACTAGAACTTAACATGTGGCTACAGTCTTACCAGCATACAGACAACTGCTATGATAAGGAACGTTCTTACGATGAATCCAGTGGAACAACTTAGTCTAACTGATTTTTTGTGTCGCATTACTGGCTGAGGAAACAGGTTGGAAGACTATCCCACACAGTGGCATGAACTGTAATGCAAAAGGCCTGATTAAACATTTATATTTTTAAAAATGTATATAAAACAAGGCTCTAGAATGCTACTAATGTGCCCGTGCAACTAAACTTTCAACCGAACAACCCAAAAAACAAAAAAAATAAGGTTGCACCGGTGAGCCCAGCCATTCTGTAAAGAAAGAAAAAATCTCTCCCTGAGAGTTGTTTATGAAAATGTACACCTGAGACGTTGAATTTGGGTGCCAGCGCACGTGCACAGTGCCTTGGAGTGCAAATCAACAAATCGCTCAACACAAAAACAAAGATCACAACAATCAAAAAAGAAAAAAATTACATTTTAGAAATCAAAAAGAAATTTCCAGAAACCGAAGCACAATGGGGTAAATGAGGACAATGTGATTTATTTTTTTGTAGAATTGTGTTTCAAATAAAGTACTTAGTTTACCAGTTTGTAAAGTAACCATTTCAGGTTCTTAATACTAATACTGATAGCAAATTGATTCTGTAAAGCTGATGAGTTAAATGCAATGTGGTTGAAAAGGAAGGTGCACCAAACTATTTACTAAGAAACTTAGAAAGAAAGGTGCAGCGGGTAACCAGTGCAGAAGCTCAGTAAAAAATTATCTGGTTCTCTGGTTCCATTAAATGTTGCTTTAAGTGACTTTGTGGCAAAACATTAATTAATGAAATGATTTTGGGCCTCTGTGATTATGACCAAAATAATCTCTGGGGTTCTTGTGACTCAAGGGAAGAATAAAATGATAACATAAAGATAATACATAAACTGAATTAATCTGATAATATAAAAGAGCAAAGTCTCCTATCCAAAATGCCATTGAAATGACTGTAGTGCAAATGTAGAGTGCAGGAAACATTCTTGCATTTTCAAGCCTTTCCCCCGCAAATCACAAAATCATTCTTTCAGTGAACATTGAAGAGGCCAGCTGGAGAGAAAGAAATAACCAACTGCTAATCCGGCAATAGTTTTTTTTACCTTCGCATGACGGACAGCCTCAGATTAAGGTGAACAGTGAGAAGGCCGCTGTCCCCAAACACTCGCTGGCATATACAAGCAGAGTCTAGAAAATGATCACATCCATCACTGTCACGTTTGCTGAGCCAGCAGGAGCCTCTTCCAGCTTCTGCAGGCCTGCTTTGACGGCTCGCATGCTGGGAAAGCTGCATAAAGGAATGATCATCATGAAGGCAAAGCGACAACGCCAAGTCCATGGGTGCTGGGAAATTATCATTATCTACCTGACAACTTCTGGCACAATAATAGACTGAATATCTGCAAGCTCTACTACCACAACACACTGATGCTTGTTCAGCTTCCCAAAACACCGGAGTGATCTCATATTAGTGCTATATGAACAATCATTCAGATACACGACATAAACAAACATGCCAAGTCAGCTAAACTATTTGTATCAATAAATGTGTTGAATTCTTCATCCTGTGTCACTTCTGAACAACTTTGCCAAGCCCCGTGTGAGACTGAGTGGCGCTTCTTCTGCATTGCAGTCAGTAGCAAATACGGATACACACCTACAGAGGCCCCTACTCCAAAAAAGAAGGCAGTTTTCTGCCATGTTCAAATATGGATGCTTCCAAGGCCATTTTTCAAAAATGAAAAAAAGGGCAGTAGAAGCGATCAGTATGAAGCCGGATAAGATATTAATTCAAAAAGATCAAGCAGAATGAAGGAATGAATCACCAACCCTGCTAGCTTACAGTATAGATCAGTCAGTACTGACGGCACAGGTGACAGCCCCCCCAGCATTATCCAGGGCCCGCCACAAACTGTGTCAACTCAAACAGATGCCTGTGGGTTCCCGCCAGACCTGCACGCTGACCTCACTTTCTACTGAACGTAAACAAAGGACAGCGTGTCTGACAGTCCACAACAGGAAGCACGCGGTGGAAAGTCAGCAACGGCGAAACATTTGAGACGGATCTGTTTAGAACTGAACGATGATCATAGCAGGCTCTTCTGCAGTCTGAGGGAACCGGTTCACTAATGAGAGCTTTATATTACAGCTGGGACCACATGCACTCTATCTGCAGGGCACTCAACACACCACATAAGTAACCATGCATACAAGTTACTGTTCTATGACATAGTATTGTAGATAAGAGTTTAGCAGTCCTGGGGCTTCTGAGTGTTTTCAGCTTTATTCAAATGTTCTCTAATAGTTTATCGTTAAAAGTTTTTGTGGCGATGCTCGATATCCAGCTTTAGTACAAATCCAGCACTTTTTTTTATAAAGATATTTATATTATAATTTCACAAAGTACCTGAAACTTTAGAAAAAAGGTCAATTCCTAATTCCAAGTAATAAATAGTTATTTTTTAATGCAAATATTAAGATCAAAAGGTTTTTTATGTTTAGATCAAACATGTAGAGACCAAATAAAAATGTATAAATCCAAAAACAAAGCAAAGACAAAATCTGTGAAGTGTCTAAAATGTAAAGCACATGACTTGTTAAGTTGTTTAAAGCCAAAAATGCAAAAGCTAAAAACTTTTTCAATTCAAACTATTTATGTAGCAAACACAAAGTTCTGTCAAACCATGTTAAATTCTGAGAGGAACCTATACTAATGGGGGAGTCTACATTATTGAAAACAGCCATTGTGATTTACAAACTCAACTGTAAATTCAGAGACTGAGATTTAAGGATCAAAAAGTTCACAGTGGACAGTCAAAGTAAAAATACAGCTTAATGCTGCATAATGCAATTACAAAAATGAGCTATTCTTAAATGTAGTTTCACAGCAGGTCTGTCCTATGATGAGGTGTTACATAACCTCACACACGCCTGCTGAGCAGAGCCACTCTGAAGTGACAGCACCCCCCCCCCATCCTCTGCTGCTGCTGCCCTGATTTCCTCCAGCAGACAACATGCTGATGGTCTGCCGGCCTGCTGTGCATCTGACACACTGAACCCACGACACGGAGCCGGCCTGCAGCCGCACGGTCCCCATCCCTGCAGCCGCACGGTCCCCATCCCTGCAGCCGCACGGTCCCCATCCCTGCAGCCGCACGGTCCCCATCCCTGCAGCCGCACGGTCCCCATCCCTGCAGCCGCACTAACTGGACTGACGTCTGTCACAGAAAACACCAGCTGCATCCATCTAACCCACCAGAACGGCGTAGATTGTGTTTATCTAAGGCCAACATCAAAACAATTCACATCTTCACAATCAAACGTTTACCGTGTAGACACAACAACCACACACGTTGAGTGGGCTGCAGTTTCACACAAATCCTCCAGGATCAATCCCGTTCAATAACGGTATTCACCGTAAACACTGCAGTGCAGCAGTTCCTGACAAACAGATGCACTTCACTGTTCACACGCAGAGAGCAACACGTCAACGGGTAAGCAAGGGACTGCAATAGACTCGGACACTAAAACACTACAGGTCCAATCAGGTGCGATTACAGCAAAAATCACATTATGGGGGGTTAAACCAATTCAGTGCACGGCAGTTCTGTTGACATGTCTGCGACTCTGCCTGCTTCCGTTTCGCCATCTGAAGCCGCGAGCGCCCCCTGCCCTGGTCCTCTGCAACTACGCCAACACAAGGCCCGAAACTCAGACGAGACAAAATGTCGGAACTGCTAAAGTCACATGACTCCTTTGTACTCAGAAAATCGTCTCATGTATAAATACACCGACATAACCTTGAAAATTCATTCCATTGCGAATTGTTGTAGCCTTATTTTGTTAAAATATGTGTCCAAGTGCCACAAACAAGCCATTTAGCGCCACAATCCGTCGTGTTTCTCCTGAAAAATTGGCGGCCATTTTGTGAAAGCTTGCGCAGAAAAAAAGAGGGACGCCTGTGATCATGTAAAAATGAATCAAACCGTAGAATTTCAAAATTTCCAAAATATTTAAGCATACCGATTCCTCTTCTTTCTCCATCCCCGTAGGCATCTGCGGCACAGCCCGGTTAATTGATGCATATTCGTGTAGGTCGGGTAAATCCTCACAACGGAAGACGGGTAGTGGCTTGGAAGCGTCCAGCGCCCGTGCCCGAAACGACAATTTACTCATTTTTTACAATTCGAGCTGCAATATAAATCTATCCGATCTCCTAATATTCACAACGGTGCCGAGTGGAGCTTTCATTGATGTTTCTGTGCGGTTAGGCTCTATTCTACGGTTCGAATGGTGGTAGCTTGTATTTAGGGCGTCGCCAGCGGAGCCGGGTGAAGGCCCGGATCTTGGTCGCTCTCTCTCGGACTGTTTTTTTCCGACGCTCCGCTCCCTACCGTTGGCTCAGTGCGCCATGGACAACATGGCGGACATTTAAAACTCTTTTGCTCGGTTTCGCACGGAGCGGTCCAACCCCCCAGTTTGGACCGACCATTCCTACACGGTCCCGAGCGCTTGCGCGTTGACGGAGTGGGGGGAAGGGGACAAATCTCGCAAACTTACTCCCTTCCACACATACACATGAATTATTGAAGTAAGCCCGCGCGGAACACGGCACGAGACGAGTTAGGAGGAAGAAAAAAATAGATCCACACACCGCAAAAGAAAAAAAGGAAAATATGCGCCAAAAATACATTTAAAATCACGATTTTTAAAATAAATAAAAAAACATTAAAAAAAGTTTTATTACATTTGAGGATTTTAGTAACCTCTTTTTAAGTTGGTCAACGTTCATTTAATTAGTACTGTGATTTCATTCTAAAAATATATTAACTGTACGTATCGTTTTTTTTTACCAATGTATTGTATTCAATTACTTTTTAAAGAAAAATGCTGTAATACACAAAAACCAGCAAAGACAGCACATGGCAACAGAAAATACCGTTTTTTTCCTACATCTAACACAAATAAGACACAAATGTCAACAAAATTAAGCTTTAAAGTATTTCTCCTCTTATAAGATGTATAATTAACCATAAGATACAGTCAACACTTTTTCCATTATTCATTTAAACTGAAGCCTTTTTTCGTAAAAAGCCCAACAATTAATGAGATTTTTTTAATTGACGTGAAATGTGCCACATTGTGCACAACACTGCCCCCTTCTGGTCGATCAAGCACATTAATCAACATGCATGTTTGAAAAGCTTCAAACATGATGAAATAAATGCACCACTTTTCTGAATCTTTGCATCACAAACACAGAGCAGAAGCCGATATTTAAGGGGATTTCAGCAGAACAGGACTTTCAGCTGAATAACAGTCTGCACTCCTCGTTCTGGGGGGTGGGGGGGGTCAAGGTTGTGCTTTCTATCACACATCCAAATCAGAAATAACAATAGTGTGTTACCTGTTGCTCCTGTGTTTATCCAGGGTCCAGCCACAGTGAAGGTTTTCTTTCCTGGATAAAATCCAAAGAGTGTGCCATGATTATCTGTGAGGAAATTCAAAGCATGCAGTAAGCAAACATGTATGCTGAGATACAAGCTTAGAGACACTTAGCTGGAGAAAACTTGAAGATGTGCAAAAAACAGAACATTTTTCACAACAAAAGATTTGTTGGGATGGAAGGAAATGAAACTCTAGACTGGCGCTCCGACAGCCACAGCCGGGCTGCTCGTTCAAAACAATGAAACTGGTTTCTAATAAATATCTTTGTATAAAGAGGAAACATAACTAATAAGTTGTATTATTGGAATGTTTGTGCAGAGGCTCTCAGCTAGTTAGAAAGCATCTTTGTCTGATAAAAGAGGATAAATCTGCTGGAGCTTCAAAAAACCAGAGCATAGAGAACAGAATGTTTAGCATTTTCTATTCTGTTTGACTTCATAGAATGAAAATGTGGGAAATGTTTTACTTTCAATAGAGACCAAATGAAAGTAAAGCTGAAAGAATGATTAGATTTGAAAGACAAAGTTTTATAAATTATTAAATCCTTTGAAGGAACTAAATCCTTAGAAAGTATAAAGAATTTAAGTTAAGATGTGTCTAAATAATGGTCCTTGAGTTTAGTGGTATCTTTATGGTCAAAATCAATTTGTAAGATTTTCTTATTCGATCAATCGATTCCTTGAAATTGTCTGTGACCAATTATTACCATAGTGATCATTTTTGTACCATTTTTTATGTGTAATTGTACAGAGAAAACCAATAATCTAAAGCAGAACAAAAACCATTTAACAAGCGGTTGTTGCAACATCCAACAAACAAATATAGTGTCTGTATTTAACAATAGAGAAAAGGACAAAGATGGAAGGTAAAAAATAATAAAAATAGAGTTAGATCTTAGCCTAGTTAGATCTGCTGTTCATTTGTTAGCTCATTTACTGGTTACATCCATTTATATTTGTATTTGGTATTTCTAAAAGAACCTCAAACTTAAAGATTTAATTTCCTTTGTTCCTTCTTGAAAATGTCATTAAGTATCTCACTGAGCAGAGATAGCAATATATTTGAAGACATGTCCTGTAATTTATCACGTTCTTTAACTTTGATCCAATAATCTTTGGAGCAGGCTCAAAATATGTGTGTTTGGTTTGTTATCTTTCCAAATGTCTCCAACATGCTGATAATCCATTAGTGAATCTGGAAATGGCCATCTAGATGTATCTAATGTTTACTTTCCAGTAGAACTTTTTCCACTTTTATGGCAGGTTACACACAGTTTAGTGGTGACTTTTGAAAACCACGTCAACACTCAAATCTTCAGTGTGTTCTGCTCTTCAAACCTATAAGAAACCGACTCAAAAAGCAGCATTTTTTATTACCGAATATGTTTTAATACCATCTTTGAATCCATTTCCAAAGCGCTCTCAGTGGTCTCTTCATTATGAGGAAGCCTGTGTCGTTTGCCAGTTTCAGCAGAGTGGCAGAGGTCGATTAGAAACTCAGCTCTGAGCAACCCCGCCCCTATTCCTGTCCCCGATGCTGAGAGCTCTCTGTTTACATGCTCTCCCGCACACCCCCAACTTAGCATTAGCAATGCAACTAAAATCATGACCTTATTGGAGCTTTTCCAGCCGTACAGTTGAGAGTCGGATTCCAGCTCAGACGAGGAAAACAGACCCACAACATTTGTGTACTAGTGATGCATCAGAATGGAGGGGAGCAGCTTGAGGACCACCCAGTGTGTCAGCGACGTCACAAATAAGCTCTTTTTTGTCTGGTCCTGATTCCCAATAATTTGAATAAAGAACATTTCAGAAATGTGATGATAAGTTCCATTTTCTTTGAATGGGTCATTTATCATCAGAAACATGATCGTGTTAAAACACTAAACATGCATTATTTTTTTTTTGGAGTGGGTCTTTAAAAAGCACGATGCTCTGGAATCCATCCAGCACCTTAAAAACTTTATTGAATATAAACACAAACAGAACACGTAGACAAGCACATCCAAACATCAGAATCATTGCAGGAAGGGACATGAAACCCAGAACCTGCACCCCTCACGTGCTCGGAGCTGACGCAGGACAGTGCTCGGTGGGCGGGGCTTGCACCACAATAGGCAGCGTTCACACAATCGTGAAAGGACGGGAAGCCGAGCTAACTGTTCTGCTGCTAACCTGGCCGATGACAGGCGCGTGACACAAGCTGTTCTCTCCATGAACACGCACGAGCGTTAGAGGCAGATCACCGTCTCTGCTAAGGCTCGTGACTGACTGTGGCAGAGCTCAGAGGATCCAAACCCAAGCAGGCCAGGCAGTTCCCAGGCGGGCCACAGAGGCAGTCTGGCACTGTTCAGCGGCTCGGCCACACAAACACACCTAGAACCACAAACGTTGCTGCTGGAACTGCTCACAAAGCCGTCGACTGAAAAGAGAATCCTCTGCTCTGCTCCTCCTCATCTCCTGCTGATGTTGCCTCAAAAGAAAATTCAACTGCCGACATTTTTGCCCTCCCCTTTAAACGTGGAAACTAGTAGTTTGGCTTAAATCCATCTCATGCAGGGATTGTGGCTTTAGAGCTGAAAAGTGAGTGGAAACTAGTGAGTTTGGGGCAGATCTGAGTCCAGCTGACCAGGCAGGAATTTGATGGCGTGTGATGCCAGAAAACACTAATCACTGTGGGCCTTTTCCCTTTTTTAGGGCGACCATCGATTCAACTTAAATTAATTAATTAATAAAAATAAAAGGGAAAATACTCACCAAGTCGGTCGTTTGGCCCATGTTTGTCCGCGTTCAGTAACAATCCTGTGATTCCAAAGTTAACCCAGAGGAAAAAGGGGAGAAAAAATCCGACAGACAGGGACAGGGCAACCCGATGCAGCAGCAGCAGCAGCAGCAGCAGCAGCAGCAGCAGCAGCTAGCCCCAGAGGAGCCAACTAACATCAGCGTTAGCCGCTGTACTTCTTCCACTTGGCTCCGAAATAAAACCCAAACGGTCACGCGGCGTTCCGGTAAACAGGGAGCCGGGGCACCGCGGGCCTCGACTCGGTCAAAACAGGCGACAGTGTCCCGGTGGAAACTCCGTATGTCGATATCTGGCAGGCTGAAACTAGAGGAGCAAAGCAAAGTGCTACTGTTGGGGGTTAACAACTTTGCTGTGAAACGCGCCTCCTGATTGGACAGTCGAGGCCACCAATCACCTGTGGAGAGGGCTCCGCTCGTGGCGTCGCGCTCCACTGGGGATGGGACGAAACGTGATTGGCTGGCGGCGTCATCACAGGCTCCTTCACAACAAAAGCCCTCACTTTCACGGGCTTTTCTGCTGGAAAGGCGCCGATGTCCAGCCAGATGTCGCCCAGAACTTTTCTACACATCCTAAACGTAATAAATCCGAATTCATCTACGCTTTCTATGGCCATTTTCTTAATAAGTATCACAACAATTCCCCCAAAAATCACTAAACCCGTTTCCACGCCCCCGTCCTAAAAATTCACATATAGACTGATGAGCTTTGACTTTTCAAGAAATCATTTAAACAGATAACTGATATAATTTGTCAAAATATGACAATAATCTCAATAATTTAGCTAATTTCTCCACTCTTTTCTGTTCTTTTACATCAAAAATTGTTTTAAATAGTTGTAAACAATGTGATTCATATCATAATTTGTAGTTGACGAAACAGTTTATACTTGATGTTGGTTCATTTAGAACAATCCTATTCACTGACCTACTGTGAATCAGATAAATACTGAGCAGTGCAGGTGAAGTTTTCCAGATTCTTTGGATTTATTTCAAGGTAATCAAGTGTCAAAGGTGAACAAAAGAGTAAATGAATGGTAAACGGTAGAACTAATGGCAAATCCATTCACGTTATTTTCATAAAGTTTAGCCCACTGATGTTTTAACACATCAAAATGATACTAACGGAATAGATTAGAACATTCTAGACACTGGATGGTCACATGTCTTTGCTAATTCAAAGTGTTTCCACACACTGGACTAGAATGATGGACGATCATCGCATGCGTGTTGTTCACCGTTACAGAACTTTGTTTATACTTTACGCTAAATCAACCCTACCGTGTCTCAATCAAATGGTATTTTCCCGTACAGATGATCAATTTATCTCATTTTGAAATGATATTTTTGGTGGTTTAGGTCAATTTGAGTACCTACTTGGCTCTCACAGATCAATCAGGTTTGATCGTATGAACAGAAACCGATTCATCGATGAATCTTTTTACCCCTATTCTGATGATTACACCGGATTATTGGCACATTTGTTGCAGCCATCTAAACAGCCTCTCACATGATTTCTACGTTTCACATAAACTCACTTCCCCATCACAAAATGACTATTGTAACATTTGGAGGAAAACAACAGTTGCATTTGTCTGACCCAGATGTCTAAAGTTTCCAGTGTGATCTATAAATATTCATCTATAATCCCTAATCGGATGAAGCAGTGACAGTGTGACACTATAACCACATAGAAGTTGATTGTTTGGAAGGTTTATTTAATAAATATTTCTGAACATAGTTGCTTTAAGGTGTTGAACTTAAAAGGCACTTGAAAAAATCTTTCATCATCATCATCATCATCACTCCTGTCTCCTCATCATCAAATGGTTTATTGAGGCATTAAAGACTTTGGTGGAATTACTATGGGCTAAAAAAAAAAAAAAAAAAAAAGATTGTCCCCAATTCATATTATACACGAGAGAAACAAACATTTTACTGAGCAACAATTAGTGAGCAAATAAGGCAGATATTTGGTAAAGCTGAGGAGAATAAAAAACCTGAGTTGGCTTTAAAATAAGCGAGTAAAACCTGGAACCAAACAGTAAATCGAGTGTAAACGGAGTCCTTTCACACAGAAAAGAATGTAAAAAACAAAACAAAGATTGTTCAACTGGATTTAGAACCAAAAAGGCGACGGCCTTAAACCACATTCTGTAATGTGGCTTCCTACACACTTTAATCCAACGTTTAGAAGAGAGATTATCATTTCATTCATCGTTTTGACAAACACACAAAGACCTTTGGTCAGGCTGGAGATCATAGACCCATGGCCCTCTGCTCCCCCCCAAACATTCACAGATTAACCCCTCCAGACATGATACTTGGGAAAGAACTCTTGGTCCATCTGGACAAAACTGATGGCTTCCATCTTTTGTTTTTGTTACTCAGCCTGCTGCATGGCAGGAACATCTACAAAAACACATTCAAGCTTCACACACACAAACATCTGTACACAAAAGATGCATAGGAAATCAAGTTAGTAAAACAAGAGTAGCAAAACGTATTTGCAGACTACAGATACAATGAAACAGTGAGCATAATGGTAGAAAACCCCGCCCCCTTTCTCCACAGCACAGTGTTGTTCAGTGACGGCACGGCTCCATCACTTGCCCTCGTACTTTGGGTTGACGACTGTTGTTACAGCACTTTTGTAAATGGGATTCTCCCCCTGGAAAACAAAAGGAGCCGGACAGAAGAGGAGCAGGAGTGAGTGAAGCAGGTTCTGATGTACAGCATCGGTTTTCATCAAACTGGACACAAAACAAAAAGGTTGGGTTGGAAAATGTGGAAATACTCTGTTGCACACGTGTCAAACTCATTTTATGTGGCCCACAGAACATAAACAGTTATAACTTCTTAAAAAAAAAAAAAAAAAATTGGTGTGTATTTATTCATATCTAGGGGGAATCAGACTTGAAATATGGGATTGGTCAACTATACATTAGGACTTAAACACTGTCCATATGACCTAACCTGACAGAATCAAATGTAAAAGGATTTATGGTAGAATAACAAGAAAACATATGTTTCTATGCAACTGGAATTGTCACATTAAAAAGTTATAATAAATAAATAATGAGTTATTTAACACTAAGGAGTAGTTACATTTATTTTTCCTTACATTTAGTTACATGTATAAGTTATATCTGGCCCTTTGAGGACAGCCGCTATACTGATGAGGCCCTCAGTGAAAATGAGTTTGACCCCCCCGCTCTATTGAAACTGTGACAAAGTTATCTACTGAAGGAATGATGACAAACTGAGGTTTCTGAAGTGAACACTGTTTTAACTGTAAGAAAACAAGACTTCAGCAATGATTTTTGTCAACATTTCAGTTTAAATGTCTTCATACATGTCCTTCATCATCAGAATAATGCAGCCAGAACCCGTTAAAAACACCAAAACACCATTTTCATCAAAGCAGAGGGCTTTCAGTCCTGCAGCATTTCTGGTGCAGAACTGAAGCAGCAAAGTCAATAAACAGGTCTGAACAGAGCAGCTGTGAAGGGAAATAAATGCAGAGAAGCAGGAAAAGCTACGACTCGTCTGTTTTTTTCACCAACTAAAGCTGCATGGTTAGTTCTGTCTTTGGTCTCAAAATGTAGCTAAAAAGAATGAAACAGGCCAAAGATGGGAGATGGAGTAAAGGAGCAGTAAGAAACACGACCAGGACAAAGATGATTTTATGGAGATATGGCCTCCATGCTTCTTCTAGTGCTTTTTTAAAATCTCATCTCACATAAATAAGCTTTCCAACTCATATATATTTAGGCATAAAGGGCCTAACAATGAGTGGTCCTGTCAGCTGGTTTCTAAATGTCATTTCCGGATCTTTTTCCACAGTCAGGGCTGTGTCGTCCACTCACAGCTGCTACAGCGAGGTTTGTTCCAGAGGCTTCCAGAAAGAACCAACACCGTGGTTCTGTGGTGTTTCTGACAGTAAATACAACAACCAGTTCCAAGATCAGGTTTAAATATGAAACTAACTTCATTCTATCAACACAGTTTCATTAAAAAGTCTTTGTTGAGGTATTTTTAGGTGATGCGTTTCAGCTGGTCGGCTTGTTCTAGTTTAAATGAAAATCTTCAGTTTTGGTAATGCTTCCTCATAGCATGTCACTTCTTTAGGGCCGTCAGTGGTTACTTCCTGTGGTTCATACAAAGCTTGCATTAGCGGCCATCCCACAGGCCTCCTTCCTCTGCTTCCTTGCCTTTTATGGTCATGCAGTTGTTGCCTGTGGACAGCGAGGGGCAGCGCTGGAGGCCTGGGAGACGACAGGGACTCAAACTGCATGAGCTGACTGAACTAATCAAGAAGGGTTCTGTTAAAAAATGTGGATTAATACAGTAAACTGTGCAAAATAGGATGTTAGATGAAATATGTTCATGTCAGGGTGTGGGAGGAGGCCTGTCCAGTGCTTCATGATAGAAGAATAAGAAAAGTGCAGCATCTTCCTGAGCAGCTTTGGTAAGACTGCCTGAAATTCCTCAGGTAGGGATCACCTGAGGAACCTGTTGAGGTCTGAATCCACTCACCGTGTCCCACTTGGCATTCAACTTCTCCTTCTCAAACTTGGCAAACTCTCGGCGGTCGTGGATGATCATGAGCAGTTTCCAGATGAGCAGCAGCGCCAGCCCGATCATCACAATGCCTGCGACCACGCCGGCCACGATGGGGATAATGTCGGGTCCCGCTGGGCATTCTTAAGCCAGACAAACATCCAAAAGCAGTTTCAGTCAAAAATCGAAACAAAAGTCCAGCTTTTAGCTTGTTGTTTGGTACATGATAATGTGACAAGTGCTTGTGTCAGCTGCGCCTCACCCAGCTGCTCCACCACCACCACCTCGTTGGTGTCATTCCTGACAGAGAAGGTGAAGTAGAACCAGCAGTCGTTAGCGTCCCTCTCCTTGCAGTGGGTCAGGGGGAAGCTCTGGTCCGTGGGCTGCGGCAGCTTGTCCCGATCCTTCACCTTGATCATGTTGAAGTTGCTGCATTCCTTCTCGCAGGTGTCCTTCTTGTCGCCCGACTGGAAAGCCCGACATTGAACGCAGTCCCTGAGGACAAAGGAGCATGGCGACGGGTTCTGTCAATCAATGCGGCGCAGGAGGTTCTGCTAAAACTAAAGATCATCATGGCCCGTTCATAATGCTGCGCATCAAGTCCACGTCCTCTGCCTCTGTTTTGACGTGGGTCAAATTCCCTGTTCGACACGTGTCCCAAAGTGGGTTCATAAACCTACCGCTTCAGCCGCAAGTAGGAGGAGCTACTGTTAAAATATTTTAGCCTCATCGCTACATTATGGAAGATGCAGATGATGTTGAGAAATCAGGTTTCTTTCTTTTGAGGAGATCTAATCAGGTCCCCGTGTCTGAGTTCATGTGGTCTTTCAGAGCCTCTCAGTGTGGTGAGCTTCACCGTCTGCTGCAGGAGCTGCGTCTGAGTGACGGCCACTTTCAGTGCTGCTTCTGTCTCTCTGTGACCCACACTGTTGGGCCGCATTAGTACGAGGAGGGGAAAAAATGGATGCATATTAATATAATATTATAATTAAGCTATTTACGTCAACTGTTAAAGAGTTATGGTAGTCAAAAGAACGTAAACAATAATGATATTCATTATTATGGATTGGATTTTTCTGCGCCTTTCCAGATGCTCGTTCCCTCCTCATCCATACTTGGTGATGGTAGCTATGGTTGTAGCCACAGCTGTCCTGGGGGAGACTGAGGGACGCGTGGCTGCCAGTCCACACCTACTGCCCCTCTGACCATCACCGGGAGGCACGCTGGAGGCAGCGAGGGTGAGGTGCCTTGCCCAAGGACACAACGACAGCTGACTGAGGGGAGCGGGGATCGAACCGCAGATCCTTCGATCATTGGCCAACCTGCCGGCTCAACCACCTTAGCCACTGCCCCCCAATGGGAGTGACTTGATCAGAGTAAAGGCCGGGCTGTTGGTATTGCAGTTCATTTAAAGATGGCATTCATTGTAAAGGTGGCTTTCCAGAGAGAGTTCAAGAGTTCACATTAAAACTGGCTGGCCCTGCTGTGAGAATCACGTCATAAATCAAAAACCCTTGTTTGAAGAAGACCTACATGAAGAACACATTTGCTGCATCAAATTCTCTCTGTCATGTTTCTGGCATTAAGGCAGACTTTCTTACTCTGTTGATTGATTTTTTCTGTTGTATTTGCTCTGAAACATTTGCAGCCAACAGACAAGCTTTACAATCATATTTCTGACAAAGTCGGAGCTAAGACCATCACTCACTTGTGCTCGGCACAGACGCCGGGACAGGTGGGACACAGCTCACAGGTGGGCCCTTGGAATTTGGAGCCGGTGCACCTGCAGCTTCCACATTTGCACTCGCCGCGGCCGTTACAGATCTGCCTGTTCTTGGCGAGGCAGGGGGTGGTGTCCAGAGAGCAGTCGCAGGCGCTGCCGGTGTAGTTTGCATCACAGATGCATTTCCTGCATTCACAGCGGCCGTGACCTGGCAGCACCCAGCGGGCAGAATAAGAATGGACGAGCACGTGCGTTTGACCGATGATTTGCTCTCTGAGAACTCACCTCCACACAGCTTGTTGTTGGAGCGGTCACAGTTGAAGTTGTCGCATTCGCAGTACTTGCCGCTGTAGACTTCTGCAGGGTTTTCTCGCTTCTTGCATTCGCAGGTCCCGCAGACGCAGTCGCCGTTGTTGCTGCAGATGTCAGTGCCGTTGTCTTTTCTGCAGTTGGCGTCCAGGTCCTCAGTACGAACCTCATCTTTACTGCATTCACAGACTCGCCCGATGCGCCCCTCATTGCACCTGACAGAACACAGAGGACGGCCAGTTAGACACGTTTTACACAAGTTCAGCTTAGTCTGGAAGGATCTCCATCATCTTTTGTTCCATTTATTAACCTTAGAGAAAGTGGCGGCTGGATAGCTTGGCTGGGTGCAGGACTGTCATGCAGGAAACCCTGGGTTTGCTTCCCAGGGTGTGCAATATGCTAAAATTCAGTGTTGGTCGAAAGGTGAACAACATTTATGATCAGAGAAGCCCTCATTCCAAAAGACATGAATGTTGGCTTTGTTCAGAAAACATTTTGGCTTCACTCACAGAGTCTCAGCCTTCCATTCCTTCCCAATGGTCTTTATAACACATATACATTTGTTACATTATAGGAGTGACTTGGTCTTTTTAAAGCATAAATAAGCTAAAATGAGCAGCAAAGTGAAGGAGGCTCCTGGGCAGTAAATGTACTGTGCAGTCAGTCTGCAGCAGTGATGATAACAGCTGCAACCGTATGCTGAAGCTTGGGCTCTGATGAGGTGACTCGAGCATTTAAGGTTTTGTTTTTTTCCTTTTATACAATGTTTAGACTTGTAATAAAAGGAATTGAATATATTGCTTTAGAAGTCAAATTGGCATCTACTTATAGAAATATACACAGTAACAGAATTAATTAGACAGAATTGGAAGCCTGTCGCGTCGGACGGTTGCTTCCGCGAAGTGTGTTAAAAAGTGATAATGCACACTTCGTCGGCCATTAACCCGCTTATACCATGGTCACTCGCAAAAGAAAGAAATAGTAACCAGTTTTTAGTCCTTAATTTTGTTTTTTTTCCGATTTGGAACTATTTTCATGTAACATATAGTCCGCGTTGCGCAGCACCACCTCCGTCAACATTCGGCGATTTATATATGCTGATCTTTCCGATGGGTTGAATAAAGCATCAGTTCAGAGAGAAAGCTCACCTCTTACCGCTTTTTTTTTGTCCAAATTATGAAGCAAAAGGTTGTTTTAAAGAAGCCGGCGCAGTGATACAGAACATTTAAGCTAGGTGACCGGAACTTCTTTTTTCACCGTGCGGTTATCCTGTGGTATATCACTTTTTAATCCACACCCAGCAGCCAATCAGAATCGAGTATTCACCCAGACCATGGTGTCTGTCTATCTATCTATCTATCTATCTATCTATCTATCTATCTATCTATCTATCTATCACTCCATCATTCAGCTAGTGTCATACAGTGTTCCCTCACTATATCACCGTTTACAGTTTGCAGAATTTTCATTGTAATTTTGCTTGCGTTTTGTTTTTCACTTTGTTCTGTGTCCTGATTGGCTGTAGACCTTCTCAATCAATGAATCTTCTCCACGCCATAGAAACACTGGTTATTTTTAGAAACTCCCCCCGCGATCGATGAGGGAACATTGCATTTAAAATGAGCTTCTGCATTAAAAGTACTGAGGAATTGTGGCTTTTTTTCAAACATATTTCCATGCGACTTACTTGCACGCTCCACACTCGAAGGTCCCGTTGCCGTCGAAGCATTTCTTGCTGTTGGCCTCGCCACCCGAGGAGCACTGACAGTCGCAGATGAACTTCAGGTTGATCACCAACTCCTCATTAAAGCCCAGCGGTTTGATTTTGATTATTTCGTCTTTTGAAAGACACTTCTGGGATTCTATAGAAATGTGGAAGTTGACCTGGAGGCCAGAGGAAAGTTCATAAGGTCAGCAAATCAAAGCGTCAATAAAGTGAGCCTGGAAGGCTTCCGTAGTATTCTCCATACAGCAATGACTCTCAGACTTGTTTTTATCTCGATTTCTTCTCTGTGAAAGCAAATGCAGTTGTTAAGTTACAGGACATAGTAGCATAGATTTCCTGTTTATAAAAAATCAGAACAAACACAGCTGATCCCTCTAGCACTTCAGATGTTCCCAACCTGTGAACAGGTTCAACATTCATCCCTCCCTGATCTTTCCTCCTTCCATAAGACGTCCTGAAGAAGATTACCTCGTCTCCGATGGAAATGTTGAAACATCTCCTGCCGTCCTCGCCGGTTTGCGTCACGCCGTTCTTGCAGAAGGACTTGTATTGGATGCTGACTCCGTCTGGGAGCTTGCCATGTTCCAGAGTGACTTCAGATGACAGAGACTACAAATACAAAAAAATGAATATTTGGAAACCTAAGCTGATGAAACACAGACATTTCCATATTTCTAGTCTCCAGACAGATTGTGTCATATTATACAACTTTATAGTAAAAATGTTCAGTATGTGATTTAATTGGTCTTTCAGATTTTGACCTAAAATTTATAAATTAGAAAGTGCTTCCTCTGATTTGGTTTTCGATTTATTTCAGGGTGGAAAATGTTGGACCAGTGGAAGATTGCACATGCTGGTTACTTACATTGTAGGCATCTAGAATGAGTTTGATCACGTTGCTGGAGTTGGAGGATAGAGTGCCAACAGCTGATTTGGGAATAAGGTTTTTCAGTTCCTGCAGCAAATGCCATTCATGGAATAAATGCATTTGTTGACACAGACTCTGTTAAATGTATGAAAATGTTCCGTCAGAGAACCGTGAAGACGGTTTACCTTGTAAACAGGCTGGAACTCTTCAGTTACAGCAAAGATCGTCTGGATGTTGTGGTCGTTTAATTTCTGGACCAGATGAGCGATAGAGGGGTAGTCCTGTCAAAAACCCACAGAGAAAGACGATTAATGACAAAATGTAACCAAGAAGAGACAGTTTATAAAGAGCACATTCAGACCAGGATAATCCAGCGATTGCGGGAAAACAAAGATAAAAAAAAACAAAGATAAAAAGAAAAAAGTACAATCAGGAACTGGAAGTGATTTCTGATACTTTGTAGGTCTGTCGGGGTACAATAAATTCAGATTTTTCTGAATACAGGAAAACTGGTGGAGCATTTCATTACAATTTAGCCCAAGTGCAGTTGTTGTCTTGAAAACAAAATCTAAACCAATCATTAAGTATGTTCCTTCTTTTGTAAAATGATCTTACGTTAAAGTAAATTGTGACGGTCCCACTGGTGGAGCAGCCTACCTGGTTATTCAATGTAGTAATCTAGCCTCAGTAATCCTTTACCTTCTAGTAGTGGCACGTTTCTTACCCGTTTCCAATAAAGCCACATTTGAAAAGAAGCTGCAGCAAATAGACATCGGCCTCCAATTGGAGCCAGTCTCCTCTTTAAAAACTGGGCTGTGCAACTCATTTTTGGAATAAACCCCAGAGCTACTATTGGAAGATTTACAGTACTTAACATCATTGCATCTTATCCAATCTCATGCGGTAATGTACATGTTCATGTGGGAGTTAGGAGCTTATTGCATTTCCTTCCATTCCTCAGGGGACGAGCACTTTCAGTCACAGTTTTGGCTGCTGCAGGTCAGTGCCACAGACTGTATGTGAGAGTTGGACAGGGAGTGTGATGTCACCCATGGCTCCAACCAAATGAAGTCAATTCAGTCGCCATTTTTTTCGTGACACAGACACCACCATGTTGGAGTCAGATGACAACACTGAGCAGTGAGTTGGTCTGAGTCGTTTCTAAGGCCACCACTCTCGCCAATTAGGATTGGGCTTGTTGGAAGTCCACACCCCAATTGAAGACTGGCTAAACAAAATTTGTCAAACGTCTCAGAACGCTAAACACAAGACCACCTACGGTACTTTTATTGAGGCATCAGATTGGTCAGTTTATAATTCTAGTAACCAAAACTACAGAAAAAATATCATGAAAAAAGAGGAACATTAAAAACGTGTTAAAAAAAAGCAAGAATGGTTATCCTGACAAATAGAATGACTGGGTAACAGCTGATTATTTCTCAATAGAACCAGCGGGTACTTCCTATTTGGAACGTGAGGGGTCATTCAGTCCAGCTCTCCTATACAGTCAATGGTTACTGCTTGTGACATCATTGGGAAGAAAGTTCAGTAGATGTGTAACATACCTGATTTAATGGTTATGGTAATACCATATACTACATATACCTTTGTGTCTGTGAGGCGAATGCTAGCGGGTCTCCCACAACCGCCGGTCTCTTTTAAACACCTGGCAAATTTACTTCTTCTATTGGAAGATAAACTGTACTTTTGTGTTTGCAATTGTTTCACTTCAGAAGTCTAGGGGGGGGTCAAAGTAGTTGCTTGTTTAGGGAAGTATTTAGCAAAAACGCATAAAACAGAGAAAATACTTTTTCTTTTGTCCTACGTAGTGCTGCACTCACTCTCTTTGATCAATGCTCTCATTTGGTTACCTAGATTGCTTGACTGAATTCACACTGTAGTGAATCTTACCAGGGTTCACTTGCAAACAACCAGGTACCCTGTACTCTGATGAACAAGTTTGTCTTTTTTCAACTACGGTAAACCAATCAAACTTTTTTACACACTCTTTGTAAACAGTGTACAGATTGGAATAAAAAAAAAGACATCATACATAGTAGTGGCTCATAGTATACATGTTGCCCTCCAGGTGGCACTGCCCATCGTTGGGTAAGACAATGCCCCCCAGTTTTCCATCCCCAGCAAAGTGGAAACCAGCGTCAGTGGAAAACACTAGGAGTCGAGTCACATTTCTCCAGCCAATGATTTTCTGAAACCACAAAACAAAATGTAAATAACTCTTGACGTTTCTTTGCCAAATTTAAGAAAAATGCAAAACTCTTTTGTGATCAAATCAAAGCACAGTCACCTCGCACACTGCCACCTGCATGATGGCATCAAAGCCTCCCTCAGGTGAGTCCAGGTTGCCGGAGATCTGCTGCTGACTGACCAAATTGTTGAACTTCTTTCCATCCTTCGTCAGGGACAGGACATTCTTGTAGCTGAACGGGCTGGTGCAGTTATGGTTGCCCAAGCAAGGGTTCATCATTCTGAGTGGTGTGGTGCTGACATACGGCATGACCGTTTTCTCAACAAAGGAGCCAAAACCTTCAGGAGATCAAAGAGAATAAATGGATGACAAGATATCTGCAACACCACAGGAGTGTCTGTCATAAATGTTCAGATTTATTCTTTACCAATTTTAAAGTCGGAGGTGATTTTGGCCATTTCCCTCATAAGCTCAGTACCAAGATTCTTGACGTTTTCCAGATCATCCTTCATGGAGTAGGAGAGGTCCATCAGGTAGTACAGATCGATGGGGTAATCATCCGCCCGCCGGAATTTCAGGTTTATAGTCTGTGGTTCGCCTTAAAGACAAACAGACTGCTTTTAAATCAAAAGAACTCAAACAGAGAGCCATGCAAAAGAAAGTCTGAAACATAATGATTGATAGTTTTAGACTTGGTCTTTCTTTCTATTAAACATAAAGCCTTAAGCAAATGCACTAGTATGGGGCTTGACCCATATGGGTTATTGGGTTATCCAGGCCCATGAAGGCTTGTAGAAAGAAGGAGCTGCATCTTAAGGTAAGCTCAGGTGTGTCTTGTTTGTGCGTCCACCTTTAGGCACGTCATAAACATTGAACGTACTTTGTCGAGCATATGGTAAGTGTATGACCAATCATTTAAAGATAATGTAATGCATGCTTATAATGTGCGGGTGAGGCTGTCGTACGGAGCGCTTACGACTCATTCTAGCCTTTATTAAGATGCGAGTCCTGGCCCCTTACTGACATACATACGTGCCCGTAGTTTGTGTAGGATACCCACACAAACTACACTGGTTGTCTAAATTCCTTGTTTCTAACAGTCAAGTTGCAGGCAAAGGACACATACTCTTCACATGAACAGCACTAACCCCCCCCCCACAGTGCACGTGATCTGTGGGGCTGGACGCATGCGTCTACCCCACTTTCCCTTGCGTCTCAGGTCTTCGTTAGGACCGGTCGCTCACAGCATGCCCCCCCAAAATAAAATCTCTCTACAGGCTCACAGAACGGTCTATGACCTTGATATTTCCTTGCATGCGCCATACAGATTTGCTCATGTTTCACCTGCAGACTGCCCTTCTCCACCCGTAAGGGCAGTTGTGACTAAGGCTTGCCTCCTGAATGAGCCACTGTCATGTCTGAATGACTGAGTGGTGCGTCTCCCTGAAGACATCCCATCACAAATCTTAGCTAGAAGGGAAATCTGTTTCCAAAAGTTTGAATTTTTATAGTTTGTCTGAGATTTATCAAGCAGGCACCTAGCAGTTCTGACAAACCGTTTGCCCTTAAAAACCAGGAGAATAATTTAAAACTATAAAAAGTATTTAAATTAGCCACATTTATATAATTTTTAAATTAGTTTAAGGATCTGTAAATAAAACATCATTTACAGACATGATCAATGATCATAGATGTGTGTGGATGAGTGTAAGCTGATTCGCTGTGGCGATCCCTGCTGAAAGGTGCACACACATAATCTACTACAATAATAAGATGGAGATTATCAGATTTTTTGTGCCACATTTTGGTTCCATTTTGACTTTAAAACCACTACATTTAATAAGCTAACACGAACAGGTTTTGGAAATTCCACATAAACAGTAAAAACAAAAATACTGGCGTATTTGTCTGTTATTTACAGTGCAGTCTTAAAGCGGCATGTACTTCTTCAAAAAAGAAACATTTTCAGAAATACTGGCCTCTTCCTGTATTGACACACTGATAAGCAGGCCATTAGGAGCAATGTGGCCTTGATGAGCTGCTCAGACACCTCAGCACACATGGGTGAGCAGAGCGGGAATCAAACCTGCAAGCAGAGGTTCACTGCACCGCTTTTCTGCCACAACTGTCTTCATTACACCCCATCAATTTGTCTGGTTTGTATTTAAAATGGCTATTTAGATCCAGATCCACTGAGGGAACGTTTAAAAAACGTACAAATAAGTACAAAGTAAAACAACAGCTCTGACGCCTAAACCACTGAGAGGCTTGACTACTAACCGGTTCGCAGCGTGACGGTGACCTTCTGAGGCTGGATCTGGGTGATGTCCTCCAGCTTCACTTTCTCATCCTTTTTACGAATCGTAACCGGATTGTCTTGATCCACAACGATTTTCCCACGTGGGTTCTCGATTTGGCTCACTTTACAGTTTCTTTTCTTCAGAGACTCCAGATCGTCACAGCGAGCGGATTTGGGTTCGCCCACCGTCAGAAAATTCTGCAGGAGAAAAGTTTTCATGTGATTCTCTGGTAACTGCTCTATCGCTCTATGGGTTTGCTTCAAAAAATAGAAAGATTTGAACAGAATTTTTTCCAGTTTTTAGATATTTGACAGCATCCACATCTTTAAGGATTCTTCAAAGCCTTCTAAAAAAGTTAACACTACAAAACTAATGAAGCTGAAAGAGATGTGCAGTAGTTTCCTCAACCATCTGACTTGTTGATCAGTCTGCATGAACCGTGTGAAACCAAGAGACCAGGTTTAAAGTCTGCGGTGTACTAATTCTACATGAAAACCCACCAGGCGTCTGAGGGAGAACTTGAGACAATGAACTCAGTCAAAAGTAAAATACCACATTGACCCAATTCTTCCAAAACCACATGACTCGCATGAACCTTTATGGTCTGTAGACTCACACAGAAGAGTGAACAGGGGGTTTGCAGAACAGTAAGATGGCGATGTGAGCAATAAAGATGAAGGAACTTCAATTCAGGTTTTTATTTTGAAAATAAAACTCCAGCTCTCTAAAGATAATCTCTCAAAGTGCTACACAAATAATAAGGTAGATGAGACACAGCTATTAGGATAGTTATGATCCAATTCAGTCCAGATTATTAAGATAAAACAGATTTTCTTAAGTGTATTGTTGCAGGTAAAGACTACAAAAGTAAATCAATCAATTCCTCCATGTACGGTTACATTTACTTGGTGTAATAAACCTGAGCAGGAAGGTTGTGCTTCCTGACGTTAAAACAAAGCCACGCCTTAATGAAGGCTGAATGAAATGCAGATAAGACCACAGGACAATGCAGCTTTGTCTTGACAAGCACTACACAACAGTCTGATGTGTTATTATTCACCCAAAGATTTTAGGGAAATCAGAGCTCACCACATTCAATACCACAATTCAGAGACGCCATTTCAAATAAAAACAATCAATGCATTTTTTCCTTTAATGAAAATCCAAAACTTCCTTATTAAACAGCAATGATTTTATTTGAAAAATGTTAGCCAGAGCGGCTGGGTAGCTCGGTTGGTAAGGTGGGAAGCTACCATGCAGGAAACCAGGGTTCGATTCCCGGAGGGGAATGAGCAATGGTACTGGGGGCAATTACCATATCAATGGCGAGCAGTTAACATCACCCAGTGAGGGTCCTTAGGCAAGACCCTTAACGCTACTGCCTCCCGAGCACGGTTTCGGCTGCAGCTCCCCAAGGGGATGGGTCAAATGCGGAGAAAGAATTTCCCTTCGTGGGATAAAATAGTGTATAAAAAAAAAAAAAAAAAAAAAAAGTTAGCCAGCAGCAGAAAGAAGGAAAACATTTTAATAGGATTTAAATAGTCATAAAATGACATGAAAAGTAAATAGTTCATACATCTATCCCTGATTTAAAAACCACTATTTTGACATTTTAGATTAAATCATTGTCTTCCTTTTCCCTCTGAATAAGTATCCAACAACATTTTCTTCTACCGTAATTTCCGGATTATAAGACGCTACTTCTGTCCCACGCTTTCAATGTTATGATTTGACGGCTGCTAGGGGGCGCTGGAGCAGAAAGGGTAAGAGCGAGACAGGGGGAGTACGGTAAATGTGTCGAGGAAGACACAAGTTTAATTCCTGCTAGGGCTGCAGCTATCGATTCTTTTTGTAATCGATTAATCTAGCACTTAATCGATCGATTAATCGAGTAATCAGATAAAACGATTTGTGTGTGTTTTGAACAACCAAAACAAATAATGCATAACAAAAATGATGTGGTTGTAAAATGAACAAGCATTTGATTTTAAAGATCCGCTCTGACGCAAATGTTACTTTTGGTGTTTTTAAGTTGGTCTTGAGAAGTGGCGGAGATAGAACATTTTGTATGGGGGGGGCGACAGAAGACTTTGAAAGGGTGGCACAACACCAAAGTGGAAGGCCATCAAAAATAAAAGAATCAGAAAAACATATTTGATCATTATCATTGTTTATATTTCGTGTAAAAATAATGTTTTTGTTATTTTTGCAATGCTTAAAGAGGCCTCGCGGTCCGCCGAAAGGCGAGCTACCGCCTGCCCCCCAGCCCCTGCCTCTCGGCGCCCCCTCGATGCTCTTAGCTGAGTGTCCCGCGGGGTCCGAAGCGTTTACTTTGAAAAGTGTTCAAAGCAGGCCCGGTCGCCTGAATACCGCAGCCAGGGGCTCTCGACGCCCGCTGAGGCGGACCGCGCTGGTCACCGTGGAGGGGGCGCAGAGCGGCTGAAACCGCCCCTCGCTCGCTGCCGGTGGCACGCGCGGGTCCCGCACCTAAAGGCCTGTTCACACCGGGACGAATATTCGCCAGGCCTTATTCGCCAGCGTTTTTCGCCACGTTTTTTGTGTTCACACCCAGGCGATTTTCGCTGACGATGAGCCGAGCGAACATGCAATTTCATTCCCTGACATTAGATGGCGCTTAATGTAAACAGATATACTCCTGTACACAAGGTGGCGCTGCACAACTTTACGCTTCTTAAAGTCGCTTTTCACTCAGAAGAAGAGAGCAAGTATTTACGCGCTTGTCAGAATCAAACAAAGAAAACATTAATATTTCCAGCACCAGTAGCTCCAACTGGTGCTTGGTTCGGGGATGTTTTAGAATGTCCGTCATTATTTCTTCACGGCAGTGTAGACGCTACTCGGCGTCTATCTTCTTCGCTGGTATATGTGCTCAGCAAGGCAGTTTTGTGTTTGAGCGCCCCTCAAGTTGTGTTTTACTGTAACTTCAGAAGCTCCAGACACGTTTGCAAAAGCGCCGTTCTCATTGGTCGAATAGATTTCGACGCGACGCGTCGGAAAAAAAAAACGAACCCGAGGCGTTTTTTTTTTTTGACGCTTTGACGCGTGGGGTTTTTTCGCGTCGGTGTGTACACTCTCATTGGTGCCCTTTGTTTAGTCACGAGGCGTTAAAATTGCCCCGGTGTGAACGGGCCTTCAGGTTCGTTTTTTTTTTCGATGCGTCGAAATCTATTCGACCAATGACAATTATTAAGGCGTCGGGGTTCCAGCAGTCACGCAGATGTCTTCTGTTCAGATGCTGAATCATGGAAGATGTGCTGTTTGTGGTATGCCAGCTCTATTTTGCAGTAGAGACACTGCACCTCGTTCTCTTCTTTATCAAGTGTGTAATGATCCCACACTTTAGACAATTTCTGCCGTTTATTTATAGATCTATTCTCCGCCATCGCGCCAACTAAATTCAAAAGGTCCGTGTGAATAAACGGTCCATGTGACACAATCAAATCCCTACGCCGCGCGTATAGTGTGCGTCAGGAATTTAACGAGGCTTCGAGGCAGAGATTTTGCCTCGAGGAATTTTTGTAATCGAGTAACTCGAGGAATCGTTTCAGCCCTAATTCCTGCTTTGTGAATGAATAGCAGGAACAGACCCTCATCGTGGAAAATGCAAGAAGAAATGCAGATGAGACAGCTTTCAAGTTAAAAGCAATCGTTAAAAGCAGTGTGAACAAATCCACCATCATCAACAGGTTTGGAAAGCTGGTCTGCTGCTGACGGAGAGGACAGTGAGGGGTCAGGAGAGAATTTACCTCAGAGTGACACTGACAACGACAACAAAGGAGAGACTGAGAGAGAGTGGTGAAAAATGTCTGACACTATTCCAATCCAACACTGAGGGGGAAGACTTCCATGGTTGAAGAGCTGATGAAGGAAGAACATGTTGGAGAGGACAGAGAAGACTTGTTGTGGGGCTGAAAGTAGAAAAGACCAGCAGGGATTAAGTGAGGAAGAGTGGAAAGGGAATTGGCTCTGACAACATGCCTGTGGATGTATTAAGTGTTTAGGAGAGGTTGCAGTAGAATTTCTGAGTGAACTGAAGAATGGAGACGTGCAGAAACATGAAAACGACAGAGGAATAAAACTGATGAGTCACTCAATGAATTATGGAAAAGAGTAGTGGAAGCTAGACTGAAGTCAGACGTTTGCATGTGTGACTAACAGTTTGGTTTCATTCAGACAAAGAGAACCACATTTGCAATATTTGCTTTGAGGATGTTTCTGAAGAAGAACAGAGGTCAGAAGGAGCTGCATTGTGTCTTTGGAGATCTAGAGAAAGTCTGCGACAGGATCCAGAAAGAGGAGAAGTGGTTTGAATAAAGAAGGCTGGAGTGAGACAAAGGAACGTTGGAGTTGTACAGAACACATATGAGAGCTGGAAAACAGTGGTGAGACGTTCTGTTGGTGTCACAGAGAAGTTGAAGGTGGAGTTGGGACTGCACCAAGGATCAGCTTTGAGCTCCTTCTTGTTTGGTGATTGACAGACTGACAGACAAGGTCAGACAGGAATATCTGTGGACAATGATGTTTGCAGATGACATCGTGATGTGTAGTGAGAGTGGAGAGCAAGTGGAGGAACATCTAGACAGGTGGAGGTTTGCTCTGGAGAGAAATGGTCAGCCACAGCAAGACAGCCCATTAAACTGGTTCATCTGTCTTGAATATTTACATGTTTCCTCAATGTTTACATATGGTATCAACTAAAATGTAAATAAAAACCAAAAAGCTTGGCTGCTTACACAAATTTGAGTTATTTGTTTTCCCGTGTTGTGATGTGCTACAGACATCTAAAAGGAGAGAGAAAAAACAGCACTTGATGCCACAGAAAAAGACCAAGCCTGCAGAATCCCAAGAACCCGTTAGCTTGTTTTGGGCTCATTAAGGTCATCAAACCCCTTTATTTCTAAAAATAGACAAATGTGCAAACAAGCCAGAGGATTGTGGCCATTTTGCCAATGATCCTTTATATCAATTAAATGCTGAAACTGGAAAAGGCTCTGAATTACCAACTTAGCACAAGCAGCTCTAAATCATCTGTAAACAACATTACACATCCAATAAAAGACTGGTGTTCTTCTTGAAAAGCTTTAGAAATCAAGATCAAGATAAGGAGAACTGAAGAGAGAACAAAACATTTCATGTTTTTTTTTTTTTTTTTAGCATTTTACTCAAATAACCTACACCAGTGGTCCCCAACCTCCCATCTGTGGACCAGTATTGGTCTGTGGGACAGTTGGTACTGGGCTGGAGAAAACAAAACAAACAGCCTACATTTTTATGTGGGAAAACGACTGGATTCTCTCCACAGCATGGGGGCTTTTTGTTGACGCATGTCAAGTCGCTTGGTCACGTGCAAAAATGTATTTCCTGCTTTCTTAAACCGGCTGCAGAATTGAAACTACGGATGGGTGAAATACCGCTGCCAGTATCAGTATCAGTATCGGCCTGGTATTAAAAAATCTACTGATATTGTTTTACATGTATACTTGTTCCCAATAGATTGGGAAGCCTATGTTTACAGTCATAGTCAGTAACTGCTCTGACATTTTTCAAGTATATTTTAATTTTGATAGGAATACCATACTTGTTGTTCCTATTCGATCTCTGGCAATGGATAGCTTATGGTTTATGTCCAACAGTAAATAAATAGTCTGAATGTTTTCAGATATATTTACAATTTTTTAAAGTCAGACTTGTGAGATCCTTTGCTGTGTGTTAAAAAGGCTAAGTACAGTGCAATTTTCCAGTAAAAGAAACATTGTGCATTTCTAATAAATGTTTATTATTGTATTCTGAAAATAGCAGTTATAGCTACCTTTTTCTTTTTTATCTATTGCACCTATAGTCTGATGAAGTTTAAGTCGACATTCGATATTTCTAGCTTCCACTTTGACACTTAAGGACTTTGACAGCTATGGGTTAAGGAAAAGTCTATTTCACATTTTGATGGTTCCTACACAAAATCTAGTGTACAAATAAAGTTTAAGCCAGCTGCAGAGATTTTTATTTCAGAGAATGAAGATAAACTTTATGGTCAACAGTTAAGAGAAACAGGAAGCTAAAAAAATCAATAAATAAATTCAGACGCCCACTTCAGCCTTGTTCAGATCAGTCCATGGAAGTACTGATGGCATTATAGGTCTGTGGCCTGAAAAAGGTTGGGGACTACCAGAATCTAGACTGTAAATATCTGAATAAATGACAGTGCATCAGTGTGATTCCACAGAACCTTTTGCTGTTTATCCAAAGGACGAAAGAGGCTAAGCGCTGAGGAAGTACTAAAGAAGGGATTGGAGAAGACTACTTGAAAAAATTCATCTGTGGATTTCAAAATGAAGTCTTGGTTAAATAGATGGTTAAATTGCTAAAATAGAAACCAGCTCTGAAGGTGCAGTGGCTTAATTCAACCACATGGACTTTGGAGTTAACTGAATAACCTCCAAAATGACAAGAAGCAGCCAAAAGGTTTAAAATGACAAAGCTGTCAGTTAGGTCAAGGCATGTACAGTCTACTAAGTATGCTGCTATACGTTTAGACAGAATTCATGAAATTGTGACTAAAATAACAGTTACAAACTTTTAGATAAGATGTCTTGCCATCATCAGACACGTTTTATTTCATAAGCTGTGGCTGTTTCCTGTGATGTTCCCCCGGTTGTTCAAACAATCACAGAACACTGATGCAAAGCAGAAACCTTGTTTTACTTTATTCTAAATGAATCAAATCAACAGATTTGTCTTACTTCGTCTGTGCACCATCCACATGTCTCAGAGACCTGGATGCATTCCCCACAGGACTGCGCATTGGCCTTGATGCACATGCTTCCATCTGAAGAAGATCACAGAAGGAAACAGAAAATCACATTCACCCACTCAAAGCAGCTTTGGGTTGCACAAACACCAATCCTGTCAGCTCAAAAAGACACGAGTCATGGAGGTGGATGCTTGAGCAAATGACAACTCATGGAAGACAAACTCCAGGGGCCTCATTTATAAACGTTGCGTACGCACAAAAGAAGGCGTACGCCACTCTCTACGCAATAGTTGAGATTTATAAAAAGCAAACTTGACGGGAAAATGTGCGGTCCTTTACGCAAGCTCTGACCCGGGCGTACGCACAAAAACGGGTGAAATGAGAAACGGCGACACCGTCGGCAGATGGAAGAAACACGTGAAAGTGAAAATGACAATACTGCCTCTCATAAATAACATGAAGACTTCACAAAGCAAGTCTGACAATTAAAAGCTACACCAACACCCGTTTGATCGATCAGCAGTGAAACAAACAAAAAAGTCAAACGAAAATTACAACAGAAATTCAAATGAACACTTATTTGCAGAAAGAAAAGTGAAATATGTTCTGCAATATTGGCATGTTGTGCAATTCATCCTCATAAATAATATAGTTAACAGAACGAAATAATGTACAAAACTTATATTCTCGTTAATGTGTCCGTCTGGCGGAGCAGATATAGGTGCAATTAGACAGACAGATGGACAGACAGACGGACAGACAGACGGACATATTAATTGTCCACTGGGGAAAGTTGTGTTCATAGTAAAACATTTCTTCATTAGCTACAGAATTATGGTATTCATGCATATGCCTTCAGTTTGTTTTATTTTTGATAAAACAATGTATGGCGTATGTCTCAACCATTCAGAAAGCAACAAGAAATTACATTTGCGCTGATCAATTTCCCATTTCCACGTCGATTATTACCGACATCTGTAGCTTGTCAGATGTAACTAAATGGATGGAAATAAAATGCCCCATCACAATGCGTAATGACGCACAATCTTTAGACAGCAAGAAGACTTGCTGGCAAACGAGGACGAGTGGCTTATGAGCCGGTTCCGACTTCCTCGAGCCGTCCTGTTGGACCTCTGCGGGCTTTTGGGCCCGGCGTTACAGAGGAGCACTCGGAGGAACTACGCGTGTCACCCGGTGCATCTGGCGCTCCGGTGCCCCCCCCCTCCTCCCGATGGAGCGCTAGAAGTTTTTTCACCTCGACTTTGATGTCCGACCATTTCTTTTTTATTTCGGCCACGGTCCGAGGTTGTGAGGCTGCAGCATTTACGGCGTCTGCCACCGTTTGCCACTCACGTGCCTTTTTGGCATTAGCAATGCCCACACTGTGCCCTCCAAACAACACTTTTCTCCTCTTTTCCACCTCGCCAACATTAACTTCTACTTCACATTGAGTGAAGTTACGTTTTTTTGATTTCCTCTCGGTGTTTGCCATGATTTCGCAATCAATGAATATTCATTTGTGGGCGTTTCACGGACTATTTATGGGCAACTATGGGCGTGTCATGAAGCCGCAAAAGCTGCGCTGCATTTAGAATTGATTGGGGTTTGTTAAGGGAAAAATCCGTGGGATGTGCGTGCGCTCGGTTTTATGAATCCGAATATTTCTGTGCGTACGCACGTCCTATGTTTCATCCGTACGCCACTTCTGACGCAAATCCTACGCAAAGTTTTATAAATGAGGCCCCAAATGATAGTAAGTCAGGCGTAGAGCAATCAATGTCAGGATCAAGGATTAAAGCAAGAATAGTTCAGAGGAAAGCTTGCTGGATTAGCATGGATTAGTCACAGTTTAACAGGATAAATCAGGCTAAATGTAAATTTGTTTGACATTTATTTTGTTTCAGCTTCTTACCTTGCTGAGCCGTGCTGCCACCAAGGACCACTGTTGCTATTAAAAGAAGCCGCACATCCATCTACAACAAGAAAAATATATTTAGTGAGTGTAAACTAAAACGATCGAATCTTTCTTAAAAGCTATAAAACTCCTAATAAGAGTTTAACTTTTCAAACGCAGACAGAGAACTTTGAGGTTCCCCATCCCCATACAAAACCGGAAAGTGTACATATGTGTGCATGAGTGTGGTGTGCTAGGACATCTTTTTTTTAGTTACTCTTAGCAGATCTACAAGGTGTGAACACGCAGTGAGCATTTAAAGCAGCTCTTCACTGATCTGACTCTTGATGCTTCAAAGAGGAAAACATGTGCAGACATGCCATTTCCATTCTCAGCACCTATCTTCATATTTTGCAATAAAATGGAATCCGTCTGTTACCGTTAGGAAAGCAGCAGCCAGAATAAAGCCCTATTTTGTCCAAATAAGGAAAAACTGTTCACTGAGCAGCATCAGCTCTGAAACAACACGTTTGCTGTCTGCTCAGAGTTGGACGTCTGTGCTGGGACAGGTTCATTACCTCAACACAGCAAAGACAGGATGGGGAAGACAGAAGACATGCGACAAAAACCCACAAAAGACACATTTATTTCATTCACACAGTCCCCGTTCTATGAAAATCCTCTTTTTTTGAGATTTTGACATGTCCGTGTGGCATTTTTCTTACGAAAGAGAATAAATGTAATAAGAAATCCTTTTTGCATTTCTGAGTATTTCTCCTTTTAAACAGCTGAAAATCAAACTGTCGCAAAAACGCTGGGTCTGAATGAATGAGCCGTTGTGATGTCACAACAGTCCAGGAGTGCACTGCTCAAGGGTCCTGATCTGCCCCGTCCGGCGTGCACAGGTGCAGGGGAACTGAAGGTGGCACATTGCTGCATTCCCTATCTAATATTAATATTAAAGTTAAAGTCCCAAATGTGTTCTCCACATCAGTAACCGGGACGGGTACTGCGAAGGGGAGGTTGAAAAGAGGAAGGAACAGATTTGACTCGCCTACGTTTCGCCTACTTCACCCTAACATACTCTTCGTGTTGTTTTTAATGTTCGGTATGATCGGTCGCTTACAGAAAAATGTGCATGAACATTTTTACTTTACAGGCTCACTGAGAGGTCTATGACCTCCATATCTCCTGTACAGGTTTACCAGTTTTCAACCTGCAGACAGCCGGATCCACCCGTAAGGGCAGCTGTGACTAAAGCTTTTAGGTAAAACGTTGAACATCCCCAAATTATTAGTGGACATTCAAAACTTCACACAAATAAGGTTGTGTGTCCACATGCTCTGTACTAAATGTCAGAAAAAGGGTTGGGTTTAAAGAAATTGATTCAGCATATTCAGCAAATCCATAAACAGATGCACAAAAAACAGCTTAAAACTCATCTATGTGGAAACAGCTCATCTGGGCCAACCATGCAGCTTTTAGAATGTAATTTAACAAATCAATGGGTATTTCACAAAACTGTAACCACAATCATAAGTTAAACTCAACTCATTTGTTTGCCAGTAATCAAAAATAGATGAGTTCATGGACAGGAGTCGGTCAGCATTACATCAACTTGTTTCACACTTTTCTGATTCTTTCTCAAAATAACAGCCAAAATCTGGGACAGACAAAAGAAATAGTCCAGATGGGTTGACAGCCGATTGGATAAGGTCTCTGGACTGTCTCCATGCTAAATATGCAGTCTGTGTTTGATCAGCTATAGAAAGTATAGACATTTTAATGTAGATATTTCCTGTTCATCAGTGCTCAGACAAACTAGTCACTTCCTGTAAAGTGTAGCTAAAGGGCAGCTCCAATGTTCATGTTGCCATCAGTTTAGGTACAGACACTGAATTGCTATGAGAAACAGACAGTAGCTACTATATTGTGATCATGTGAGTTTAGATGTGTATTATTATTTTACTGCTTACTAAATCCTATCTTTAAATAATTCTTTGTGCAATTAAAAAGCATGTGAATATTCAATAACATAAAGGAAATTATCTCCAACATTGTGACAAAGAAACAAATTGCTTTTCATCCAAGTTCTGTTAAATTTACGTCTTCTGCATGCGCTCAGAAGACACAGACTTCCTACAGTAACCTGACTTATTTGGTGTCATCTTCACATGTTTTCCTAAGAAAATCAGCTTTCTTTAAACACATATTTAAACACAACAAAGAAGCGTTGACTTGTACTGCATCTGTGAAGAGGACCGGCAGCATCAGTTACGTTACTGAGCAAACTGCAGCTCTGACTCTGCAGTGACGGCCTTCCAGGAGGAGTGACATAACATTTGACTATATACCATGTAAAGCAGACCCTAAAAAGAAATGCAAAGACTGAAATAATAGATTAGCTTCAAAAAATAAAAAAGGGCTGCAGGGTTCTGGTCAAAAATGAACCTCCTGGTTCGATTTTGAAGACAATCTTCTGGAAAGAATAAAAGTTCTCTAATATGTAAATTACATTCAAGTGTTTTCCCGTCCTGTGCTACATCTGTTATAACTTCAAAGTGCCATTCACAGGAATCAAATGAGATAAGACAGAAAAAAATGCAAGTTTTACAGGCTGAAAAAGCTGCCTCTTTAAGCTAGGCTTTCTTAGAAACCATTTCAACATCAGCACTGGTTTGAAAGTCTTCACTGCTGCTCCAACTCAAAAGGATCTGTATCTTTGGAGACTTTTTCTTCTGCTTGAATAAGTTCATTTGCTGACATGTCCACAATTGGAATTCCAGCAACAGAAACGAAACAAAGCTAGTTTCTTAGTATTTTTCTGTAAACAGCTGAAATGTAGATTTTCGATACCCAAGCATGTTATTACGGTGGCCCAGAAGGGTCACAACACAACACATTAACTCACAACACAACACAATAACTTACCTCACAACAGAAGTAAAGCGGCAATGGAAGTGCTTTTATTCTGAAATTTCCACTGGGCTGAGCGGCTAACTGCCTAACAGAAAGTAACGTCACAGTGAGCTGTGGAGGGAGCACGTTATTGCTACAAGAGAAGCTAGCAGCAGTGTTGCCAGATTGGTCGGTTTTCCGCCCAATTACGCGGTTTTGGTTCCAAATTTGCGGGTAAAAATGGCTTTGGGCATAATTTGGGCAGTTTTAGGGTTGGTTCGGCGTCCCCCCCCCCCCATGAATATCTAATAGTGCAGTGTTTTTCAACCTTTTTTGAGCCACGGCACACTTTAACCTTGACAAAAATCCTGCGGCACACCAGCATCCCAAAAAAAAAAAAAAAGCAGAAACTCATAGTCTGTTTTGATCTACAGCCCCCCCTCCCCCCCTGCCACAATTTGTGATAATTGTGGCAGAAAAAGCAGGAAGTTGCAGATGTTTTTTCTAAAAGATGTAATAAAACTTAAGTTACATACAAACTGTATGTTCGTTGTGGTTTCAAGACATGTAACAAGGACGACTCATTGTACGCTGAGGCGCTGTACCTTTAAGCCAATGCATCATGGGAGATGTAGTGTGAAAACTGCCACAAAACGGCAGAAAGACTCGCGTCTCTGAGCTTCATGGTTTTGTTTACTTGTTCCACGGTCTGATACCGGATTCTGTGGAAAGCTACACCGCTAAAGACGAGCTTTAGCTGGTATTTCTGTTAGAACTGAGAGACTTATGAGCTAAATTGGAACAAGGAATTGAAGACTTTAAACACTTCTGATTGGTCAGACTGATAACATGTGGTTAAGCCTTCAAGAATGATTGGTGGAGTCGTGGAGACAGTAAAAGCTGCGGGACTTTCCCTTACACAGTTATAGCTGCAGCTATTTCGCGTTACCGTCATTCTTATCAAAATGTCTTTAATAGAATCATATAAACACAAAGAAAAAAGTATTTTATGATCTTTCATATTCCTAACTACTCAGTGTTTTATCAGGACCTGTTTGGATGAACAAAGAGCTGATTTCCTGGAGATGGGAAATGTTTTTAGATCAATTAATGAGGGCAATTTTCCACGGCACACTTGACCATCTCCCACGGCACACTAGTGTGCCGCGGCACACTGGTTGAAAAACACTGTAATAGCGGACTACGATAGGCCGTGTGGCTGTTGGAGTTCTATGTACTGAAGCTCCGTAAACGCTTAATGGACCGGGCTCTGTCATCTAACCTGTTGTTGGGGGGGTGCAACACCCCGCCTCTTAGAAATTATGTTCTTTAAAGCCTGACAGTGCGGCTGCGTGTGGGAGGAGCTACCAGCTAATGTTATGGTCTGATCGCTACATGGAGCGGTGTCTGTGTTTATCAATGCCTGGTAGACCATGGCACCATTCTATAGGGACACATCAGTTTTTGAAGGAAAAAGAAGACCATGCATGCTTCATGATTTGGTTGGCTCACTATTTTTCTAAGAAAACAGAAGCAAACTGATCTCACTTCCACAAAACTTCTACCTCTTACTGACACCCACAAGTTTGTTTTTGTTCTTAATATAAAAAGTATTGCATGAAGCTGATGAAAATGAAAGGTTTGATGGTTCCTAAAAGCTTAGCGTCCTTCATGCCGTTCCTTCTGTATTATTCATTTGTTACCTTTGATCTTACTCACTGAATGAGGGCGTGGGTTTACTGACTTGTTCAGTCTTTCAGAGAAACACCACACACCTTCACATAGATCGCAAACGCACAACCGACCAAAGGGAAAACAACACAAACGTGTCTGTTTAGAGGATGTACGTGGATTTTAACAACCCTTATTGTAAAGGCGTGTTATGTAACATGGAAAGCCCCTTTTTGCTGTCATATCTACCTTGTTTTTTTAGATGCACTGCTGCATGAAGAAACCATCCATGACATCAAATATTACAAGTGTCATGATGACAGAAGCTATTACATTATAGTAGAAGAGCATCTACAATAACAACAACGCTAACATTAGCATCACACTACACTTCCAGAAAATTAGTGCTGCTGAAAGAATGAAGTGTCTGCATGGCTAATGCACTCTTCAGCTAAATAATGGATGTGTGGAGTATTTAAACCTTAGAGTGAAGAAGAAGGTGACTGTTTTGGACCAAGAAACTGTTGGATTCTATCATCTTTTTGGGGGAAATTCAATTCAGCAGAATCGATGAGAAGAAATGAAAATCCTATTTTTGGCTAAGAGGATTAACTGAGAAACAGGCTGCAGCTCATTCACACCAGACTTTTTAAACGTTCAAACAACAGGAACCCTCTGCATTCAGTTAATGTGTCACCTAGAACACACAAAGCTGTGACCAAGCCAGAGCTCTATAAAGGATTGCAACACAGTCATGTGAGGAAAAAGGAAAAATGTGGGGATGGACTCTAAAGCCATGTCAGGAATAGTGAGAATACTTCAAGGAGAGTATGAACTGTAAAAAGCAAGTTACTGTCAGGGATGTTTGTCCTAATCTGTGGGAAAGTTTTCCGTTTGCCTGAAAACCCAACAACTTCTTCAAATAGAAGTCTAACGCCCAAACCCACAAAAACTAAACCCGTGGTGCTCTTCTCCCAAAAATCAGCTTTTCCTCTGATTGTTCCCATAAGAAGCGAGTGTCCTTCCTCCTTCACTCATCACATCTGCGGCTGAGTCCACTTTTTGGATCCCTAAAGCCACTAAATCAACACAAGTCTGCCCATTTCCTTCATTAGGCTGCACTCAAGTGCTGCTTTTCAGCTCAGTGATCGTTCAGGAAGAGCAGCCAGGCTTTGACTGCCAATGCAGCGTTTTCAAAGGAAACCCGCCCCCACATAAAACTCCACCTCTGTCACTCGGAGAGGTCTGACAGTGACAAAAGGATCCGACAAACTCCATTTAGTTTCTCTGACAAGATTTCAATGAAAACAGACTCAGTTTAGAGCAACAGAAATCTTGTTGCTTCATGATGCATTCTGACACTCTTACAACAAAGTAAAAATAAAGAGTAAGAAACATTTTTTTTGATGCCAAAAAGTGGAGAGACAAACCAGCACTGAGAAAACTGGCACACACTGTCTGGTTTTGATCATTTAAGGGCCTCTGGGAAATCCCACAAATCCACATTCTCATGTTACATGCTAATAACATGTTCAAGTGAAGCCTGGCAATCATTAAATACAGATTTACAGCTGTCGGAACAACCAGAGGTCCAGTTTGGGTTTCTAATCACCACATGGAGAAAACCACAACGCTCACAGCTGGTCACACATGAGATCATGCATTCCACTTTAACTACATACTCTGTCAGGAAAACTAGGACATTTATTATTTAGCAGTCTTTAAAACCTGACTTCAGAGTTTCTTCAGGTCACACATAAGGGATGTGATTGAAAACTTAAAGAAGGGGATTTTTGTTTATCCCAATTTCCCTACTAGGTTGTAAGTTATTTTCAAAGTATTGTCAAACTACATCATCTTGAGCAACAAACAGGATATAAAAACAACAAAAGGCTGGTACACTTGTAAATGTTATGAAAGAAAGAAAAAACCTGGTCATCTATTTTCTCCAATTTTCTTCCACTTTGGTTCAGGCTTGCACTTTTTTAAAGAAGCTTTTTTTTAAAGTGTTGACTACGATTAGGCCCGATTACCGGATCTAAATTGATCCAAGCTTAATATATCAATAATCCATCCAATAAAAAGAGATGGATTTGTTATCCCTTTCCTAACAGCAGAAAAGCCAAAGTTTGCTAGCTTGATGCTAACGTATAATGGAATTTCCCATAGGACGGCTAATGCTAACGCTCAGTAGACCTTAACATACAGTGCTGACTAAATGAACAGTTTTATATACTCATTACTCCGTAAGATAAAGCAATTAAACATTTACCTGACGTATACAACCCACGTTACAACCCACCCAGCCCAAAATACTACTCAAACTCTGCAATGGTAGATAGCATATGTTTATATAGATAGCACTTCACCATCTTCTTGGAAGATCCAAGGCACTTTACAGTAACAGTTCCATCCACACAAAAAAACATTAGATTAAAGCAAAAAACTGTTCAAATGTATCACTGATTCCTCAAATCCAGGAAAGGATTTTCTCTCAAAAGAATTTTTTGTTAAGGTTTGTTTTAATAGCAAAAAAGTACCTTTGATGTAAGAAATCCCTACTTTATTATTAAAAAGGCCAACTGATATTAGCTCAAATGATTGTTTATATGAAAATTTGACCAAAAACATTTGGTTTCAGATAAAAATTGATAAAAAAAAAGGATATGTAACAGAATTGTATTGAATGGTACATGTATTTCTTTGTTTGGTGGGAAATACTCAGACAGTTCTTCTTGGAAAAACAATGAGTGAGTCTAAAAGCGTCTCTGTGATCATCAGTGGAGATAGAAACAACCCACGTCTTTAAACACAGACAACAGCCCCCAATGTCTCTGCCCTTCATCCGTGACTCACATCTGACAAATGAAGGGCGACAACGCCATGTTGAGTAATGCAGAACGACCCCTCAGACTGTCCCGGATACTCCTCGCCTTTCTCCCAGCAGTGCTTGCTCAGACAATGCAACTACAGGAAGTGAGTCAGCCAGCTGCAGCCGGGCTCTGCTCTGCAATTAGCAGGCCTGGTGGATGGATGGGATCTGGATCTGTCCTTCATAAGATCCAAACAAATGAGCGTTTGAGGCTCAGTGAGAGGCGGTTGCTATGTCATCATAACAGCATGCCCAAGCAGAGCCACACTGCTAAACTGAACCAGATCACCTTTATTTACACCCTGCAGCTAGAACGTCATCTAAACCCAAACCAGGCAAGCTTCCTTCAAACTAAAAAACTAAAGCCTCCAGCAGCAACTTCTGACTGCACAGGAAGTTCATGATTCAGGCAAGTCCAAGCTGGCCCTGCAGCAGACAAGGCCCAACAAGGCAGTCTGGATCCTTCTGGTTAACCAGAGGAGCTTCTCCAACATGTCCAGTTACTGAGTCCTTCACCACAAGCTGTCTTAGTAAACGTTTAAGCTGGGAAGTAGGGACTTAGTTGGCTTTTCTTTTGTAAATAACCGCATTTTCTCCTGATCCAGACGTTCTGAGGGTCTACAATTGTGTTATGCTTCAGCTTTCCAAAACAGAGAAGATATAAAAGATATAAAAGTACACAGATGACTTTAGAACATATGTTCATTTTAGACTACAATTAGGACTCAAGAAGCTAACAGCAAGACTGACAAAGTTCGCTTTTTATTTCGAATAGACGTGAAAACTTCGACGCAGATCCTCTAAAAACGATCCAAACTCAGTATTAACTGCAATGACAGTTTTAAATAAACACATATACTAAGGGAAATAAGCTTTATTGGAACAAAAACAGCTGCAATAAGCGGCTGTCAAGACAGAGAATAGGTCATCCTTACCAGCTACTTTAGCAAACTTTCCCTACAAAAGCCCCAATAATACGTTATATAGAGTGGTTTATTTTAGGGCAAATGTTAGAAGTGACAACAATCTTCTTTTTATCATCCTCCCGATGCCGTCTAAAGAAGTAGAGCGTTTCTGAATGGCTAACTAAACTAGCTAATCCACACCCTGAGTTTAGCCTGAGGACCAGCATTCCTTCCTTCGAGCCGCTTTTCTTTTGTTGCTTCGGGTCCATGTTTAGTCGTCCTCGCCATGCCCGACTGGATAATGTGACCAAGAAAAGAAAATAGCTTACCTTAAACTGACACCTCGCTGATGTTTTAAGGCGTTCCGACTGACATAAGTCCAAAGAGTCTTCTTCAAACGGAAATCTAACTCTAACACAAAAAGGCTTTCAGGGTTCGCTTTGTTTATCGTCCAGATATATTATATAAACGCCTTTCTTTTCCGATCAGAGAACGTCCGGACGTAACATTACCGATTTCAGACGTCGTTTAGACAGGTGTGTCTGTATCCAAGAGCCCAGGAACACGTTGCGGCTCTAAACGCTGCTGTTCCTGAGCCTTGTCGTTTTACTGCTTTTTTTTAACAGCCCCCTGCCTTTTTTCATTCAGACCCCGCCCACACAAGAACGACCGCGGCCCGCACGGGGTTGGGGAACAAACACACACTGCAGATGAACCCGCGTTCACCTCAGGATGTGGTGAAAACTTCTCACAGACTTTTCATGACTATCAATCAGCAGAATTTCTGGCACTTAAAAACCAACGTTTACACCCTGTTGACTGGTATCAACCTCAAGTACTAAGCAATCAAAGAATCACCTTTAAATATATGTTTTATTCAGTATGCAAATGATTTTGAAATTGCAGGATTTCAAATTAAAAAACGTGACAACCGCCTGAGACAAGATGTGCATCAAAAAGCCCCCCTCCCCCACACAAAAAAGGAATTAAAAAAATATGGGGGGGGGGCGGGTCCCACAGTAGGTGACAGAAACATGAAACTTTACAGAGTATTTATTAACTGAGTTTTGTGAAGCCACATCTTTTTTTTGGGCGTGTTGTTTTAATTTGGTAACATTTTGGGTGGAGGAAGTGTCATCCTCTAATTTAAAGGGATTTGTGATTTCAAAAAAAGAGAGATAGCTCCCGTACCCCACCGTGGCACTCAGACAGAGGAGGCTCTCTCTGTAGAAGTTCCCCAGAAGTTGAGATGAGAGTCCAGTCCTTTTCAGCTTCCTGTTCTGTTGAGCCTTCATCACCAGGTGGGATGAGTGCAGCGACCAGGTGAAGTCGGATGTGATGTGGATCCCCGGAACTTGATGTGGTCCACACCCTCCACCTCCTCTGAATGAGGGGGGGGTACCGCCTTCCTGAACCTTCTGCAGTCCACAATGACCTCCTTGGTCTTGGAGGTGTTCAGGATGAAGTTGTTGTCAGCACACCATCCTGTTAGGTGCTGGACCTCCTCTGTGTAGTGGGCCTCATCGTTGTTGGATATGAGACCCACTACAGTGGTGTCATCAGCAAACTTCACAACCATGTTTGGGGATGAAAAGTGGAGCAGTCATGTGTGAACAGAGTGAAGAGGGCGGGGCTGAGGACACACCCCTGTGGTGTTCCTGTGCTCAGGATCAATGTGGAGGATGTTGAGTCCTGATTCTCACCACTTGAGGCCTGTTGGTGAGAACGCCCCTGATCCAGAGGCACACAGAGGTAGGCAGTCCCATGTTGTGAAGCTTCAGCGACAGCTTATCCAGGATCACAGTGTGAAAGGCTGAGCTGAGGTCTACACACAGCATCCTGACGTGCGTGTTGGTGTGCTCCAGGTGGGACAGGTCCTGCTGCTTTCCTGGTGTCAGTCCTCCTCAGAGTAGAGCGCACCTGATGAAGCTGCAGGACGAGAGGCTGGGACTGTCAGAGATGACCAGTGTCTCTGCTGCCAGGAGTGTCAAAGCGTGCAAAGAAGGTGTTGAAGGTGTTCTGCGTGTTGCTGCTGTGGTCTGTGATGGTTCTGAGGCCTCTCCACATCTCCCGCGGGTTGTTATTAGCACAAAGCTCCTCTACACATTGTCTGTACCTGCATTTAGCCTGCTTGATTCCCTGCCTCAGCTCTGCTCTGCTCTTTTCTCCCCTAAATCTTTTACAAAAAATCAATATTTTACAGATAAACAAACAATTTAGATGCCAATAGTTTAGCATGATATTTAAGGAAATGATAATGGATTGGATTTATCTGCGCTTTTCCAGATGCTCAAAGTGCTTAAAATGTGTCCATTCACACTTGGTGATGGTAGCTGCTGATGTAGCCACAGCTGTCCTGGGGCAGCTGCCAGTTCCTCTGACCATCACCAGGACATTCATACACATTCACACTCCAGAGGAGCCACACTGGAGGCAGGAAGGGTGAAGTGTCTTGCCCAAGGACACAGCGACAGTTCACTAGGGTGAGCGGGGATCGAACCGCCGACCCTTTGATCATTGGCTGACCTGGCGGAGGCTCAACAACCTGAGCCATTGCCCATCTTTTAAGACTTTTTCCAGACACAATCAAATTTCTGCAAAACTTTCTTTTCTACATTTAAATACAGGGACTTTGTTTGCCGTAATATTTTCAACATTCATTCATACAAAGAAAACTCTAATAAGGACAACTTCTGACTAAATCTGTTCATTCACATGAAGAACATCGTTCTCTCTTTAACAACAGCTTTTGAGCCAAATGCTCCACTGACAAGGTGACAGATCTAAATCTGGAGGGGTCTTGAGTACTGGGAGTCTGCAGACTGACCTGAAATCACAAATCTTTCTGGAACTTGCATTATGACACTAGGGAGCAGTTCTCCTCCAACCATGGGCGAGTCGGATTGCATCCTCACACGTGCAACCAACCCACTACAGCTATTGTAAGTTTTGCAGCCACACCACAGCAGTGGGATTGTGAAGCAGTGAGGCAGCACACAGGGAGGGGCTCCAACAAACAGGAATTTGATCAAAATACAACAAAGATGTTAAGAACTTTAGCAGGTCAAGGCCACAGGAGAGCTGCTCTTTGCACACTTGGACAGTGTTGTTGTCTGCATACAGATTGCCTTATCTTGTCCACAAACTCACAGTGAGGCAGGAAAGGCCCAGCAGAGACAAAACTTCCACAGGAAGCCCAGGCAGCTGCACTGAGTGCTTTGGTGATGAGAAATCCTGAATATTGGCTTCAGATCGTAATAATTCAGGTTTACTGATACATCTGGCTGATGTTACACCGTCTGACCCATTATAAAAGACCCTACTGGTCTTAAACAAAGACTGTGAGCAGGATCTCTGTAGAGGAAGTTGTGGGTAATTGGCCTAAATCTGGACCACTTTTTAGTGTTTCAGACATGTGTTACTGAGGGTGGATGTGAGCCTCAGTTATCAGCTGGGTCTATCTGATTCTGGGATGTGACCCTAAAGTCAAATTCTAGCCATTACGTGAGCCAAAATGTGTTGGAGCCAGAAATTTGTCCAAAGTCTATATAAAAATGTTTAATTAGTCATAACTACTTGATCAAAGCTGTCCTATATAACCCTTCATATCATATTTGATACACACATTTCTGAGACTTCTATGTCACTAGTATGATCCAAACTTTCCTTCACGGGCCTGTAACATGCTGTTTTTAGTCCTTTTAAAGTAAACAATATCCATGTATATGATAACACCTTTGGCACACAAAAGAACAACTTTTTTTATTAAATATTACTTATTGGAAGTAAGATGCCTTGATCTCTGAGGCACCGCCTTTCGCTCTGTGTGGGTACTGACCATTTCATGACGTCAACCTAGAACCGGTCTCGGCAGCGTATCTGCATCTCACCCACCAAAACAAACGTTTTCAAAAATGGATGTGCATATTGTGCGTAATAAAGGAAAGCGTTCTTGCCAAACACTGCTATCTCTGCTGAGAAAATGGGGGTGTGTGTTAGCCTGGGGGCGGTGCTGGCAGCACAGATTCTTCCTGGAAGGGGCTGTTCTCACCGGACTACGTCAGCTCGTGAGCACCCGCTCGTTTAGGTGGATTGGGAAAGGCTGGTGCAGGGTTTTAGAGGAATACTCAGAAATCCACAAACAGTCAAAGTTCCGCTTTGGGGTTTCTGTTTGTGGAGACTGAACATTATTATACACTTTAAAGGTCGAACGATTGATTTTCAATGGTGTAGACCGTTTAAAAACCCACTGTTTATAACCTGGTCCATGTTTTCTGCCCTGTCATCCCACCAGAGGCAGGAAAACATTTTTCTAATTTTCTAAACTTCATGGTGAGAATACTTCTTCCATTGTTAGTTAATGTTTAAACTGACGACTTGCTGCATTGAAAGAATTCCAAATTTGTTGATAAATTTTCTTTATAATGCAGTTACAGTAAGTTACGGTAAATATGTGTGAATCAAATTGGAGACAGTGAGTAAATGAGGTGGTTTTTCCCCGAACTCTCATGTCAATATTTTTGCATCTTGAACTAATATTGTTTAGTGCAAAAACTTACTAAATAACCCAACCTATCATAACTGATACTATCTATATCTCATTATAAATGACATTGTATGTTTCTTTATTTAAAAGGGTTTAAAAAACATCTTAATCCCAAAAAGTTGTGATTGTCTGTCAATTCTTCAATGTCGTGGGGTTACAGGGTTAAACGCAAATGAGTAGCAAACAGGAAACGTGGGTCACGTTTGACCTTCTTTTAGGAGTCAACTTCTTGGTGCAGTTCCTAAAATAAAAGCCCAAAATCCGACAGTTGCTGATGGGGATCATGTCCAACCACAGTACCACGATTACTGAGAACTCATGTACTCTTAAACCTATAAATGTACACACAGTAAAGGAAGTTATCACATCTCTAGCAAACTTTAAAGCAAAGGATATCCATGGACTTGATACAATATTTCTGAAAATATATAATCAATATATAATCATTATATAATCAATACTCATTTGCAGAATGCACCTTTCAATACCACACTAAAATCTGCTGTCGTAACTCCAAGTTATAATTCAGGACATTAAGAAGTTGTAATGAACTACAGACCAATAAGTATCCTTTCTGTCTTCTTAAAAGTTGCATATGGAAGAGCAGTTATCAACACATCTAGAAAAAGAGGCCCTTCTACATCCCATGCAGTTGGGTTTCAGAAAGAGTCCTACTACTGAGGCTGCACGTTGTTATCTTCTAGAATGCATTACTGTAAATCAGGTCTAGACACAGGGAAGGTAGTGGGGGCTGTACATTTTTAGACATGAGCAAAGCTTTCAAAATGCAAACTTAGAGAAATGCTGCATTCATGTGGTGTTGGGGGGTTGAAAAGTGACTGTCCAACTGGAAAAACACAAATGAACATCAGAGAAACAACAAATCATTCAACACCACATAAATGCAGAACAACTTTTTGCATCTAAATAAAGGTCAATATATTTGTAGAGCGCCATCTATGGGGAGACAACAGAATTACTGAGAAAACAACACTGTCATAGTGTTTTAGTATTAGTTGAACTAAGCAAAAAGTAGACGTAAACATAAAGGAGAATATATAAAGTTTACCTTTTACTTGCTATACTCAAGTATACTTAATCAAATAAACTACTACTTTTTGCCAAGAGAAAAAATGTTCATGTCATCCTGCCTGGAGTTTGTCCTCCGGGTCCAAGTTTAGACCTTAATATTGAAGCTTTCAGCAGTAACATGCGTCTCTGGGATTATTTCCATCAAGAATACATGCAAGGTCATTTTCTTGGTAAAGTACAACGTAACTGCTCTAAATGTACTGATAAATGCCTTTTTACATGGTTCTTAGCAGAATGTCAGTTCAGACAAACAGGATGGTCTTTTCTGTTGAATAAGATTTGATTTCATCACAGTTTTTGTCATATGCTCCTCCCCAGATCCTCCAAATTTAACTCCTCTGACGCTAAATGTTGTTTTCACCACTGAAAACGGCATGATTTACACACTGATGACAAGACAAGAGCAGGAATTCTCTTAAAATTTCCTCGCATCCATTCACTATCAAAATACAGATTTACTTGAGTAAATAGATAAAAATGCTCTTCTGGCTTGGCCATAGGGCGCCCCCTGGTGGTTTTAGTTGAAACACCAACCAGCCTCTGGTGACATGTCAAACATATCTTAAAAGGTGTTTTGCTAAATTAGGGAAATAATATATATTAAAATACCTGCTATTTATACACTGCAAAATCAGAATGTTAAGAAGGTAAAAACACCAAAAACTTGAAAATAATCTTATCAATATAACTTTCTACAGCCAAAAAAATCTTAATTTAAGAAAACCTGTCTTAGTGACTAGATTTTTTAAATTAAGATAAGAATTCTTGAAAAGACTAATTTACTTAGCCCATTGACATTTTTTGTCCGTTTAAAGAATTTTGTTAAATTTCAGGAATTTCTCACTCATTTCTACAGAGCCTGTTTTAGGGCTACAGAAAGAGGAATAAACTGGGTTTATATCACTTTTAACTGAGAAATCTCTCAGAAAACTAGTCCACCATTTAATGTATATTTATAGAAATAAGGTTTATGAAAGAGTTTTTAAAATCTTTAAATGTGTACCTTAATGGTGGTTCTGACAGCAGAAAATCAAACCAGGCAAGTTTTAGAATAAACAGAAAGAGTTTGTTACTTAAAACATTTATTTGATCCAACTCTTTGGAATGTAATAGTCAGTGATGAGAGTCTGAGACAACAGCGACAGATGAGTCTGGGTTCTGGCCAGAAAGTCAAAGTACAAACAATACTTTTAGTCACATAAGGCCTCACTGCGTTCCAATTCTTTTCACTTCCACATGTCCTTTTTTTGTTTGTCTTTTTCTTTTTTAACGAGACGACAAATTACAGAAAAGATACCGACAAAAAAAATAGCTCTTTACTTTTCATACAAAGAAAAAAAAGTAAGGAAACCATGGCACGTACAATCAGTGACAGTACAGAACACAAGGTGATATTATAGCAAGTAAATAAAACAGTTACGCTTCAAAACAGACGCTTTGAGAATGAAACCCATCTCTGCAAATTGTACATTTTAGAGCTCTAACACTGTGGAAAAGCAAAAGGAACAATAACACTGTTCTCTCCCCACCACTTCTCTCCTTAATCAACAATATAAACACATAGAGTTTTTTTTAAATATATCAGTGCAACATTTGTTTTCACTTTGAGTGCTGCAGCATCTTTTCTACCATGTCAAATGCTTTAGTTTTCTGCTCTGAAGGTGAGTGCAGTGAAAAACCAGGAAAAGTTTCAGCGGCCAAACAGAGTCAAGTTTCTCTATAGGATGAATCATAACTACTTTAAAATGAAGTCAATGACTGTCTGGAGGCTGATTTGGTTCATTTTTGTTGTGCAAATTTAAAACACAGTAAATTTTGAGTAAATTAAATTCAAATTCAGGCTAATTACTTAAAAAAATCAACACCAATAACAACAGAATTGGCTTTTAGTAAGTAAAACAAAGTGATTGAGGAATTTAATTGCTCAAAAAGTTTTAAAATTGCTTTTTGCCAATTTGAACAAAGACACTTTCACTTCATTTCAAGTAATTTAATGAAGAAAAAACATCAAAATGCAACCATTTCCATTAGGAGAAGAATCCAAGGAGTTTTTAATCCAGAAATCCAGTTCTGAACCCCTCATGTCTTTTTAGGGCAGTCTTCCTGATAAATCTCAAACAGTAATGTTCTGAGACACAGAGAAGAACCTTGATTGTGGCCCATGATCCATTTTCCTGGTGCTGAGGTTTTCCGTTTTACCCTGTGGTGAAAAAAAGACTCTTTGTAACCATCCGTCTGGAACAAACCAGGAGCTTCATTTCCACAAAGAAAGGAAAGGATGCTGCAGCACTTTGATCCTTTTTCTATAAAAGAGGGTGCTCAAATATATTAAAACGTATGTACAATCTGTTGGATGTGTCATGTGCCATGAAAATGAGGCTTTCGGAGCTCCGACGCGACTTCTTCTGGCTTCCAGAAGCTAAAGATCGTTCAAGAGTTTAGTCCATGTGAGAACAATCGTCAAGAAGGCATGAGGATGTACAGACCAGGAGCCTCGAAGCGCTGCTCTGATCGCAGTCTGCAGATGCTCTTTCTGTGAAGGAGCTTTCAGCTGATGAGGAAAGAACCAGCGGAACCAAAGGCAACAGAAAAACTGGAGGGTGGGAATAAAGAAAAAAGGCACTGCCGGAGCTGGATGCAGGTCAACGGGGCCTGATGGCGCCTGCTTCACTCGCACTCACACAAGCACACACCTCACGTGTTCATCTATCTACGTGCCTTCAATGCAAATGTGCACGTTCACACTCTCACCAGGACGTATGAGCAGCTAAGGAGCCCAAGTTTCACAAGCTTTGCTCATTCTGTGAAACGACGACGTCTGAACGACAAACGAAAGGCCTTTCATAAAACGACACAAAACCATTTCTCCCCTCTGAATTGGTCTCAACACCAGCATGTGATTACATGAACAAAGCACGTCCAAAAAACAGAGAATCTGTAGTTTTCTTTCTTTTTTTAGCTGTACAAATTTTTTACACAGTGCCCCCTACAGGTCAGTCTCTTCCACTGCCACTCCTGAGAATTAGAATAGAATCGGCTCAATGTCAGCCCACCCTGCCGTCCCATTGTTGGCTTCAGCCACGCCTCCCTCTGTCCTGACTGGCTGCATGTCCATCACAGAGCAGTCACAGCTCCGCCCCTTGAGTCCCACTCACGCCTCTGAGTAATTATTCGTCTGTCCGTTCATTTTGTCCTTCTTTAGCTTCACGCCGTCCACAAGCTCAAAGTTATAGTTTTCCAAGGCGGACAAGTTCCTGTCTGTCATGCTGCCCTGTGAGCAGGCACAGTACAGCACCACACCGCAGATGGCGCCCAGGAAGACACCCAGCGCCGACATGGCGATGATGGTGATCAGGATGGGATCCAGGGTCTCCAGCATGTTGCTCTGGCCGCTGGGTTTACCAGAATCCTGTGAGAAGGAGTCAATGGCTGCAGGAGACAGAAAAAAGATTCAGGTTAAGACATTTCAAGTGGATCTTATTTTTTGCACTACAAGGTGCACTTACAGCCTTATTTTATTCACAATACGAGAATGCACCTTTGAATGTGAGGGTCCTTAGGCAAGACCCCTAATGCTACCGCCTCGCGAGCGCAGTTCAACTGAAGCTCACCGCTCCCCCAGGGGATGGGTCAAATGCGGAGAAGAATTTCCCCATTGAGGATAAATAAAGTATCCGAAAAAAATAAAAATAATCCAAAGCGCCTTATATGGATTCATTCAGGTTGTGTTTACTGATGTTGAAGCGACTTTGAGAGGAACACAGTTCTCTGTCATAGTGTTAGTCTGTTTTATTACGAGTTCCAAACAAGTTTGGGTGTTATGTAACCCCAGGAATATGAAGATCTCAAAAAGTCTCTTCAAGAAACGCTGAAAAGTTTTATGGATCAAGTGTCGGCTAAGCTAACACCGCTCTGGGAGATGATGGAAGAGTTCCGAAGATTTCGGGCTCAAAACGAGCAGCGAGAAAACCGGGTCGAGATTCTGGAGAAAAGACTGGACAATGTGGAACAGCAAGTAAGGATGAATAATGTCATTCTCACTGGAGTACCAATCAAGCCTCGAGCGAAAATGAATATTGAAAATTGTTAAATTGATTGACTTTTGATGATATTACTTCACTAGCTCCTAAAATTGATAAATTGATTCAAAAATCTTTCCTAATGTAGCATAACTTTGCACATGTTTTTAACTTTTGATACTTGATGAAATTTTTGCTATGAAAATTCCTGAAACAGTGTTGTGTCTATTTTACTGATATAGTATTATGTTTTAAAGCATATGAATGACTTTTAAAAGTAACATTATTTGCATATATTTCAGATGCTGAATTTGCCATGTTGATTTCTAAAATAGTTATTTTTGACGTAGTACTTAAGTAATTCATCTTTGGCATTTGCTTTATTGATACCTTATGATTATTAATTCTGTCTGATAAAACCTAGGAACCGGATATTGATAAATCATGTAATAAAATGGTTATAGTATAACGGGGTGGGATTATATAAGTTCGCTTCCTTCCACTCCCTTTCAAGCAATTTTTATTAATTATGTCTAATTATCCTAAGTTTGATTAGTTACTGTATGAATGTATAACTGATGATTATATTGTTTTTGTGTATTATTTCTATTTGATTGCTTGAAATAAACCATTTCAAATCAAATCAAATTATTGTGAAGACGCTAACATGGCGAACGTGTAGTGGTCCCAAGGTTGGGAGTTACAGATATTGTAAATACACTAATGTGGCTAACATGTTGTGTGTCCCAAGTTCTAGAGTTACTGTGAATGCGGTTAGTAAAGTCTGACTGACTCATGGGCTCATCTCTGACGCTTTCGTCTCGATTAATGCGTCTTACAGTTCGGTGTGCCTTATATATGACATACGTTTGAAAATAGACCATTTATGGACGGTGCGCCTTATACTCCGGTGCACCCTATAGAGCAGAGTAAACATCCAGATCGTCTACTGAGGCAGTTACTCAGAATACTTACGGAGCATCAGGATCTCAGTTGGTGGAGACGTGGGGACTTCTGGATCTGGAGTCAAAAAGTAGAACATCCATGAGGTCTAAGGTCATGTGTGAGGATGTGAGGCAGCCAAACATGACTAAAGACATCAGCTTTAAAACATTTCTGACATCTAGCAAAGCAACGCACCCCTGCAATCGTCACTGCTGAGTCCATCCATGATCTGGATGTTGTCCACAGCTATGTGGCCTGTGCTGTGTCTGTCTGCAATGCCCTCTACCACCACCTGCAGGCACACATGGAGCATTACATGCAGATGTGCAAACATCTGAGGAATCATTCAGAGCTGCAATTCTACGGTGGCCCAGAAGGGTCAAAACACAACACATTAACTTTACCCACAACACATTAACTTTACCCACAACACATTAACTCACAACACAACACATTAACTTTACCCACAACACATTAACTCACAACACAACACAATAACTCACAACACAACACAATAACTCACAACACATTAACTCACAACGGAAGTAAAGCTGCAATGGAAGTGCTTTTATTCTGAAATTAACGTCACAGTGAGCTGTGGAGGGAGCATGTTTCTTCTACAAGAGAAGCTACACAATGTTAACGCACACTCCTCCGTGCTGCACTCACACCCCTCTCTGTCGCTGCACGTGCTCCGCTCCTCTCCGTTCTTCAGCCCCCTCCTCTCACACTCACTCGGTCCCCAACACCCCCCACCCACCCACACACCCTCCCAGTCCCTGCCAGTGTTGCCAGATAGAGTCACAGTTTTCCAGCCCAAAAGTCATCTGAAAACCACCAGACACCGCAAAAACCCGCCCAACGGGGGGGGGGGGGGCAAAAAAATAAGATCATGTCAAATGAATTACACATTCACAAATCACAGATGTAGAAAGGGGATATTACTCGAATGGCTTTTTCACAGCTACCTGTCCAGTCTAAAAGCACAATCAAATCTATCTATCTATCTATGATTGGGAGAAACAACAATATATAGCTTTTGAAGATTTTTTCCCCTACTGGGCTGATTAAGTGCCCAATGCGGTGATTTTTCAAAATAAAACATTTCTCAAAATCAAAGATAGTTCAGACTATTAATAAAAGGAGTACAGTATTGTACAGCGGACCGGCCTTCTTCCATTCATTTTCTTAACCCGCCATAACCTATGTATAACCTCTTCCATCCTTGTGCTGCGCTTGCGCCAAAGCGCCCCGACTACTACCGTGTCAACCTGCTGCTATGATGACCGTATTTAGCGCTCTCTGTGTTGGACACACTGGAGGGGTGAAAAAGGGGGAAAACAACTCTGAGCTACAGAGGATGTGAACAGGTGGAGCGGAAAAGCAGGTAGAGAGGCGGAGGAGGGGCGTTGGCTTCAAACTGTCAGAGAGATGCAAACATGGCGTCAGATTCACACGCAGCTTTCCCTGCAGGAGTTGAAGCAGAGACTTTCTGGGACGATCTCATGAACTCAAACATGGAAACATGATTACCAAGTAGAACTCTCCAAAATATTAAACCTGATCTCTCCACATTCTCCGTGTCTACCATGCACTGATAAACACAGACATGCAGCGATCAGACCATAACGTTAGCTCGTAGCTCCGCCCACACGCGACCGCGGTGACAGTTTTAAACAACGCAACTTCTAAGAGGAGGGGCGGGGCGGCAAACCCCCAACAACAGGTTAGGTGACAGAACCCATTAAGCGTCTCTGCCTGGTGCGTTCACAGAGCTTCAGAACATAAGACTTCAACAGCCACCCAGCCTCACGTATTCATGAGGGGAAAAACCCGCCGAACAGACCCTAAAACCGCCCAAATTATGCATACCCGCCCAAAGCCATTTTTACCCGCAAATTTAGAACCAAAACCGCCCAATCTGGCAACACTGGTCCCTGCACGCGCTCCTCTCCTTTCTTCCCCTCCCTCTTCCTCTCACACATTCGCACGCGGTCCCCAACACTTGACACGACAAATGTGGAGAGATCGCACTGTCAGGCTTTAATGAACACAATTTCTAAGAGGCGGGGCGTTGCACTCCCCCAACAACAGGTTAGATGAGAGCCCGGTCCATTAAGCTCTGCCGTTCACGGAGCTTCAGTAGAACTCCAAAAGCCACACGGCCTAACGTAGGCCGCTATTATATATTCATGAGTGGGAAAGAACCCGCTGAACCGACCCTAAAACCGCCCAAATTATGCATTTTTGACCGCAAATTTACACCCAAAACCGCCCAATCTGGCAACGCTGCTGCTAGCTTCTCTTGTAGAAAATCATGCTCCCTCCACAGCTCACTGTGACGTTACTTTCTGTTAGGTAGTTAGCCGCTCAGCCCAGTGGAAATTTCAGAATAGAATCACTTCCATTGCTGCTTTACTTCCGTTGTGAGTTAATGTGTTGTGTTGTGAGTTAATGTGTTGTGAGTTATTGTGTTGTGTTGTGAGTTATTGTGTTGTGTTGTGAGTTAATGTGTTGTGTTGTGAGTTATTGTGTTGTGTTGTGAGTTAATGTGTTGTGTTGTGAGTTAATGTGTTGTGTTGTGAGTTAATGTGTTGTGTTGTGTGTTAATGTGTTCTGTTGTGAGTTAATGTGTTGTGTGTAAAGTTAATGTGTTGTGTGTAAAGTTAATGTCTTCTTCTTTCTCTTTCGGCTTTTCCCATCAGGGGTCGCCACAGCGAATCATCCTTTTCCACCTCACTCTATCATGGACATCTTCTACCCTAACACCAGCCAACTTCATGTCCTCTGTTAAGACATCCATATATCTCCTCTTTGGCCGTCCTCTTGCCCTCCGGCCAGGCAGCTCCATCTCCAACATCCTTCTACCAATATATCCACTATCCCTCCTCTGAACATGTCCAAACCATCTCAGTCTGGCTTCTCTGACTTTGTCGCTAACACAGGCAACATGAGCCGTCCCTCTGATGTACTCGTTCCTTATCCTGTCTAACCTGGTCACTCCTAAGGAGAACCTCAACATCTTCATCTCTGCTACCTCCATCTCAGCCTCTTGTCTCTGTCTCACTGCTACCGTCTCTAACCCATAGAGCAGAGCTGGTCTCACCACTGTCTTGTACACCTTTCCTTTGAGTCTTGCTGGCACTCTTCTGTCACACAACACTCCTGACACTTTCCTCCAACCGCTCCAACCTGCCTGCACTCGCCTCTTCACCTCTTTTCCACACTCCCCATCACACTGAACTGTTGACCCCAAGTACTTAAACTCCTGCACCTTCTTCACCTCAGCCCCCTGTAACCTAACGCTTCTACCTTGATCCCTCTCGTTCAGACACATGTATTCTGTCTTACTACGACTGACCTTCATACCTCTTCTTTCCAGAGCAAACCTCCACCTCTCTAGCTTTTCCTCCACCTGCTCTCTACTCTCACTGCAAATTACAATGTCATCCGCAAACATCATTGTCCAGGGAGATTCCTGTCTTACCTCGTCTGTCAGCCTGTCCATCAGCATAGCAAACAAAAAAGGACTCAAAGCTGATCCTTGGTGTAGTCCCACCTCCACCTTGAACTCCTCTGTCTGACCTACAGCACATCTCACCACCGTCATACTTCTCTCATACATGTCCTGAACTACTCTGACATACTTCTCTGCCACTCCAGACGACCTCATACAGTACCACAGCTCCTCCCTCGGCACCCTGTCATACGCCTTCTCTAAATCTACGAACACACAATGCAGCTCCTTCTGACCTTCTCTGTACTTTTCCATCAACATTCTCAAAGCAAAAATGGCATCAGTGGTGCTCTTACGGGGCATGAAACCATACTGCTGCTCACAGATCTCCACCTTCTTCCTAAGCCTGGCTTCCACTACTCTTTCCCACAGCTTCATTGTGTGGCTCATCAACTTTATTCCTCTATAGTTGCTGCAGTTCTGCGTGTCACCCTTGTTCTTAAAGATCGGGACCAGAACGCTTCTCCTCCATTCCTCAGGCATCTTCTCACTCTCTAAAATCCTATTGAACAACCTCGTTAGAAATTCCACTGCTGTCTCTCCTAAGCACTTCCATACCTCCACAGGTACGTCATCAGGACCAACGGCCTTTCCGCTCTTCATCCTTTTCAGAGCCTTCCTAACCTCATCCTTTCCAATCTCTGCTACTTCCTGCTCCACAACAACCACATCTTCCTCCCTTCTTTCCCTGTCATTTTCCTCGTTCATCAGCTCCTCAAAATACTCCTTCCATCTTTTCTGTACACTCTCCTGGGTTGTTAGCACCTTTCCGTCTCTGTCCTTAATCACCCTTATCTGTTGCACGTCCTTCCCATCTCTGTCTCTCTGTCTGGCTAGCCTGTACAAGTCCTTCTCTCCTTCCTTTGTGTCTAACCTGTCATAAAGCTCATCGTAAGCTTTCTGTTTGGCCTTTGCCACCTCTCTCTTCACTCTACGCTGCGCTTCCTTGTACTCCTGTCTACCTTCCTCAGTCCTTTCTACATCCCACTTCCTTTTAGCCAACCTCTTCCTCTGGACGCATTCCTGTACTTCCTCATTCCACCACCAAGTGTCTTTACCGTCTTTCCTCTTTCCAGATGACACACCTAGCACCTTCCTACCTGTTTCCCTGATAATCTCTGCTGTAGTTTCCCAGTCATCTGGAAGCTCATCCTGACCACCCAGGACCTGCCTCAACTTCTGCCTAAATTCCTCACAAGTTTCTTCATTCTGTAGCTTCCACCACTTGGTCTTCTTTTCTGTTTTCCCTCTCTTCTTCTTCCTGACCTCCAGAGTCATCTTACACACCACCATGCGGTGCTGTCTGGCTACACTCTCTCCTACCACCACTTTGCAGTCATTAACCTCTCTCAAATGACCTCGTCTACATAGGATGTAGTCCACCTGAGTACTCCTACCTCCACTTCTGTATGTCACTCTATGTTCCTCTCTCTTCTGGAAGTAAGTGTTGACTACAGCCATTTCCATCCTCTTCGCAAAGTCCACCACCATCTGTCCCTCCAGATTCCTTTCCTTCACACCAAACCTGCCCATCACCTCATCACCTCTGTTGCCCTCACCAACATGCCCATTAAAGTCTGCTCCAATAACAACTCTCTCTCCTCTGGGGATACTCTCTATGACCTCATCCAACTCACTCCAGAATCTCTCCTTCACTTCTAACTCACAGCCAACCTGTGGCGCATACCCACTGACTACATTCACCATCACCCCTTCAATTTCTAACTTTAGGCTCATCATCCTGTCTGAGACTCTTTTCACCTCTAGAACACTGTTTCCAAACTCCCCCTTCAGAATCACTCCTACCCCGTTTCTCTTCCTATCAACACCATGATAGAACAGTTTGTATCCTCCTCCAATACTACGTGCCTTGCTGCCCTTCCACCTTGTCTCCTGCACACACAGTACATCTACCTTCCTTCTCTCCATCATGTCTGCCAGCTCTCTGCCTTTCCCTGTCATTGTGCCAACGTTAAGAGTCCCTATTCTCAAACCTATGTTCCTGCCTTTTCCCTTCTCTCTCTGGCAACGGACCCTTCTGCCTCCCCTCTTTCTTCCACCAACAGTAGTCAAATTTCCACCGACACCCTGTAGGTTAACAGCATCGGTGGCGGTCGTTGTTAACCCGGGCCTCGACCGATCCGGTATGTCTAAAGTGTTGTGGATGATTCGCATGGTTATTTTGGCAATTTTTACGCCAGATGCCCTTCCTGACGCAACCCTCTCTATTTATCCGGGCTTGGGACCGGCACAGAAGTAACTGGCTTGCAACCCCTGTGGCTAGATTGTGTGTAAAGTTAATGTGTTGTGTGTAAAGTTAATGTGTTGTGTTGTGACCCTTCTGGGCCACCGTACTATTCACACAAATTCATTCAGGTAGAAAGTTATTGAGTCAAATCAGCACAAGCTTAAAATGAATGAAAACAAGAGGGTAAATTTGAAAAAAAAAATGTAAAAAACAGTTTTGAAATCAAAGGTACACTTTGTAAACGTAAAGGAAATGTTGAATACTTAACCAAAAATGTGAATTAAAAACATTATTTAGATTTTAATACATTTTGAAAACTCGAAAAAGAAAAGAAAAAAGAAAATGCTAACATTTATCACCTGCTGTTTTGTGTTTTCTGTTTCTGTTTTTAAGCAGTTTTTTGTTTCTCTCCCTCTCATTGACTGAAGGAGAACTGGACTGAGTGACTCCTCCCCCTGACATTCCAAACAGGAAGTACCTGCTGGCTCCAAAAAAGCCAAAATCCTATAGACTTCTATGGAGAAATAAGCAGCTGTCACTCAGTCTTTCTATTGGTCAGAATAACCGTTCTTGCTCTGATACCTTGTTAACGTGTTCTTGATTATCCCAGTTTTTTCATATTTTTGTCTGTAGTTCAAGTTATTGAAGTTATACACTGAACAATTAGATGCCTCAATACAGGTAGGTGGTCTTGCGTCAAACTTTAACATTTCGGTAAGTCTGTTACCAGAAATCTAAATTAACTTTCAAACAATTTTTTGGCAATTGATTACTTTCTTTTGTGATCGGTTTGACATTTTACAAATCCTTTAACTATTTTCTTTTGACTGCGCAATAAATGTTTGCTGTGGAGATTTGAACCAGGCTTTTGTATCGAATAACATAAATGCCAAAAATTGAAAGGGCGTAAAGACAACTAAGCGGGCGTATTTAGAAACTGAGTGAGTGAACCTTAAAACTGTGATGGCGCAATTCTAACCAAGCGACCCCATATTTTACAACTGAACGGATGAAATCCTAACTGAGCAGTGATCCTGCTCGGTCAGTTCTCTTTTGCGCCCTCACCTGGATTTACGCTCAGTGTTAAGGGGGCGTTTTTGTCACTTGGGGGCGGCATTCAGGGGTGTGTTTGTCACTTCGGGGCAGGAACCTTTCTGGTTGATCTGATTGGCTGAAATTTGCATGTCAAGCAGCGGGGCGGGACTTTCATTTTGGGGCTTTAATAGAAATCGAACGGCGGCTGTAACGTGGATTAAAAGCATTAAAACGGTGACAAATGCAGTGAATTTCACATGAGAAAAACATACAGCACAGAAAAACCCGCTGGACTTTCTTACCTTAGTTTTGGGTCGTTGGTTAATGTTTTAATCCACGTTACATCCGCGTTTTTTTTTCTATGATTGCTTCTAACAGGGGGGGACAAACAAGTTTGACACAAAGAGCCGACATCTCTAACTGTGATAGTCAAAGAGCCACACCACACACTGACCTGCCAGACAGGCACACAATTAAAGCCATATTATTTCTCATAACCCCCTCCTCTCCTCTCCTTACAACAGCACTGGATTAAACGGCGCCGTTTCAGTTTTGAGTGTTTTTCAACATCTCTATCAAACACGCCAGCTTCCCTTTCCTCATGATCATCAGACTCCGTCTCTTTGCCCTGCGGCTCCAAAGAACAGTGAAAGCAGACGCGTCAGGCCAAGTTTAAGTCCTGGCGTAACTCGCCCGTTGCTGCGTCCCGGTAAGGGGGCAGGATGGACAGCATTTCACGGTCATCTGCTGGAAGTAGCAGCGCTCAGCCTCGAGTCGATCTTCCAACACAGGCCTTTCCTTTTCCGCGGAAACTCAGCTGCTGCTGCGTCTTCTTGTCTTGTCGGAGTTAGTTTTCCAGCGTCCTCACTTGTGAACCATGGATTCATTATTTTAAATTCTCTGGCAGCAGAGGTTCGATAAGTTAGAAAGATCTTCACAGATTCAGACTTTCTGCTTCAATAACTCTTCTGATAAACGTTCAAATGTGTCAGCAAGTATCTCAATCCTTTTGTATTAACACAGAGAGTGAACCACAAATGCATTTCTAAAGAAAAAAGATCGTTTTTTGCCTTTTAATCAGAATTGTTCGCTTCAAACTGTGAATGCAGACATGCAGCAGCCGGCTGCCAAGAGACCGTCAACAAAGTGCAACCTCTGAACTATGAAACACCACTGTGTAAAAATCAATAATCTTACAAAAAAATCATAAAATTATGGTAATGCATATTCTTGTTACAATACATATTTTGTAGGAAAGTCCATCTTTATTTTATCTTGTTGCATATACTTTTTCAAATTTTAATAGATATGAATGATGACTAAAGTTATCAGTAACTTGACATGACCTTATTGTCATACTAAAATAAAGAATGTCAATAGTTCACTTTGTTTATTTATAGGAATTTTTCATATTTACAAATGGATCAGATTTGGTCAAAAATCCTCAATAGCTCTGAAGATGCCAGATTTTTTTTTTGCAAAATCTTTATTTTAGTAGGAAAATATAATATAATAAAATAAAATAAGGTCATGATTAATCAGTACAGGAAGTTTTGTGTCAGTAACTACAGCATCTTCAAAGCCATTGAGCATTTTTGACCATATCTGGTCAATATTTAAATATGAAAAATTCCTAACAATAAACAACGTGAATTATGACATAATCTTTATTGCAGTAGGACAATGAGGTCATGATTACTCAGTACAGGAGGTTTGGTGACAGAAGCTTTAGTATCTTCAGAGCTATTGAGTATTTATGTTATGATTCATATCTCTATTAAATTATAAAAACTATAAGCATAAAACAGTGGTTGACTTTCTAACTAAATTTAGTATAATAAATAATAATGTAGCATGACTATGCTGACGAGTCTTCATTATCAGTTCATATAAATATAGACATGTATTCGCTTTTTAAAAGTTTACTGATTTTTACATAATGCTGTTTCACAGAGGTTGCACTTTGTTGACGGTCCCTTAGCAGCCGGCTCGCTGCTCTGTTTGCATTCACAGCTTGAAACGAACAATTCTGATTAAAAGGCAATAAAAACGAATTTTTTTCTTTAAAAATGCTTTTGTAGTTCACTCTCTGTGTTAATACAAAATGAGTGAGATACTTGCTGACACATTTGAACGTTTATCAGAAGAGTTATTGAAGCAGGAAGTCCGTCTGTGAAGATCTAATTTAACCGAACTGCTGCTGCTCTATTCCCGTGTTCCTCCGCGTAGCTGATAGCTGCAGTTTAAACTGTGCCTCATAATCGTGTCTCTTTGCATTTCCAGGGTTTCCAAACGAAGTTGTTCTGCATTATTCACATATCTGCTCCTTTGTACTATGGGGGGGGGGGGTCTTCTTTCACGGCCTTATGGTTGTGAAAGTACTGAATATAGAAAATATGATAAAAGGCAGAGATCCGCACGCAGCTCAAGAGCCGCCTGTTAACCCCCCCCCCCCGCACTGAAAATGAAGGTCCCGCCCCTCTGCCTCGCCGATAGGCCATGCAAATTTCAGCCAATCAGATCAACCAGAAAGGTTCCTGCCCCAAAAGTGACAAAAACGCCCCCCTTAATACTGAGCGTAAATCCACATGAGCGCGCAAAAAGGAATTGACCGCGAAAGATCACTTCTCAGTTAGAATTGCGCCTGCGTGGTTTTAAGGTTCACTCACTCAGTTCCTAAATACGCCCGCTTAGTTGTCTTTACGCCCTTTCACTTATTGGCAGATTTGTAATTCCATACTTTTGAACTCTGCTGACTTTCACATCACAATGGTGCTGAGATTACAGCGTTTTGAATTTCTTTTACAGTTTCAAATTCTTTTGACGTCTTACACATAATCTTCTAAAGACTAAGTTCCCTCATAACTTAAAGATCTCAGTTCCATTTTTCTTAGAGAAGATTTTTTTTTTTAGAATTTCCATGTTAGAATGGGACTTGAGCCGTCAACTGCCTGCTTCAGCTCTGGAGGCAGACACTAACTCGAGCTTTAAGATTAGAACCAAATTCTTTTTTTTTTTTTTTTAAATGCATTTAGTTTCTTCTACTAAAACCAAGAACTGGCCATATTTATTTGTATGCATGAATAACTGATTATTGCAGATGTTGGGGTGTTTTTGTTTTATATATAACTACAACTATAACTAGGATCTCAACAGATTTTCTTTGGTCATCATTTCTTTGGACTTTTCCGTTTAGAAATAAACCCTACCTCATCTTTTTTTTGCTGTTTTAATATGAAAAGCCTTTCAATTTTTGTTTCTGTTAAAAAAAACATTATTTTAGGAAATAAAAAAACAGACAAATACTTAATTTGGTGCAGTGACTTAAGGTTTACCTGGAAGGAGTGGCTTGACCTCGGCAGCGAAACGCGTCCCTCCCTCCACCGGCTGCCCTTGTGTTTGTCACTGACCCACAGGATCGCCTCCTCATCCCTTCTGTACTTGACAAGCAGCGCACCATTGTGTCCGGTGGACAAGTGGTACCAAAACGACATGCAGAGGCTGGTGTCTTGTGTGTTGATGGAGGGGCTGATCAGCCTGGCCACCCTGACCTCCTCATTGTTCTCCCCACCAGTTTTACTCGGAGCGTCTCTGTCAGTCAGCTGCATGTGGATGAAGTTCCCAGGTCTGCCTGCAGGGGGCAGTAAAAGACAGAAAGTGTCAAGCAAAGAAGCTTTTCTGCAGCTTTAAAACAACATAGAAGCATGCAAATATGCATTTAGTGCACTTTTTAACACAAAAAGGATCAAGTATTTATGACGAAAAGCCTTGAAAGCCTTCATGCTTTGGTCCACACAGAGGACTAAAAACTACAGAATGAATTTTAGTTGCCCCAGGGGAAACTCTCAGCCCTCCTGTCACAAAAGACTCATTCTTTACAGCTGATCTGGTTATGTCAAAAACTGGAGGAGAAATCATTTGTTGTGGAGTTGCTGTCGCCTCACACCAATATCCATCACATCCAGGAAGGTCTGGCCTTCTCTCCATTCGCCTGAACGAGGAGAAAAGCTGAGCGATGGGGCCCGGTGATGGATTTCACTTTAGGACCTCAAGGTTGTTCTTCTTTTATGGAGGAACCCTGCAGCTCATAACATCTCTAAAGTCATGCTGTCAATAATGGCAGAGAAAATGTGTGCTTTTCTGCACGTATTTGCAAGGCTGCTGTAGATAAATGATTTATTCCAGGCTTTGCTAAAGTTGTGTTTGTTTTCTTGAATATTTGATGCACATTTGGCAAGTCATTTGTCTTGAATGTACCAATGTGAGAAGGTAAGATCAAATTGTCTCAAATTTGAGGGTATAGACAAAAATTTACGATAAAGTTTAGGGTTAGGATGACGACACATTTTGTTTAAAATCTCACAATAGTTTATTGTTTTCTCACAACGTAAGAGCTGAGCGTGAAAGTCTGAACTTGATGTTTCATTGCTCAGAAGTCTCTGACCGCTGTAGACTTCAACACAAATGGTTAGCCAGCCAATAAGAGTATATAGACTTGACCAAGGTTTCTCAGCTACAGTTCCAATCGAGCTCAGGATTTATGCATGATGGTCTGTTTCAGAACACCTCACCTTGTGGTGTTCCCCAGGGTTCTGTCCTGTGCCCAGTTTGATTCATTCCTCTTGGGAAGCTAGTTAGCAAATTTAGTCACATCATTTTAATGCAGAGGATATATTGCTCCTCTGAAAAAGTTTACAACAATTTATACCACCGTGGTCGGGGTGAATACTGGATTTTGAATGGCTGCAGGGTGTCCGTTAAATAGTGACAATAGACACCTAGAAAAGAAGTTCCGGTCACATAGCCAGAATATTGGATATCATTGCACTGGCCTAAACACTACTTGTTAGCCTGAACAACACAAACTTGGAACATACTGTATGGTGTGTACAATATTCCAGAGTTGATCACAACAGCAAGACAATGAATAAAACTCACTGTCCTTCACATGACTCAATGATGGACATGCAACAGCAGTGTTGACTTTAATTTTAAATAGTACGTTGTCTGTTTTCTGACTTTATTGCTTGAAACAGAGTTGATAAGTAATTTCTGAGTATTCCTTTATTCAAATTGTCGTGAATCAGGAGCCGATACACTGCCGCTCTGCAGAAACTATCTTAGAAAAACGATAGGATTTTTGATTTGGCTTAAAAACGGCATCATCCTAATTAAAAGACCAACATTAAAGATGCTCCAAAAGGTGTTATTTATGAACAGAAGCCCACACTTGTTCTACCTGTGTGGTCAAAGATGGGCCCTCTGTGGACGGCAGACTCCTCGCTGGTGTGGATGACCCATTCTGCTCCTGAGCTACGCTCTCCGTTCCAGCCGCACAGCGACGGCGTGTCAAAGCTGCAGGCGAACCAGACGTAAGCTGCAGGAAAAACCAGAGAGTGCAACCCATCAGTTTCCCACAAACTTTCCACCACCAAATACACCTAAGGGTCTGTTCCCTCCCATAACACCTTCTACCTTAACACGTTTTACCACAAAGACCTTCTCAGTGCAGATTCATAAGTGTGTGCTGCAGAATGGCTGGGATTCATTATCTTCTGGTTGGTTCACTAGTACTTTTTTAACTAAGCTGCTAACTTTCCTCTACAAAGCCCAGATTTGCTCTTATAAATCCTTCCAGGGAGCCACATAAAGCATTACTAGAGGTTCTTGTAAAGTTCTTATGAGGCAAACTGCACACAGAGGAAGGCAGAGCTTAATAATGTGAAGTAGCTTTACTGACAAATAAGCTTCGTTTACGAGGAGGCAGTCTGAAGAAACAACCTTTCCATTATCATGAGAAACTGTACTTCAGCCTCCACTGTGACTTCCAGCATGTTGTTCCCCTCCACAGCAAGAAACAGAGGCAGACTGCATATATTCACCATTAGCAAAACATTTCCAATCAGGAAAATATGGTCTTCTTTTCTCCCATTTGTGTCATTTAGAAATCTGATCTCACGGCTGGATCCGAATCAATGCGGAAAAGTCCGACGTGTTGTTTCTGGGAGGCTAATGGGATGCAGAGATGCTCTGTGAGTGCACCCTCCCAACCCCAAGATGTCTTCCCGCAGTACCTCAACTCGCCTAATTGAGACCCAGGAGGCCTTTCTTCTCTCTCTGCAGCTCTCCAAGCCTCCCTCTACCTCACTCCTTTACCTCCACTCCCCCTTCTGCGTTTGCCTCCTCACCTCTACCGTCTTTGCTCTTCAACACCACTGTTCACTCTGTTCTCCCTTCACTCTTCTTCTCAGATCAGCGTTTACTCCTTAGGATTAGTTTAGCTGCTGATGCTTTCTGGCCGAAATGTTCAACAAAAAACACGAAATCCTTCATGTTTTGAATTTAACCATAAACTCCAGAATTTAATGATGCATTTTTAAGACACAAGAACTGAGATCCGCATGTTATAGTGGGAGAAATGCAGACATGCTGTGGAGGCCGGCTCTAGGCGGACGCCATGAAGTGGGCGCCATCCACAAGGAACAAAGCCGGTGCCTCAGAGATCGAGTCGTCTTACTTCCAGGTAGGAAAATGAGTTCCAAAAATAACTCTACTCTTTAGTGTGCCAAAAAGATGAGATATAAAAATAAGTAACAATATAGTTTGTTCTGAAAGGCTTAAGAAAAGCACGTTAAAGAGCCTTTAAACAATATGATGGCGTACCTACTTTATTTGAAAAAAGTGTCCTTTTAGTGAAGAAGAGAATCAGATAACAGACATGCAATTTGCTGCAGTTGTAACTTTTATCCATTTGTTTCATCCGTCAGCCATGCTGCCTTTTGGCATTTCTTTATCACTGCCCCCCTTCCCAGTCTGTCTCCATCTGTCTTCTCCCACCGTTCAATTAAACTGCTCTTCCCATCACAGCAGATGAGAAACATTGTTAAAATTGTTGCAGATGCATTTAGGAGGCGATCTATCAGTTGTCCCGCAGTCCGAGCCGGGCTCATCTGTGAACTGGTGCGATGAAAAAGCCATTTGCTCTAATGGAAGTGGGTTGGAGTGCTCCCCGCCACCGTGGTCAGCACTGCTGGTAATGCTGAATGATGAGGCCCGCTGGCTGCTCCTCTGCCTGCTTGTGAAAAGGGTCCAACTGTGAACAGAGGAGCAGATTGCGGCGGACATCCTCACCTGGCATGTCGGTGACGGAGTTGGCCGTGGCGGTGCCTCCTGTTGAAGACAGATGGGACAATCATAGTTTGGTCAGAGGTCGGAGGGGCTTGTTCCCCCCACACAGAAGCCAACAAAGACACATTAAAAATCAGGGTCTCAAGCCTTTAAGCTTGAAGCTTGTTAAAGAGGATTTAACAAAGGGGCGAGGCCATGGGATATCATGTAAATGAACCAAAAAGCCCCCCCCCCTTTGAAAAAGCAGTGTTTGACATGAAGAGGGCGAGGAGGATGAGGGACCCCTACCTGGTTCTGTCTCATCCAAATCAAGCCCTTCCGCTTCCGTGCCGCAGTTCAGCTGACCTTCATGGCAGTCCAAGCTCTGTGTGGTGCTCGGCACCGTGGTCGGGGCCGTGGTGGTGGCGCCGAAGGTGGTGACGAAAAATGTAGGGCCGAGTGGCGTGGTGGGCGGAGCCGGGCTCGTTAGGTCTGGAATGTGAAGAATCAAAGTCAAACAGAGGACAGATTTGCTCCAACCACAACTGCAAACACTTAAAGACCCACTCTCATGAAAATTGGGATTTAGGTGTTTTTAACATGTTCCCGTGACATTTTTCACATGATGGAGGACAAATACAAAGAGAATTCAGATTAAAACTGCATCTCTGGGTATTTCTTTATTTCAAATGAATGCTGTTCATCAGGAGCAGATAAAAAAGGCTGTTTTGAAAGAGCCACAAGCTTCCTGCTCCACCTCATTATGATGCAACCACCTGTAAACCACTGGATTCACGGACGTCTCTGTTTTCTTTCTTTCTCTTCAAAACTGTACGGCTGGGTAGCTCTGATATTGCTGAGACAAGATGAGACATTTTGAATTTGAAAAAGACTTTTCACATCACAGATGGTTTGAACTGAACAAAGGAAGAACTTTTATTATTTAAAAGATAAATTCTGACAACAAGAACAACTTCTGTTTAATAACAGATGAATTTTAAGAATCAATGATAAGTTTCTTTTACTCAATAAAGCTAACTTTTACATATTTTATTGGCAGACTAGTTTACTTATATCAAGTGAAAACAACTCATGACATGTCAGCTGTTTGGTCACTGATCTTAAAAAAGCCACTCTGATCATCTATTGATCTACTATACAAGTATTCCCAGTGATGTTTTAAATGAGGATTCTGATGTTTTTAGCTAAAATAAACAAACCTGTGTTGTTTTCTAGGACATAGTTTCTGCAGAGCGGTAGTAGTTCATTACAAATTCACCTCTGGGTTTGAGCAACCCCTCACCCCTCACTCTCTTTCCTGTTGCTGTTTAAGCGGAGCAGAGAGCTTGTGACCTGCACCGTCTATTTTCTGCGTAACAAAGAAGTTCTTTTATCAAATAGTATTTTTTCTTCTGCTCCTGTTTCACAACGATTTGAATAAGAAATACTCCGAAATGCTTTTTTAACCTTAATTTTCTTTATACATGTCCTCCATCATCAGAAAAATGCCACCAAAACATTAAAAACACAATTTTCATTGGAGTGGGTCTTTAAATCCAGTGTAAAAAAGTAAAACATTGACTAAAAATGAGACAGATGGATGTAGTTGGTAAGAATGAAAGTTTTTGCAATGATGTGGATTTCAGCTTTTGAATGTGTTCCTTTCATGGTGTGGTTTTACAAGAATGACTGAATTCTAAGCTTCCAGTGAACTCACCCTCCAGCTCGCAGCCCAGCAGCTCCAGGCGGAGGCCGATGCCCTCGGCGGTGGCCCTCTCTGGGTAAATCCTGACGAAACGAGTCCGCAGAAGTCCAACTGTCCTCACCTCTGGCGTTTCATGGTTCTGGTTTCCAGTGAAAACCTTCAGGGGAGTGACATTTTCTTTCTGTTATTACAGCATAAGGAAAGGACAGGCTCAGCTGGAGTTCAGAGCACCAGAAGGACTGCTTTCAACAGCAACACTGCCTGATCAGCTGCAGCAGATTATTGTCCCTCTGAGGACAGAGGAACAGCAGCTTTGCTACGTGCAGGAATACAGGCACCATCTCGGTCCCTCAGCCTCGTCCTTTTTAGCAGCTACGTTGTGAAAAACAGCACAGGAAACAGAACGGAGCTGCAACAAAACATCTAGATCAATGTCTGCAGTGAAGCAGCAGGAGTCTAATGGCTGGCCTTGTCCTCCGTCTGACCATCTGGAACGCATAGAGGAGGATGTCACAGCAGCGGGGGCAGCCGAGGAGGGGGACCAGGGGCCGGACAGCAGCAGCATGAATTCCCACTGGGGTGAGGCTCACAGACTTGGCTTTTCATCCAACCAGAGTTGAAAAAAATAAAACTAGGAATGACGTTTTATCTCAGATTCTTTGGCACATGTTTCTGCTCAGATTCAAAGCTAGAGCTGCAGTTTTAGATTCACTCAGGCACATCTAGGGTTTAACCAGAACACGAGTTACTCTACAGCGAGAAAAAGATTCTGTTTGCGGTTCAGACAGGTCACCTTGGCTCTGGTCGTGTTCTCCTCCTTGATGAAGGTCCAATGATCGCCATCCAGACTGTGGCCGACTTTGAACTTCTTCATGAAGACGTTGCGGTCGCGGTGTTTCCCGCCCTGGATCATCACACCACTCACCATCTTATCCTGGCCCAGATCCACCTGATGAGGAGTTACAGCACTGCTGTTAGATTGTGTACCAAAAAACGAGAAACGAGGAGGGAGAAGCAAAAGGCAATGCCATACAGAGCATCACACTTTAGAAACAGATGAAACCATGACCAGAAGTAATGCAAAAGGAGGTTTTAAGCTTTCTAATACGGACATTTCCCATTTTTTGTTTTTATTTACTGTACTCTAAATTGATTTACAACAAATCCTTTGTTAAGACAGTTTGCAGAAGTGTCAGAAGAGTTGAACTCATGTCCAGTTAATTTTTCTGTCATTCATTCCTATTCATTTAAATAGATATAAAAACTTGGATAATAAAATAAAGCCATTGCAGATATCTTGCACAATGTTTTTAATACTTTGATTAGATGGAATTCATAATAACAATCATTCAAATAGAGGCTAGTTCATGACAGCTGTCTCTCATTTATTGTACACATGCTATATTGTTACATTTCAAACAAAAACATTATTACTATTATTCATCCTCTTATTAAGTTGTTAAACTCAGATCATGTTAAATTGAACAAAGTTCAATGAATGAGATGTCAGTGTAACTAAATTCTGAATTTTCTGAATGATAACATTTTTAACCTTTTTACATTTTTGGGGTGTATTTTTAGTATTTTTTATCATCTAGCTGCTTTTAAGAAAATGTCTCCAATACATTTTTTATTCTATTCTAATTCATTCAGTTACATCACATGTTATTGTAGGAAACCTCAAGTTATTCCATTACAAATAAAATCTTAATTGGTCAGTAATAAACTGGATAAATTATTGTTTAATCAGATAGTTTCATATCAGCTGTAATTGAAAAACCTTTAGTAAACACATGTTTGTTCTAGGAAACAAAGCAAGCTCATTCCAGCTCAATGACAAATACAATTTCAATATTAACATTTTTATTAGCTAAGGAAACTAATGCTGGAAATTGGATTTTAAGTTGTGATTTAAGTTTTAAGTTGTGCTAAAAACGTGTAAAACCTGGAAAAATTCACAATTTGCCTGTGGTATGGTGGACATTTTTGTTTCACTCCCAAACTTTAAAATCGAAGTTTCACACGAACCTGCAGCCACTCGTTCCTGAAGGGCTGCTTGATTTGCTGTCCAGTCCAGCCGGACCTGCCCGTCAAGAGCCGGGCGTTCTCAGCCACCCAGCCACGGTCGGCGTAGGACGAGGCGCTGACCTGAGCGTCGGTGATCTGCCCTGACACCATTCCCAACATCACTGAACACGGGGAATCTGCACGGCGACAGGGGGACCATGAGAAACTCTACTTATGTTTATTTTATTCCTTCCATGAAGAAAATGACATTAAAATATTCAGTTAGCTGCATAAGTCCACTCAACTTCATGACTGGAAGGAGCTTCTTCTATTATTTCTGCCCCTTTATCATATTTGAAAGAAAAAGCAACAATCCTCGATGGCCTTTACCACCTGCCACCACACACATCTACACATTACATATTCCTCAAGTTTCTTCTTTACAAATATTTTTTAAAATAAAACTTTATCTGTACAACGTTTGAGCATTCCAAACTTTACCCCAACAAAAACCAAACAGGTCTGCTTTAAAGCAGTACCAGCAACTTGAAACTTAAAACCACATCTCCTCCTGTGATTTTCATCTTCTGAAGGAAAAACCAACAAAGGTTGTAGGCTCTCTGGCATCTCTCTGTTTTTTACTTTGAGAATTCCTAATAAAACTTGCTGTTTTACTAAATCTTCAGTCTTGATAAATAAAGCATTTGTTGGTTCCTTCTATCCAACTTTATGACTAATTTGAATAACATTTTTCTGTTGTAAACATAATGGCATTAAATTGGTTTTAGATGTTTTACCCCACACTTCAACACAATAAGTGAAATACTATAATTGAACAATATAACATTACAGGATAAATAGCACTTGACGTTATTCAAAACGAATGTAGTTTTAGCCACTTTACTTTTAACACAAATTCCCTCCCTGCTCCCTAACTACTAATAAAGATGTAGTGCAGTGACATTCTACTGCCCTGGATTCAGAGCAACATTCCAGTGACTCCATTGCTAAAAAGTTGAATTTTACACCAAAAAATAAACTTAGAATAAACAACATTCTACAACGTTTCAAAGTATTTGTCTTTTTTATATTCATGACACTTTTTTAGTTCACTTATGTGTTGATATTTAGTACTTTTGGTCCACTTTTGCTGACTAATAAAAGGAACATTTATAAAAAGTTTAACGTCTGGCATTTACCCATTTTTATGATGAAGGAGTTAATTCTTCCCACCTGAGCAGAGAAAATGATCTAATATAAACTTCACAGAGGTGGCTGACATCAAACAGCAAGAACGTAAGGATGTTAGGCGATGAGTGATGAGGCAGAATAATTCTGCTGGGCTTTACTGGAATAAATGATGGAGTCCTCCTGCTGGAGCTTATGCTGGCTTTCAAAGCAATCATCTTTTCAAATCAACAAAGAGCGACAGGAGGTACCGCTCCTGCGAGCAATAAAGACGTCGCTATGATTTACCATCCAGAGACACAAATGTTTAGAATGAGGCCGGCACAGAGCTGGCAGGTTCAACTTTAAAGACATTACATTTTGTGACATTATTAAAGCTTTTCAAAAGTTTTTTTTTTACGACGTTTACGAAACGATGTTTCAAAGTCGTCACCCCCCCCCCCCCCCCAAGCTGATTATCTGGAAGGTGTCTCCTATGTCCTCGGGGTTACCTGATATCCTGCAGCCGTAGACCTCGAAGCGCATGCAGATGCCTTGCTCCCAGGTCATGGGTCGGATGCGAATGTAGCGAGTCAGGGTGGGTTTGGGGAGGAGGGCTCGAGCCACGTCGGTGGGATTTACATTCCCTTCAAAGATCTGCAGAAAAGCAGGAGGCATAGAGTTGAGAGCTTTTGTTGCTTTAGCAGAGATCTTTGTTAGCTTCAAGTGGCTCACTTAAGGTGCTGCCATCTCATTTTAGTATGATTTCCAATTGACCTGCTCTGTAATTGTTAGGACAGAAAATGTGTTTTCCAGATTTGTTCAGAACTCCAATAATGGAGTTAAAAGGAAGAACATGATTCTGATCTCTTTAAGACTGACAATATGATAACAAGCAAACAAATAAAATCACACCTTCACGGTAAAAACACTGAGGAGTGTCACACCAGCTGTCTCTCCCTACTAAAATGAGAAATTCCTTTTCATATTTAGTGATGTTTGTTTATGCGTCAATGGAAATGAAATGAATGCATCACTGAATGAAGGGAACCTTCTGCTTTGAGCCCTCCTTCACTGTGACCCAGTCCTCTCCGTTGGAGCTCAGGTCCACTTTGTACGTGCGGACAAAGTAGCGCTTCCTGGTCTCCTTTGAGATTGCACCCTGTGTCTCGATGGCAGTGATGAACCGCAGGAACCCCAGATCCACCTGGAGACAAGCAAACAAACAAAGAGGATAGGATGAAGAGCCGGTTGCAGGCTGACCTCTGCAACAAAAACCAATGTCTTGTGCTGTGACTGGTCCATCCATCCATCCATAGTTTTAGAATGGAGGAGGCTGAACTTTTGGTTTCTGCTTCTTAATTCAGATTCTTACATTTTATAGATTTTAGTAATGATTTAAATGCGTGCAGGAAAACAGTCTGTTGGTATAAACCACACAACAGTTTCAAATGAAGGATGCACAAATACATTTTTGGATATTCACTAGATGTTTACTCTATGAGAGAAACATTCAAAGGTTGTGGCATTTCTTTGGATTCTTTCTGTGTGGTGTTTAACTTTTCTGTTAAACATTAGGAGTGAGTGAGTCTACTGCAGGTGTTTGTGACCTCTGACCTCTGCAGGGTAAACCCTGACTGCTTCATGCTGTTAGAGAAAGGCTCCAGCAATCCCTGTCATCAGGATGAAGTTGTGAAGATTTATTCCTGACAATGTGGAAGTGATGTTGACAAAGGCAAACATGTTCTGGGAGCAGCTGCAGGAAAATCTAAAACAATCAATTTTCATTTTCTTTGAGTTTTCCTTATTTTGCTACTTGTTTTGGTGCTTACCGTGTAACCATGGTAACAGATAATAGTTTAGTGATAGGATCAACAAATGATTTGTCTGCATTTTCTAAACTGAATTGAACTAAAACCAAAGAAGAAAAAACGAAATAAAAATAGTTTTTGTTTTTGTTTGATTCCGCCATTTTTCCAAATGAGCAACAATTTTATTGAGTAACATTTAGAAACAAAGGGTGGAAAAATCTCCCCTCATTTTTCTCTAAATACCCACATAATTTCTACTTCTATGTAACAAAGGCCACAAATTCTGACCAAAAATGACACCAAAACTGTAATTTTCTTTACTTCCAACAGCATTAACTAATTTTAAATCTAAGCTTCAGTTTGGGGGATGGAAACAAATGAACTGGACTCCAAGTCCAGTTTTAGCATCTCTTTAAATCATTTGAAGTGTCAGAGCTAAAGGGGTGTTTCTTTTTCTTTGCGGCCCGACTCAAAGCTTGTTGTGTTCTGCTGATTGAGTTAGTTTGATGGAAAGGCAGACAGAAATGGGTTTAAAGATGAACCAGAAATAGAAAAGAATGTCAATTGGAAGTGATTTGATTTAGCATGAAGGCAGACCAAACACAGCTGCAAACCTCATTTCTGCTCGGGTTTTATTTTCCAAAGACACTTTCCACGTCAAAGAGTCGCCTTCATTTCAAAGAACTTCTTTATCTCGGAGTGAAGTTCCACTCACATTTTCTTTTCTTGGAAAGATGTTTTTCCATTATTCCCATGGAATTGTGATCTGAGTGATAAAAAGCTGATAAGACTCTTTCAGATGGGCTTTTTTCCAGCATTAGGGTTGTTCAAAGGTCTGAACATAAAGTGGCAGAAAAAATGTAGAAAGTGAAGGACGTGATCAGCACAGATAACACCAAGCTGCTGCTTATCTGGAATGAAGAGAACTTCAATTAAATAAGCGCAGGCATGGAATAAATGAGACGATGCTTCATTTCACGTCAGTTTTCATGTTTGCTAATGTTGGAAAGCAGACCAGAATAAACGTACAGTTTGTGGGAGCCTGGGTAAAAGGGTTGGTGATTATGAAGAGCGTGTGGGAAAACCCCCCAGGGTTTGCTCTTTAAGGGACGGAGCAGGAAGCAGCACCCCGCAGGTCAGTGACAGACGGCGAGGCCTCTGGGAAACAGAGTTCCTCGCCAGCACTCCCAGCTCCGTTTACGTCTCCATTCCCACGAGAGGCAGTGCCTCTGGAGCACTAATGACACAATCTGAGGTCAAAGATGGATGCGTGGAGTAAATATAGTTGGGACGGTTTAGAAACAAGCTGCTGGGAAACTTATGATGCTTTAAATGTTCTTCATTTCAAAGATCCTTTCATCAAAACGTAAGAACGAAACACAGAAAACAATGAAAAAAATCTAAAGTTTGTCAAACACACCAGTTTGTAAGTTTCACAAATCAACTCTCTATTTGGTTATTTCTGAGGAATGTCAGTGTTTCTCTGTTAAATGTGTAAGAGGACTAAAGAAATCAAACTGTTTGACTGTTTGAAGACAGGAAGCCACACATCATTTTCTCTTGGACTGTTTGCCTACATGGCTGCTGAAACCTGACAAAAAATGTGAGTAAATTCATCTCAAGCAATAATGCACGAATAACAGATTAGTGACCCACAAACGGACATAACTGTTCTGTCAGATCTCTAAAGACGAAACGCCAACTCAAAGCAAAAACACCCACAGAGGTTTTCAATGCCTGTTTTCAAATAGTTTTGCTAAAGACATATGGCTGCACGGTGGTGCAGTGGTCAGCGCTCTAGCCTCGCAGCAAGAAGGTTCTGGTTCAAGTCCTGGCTGGGGGACCTGAACCAGAACATCTCTGTGTGGAGTTTGCATATTCTCCCTGTTTGTGTGTGGGTTTTCTGCGTCCAAAAACATGGTTAATCTAAATTGTGCATGTGGGTGCAGACACTAGCCTGTGACAGACTGGGGGCCTGTCCAGGGTGCCCCCTCCCCTGCCTTTGCCCACAAGTGGCCGGGATAAAATAAAATTCCTAATATATAATGCCTTTGAAGCATGTTTTAATGGCAATTTCTCTATTATGCGAGTAATAAGTTTTATTCTATTGTATTCTTTTAAATGAATCTACTAATAAAAAATGGGAAAAACAAACATCTAAACACAGGAAAACAGACCCAACATGCATGTTCGGCTGCTTTTATGCTCTCATGTGTTTGTTTTACTGATCTTTGCCGATAAAAACCTTTGAGCTTTTTTGACATCATTCATTTCTACCACTAACAGGTAAATCTTCCTGCCGTTCAGATAAGGCTTGGGTTTCTAATTGTTTCTGAAGGGTTTACAAGTTCACTGGGGCAAATATCTATGCTGTGAAAGGTCAGCTCCTTTGTCTTTATGGAGGCCTTCATGGATTCTCCAGATGTTGCTGATCTTCCTGCTGGCGTCAATAGATCCTGGAGACAAACGTCAGGGTGTCTATAAATACCTGAAGTCTGGGGAAGGAAGTCTTTCCTGGCTCCTCATCACTGCTCTTCATCACTAAATGAATTACCTCAACATCTAAAGACACCACAAGTGTCCATTTAGTGCAAGTGAAGTGTGATTGCTGTGTTGGAACTTCCTTTTTGTGTATTAATTCAAATGATTCCCAGATCCATATGCTTTGTCGGCTCATTTCCAATCTTTTTTTTGGTTCATCATCAAAGCGTTCCCAGGGGTCTTTTAACAAACCTGTGTCCTTTTCTAGGACATTGTTTTTGCAGAGTGGCTCATGTTCATTACACAAAATTCACCTCTGAGTTGTGGGACGGACATTAGAATAGAACAACCCCACCCCCCCTTCCCCTCTCTTGTGGCCTGTCCAGTGTATTTTTTATATAACTAATATTTTCTTTTTGAAAGAGCCTTTTTTTGTCTTCTCCTGGTTTACAACGATTTGAATACATAAATACTCTGAATTTTCTGAATAAATGTCCTCCGTGAGCAGAAAAAAACCACAACAACAAAAAAACACCAAACGCACCGGTTTCATCATGATGGGTCTTTACGATGAATTTTACGGCCCTCTCCCTTTTTTCTTCAGTGAGTCTCTTTTTTGAGTTACAATTTACAAACATGCAGACGTTAACAGCTGACTGTAGATTGGCAGCATTGTGCTGCAGTGAGTCACTGCACAGAGAAACATGATGACACGTTTATCACAAACACGCACAATGAGCTCAATGTCTGCTGTCAGCCCAACTGCCGCTGGGTAACATCACCTTCACAACATTACCAACATGATCCTCAAAATAGCCTCGTTAAATTATAAATGTCTATAAATGAATAACGAAGATGGTGCCACACAAGAGCTAGCTAAAAGATTATGTGTGGACACACATAATCAGATTAAATATTCTTCACAGAAAGTCCTTCAGAGGGCTGGTAACCACAGAGGCAAAGGGGGAAGCTCCGCCGCCACAGCAGACGTTTGCACGCCAAGCTGTCTGCATGAGTTCATCTGGCAGCGGACGCCGATGGACCCAGGCTGCAGGCGGCAGAGCTAGCAGGACAAAACCTTGTGACTGGCGAGAACAGAGGCTGACGTCACCTCCTGCAGAGGATGACGTGAAGGCGGAACAGGCCGGTTCTGTGCTCTCTGTGTGAATCTTCACTATCTTTTAAAAATCAAAGAAATATCACAGAACATCGTTGAAAGTGGGAGCTTGTGTTTCCCAAGACAAACTGTTGTAGTTGATTCATGGCTCTTTCTGTCTGTGGAGACAGGAGCTGAAATGTAAATGAAAGTTCCTCGAAAGTTAAATGAAAATAGATTTTCTTCTGGAATAGCCTTGTTTTACACAATCGTAAAAATAGCTGGAATGAAAGTCAAGGAGGAAAACTTGAGGTAATTTCTTTAAATCCGGTACTTGGAAATTAGGCTGCAGTACCCATTTTAACCAATATGTGTCAGTCTTACACATTAGATTAACCAAATAAATGATGGTTAAATTCTATTCATAATAAATGTTATAACAGTTACAACTAAGAATATCTGCATAAAGACGTTAAGGATTAGAAACATATGAATTATGTTCATAAAAACTGTACGACAAAATGACTCCTGCTTTCAATCACGCCTGTCCAAATATTTCTATTGTTACTCCTCAAGAGCATCAAATCTAATGTTTTTCAAATCTGAGCTCTATGCTAATTAGAGAGCCTGTTTTATGCTCCCTGAGATCATAATTTGTACATTTAGGTTGGAAAAGGGCACCAAAAACAGTGAAATGTTTGTCTTTGCAATCATTTCAAACACAAAGCAATATGAATGACCTTTAGGTAAACTCTTCTTCTTTTCTTTATAATATAGCTAAACCCATTAACCCACATGAATGCTCTGTTCTTCATTTCCTTCCATCCCTGTAGGGCTCGCTGGGAGCCAGTAGCTAAAAGGACTCCCCAGACAGACAATAGAAAGCCATGCGTATTAATCCACCACTTTCCTGTCTGCTTCCTGCTGTAACCCTCACAGGATGGAAGTGAGGGTCTGCTCTAATAGCGTGGGGCATTGTGAGTCTTCCTCTGTGAGTTCCTGCCCAGGACAATGGGACGGTACCGGACCGCAGGCCGCACCTCACTGCTGCAGACCGGCTCCTCCACACTAAGTCCTCTCAGTCCAAAGCTCATTATAAAAACATCTGACATGATGTTTAGATTCTTTAATTAAATCAGTAGTCGGTTAGTGGGAGGGCAAAAGAACTGCAGCAGTAATCCAAACAAATCTGATGCAGTTCCTGTGGTTTTAACTCAATATGAGGAGCTGCATTCTTCAGCAGGAATGCTGGAGAAAACAGGAAAAAACTGGCCATGTGTTGACTTCAATCCATAAAACTGCTTTTCTTTTAGCTGCTCTTTCGACATAAGCAGCTTTGTTGTATTTAAAAGCCATTTCTTATTCTCCATACATTGGACAATCTTAAAATGAGAGTTAGAGACAGAAGCTTCGGGATTTTCCTCTGGAGATCCTCCAGTTTCTGCTATGGTTTCTGCCCAGCAGTTGATGCTGAATGCTTACAAGCTGGAAATACAGATTTCACACTAAGGATAATAGCTGATCTGGATTGGGTCACGTCTCCACAAAAACAAGGCAATTCCGACTCCAAAAATGATGCTTCATAAGAAAAACTGTGACGAAATCAACCCTTAATGCTTGGAAGGTGGACTTATTTTTGTTCTGAAAACGGTTTGATAAGGTATTTCATCATGGCTGACCTGAATCCACTCCCGGATGGTGTCGTCTGACGGTGTCCAGCCGTTCTCCGGGTAGTTGAGCCGCGAGCGTTCTGGGGACCAGTTGGAGTTGTACTGTGAGGAAGCTGTGATGTGCTCTGAGGGGATTTCCCCCGACTCCATTCCCAGCGGCTCGTCACAGCTGGAATCTATGGAGAAGAAGCGCGACTCCTGAACTGAGCAAACCTCAACACCTTCAGTCATCAAACAATGAGGTCTGGTTCAACCAGAACTTTTGGTCGAACTAAACTGATAAACCAAGTATGACAGTCAGAAATCCAGCATTTTTAACCTGTATTACATGATTCATCAGCTAGATTTGCTGAATATTGATATTTTTGCTTATTTCTTCAAACTTTAACTCTGGAGCCTCTGTTTTCTACATTTTCCTTAGTGCAGAACCCAAATCCAGAGAGGCTCCTCAGTAGCTTTTTGCAAGGCTAGGCCAAAAGTCAAGTCTGGTTTGAAGGCTTGAAAATTAGGCTTCTTTTTTGCACAGACCTACAGTGATAACAACAAACGATTTGTTTTTGCTCTAGTGCTGAAGCACAAATAGACAAGAGCTCATTTGCTTCATCAATTTTACCATAAATATTCCTCAAATGAAGCTCAAACAGTCGTTTTTTTGCATGAACCACAACATGCTAAAGTCAAATCCTCAAAGTCAAACCTCAAGTCCGGTTCAGGTGTCCTACATGTGTAAGCAGGACTAAAGTTTGGCTTAAACCCCACAAACCTCAGTCTTAAATCAAGGTCAAGGCCCCATCTCAAAATCCTCCAGAAAATCTAACTTCCACTTAAAAGAAGCAATTTCCTTTTTTTAAGTGAGGAAATGTTGATTAGCTTCTTCAAAGACCTAACCCAATGGAAACTGTGTTTTTAGCATGTACTTGTGGATTTTTCTCCTGATGTACAAAGAAAATTAATGCATTTCTGAGTATTTTTCCTTTTTCAAATTGGAGAAAACAAAAAATGCCGTTGGAAAAAGGTTGTATTTGTGACGTAGAAAAGGTGCTGCAGGCCACAAGCTCTGCTCCATTCTGATGCATCCACGTCTAAACAAATAGATCCATTTCTGTTCCATCAGTAACGTTAGGTTGGGGGGATTTTGGTTAAAAACGTCATCATAATTGTAATAAAAAAACACTGGGAATGCTCAAAAAAGGTCAAAAGACGATGTGTGTGGGACTTTAAATACTGAATGCAGAGTTTTTGTGCAGTTTTTGAAGAATAAACAGCATCACAAATAGAATTGCTCTGGGTTCAGAGAACAATCACAGCGGTCAGGAAAACATCAGGAACACTTCAAGAAAAATCAACAAATGATTCACTTTGGTATGGTGACACCCCCCCACCCCCCAAAAAAAACCTTGCAGTTTTAATTTAGCTTTCTCTTGTTTTTGTTATTTCCATCCAGCTGTTTCTAAGCTCACTCAGAGCCTCACAGCTGGATTCACAAACACCAAAAGACCTGAAGTTTGATTCTCAGAAAGGCAGCGTCCATTCTCTACCAGCGGGGGGAGGAAGACGGAGGGGGCTCAAAAGAATTGCTTGGGTCTGTGTGAGAGGGAAGTCCACTCGGAGACACAAAGTCTGGCAGACAGACACAAACACGCCCCATCATTCCAAGCTCCAGACGTGCAAAGCTGGCCTCGCCACACCGACAGTTGTCAAGCAAAAGAACTTCTATCTTTTCATTTCCACCAGAAAAGTTCTTCCACCGAGGAAGTGCTCTCTAAAAAAGCCTCCATTCTGCCTGTCAGCTCCATTTTAAGCCCTTTACAGTTTGCATTCATGAGACCGGCTCTGCTGACAGCAGCAACGACAGAAACACGTCATTCTCCTCCTTCTGAGTCTGCGGACACAAAAGAGCCAATCTGACGTCTCTGTCGGTGGCTCTGCTCATCAAAGGCCCAGCTGGAGGCGATTCTTGATGAGGCGGCGGTTAGAAGGGAGCGATGGAAAGCCATCGCTTCACTGCAGGACGCCCAGCTTGGACTCCTCAGTGGCTGTCAGCAAGGAGAGGCAAAATGCCTGGACTTGAATGGGAGCTCTGTCTGAGCAGGTCCAGAAGCTGAATCAGCTTTTTAGCTCCAAGAATGACCAGAAACTACTGCTGCTCAGGTCAAATAATCCTCACTAAACACACAGCTCCACTTCCACAACACCTGCTGACTGAGGTGCTGAGGCCTCTAATGGAAAATCACCGTTTACAGATACAGAGGAGTCATAAGGCACTTTTTAAGGCAATTGAATCAAAATAATAATCACTTTTCCTCAATCACTGGGTTTTCAGTAACTCTTGTGGCTAATCTAGTTTTATTCTGATTTCTGTTCATAAAGTGGTGAAAACAGAAATTCCTCAAAGTCAATTGTTCCAATCAAAAAACAAACTGCATCCACTGCTGCTGTTGCAGGGTCATCAGAAACACAGCAAACTCGACTTCTATTTCTTACATAATCCACATATTTTAATGATCCCTTAATGTTTTTACCTTGCCAAAGCAGATTTTCGTTTAAGTAAACTATAATTTTGTAGCAAAAAATATAAAAGATAGATTTTGAGCCAGCAATATAAGATGTTAAGAAGCGTTTGGCACTAAACAATCCCTTTTGTCGCATTTTTAGATGGGAAAATGACAGGACCAATGTTTCCTGTTTTTTATTTCACTTTAACACTAAATCATTCTAAAAAAAATTTTTTAAAAATCAATCAAAGATCAAATAGTTTGGAGCAGAAATCTTTGTTTCAGTTTTTAAACTTTGGATACTTTCACAAATTTCACCTCCTAGTACTAAAACTGCGTCCTGGCTTCTATTTATTCTTCACATTCCTGAAAGTCTATTGATTTTAAGGCTTTAAAAAAGTCCGTTTTTAAGTTGATGTCTCCCAAAGGCCTCATGTCCTTCACGATGGGATCTTACCTAAACTCTCCTCCTTGTGCGCCCTCACATTCCTGAGGGGTGAAGCGGGCTGAGGTTACCGGAGAGCAAGAACCATACGGGCCAACATTACTTAAACTTCTCTAGGCTCTCCTTCCTACAGACTCACACTGTCAACTGACCCAGATTCAGCCCCTAACATTTGATAGAGACACGGGAACTTCTCTCTCACTCACACGTGAAATTGGCCAAAAGGATTGTTCAGCAGCAGACGATGAGTGGAAAGATAAAAGCTGGAAATGGGTCACATGGATGAAAATAAAAGCTATCTTTATCTGCGAGAAGTTTGATCCCAAATAAATTCAAACCATGTGATTAGATTAACTTCAGATCGCAAAACTGATACGGACAACTGCGTCAAACAGCAGCTGCAGATAATGAACTGATTTTATCCAAAAGAGAAAAAAATTCCAAAGTAACTTTCCTGAAGTACAGAAACATGTCAGCCAGGTTTAAGAGCAACTTTTATGTAAGAATAATACAGATGTTTGATAATATGCTGAGTATCCTGAATTCTGATGTAAAAAGGTTATCAGTCTGTACCTGTTCCACTCAGAGATAATGTTTCATGTGATCCTTTTAGTAGACTTTCAAAATGTGGAAAAATATTTCTTTCATGTGTTTTGGATCTAAAAGGTTTTAATTTTTTTACATTCAAATGTTAATTTTAAATAATTACAAGTAAAAACTTTCACAATTGTTTGAATATTGTTGCACTTGGAATTCACGTTTACTTCTGCAAATTTCCCCCTGAAATGTCACCAAAGTTTAATCTGAGAAGACCAAAAATGTGAACTTTGCTTAAAATATTACGGCAGGTGTTAAATATTTTGTTTTTGAACCTGAACTCTGAGCCTCGCAGGGAGCGCCATCTTCAGAAGAATTTCAGAGGAAAAAGAGCTTATATAACAGGAACATGAAGACTGTTGCATCGTCAGCATATTTCTCATCCCATAAGTCCTTCTCCTTCTCCAGCTGCTTACCGCTGTCCTCATATCCAGGGGGGCGTCTCCTCTCCCGAATAGTGTAATTGGCTGAGAATCCCTCCTTGACTATGGCGTTGTCGGTGGTGATGGTCATGGACAGCACTCCAGTGTAGGAGATGACTCTTCCCGGTGAGGTTTGGCCGCAGTACCGGCCGATGTGAGGACCCACTGTAGAGGCAGGAACCAAGGGAAGGAGGACAGACAGAATCATCAGGTTTATCCACAGATGCACTTCTGACCTTCAAATTAAAGGCCCCCGGATTATCCAGCAGAAGCACTGGGAAACTTTCCACATGTTAACCTCAGTTACAAACCTTATTCTGGCTGCTGCTTTGCAGTAAAGCCAAACGACCAGTACACATCCAAATGTTTACAACTAGTTTCTACAGGTAATTCTGGATTTTTAGAAACAAAAGCAAAACATATTTATTAAACTTTAACCCGTCATACAGCATACGTCGCTATTTTGCACCGTACCTAGTACTCTACTTAATTTAACATCACCGTGAATGGAAAAAAAACCTAATTTGTTTGTAAATAAATAAGATCGATTGTCTGCTCTAGGCCTGCATGGTGGTGCAGTGGTCAGCACTCTTGCCTCACTGCAAATAGGCCTGATTCAAATCCTGTGTAGAGTTTGCAGGTTCTCCCCGTGCCTGCGTGGGTTCTCTCTGGGCACTCCGGCTTCCTCCCACCGTCCAAAAACATGCTTCATGGGTTGGTTGGTTACCCTAGAGTGTCCCTAGGTGCGTGTGTGGGAGTGATCGCTTGCCCTGCGACAGACAGCCAACCTATTTAGGGTGTATGCCATCGCCAGTCAACAGTAGCCAGGACAGGTTTCCGAAAGGGAGAAAGTATGCTAGGAAAATGGATGGATTTTCTGCTCTAAACTCTCTAATAATTTCTGAGACACAAAATTAAGACTTAAAATAGCAGTTCCTATTATTACTAAAAGATTTAATTAGAAAAAAGTTGCTGTTTTTTTTAACTTGTCCTGTCCAACAGCTGAGCAGACAGATGAGAGCTGAAGGCCTCTTGTGTTGGACATATTTTACTTAAACAACAGGGGTTATTAATCTTCAGACAAACCAGAGGTATGTCTGAATAAACCCCTTTTGGAATCGAGGCCAAACTTTATTCATTTTATTCATATTTGAAATTCTTTTGTGTTGGACCGGACGGAAAAGCAAAGGAGGGAAGAAGAGAGAGGGATGTTAGAGTTGCTGATTTTTTTAATAGCAAAAGTATACGGAGCAGATGAAGAAATGCTGTTTGAAAAAGGCCAGAGGCTCCCTGCTCTGCATCCACTTGCAGAGAAATAGACCCATTTACGTCTTTGTTTTCCTAGTCCAAGCTGTACGGCTGGATAGCTCCAATACTGCTCACCATTTTTGTTGCACTGGTAATGTTAGGTCAGGCTGTGAGTGGCTTTAAACTAGGGGGACAGTGTGTAAACAGAGAGCTCTCAGTACCTGGGGGCGGGGTTGCTTGCTTTCCACAATTCAGAGGTGAATTTCTAAAGAACTCCTGCCGCTCTGCAGAAACTATGGACTAGAAAATGACACCAATTTCTTTGATTTTGCTCAAAAACAACATAATCATATTTAATAGACCATTGGGAACGCTTTTAAAATTGATCAAAGGATGGTCAGAGTGGAATAAACATCTAAACTGCCTTTTTCTTTTTAAACCATCAGCTGTGTTTGGTCTCAATCCCAAAGAAAAAGTCAAATATAAACTGAAAAAAGCATTTTATAGTAGGACGGATGATTCTGATGACACTTTGTATTTTGTTGTTGCTTTTACTTCTTTACAAGTTAAACATCTGTAGAATGTTTTTCACTGCACTGGCTTTACGTCCCTTAATATTCAGTCTTTTATTCTTCTGGAAGAAACAACTGTCGTCATTTGTTTGGTGGAGATACCGTATCAGCACAAAATGTCACAAAAATATAGTTTTACAAAGAAATTCTTTCAGCTTTGGAGGCAGAAGTGGAAACAACATGAGGCAATAGAGCTGAGATGGTGAGGCTCTGTAATCTGATGGATTATGTTTATCAGTTACAGTTTGGAGCAGGTCGTCGGCGGTCTGTGACGGATTATGATTTGAGCTGTTCCGGCCTTATCGGAGGAAAGGTTTTTTTTCCACAGAGAAGCTGTTGGCTGATGCAATCAGGAGCAGAACAGCAAAGGATCCTGCAGGCAGCACAGTGGCGTGTGAAGAAGAAGAAAAGTGCAGAAGGTTTCGGCAGAAAACCCAATCAATAACGCACAAGCAAACAACTCAGAGGCTGGAAGTCTGGACTTTGATCCACATCTCACTTTGAAATGGGTTTTCTTCAGCAAATGATCAATTAACTCCATGAAACACTCAGAAATTAAACCAATCATCAAAAAACAGCAACAAACACTTTTTCTAAGGAAACTGAGGGAGAAAATGTGTTTTCTGTCACGATATCAGATGTTTTAGTTCATAAACCCGATCAGAAAAAGAATTTTATTCTGATTTAAACCCACAAAGAAGACAAAAATACAAAAAGGCTCATTTGACTTAGCAAAAAATAGAAGATCCAGTTTTTAATTGTTGTTGTGTGGCTGGAGCCATAATCACCTGAGCAGAACCTCTCAGGTGTTTTCACACAGATATGCTTCTTTAGTCCAAATTAATAATACATTTTTTTCTTTGGTTCATTTCATATTTTGAAGGAATATTTTACAACAGAAATGTGTTTGAGGATCGCTGCAATCATTTGCCTGACATCACAAGGGCGGGGCAACAGAACCTCATGAGGATGTTGCATGCTTCCCTTGTTTTGGGAATCATTCTTTGCTTATCTCAAATTCTTTACGTTGGATTAGCAATGTTTTATTTTGACGAGGCACTGTTTAGGAACTGCATCTTTATCATTTTTCTCTAACATAAAAACAATCCCACAGTACTTTTGTGTTTCCTTTATCAGCTGAGTTATGTGTACGTCTGTCTGAATATCAAGGAGGAGCTGTATCTTCACGTTCTTTTCCCCAGCAGATCCCTCCCAGACTTTCTCCTAGCTTTTTCTTCCCTGAAAGTGAAACTACAGGAGCCTGTTACGCTACATTTGTCCATGTGGGAGGGCTTCCATCAAATGTTTTTTGCCTCATCGCTAGCTGGAAGACATGAATGATGTTGAGAGATCAGGTTCATTTATTTTGAAGAGTCTGGGTTCATGTGATCATTCAGAGACTCTCCCAGTGCGCTGAGCTTCACCATCTGCTGCAGGAACAGAGTCTGAATGACGGCGCTTTCAGCGCTACTTGAGGGCGTCTGTGACCCAGTTTGACGACTTGCTGTTGTTTCCCTCTCGTTAGTCTGAGGGAGGAAATGATTTAAAAATAAGAATAACATTAGAAGACCTTGGTTTTTGTGCCCCTCACCTGCGGTCCAACAGGTCAAGGTGGATGGGATTTTCGGACACAACAGGAGGAAACAGCTGCAGACAGAGGAAGGTTTTTGTTTTGTCTGCTTTGCTACAACGAGCCTGTCCACGTTGAAGAAGTTCTCAAGTGCGATGGAGAAAAGAATGGACTGAGCTGAGTCAAGTTGAGTCAACTTGGCCAACACAACACAACGTGAATGAATTGAGGCGAATTATTCCAAAGTCTGGAAGTGGGCCACCTCTTCAGACGGGTTTGTATCTCCTTTTCTGGTCCGTACCGGAGTTCACACCTGAATGCTTGGACTGGACTAATGTGGGAAACCCAAAGAGGCAGATGTGAATGCATCCAAACAGTAAGTGTTATTTATCCCAGCACTGCCTCAAACTGAATGTCAGTGTCTGTGGCAGTCATTGGCAGCCCCCTCCCTGGAAAGGATCAGGCTAAGCCTGTGGCGCAGCATCCTGGCAGCCGCCACACGCCTGTCCAGAGTGAAGCTGATTATACGCACGCTGTACGGCTAATTAGACAGCAACGGGGGCAGAAGATCGCTGTCCAAAAGAGTGGAGGGGTGTGAACATAGCAGGTCGTATTCTTCTGCTTGTCCAAATGAGCACACAGACAATGAGGGAGTCATGTGGGGGTCTTTCAGATTCCAGCCAAAAACAAAGGGATCCCACATTGATGAGGACTACCTGCTTCCTCACCGGCCAAAATCCCGTATCCGTCTGTCAGAAATCATTTACATCTGCAGCACTGAAGCTCACAGCTGCAGAAAAAAGACCCATCCCATAAATCTAGGATGAACAGAAGACCAGCTCAACACATTTTAAACATCTTCTCCTTCTCCTATAAAGTACAAGGAAAACCGCCTCCTTTTTGACTAAGGGTTGAATTCTATGCTGGAACATTTTGAGGCTTGTTCCTGTTTGTTTATGGATGCCAGCAGAACTGGACAAATGAAGCTTTTAGTCTAAAATGAGAAAATTAACTGAGCTGTGGATGGTTTGGGGAAACTGTGCTGTCAACAGTAAAGATGCAAAAGCAACATATTTTCCTCTTGGAGTAAGTGAGGCTTGATTTGATGTTAAATATGCACTGGGAAAGTGAATGGCTCTCCACATGAAACATGTATTTATTCACAGGAGAACTCAGACAAAATCTGTCTTTGGTTTGGAGTCCAGACACACTCACATCAGGTCAAGTTTGGAGAAATATAGATTTTTTATTTCATGCCTTCTCTGTTTTTCATCCTGTCAGTTAGAGACTTGTTTTGTTTGTCAATATTAAAACAAAAATCATGAAAACAATTCTTTTTATTTCCCTCCATCCATCGTCAGGGTTGCTGGTGCCAGCCTTGCTATTGTTGGGCAAATGCAGGGAACACCCTGAACAGGTCGTCAGTTTGTTGCAGGGCCACACAATCACACACACTCACACACACAGACTCACATTCATGTTCAGGGACAATTTAAAGATCAACCTATGAAGCAAGTTTTTGGATTTTGGGAGGAAGAGTGATTGAAGAAACCCATCCATGCACTAAGAGAACATGCAAACTAGCGGGTGCTAACCACTGAGCAGCCTCCTTTTTTATTGAAACAAAAATATTCAGTTGCAAATTCATTAAAAGAATATAATTTTCTACTTTTTTTTAATCGTTGTCCTTTTTTTTAAGTTTAAAGCACCTTTTCTTATAGGTCTGTGACTGCAGACAACATTGTTACTGTTCCTGGTTCTATATCAATCACCATTATCTTCTATATATGCCATCCAGAGTTCTTGAAAGCGCGCTAGCTTATGGTGTTCACGCTGCACAAGCAGGCAGGGGCTTCTTCTTCTTTTTCTTTTGTTACTATTTACTAGCTCATGTTCGCCACCAACAGTTGGAAAAGGCTTAGTGCGAAATGTCGAAGTGCTGCAAATCTTATGAATCTTGCTCCAGACTGTTGCCTTCACAGCTCTATTCTTTTTTTAATGTAGAGAGTTGGAGAAAGTGGGGGATACAAGCACTAATTATTATTTTAAGCTGTAACAATTATACCAGATCTGCTGGAAAGACAAATATTACATCAAAGGTGAAAATCTGACACTAAGATGAGCGGAAAACATCTGTCCATCAATACACTGTAGGTAAGGAGGAGGGATGAAGCAGACAGGGAGCAGTGTGGCAGTGCACGCTTCCAGAGTGAACCGTGTGTTTATAAGGGGAACCAGATCGTCCCCAGCCAGACCAGCCAGACCAGGAGAGGGGGGGGGGGGGGGAGAGACCCCCAGGCCAGGAGCGCCCCATGCGACAAGACCCAAGCAGCCCGGAAGGGGGGGGGGAGGTTTCTGTAGTGGTTGATGCTAAGATTATTTTTAGATTTCCAGTTTAGGAGGATAGTTTTCTTTGCGATACATACAGCGGTGAGAACCATATAAGCCTTGTTAGATTCCATGTTGATGTTATTCAGGTCACCTAATAAGCAGAGTTTGGGGCAAGCAGGAATCTTATGATTAAACCAGATTGATAAATCCTCACAAACCTTACGCCAGAATGATTGAACAGGTGGACAGACCCACAGGGCATGCAAATAGTCGTCTATGTTGTTACCTATGCACTGTGTGCATACAGCAGACTGAATGAGACCCATTTTAAATTAACCTCTGTCCGGTGTAGTGAGTTCTGTGAAGAATCGTATTGGATTGTATTGGATAAGTTGCAGATTTGGACTTTTGGTCATATTAAAGGCATTCAAACAGATCTGTAGCCAAAATTGATCACTAGAATTCATTGATAGCTCAGACTCCCATTTTTCCATGGGTAAGTACATTGTATCATCTATGTTAGATATCAACTTGTACATTTTGGAAGTGAGCTTTAGGTTATTGCTATAGGTCTATAGCAACATTTAGTGCTTATAGCTGATTTAAGTTGCTGATATTCTAGAAATGTGTTTGTTTGTTCACAGCTCTATTCTAATATATTTATGTCATATAATTCTGGCCGGGCACAAACAACAATGATTCATTTCTCCTCCATAATCAATTTTAAAATGGCTGGTAGGTACTTCTGAGAATTACTACCAAATCTGTGTCCTGATTCAGGGGTCCCCAAACTTTTTCCAGTGAGGGCCACCTGACGTTTCCATTCTCTGTTGGGGGGCCAGGGTCAGTTTGAAACTGAAAAAGTGTGAAAGTCGCAGTGTTGCCTAAATGTAAATATTTATTGTTTCCCAGAAAGCCACACGTAACCATATATAAATAACCTGATCTGATATCAATCAAATAATCCTCTCTGGGTTCTTCACCAAAAAAAAAGAAAATAATAAGAATCAGCAAACATACAATAACTTAATTGCTTAATAGCTATAATACCTTTGAGAGTTTGTCTGCTCACATTTGCAAGTTATCATATTTCTATTTGTGACGGAATTCATAATGTCGGTATAGATTGTCTTCTTTGAATGCCGCCACCGTCTCTTGGCGGATGATACAAATAGCCTTTTCTTTATGTTGAACAAAAAATACTTGTTTGTCCACCACAGGTTAAATACCCTGCATTCTGGATCAAATGTTCTCTTCCATAACCTTTATGTCATTTTTCCGTTCTGATCCCAGAGAGCCATTGGACAGTTCTACGACTGGAGCAAAGGGAGGTTGCAGTAGCAACATTTCTAGGTTGGCTGACATTTCAATTCAAATAAGCTTTATTGACGTGAGGAAACAGGTCCAGGCCCCCGGGCCGCAGTTTGGGGGCCACTGCCCTGATGGTCAAAGTTCAACTTTCCACGCGTGTTCAATGGCCACGTATTTGTACGTAGAGCACGAAAGTTGTAGAAACTTGCATAGCTATGCATGAACCCAAGAGTTCAGAATGCAGAAGCCTGGAACCCGTGTTTCCACAGACTTTTCATTGGAAGTGGCCGCTTGAGCGGCTGTTACTGAGTGTGAACGTAGCTTGACAGTTACAGGAGTCCTCTCTGGTGTTCACAATCAGTTTTTGGTCAGGCAGAAAGAGTGAGATAACAAAATAAGACAATTATTTAACAGAACGTTCCTGCAGCATTTCATGTTAAAGCCTTTCATGCAGATTCATAGTTGTTGCTCAGAAGTCTTGTTCTTCTGGAGTTTCTGTTTCCACTAGTTGAATTGTTGCTGCCAAGTAAGGTAAGAAAAGGATTAACTCTGAAGATCATTCAAGTTTTTTTTAAATCTTTTATTCTGAAAGTCCTGAAAACTATAGCCTTGGTGTCTTTTTTTGTAAAAACAAACCCTACAGCATTTTAGCTTCCATTAGTTTTTAGGAATGATTCTTGTCTTTGGCAGCTATTTCTGCTGTGTTTTAAATAAACAGAAATGAACTGAAGTCCTGCGACCTGAACCTCACCTGCAGGAAAGCCGTCCCAGATTTCCAGGAAGTCGTATCGACACTGGGCGCCTGGCGGAGGCGTGGTATCGGGCTCCATATCGAAGCTGTCAAACTCCACTACAATCTCAGACATCTTGGGGGCAAAGATCATGATGGTGCAGTCCAGATTGTTGGGGTACTTGTCCGGGAAGCCCGGTGACTTGATGACTCCCGTGGGGGCTGTGAAATTCCTGGAACATTCTGGACCTGTAGGGCACAGATGAAATGGATGAGTTTTTAAAATGTCAGCGGGTGTTTGGACTCATCCTGGCCTGGATGGGGGGTGTTAACTACAGGCCACGGGGTATGGGGTCGTAATGGTTTCTCAGCTAGAATAAAAGAACATCTGGAGGCAAAACATTCTTTGCTTCAATCTCTGATTTAACCTGGAAAACAATTTGAAAAAAATCTTTTTATTCTCCGCCTAAAATAATCAGCCTAAACAACCTGCCTCTGATGGTCCAGACTGATCATCTTTTAAACTATTTTCAAAGTGTTTTAATTATTATTATGCCACTTTAGCCAAGATAAAAAAAAACCTGTGTCATTTTCCATTACATTGTTTTGCAGAGCAGCAGTTCAGAAGTGGGCGGAACTGTTGGCACGGAGTAAGCCTTCCTTCATTTCCCATCATCCGAGGAATATTGATTGATATTCAGTCATACTGTTTGGATCCAGATTCCAGCTCAGACGAACATGGATCTAGTTGTCTACAAGTGGATTCATCAGAATGGAGCGATGAGGGAGCTTGTGGCCCTCCCGGCATATTTTCAGCTCTTTTTTTATGCAGCATTTTTTCATCTGCTCCTCGTTGTCAAATATTTGAATATGGAAATACTCAGAAATGCAATTTTACTCTTCATTTTCTTTATATATGTCCTCCATCATCAGAAAAATGCTACAACAATTAAACTGTTGGTTCCCATCAGGAGGGATCTGGGGCAACTTCAGTCCCAGTTGCTGTGGAGCAGCCAGACAGTGACTGACACCTTTGATGAGGGTCAGGCGTCCCTTGGTGTGCAGGGGAGCAACCGTGGCGGGGGGCGGGGGCCCTGGACTGCTGCCAGGCCAGTTCTGAACCGCATGTTGTTGGTTTACATGCATAAACAGAAATGCGTGATGGGGTCGCTTTTCTATAGACATGAGCCATTACAGCAGTGACTAGAAGAGATGAGGCTGCAGGGATGAGCATGAATCTACAAAAGATTTCAGAAATACTTGAAATCTCAGCATAAAATGCTCAGCAATGTGTGGTTTTCTCTGCCGCATTGTGAGAAAGCATTCACAGATTTACATTCCTTTGGAGAGACGTTGCTTTGTTCTTGAATGCAGCCACCAAGAACCCCCCACCCCCACCCTAACCAGTCACCTGGAATCCATCTTTCAAACTTTGTCATCACTTTTCATCTATTTTTACATGTGACCCTTTAATCTGCAGCTTTGAGTTTGCACCAGAAAAACAAAAAAAGAATGAAGAGGCAAACATCTGTTTCTGTTTCTAGGACCTTAAAGGATAGAGATCTGGGACAGTCATTGAGAGACCTCATTTGGTGATGATTTATAAATGAGTTGTGTTTTGTGGTCAATGGAGGGTGGAGCAAGCGGCGAGCAGCGTTTACAGAAAAAACTCTCATTACGCGGCCGCTGCCCGGCAACGTGGTAGAACCCAAACTGAACGTGCGTTCTGGAGTGGGCCTGCGGTGGCAGTAATGACAGGGACAGAGATGAAGGACCAGGCCACAGACACAAACACAGAAATACAACAGGCTAAGTGCAGACACATGGTGGCACATGCAAGTGGAGGCTACAGCGTTCCGACAGATACCTGCGTCTTAACTGAGTCAAAAGCTGCAGAAGGAGATAAGTCACAAAACAAAAAAAGAGACCTAAAACGATGCTGTGGTTCACGTTAACAACAAAAGAAACCCTGTGGGATTTCAGGGCAAACAATAGAATTTTAATTCAAATGTTCCCCTTTGAACTATAGTACCTTTGAAGTGCAAACCACATTAACAAATCACTCCACGCAAAAACATCTTAAAGATCACAATTAAAACGGCAAATCAAATAAAAAACTAACAGCTTCACCAAATTCCAGAAACCAAACAAACCAAAAAAAGAAAAGCAAGGTGATATCCAGAAATCAAAACGAAATGTTAAAAAACTGAAACAAAATAAGGACCCAGAAAAAGTATATGGGACGTCACTGATTGGATGATGAGGTTTGAGATATGAAGAAGAGAGAAAGCAGAAACATGTTTGCAGAAACTTTGGTGAAGAGTTGATTGAGCAACTTTTGCAGCTGGCGTGGCCTGACGCAAAAATAAATATCTTCTGTTGTTAAACATTGCACACACACACACACACACACACACACACACACACACACACACACATATATATATATATATATATATATATATATATATATATATATATATATATATATATATATATATATATTTTTTTTTTTTTCCTGTAATACTGATATTATTATGCTTTTATAAGCAAGCTGGTTTTATTTGTTGTTTTCTGAGCCACATATTATCCTTGCAGGATCAGTTCAGGCTGATTAGTTTAGAAATTCAAGCGTTTTTATTGTTTTGACTTCTTTGATTAGTTCGATGAAAAGACAAACCCATGAATGATGATCTCATCTCTCCTTTTAATTTGTTTTAACTGTTATAAGTCAGATAAAACACAACAGTTTGAGTTTGTAAAATGTTGCTAAAACAAGACTAAAGCAAAACTAGTTAAAGTAAAAAATTCCCAGAAACCTCTGATGGAGCTCTGGTGTTACCCAAAAAGCTCTATTTCTGGAGTGCGTATGAGATCAAAAGTGTTGCGCTGGCGTGCAAATGAGACAGAATCTTGTGGAGCGCTTTGTGAGCCATGGATAAGATTAAACTGGTTCTATTTAGCAGCGCAGACCTCACAAAGCTCGAGGTCTCAGCAGAGTGAACCCGTCTGCATCCAGAGCATCAGCGGCTTTATTTAGCGCCAACGCACACTTTGCTGCTCAGACTGTAATGGCTTTTAAATGTGGCGAAAGCAAAGGCAGCAATATGGAAGGAGGATTAAATGACTGAGTACAAGAACTTGTTAGTAGGTCCCATATTTAGGCCAACACACACACACACACACACACACTTGTGCCCCAGTTTCTGAGCCGCTCTTCTGTGCCAGAGCATCCATCTCATCTGGAGGTCACCCTTGCTGCCTCCAAGGACAAACAGCCCATTAGCTAAATGAGCAGGAGGTCCCACACACCTGTCTGCTGCACACAAAGGAGCGCCATCACAAAGAGAGCCAACGACACGCACAAGCAAGCACAAAAGACTTGTGGAGCAGAAAAGCTACTAACATTTAGAGCCTCAAAGGTAGCTCTACTTCTTGACTCACAAGCATGTGGAGCTTCCCTCACTCCTGAAAGATTTTGGCTTCATACATGCTTGATTTGTTTGAAGAACAAAATTGTTTTTTCAGATCTTCTATGAGCATTATCCTTAAAAATGATCATCCAATCCTTTGTTGAATTGATGATTCCAAATTTCAGTGCCCAGAAGTCTCTCAGAAAAACTAGGGTGTATCAATCCTCAATACCCACTAGATTGGCAAATATAAACCACAATGCATTGCGTTTGAACACTTAGTTATTTGATAAAAAAAAAAATTTAATGTTTTTTTAAGTAAATCATCCATGTTTTCATCCTGAGGACACAATGGATTTATAAATATTTGAGATCGTTTTTTTCTACTGCAAATGGGTGACGTCATATTTGGCATTAAAAAAAGAAGTGAGCATGTGTCTGAAATGCGTTTAAATCCAGGAGGGTCCCGTTCTGTTTCTACAGGGGTTATGTTCCCTAAATAACCTGCAATTGGTAAAATCCACAAGATCAGAGATGTTTTGGGCCTGTAAAACTATATGAGTTCTAAGCAATAAATCACTTAGTTTGAAATCTTAAACTCTGATCAGATTTCCCTTTTTCACCATTTTCAGTTTTGAGCAGACTTTCACATTGAGCAGATGTAGATTTTTTTCTTATGCTCTCTTTCATATTTAGATAAACTTAATGTCTGCATCTTTTTTGTAGTTCACAAACCGATTCAAATGTTTGAAGCAAAAACTTCAACAGAGCTGCAGAATGGAGTAATTATTTCAGTAAATAAAACCACCTGTACATGAATAGAGTAAGAAAATAGCAGTTGAAACAGATCGCAGGTGTGACACATTTGGAAAACTGACCAAACTACAGGGAAGAGAAACCGAGCGGAGCTTGGCTTTTTGGAAGAACGTGGAGTTTGGCTCCGTTCTCCCGTCGTCACAGCAGCTGATGCTCAGCTGAGCTCTTTTCAGACACTGAAGAACAGCTTTTTGTTTTTGATAAAAACTCTACATTTATACACGTATAAATGCCTCACCTGCAATATTTGGCTTAAAAAATACATAAATTCAATTAAATGAATATTCTTTTTTTTAAATGAAAAACAAAAATGAAATCAGATTTTTTATACGTCTATCCTATAGTTAAGTTTTTCTGTGTGGGTTTTCAGCATTTCTTTGATAAAAAAAAATTCTTGTGGAGGCTTTGGCCGCACACACTGACTGAGCTGCAGCTGACGCGTGCGCTTTACTGTTTCCGTCTTTCTATCGTCATTAAAGACACTTTATTTTTAATTACTTCATTTGCTTATTTCTCAGCAACTGTCTGATTCAGGCATCTCTGTGACCCATTTTGTCTTTTTTATCTGCTCCAACAGGGCATTAGGAATACAGTGGGTGGCAGAGGGCAGCTGCACCTGACTTCCAGACTGCAGCTGCCCTCTGCCACTGTATTTTTGCCACTGTATTTAAATGAAAATAACTCAAACTGAGGCAGTTCTAGTTCTAGGTTTTTGCTTACACTGAACACATGTAGGGTTTCCGTGCATGCCCAAGGACGTGGGGCTAAAAAAACACTATACAACTCCAAACATTCAAAAACAATAGGCTAAAATTGAAGGGAGTCAGTCGTTGGTTTGAAACCAGCGTTGAGATAAAATGAGCAACTTTCAAGCCTTTAAAAATCAAGCAAGATTCCCCCACCCTTCTAGTTACACAGCTACTGCTCATCTCCATGGTTACTTCATTAACCTTCTGGCCTCTTTTCATTGAAAACTCATCATCGTCGTCATCTTCTGGCAGAAATGATATTAACCGGCACTTTCCCCTTTGGTGAATGACCCTAATTTCCCGTCTGTGCCCTGTATTGCATGTTACAGTCAAAGCTGAAACATCATTTTGAAAAATAAAATCTCTCAAATATAAAAAAAGCTCCTCTGTGGTCGCAGAAGACCCACTTCTGTGGATTTATTCCACATGGGGTCTAATAACATCCCATGGTTACACTTCAAAACCCTAAATTGAGGTCAGTAGGAACAGATTTTTGACTTCAGATTTGAGAGAAAAAGCTCACCTGGATCCAGTTCTCTCTGTGAGAGCTTAATACACTCTGTCTGGACTAACCCAAATAAATTAGGAGGATTCCCACGCATTCTCCCCTTAAACTGATTTATCTTGAACGGTGAAACGGTGATCCCAGGAGACTCACCGATTTGGCGGCTGCTTAAGCAAACCCAGGAGGGTTGAGCGAGTACAAATCTAGGACGAGGGATCAGGGTTCCTTCCTATACAGCTAGTGTTTATGTGGGTCTATCCTGCCCCACCTGGGACCTGCTGTCCCTCCCAGGAGCTGTGGCTCTTTGGCACGGAGCACAGGGGTCAGAGGGGTGTTTACAACAGCAAGGATGTTCGGCCCATAAATACAGATATTTTTAGAGCATTTTCATAGTAAAGGTTACAGCAGGATGACGGCTTTAGAAAGCAGCCAAGAAGCCATTTTGTTTGAGCAAAATATAACTTGAATCTCAGTCTTCTCTGCAAAAACAGAATTACATGTTCTAGTAATCCTACTTTAAAAATAAAAGTTAGGATTAATAAACATCAACTAAATTCCTCTTTGTGCTTTGACTTCCATACTACCTTCCTCACTAAAGATGTTTTTTTTAAGTGCGGAAACTTGGAATGAATTGAACACTGAATTTGGTTTTCAGATGTGTTTAAAATCAAATTTGTGCTTGTGCTGTTGGTGCTGCACAGACAAACCCAGAGGCAAACTGCTGTTAAACTCATGAGCGTGAGTGTGGCTTCACCCATAGAAAAGGGTTCCGGCTCCGACCCAATTGGGACACAGAGGCCACTGGAATTAGGAATAATCTGTAAGCAGTGCTTGGTCGATTCGAGTCATCATTTCTATGGCAACACATCGGTGTAGATTCTCAGTCATGCAGGTCACAATAAAATAAAATAAAAAATTCAACTGGACAAAATTTCTGGCTAGAAATTCTATGGAAACCACTCTCACCAATCAGGAGTGAGCTTGTTGGTAGGCCACACCCCTTTCACTTGAAATCGGTATCGAAATTCATGTAATCTGTGAATTAAACGTTTTGAGCGTTCAACATGAGATCATATATTTTTATTGAGACATCTGATTGGCTAGTTTACAACTTAAGAACTTTCAGATCAGAAAATCTATATTTAAAAAATGAGGATCATCAACAACATGTTGAAAAAGGTCGCAGAGCAAAACGAGTTATGCTGACAAATAGACGGAGTATAGCTGTTTATTTCTCAATAGAAGTCTAAGGGATTTTAGCTTCTTATAGCCTGCAGGTACTTTTTAATTCGAACGCGGGGGGGGGGGGGGGGGGGGGGGTCGCGCGGGGGGGGGGGGGGGGGGGTCACTCAGTCTAGTTCCCAAATACAGTAAATGCTTGAGCCAGCTCTCACCTGTTTTGAAAACCTCGTATCGGACGGAGAAGCCTGCCCCGTGGGTCTCATAGTCGGAAACAAACTTTATGAGGAGCTGGCCCCCGGTGGAGACGATCGGAGCCGGCGCTATTTTCCCACAACACTTCCCCAACATGGGCGAAAACTCATCGCCCCCGTTGTAGACTTCCACGTAGTCGTACCTGCAGGAGAAGGGAGAAACGGACTGAGTTTGTGCACAGAAGCAGGTTTTAAAATGTCTTTAAGCTTTATGTAGGATGGTTTTCAACGGACAAGTGGAACAGGAGGTTTCAAAATACAACTTTCATCTTTCAAGATGCATTTCTGAGACGTGACCCAGCTGTGAAGACAAAGAAGGCTTTCTTGGTCTCAAACATGATTTGCTGAGAATTTCCCTAAACTGAGGCGTTTCCCCAAAATATGACCTCGACCAGCTTACAGGCTTTAAGTCAAATCTTCTCCTCTACGTGTTTGCAGAGCCGGCGCTGCCTAAGAACTGACTCATGACCTGCTTGCAGAGAAATCTTCCAGATCTGACAGTGAGAAAAACTCAGAAAAGATGCATCACTCTGCTGCGTTTGAGTGTTCAGGAAAAAAGGGAACATTTATGAAGATAAAGTCCTCAGAAATGAAATTCCTTCTGCATCAAACGTTCAGTCAGACCTGAGGGGGATTTCGCTCCATAAACAGATATTTTACAAAAGAAAAACCCTTCGTCAAATGTCCAAAACGTGCTTCTGCAGCTCATGCTGATAAGAAAATATAGTTCTGCTTGAAATGAAAGTGAAGTGGAAACAGAGAAGCTCTGATCTGATAAAAAGTATGAAGAAGCAGAACTCTGCAGCGAGTTCCCCCCTCCCCCCTCCACAGCAGTGCTCTCAAACGCACCGCTGTAGACTGCTGGGGGCTTTAAAATGCAAAGATCGTGAACGTGAGAGAGAGAAGGCATCTCTAAAGGGTTTGTCCAGTTTGCAATAAACCAGAGAAGCTGATCCTATAGCCTCCAGACTGAGGGAACAAACCAGGAAGTAACTGCAGCTCCAATAATTACTAATAATCAGATGCACCCTAAAACTTTAGGTTTTTTTAATCTGCCTTTCTGTTATTCACAGAGCAGAGACACAAACTTTGACCTGAAATCTACAGAGATCTCTGAGTTTGACCTCTAACCTTGGCAAAAAAAAGGGTCCATGAGCGCTGTAGCGTTGTCATAGCAACCTCTTCGGCTGGTTTGGACCGAGGCGTGTGTGGACAGCAGGCCCTGAAGCCTGAGTCTAGACCTTCACTGTGGGTAACAGACATCCTCTTCAGCTGATGCTTCAAAGTTGCTCAAATTGTCAGAAATGCAGTTCTCTGTTGTGTTTCTGGATTTTTTAGAACTTTATAAAAAATCTAAATAAGATATATGTTTTTGTTGCAATACAGTAATTTTTCCATTTCATCAAGGATAAATTCAACTAAATTGAAAACTTGGAACAATTGTACTGAGTGAATATTTATTTAATTTTATTTTAGTTTTGAAAATGAGTCTGAGCAAGAAAAGGGTGTGGTCTTTGATTGATAGATGTTCTAGAAAGGCTTCACTGTCATTAAGTCTCATCTTTCTCTTATGTTTTACTTCTGTCAAAGATTAATCAACATTATTGTGTTACCAAACTAATTCAGGCAGCAGTTTAGACCACGTAAAACATTTTAACAGCTCTTCTAAATGCCTAAAGTACCACGAGGCAAAGGTTAGTCGGCTCAGGAAACATCAAGAGCCGTGTTTTCATCACAGTCGCTGCACAAAACCAGCGTCCCAACTTGGCTCTTTATTTAAACGCCTGCAGCTTCACAATAACACAAAGCACGTAAAGTGTTTACAAAAATGGTTCCACGGTGACACTTCCATCTCCTCCATTCACCTTACAGGAGCTCGTAACGCTCCAACAGTAAGGAGGAAGGGCGAGTGTCTGCCTGCAGATGGCTACACTCCCCCCGTCTGGTGCTCCAGCCTGTCCTGGAGGCAGGCGGTGTTCACCCAGACAGCCGCTTAATGAAGTGGCTCTGTCTCTGCTCGTTCCAGTTAAAGACAGCCTCCTAGTCTGCTGCCTCCTCCCCATCCTGAGAATCACCTATTAGCCACAGCGCCTGTTCATGCCTTGGAAACGCAAATGTCCGCGTTAAATGCCTTGCTCAAGGGCCACCTGCTCCATCCAGGGGGCCAGATGAGCTCATGTGAAACCAAATGATGAAACAAGCCTTTTTATCAAGATGTTTTACAGAAAATGGGTGGCTGTGGTGCAGCGGTAGGGCGGTCAACCCATGATCGTATAATTACAGGTTCGATTCCCACCTTGCACGCCCATGTATCGAAGTGTCCTTGGGCATGACACTGAACCCCACCTTGCCTCTGGTGGAAGGTTGGCGCCAGTGTTCGGCAGTGGAGCCGCCACCAGTGTGTGTGACTGTGTGAATGCGTCTGTGACTGTAAGGCGCTTTGAGTATACGCCATTTACCATTTATAAGTATACGCCATTTAAAATGTGATGTTTGAAAAGTTATTTTAACAAAATTATTCAGGAACTTTTTGATTATTTTCCAAGTAATTTATTTTTAGGAAATATTATGGCAGTAATGTCTCACAAATTCAGCAATTAAGATTTTTACTCCAATGAAAATTATGTTTTTAACATGTTCTTGTGGCATTTATTCAAATCACTGTGAATCAGGAGCAGATGACAAAATGCCGTTTGAAAAAGGTTGTATTTGAAACATGAAAATACACTGAGCGGGTCCACAAACGTTCTGCTCCGCCTGATACGTTCAGTAGTAAACAACTAGATCCATGCACGTCTTTGTTCTCCTCATGGGAGCTGGTATCTGGCTAAAACTGTACAGCTGGACAGCTCTGATTTTACTCCTTTTGTTGCACCGCTAATGTTAGGTTGGAGGAGTGAGGGGCAACAAGCTAGCGGCGAGAGCATATAAACCAAGGAAACAGGAAGAGGAAGGGGGGAGTGGTTGCTGCCCCGCTCACAACTCTGTTGTTTTCTAGGACAGTTTCTGCAGAGCAGCAGCAGTTTGTTAGAAATTCAACTGAGTTTTTTAGATTTGTCTAAAAACATAATCATAACTGAAAGACTGCTGGGAACGCTTTGAAAATAGATCTAAAGATGATCAGAGTGGGTCTTTAATTTTAATTTCTCTATAGGACAGTTTCTTTTCTGCAGTTTTATATTTAAAAAAATCCCACAAACAAATGAGAACCACAGCTTTGCTCACTTCCAAGAAAAAATAATAAACCTTTTTCATAAAGAAATCCTGATATCACATTATTGGTTTACAAAGACAGGAGGTCCAATACGCCGAAGCAGTGACCGCTCTGCCAAAGCCGACAAATTTAACTTAAACGAGGAACGGCGCTCAAAATAAATCCAGACGTGGAACGGGAATTCTCACACATTCCTTCCAGCCCACAGCTGTAAGCGTACACCCGCGCTCATATATTACAACTCATTAACATGTTGTGTTGTGCTGACTTTCCCTTGCGGGCAAACTTCTTACAACACATCTGGAAGGCATCACAGGAGCATTTATGAGGGAGGCGACGTTTGCTTCTTTTGCGGTGCTGCTCACCTCCTACAAAGCGGAGCTGAGGCTTTCTGCAGAACGGCCTGCACAAACGCACCTCCTCGCATCCAGCGTTCATAGACTCCCTCTCCTTCCCTTCATGAGGAACTGGCTGTGCAAACAGCTCTCCTTCCTCCCAAGACGTTGGGAGTCTTCTTATCTTTTTCATCCTCGTTCTGTGAGTTTAACACTTAAAAAGCTTTGATGCAAGGTAAGAACTCCATAAACTGAACTTATCTGAATGCACCAAGTAGCTCCAACGCCTTAAAGAACACATTTGAGCTTTTTCATTGGTATCTCAGTCATAAAATCCTCTCATAAGTCACACTGTGGGACATGCATCTTGAAGCGATCTTCTCGAAGGGTTTTAGCAATTAAAATTCTTGGCTTTTTGATTTAAAAAAAAAAAGGTTGTAATTTTTTTCAAAAGTGGTTTGAGGTAATGTTAGGAGGAGGACCTCCCTGATGAGCTGAAGGAAAAACCAGGAGGCAAGCAGACACCAGAAAAAGACTGCGGTTTAGCGAAAACAATTCAGAATGTTTTCTGTCCAAATAAACCTAAAAGGCCTTAATAAAAACACTAAACCCAAAACATAAATCCTTCAACCCCCAGGAGGCAAAAAGCTGAACAGCAGTGAGAGCAGAAGAACCTCAAGAACAACACAGAGTCTGACAGAACAAAGGAAAACATGGCGGACGAGTGTGCTGGTAACAGTACAGACTGATGACATGCAGGTGCTTCGCTCACAGTAACAGGAGACAGGTGTGAAACCGACTGGGAGAGCAAAGACTGCAGAGGAATGAGACGGGGAGCAAAAATACCTCACACTAGATTCATAAAGAACCAGATAAACCCCATTTATAATCCAAAAACAGGCTGGCACAGAAAACCCATCAATAATCTGGGTATTTCTACAGCCAAATAATCTCAATTTTGTCACAAACATGATTATCCCTAGTGGGGGGAAAAATAATCCCCACAGGAAGTAGCAGAGCTGGAGATTTGGTTGAGAAGTTCTGCCAGTGGGAGTCAGTGAGCAGAGCTCCAGCAGCAAAAGAGCACCGCAGTTTGCATGAAAAACAGCTTCCTTATTGACTGAAGTTTAAATATTTCAGTTTGCATTCTGAATTCATCTGTCCACAGGCTGAACAAACCCACTTAAAGATTTATAAACTCTGATTCAGGCTTTCATCCAATAGGAATTATAATAAGCAGCCAAAACAATAAGAAAAATCGAGATAATCAAGGCTGAACAAAAATAAAATAAAAAAGATGCAACCTGAAGAGTTAATACCCAAAACAAATGGCTTAACAAGACAAATGTTCTTTAAACCAAATCAACACTGGAATACATATGCAGATGAATCAGGTTTGCTGGAACTTTATGCTCCAATGACCTAGATTATTCTATTTGACTTTTAATTATTTCTTCAATAATTATAAAAAAAAACCAGGACCTAAAGTAAAATTATTATGAGTGTCCTATTCCTGAAATCAGACCAATCTTGTTGTTCAGACATTCGGCTGTCCTTTCGATAAAAGGCCTCTCTAGCTGTAAATGTGTTGTTTTTTCACCTACTTTCTTCGTCAGTTGAGTTTACAGATATAAACAACATTCTACAAAAAGCATGTCCTTCAACCTAAACAGGAGTAAAAAGAGATTTTAATGCTCCCAAATGCTTTTTCTTGTTACTCTACCAGAGGGGACAAGGTCCAATATTGTAAGGAGAGGAAAACCCTGAATTTATTCCAGTTCTGGTGACGTGAGGATGACCCTCAAAAAAGGAAGCAGTAAAGGAGGCAGTAAAACGCCATCTTTGCTTTTAAAACTCTGAATTTGTTCTTTTGTTTGTCTGTTTATCATAATCCATATTCTAATGCATCTATGCTGCCAAAAGCATCCATGCAAGGCTTTTACCCTTTTGATAAAAATCTACATTTGACAGTGATCACGAAAAACTGCAAATTTGTTGCCTCTTTTGGTAACTCCGCCCCTCTTGCTCTTTATCAACTTTTTTACTTTTTGAGCCCCTTTTGTCTTTTTGTACCATTTCCTCCATGTTTAATAGCAGACTCTGTTTCTCTCTTCTCTTTTCTGTCTGGTCTAAAAAATAAAATCAATAACATGGAGGGAAGTATCAAAATAAGTAAAAATACAAGAAAAAAATAATAAACTGAAAATCTTGGAAATGTATAAATTAGATGATGAGAAGCCTAATAGGAAATTGAAAGGAAAACAGTCACTTGTGAAGTTGTTTTAGTACCTCGATGCTTTCATTTTTTTCCTTTATGTGTTTATGTCGTTAACCATTATATGTCTAATGTGTAAAAATGTTTGCATGAAATATAGTGAGATTGGAGGTAGAAATGAAGATTTTCTTTAACCATTCCTTTTGTGTGTGTTTTATTACTTTCTCTTTATTAGGTTTATTTAACTATTTTAGTTTGTGTTTAAAAATACAAGGGAATCAATGAATCAATCAATCATTCAAAGAAACACACTTTGTGTGTCCAAAGATTCACAACCCTCTATTATGACATTACATCTGTCCAACACAACTTTCATTTGCTCCGCTGCTCGACAGGACAAGGGAACAAAGAAAGCATCAGTGGTGCATTTCAAGTTAAGCCAGAAGTCCAAAAAACTGCATTTTCTTTGGAAGGCCTTGTTGAAAGATGCAGCCTCTTAAGGTCTAGAAATGCCGTCCTTAGTTTCTCCAGAAAATGAAGTCTGACAATGCTAGGATCAAAGTTTCTATGTTGTGGTTTTTTATGTAACCTCACATCAAATTAAGCCATTAAGTGAATCAGTGTGGTCTGCTTGATGTGTGCATTTGTCCTGTTCGGCGTCCGTTCATGTGCTGGATTCCAACGTCAGTGCTACGTAATTAGATTTTTCACATGAAGGAGAAACGTTTGAGCCGACTGTAAAACCTCCTCCTTTCTCCGAGGCGCTCAAACATCAGATGGCATTTGGCGGATGGTGGCTGAGATGAGTCAAGAAAGTCTAAATTCACCCCGGCATCCCACTCCCAGGTCTGCCCACAGCTTTCATCTCCAAAAGCAGCATTTTGTCCTTTGCGGTGTGAGCAACACAACACAACACACACACAGACACACAAGGGAAGCTGTCGGCCACAATGTTGACAATCTGTAAAACATGAGCCATTTCTGTGTTTAAATGCAGTCAAACTTAGCCGACCAGTCGCGTCCCGAGCTCTGCTGGGAGGCTACAGATGGCTGTGTGTGTGTGTGTTCATACACACAAACACACCACCTGCCACCACACACACAGCAGTTTATTCTTTCCCACCTCCCAGCAAAAAATGTTAAAGATTGGCTTGCTTGCTGCTAACTCTAGTGAGTCACAGGAGATCATGACGTCCCAGAACTAATACTATTGATCGACTTGTTGAGCACATTCCTGTGCGTTTGATTGTGCCTCCAAAGCTCAAACAACTCTTAGTTGTGCAGTACCATATGGCATAACTGTACCCCAACCCTTTGGTTGTCATTTCCTCCTGACTACCACGGAAGGAAAATGTAGTCCAGTTAACATTTTTAGATCCAAAATCTATGACTCCCAGAGCCCCGCCCCTTCACATTTGGTATCACTGAAAAACCCCAAATGTCCTCTATAAATACCAAAAGAGAAAATTCAGTAGTACGCATTGTTTAGGAGATATTCGGGTTTTATGCCTTAGTCACCTGCACCTGTACAATAGACAGTAGTTTTTTTCACATCTAATATTTAAGGTGAGATGTTCTTCAGTTTGGTTATTTTGTGACAAGGACAGAAACCACGAGGAGGAAAAGACAAAACCTAAAATGGTTTGGATCACACACAAACATCTTTAAACTCTCTTTGCTGCACAGGATAACAAGTTGGACAATGCAGCCAAAGTAGAGCATTCCTCATCCTTCACCTTTGCTGCGTAGAAACAAAACCACGGCGGCGCAATTCTGCTGGGAAATTAAAACCGAGACAAAGAGAAGGGGGTATTTGTTCTCATTTAGGAAACTCTAATGTAGCTCAGGAGGGAAAGAGAACAGCGTTCCTATTTCCTAGACTGCTGAGGGAACCCAAAGGATGAGACGGGATTTAGCACCAACTCAGTGGAAATATTGGGCTTGTGGTTTATCCAAGCGTCCGTTCTTCTTCGCTGCATTGAACAGAGAATAGAAATGTGAACTCCTATCTTTGTAAAAAAGAGGGACATCCTGCCTTGCTGGGTAACTCTACTCTTACACAAACACATGTTGGTGTTTCCAAGTGTAAGGCAAAGCATCTGACTCTGCACCTGAGAGACTTGGGAGGAAAAAGGTGCTTTGTCAACCGACACTCAATCCACACCTCTCTGAAGTGAGCTGAGGCCAAAGCAATAAACACCGTGTCACTTCCACTGCTCTCTGACACACGCTGGCTCTCCACAGATTCATCCACGCCGACTGGAAGACTCAGCCAGCCAAAAACGCAGCCCCTCTTGTCCCCCCAGAAACATATGACATTAATTATCCAGCTCTGCTCAGACAAAATTTTAGAAAATTCAGCAGGAATGGTTTCTGAGACACGCTCTCATTTGGAAAGAAAAACATTACCAAGCAGCTCTGCCTCCTGGTGTTGAGACTTAATGACTAATGTTTGAAAAATAAACCGAGTGATATGAAAATTACCACATTTGCAAAATTAGCTTTTCAGTCTTGAAGACATAAACACACCAAATGACCCCTTTTTTTCTTTGGATATGAGTGATCCTCAAGAAACACCTAGCATGATAATTACAGACACAGCAAGAGGTTTATTTAAGTTTATGAAACAGATGTATATTTTTTCACAAATGTTTAAATATTTTCACATTAAAAGCCTTCTGCCTTCGGCTCCTAGGGGTTGATATGGGCTGTTTGCAGGCAGAGGATGGGTAAACCTGTATGGGGCACGCATGACATTTTAAGATTGTAGATTGCAGTTGGTGTGCCATCACCAGCTATAATGCAAACTCTAATACAAAGAAATTCCAAAACAATTCAAAGATATCTGATATTTAATTAGCAAACAGCCGGTCAAATCGCTTTTTTAAACATATTTTGGCATGAACTCAAAAAGGTGCTTTCATAATAATATTGCACAAGTAAGGTAGGCCAAAGCTGAAATAGTATTGCCACAATGCTTGTTTGAAATAAAAAGTACTGCATTTGTGGTATGTCATACCTACAACGATAGGATTGGATACGTCAAAACAAAATACCATCAGTATTTCTAGGAATTTCACAACTTTTAACATGAAAAAAAAAAAAAAACAGGCTTATACTTTTGGTTCATTCATCTTTTGTAACATTATGTAACAGGGCCTGAGTAACTTGATGTAAGTTAATTCTGTGACAGTGTTTTAATTTCCATGTAAAATGAAATGTTTTTACTTTTTCTGTAGTTTGCTTAACATTGTAATATAGATTTTCCACAATGGGACGGCGTCATTAATAATTTTTTCACCCCAGTAAATGGCGATCAGCTGTAGTATTAATTTAAAAACTTTTTGAACTTTGTCAGAACAGAAAGAAAGTTTGGGTTGTTTGGTTATTATTCAACGAGCTTGAAAACAGTTGTAGAAATGTGCATTGCCACGCATGAACTCAACAGCTTTGAACACAGTAGCCCAAAACATGCATATGCAGGCGTTTCCTTCAACTTCTTTATTGGAAGCGGCCGCTTGAACACACGTTGCAGAGGGCAGTGTGAGCAGCTGCTCCTCTCTGTGACCCTCCACGGACCCGGACAACCCAAAAACCTGCATCACCTGTAGAGGTCAACCCCCCGTACAGCAGCATATGACTAAGGCCTAAAAACGGTCCATCTGAATTCATGCTAAAAACACATGGTTGTGGAAAATCACCAGCTAAATTCCCCTCATTCAGCAGTCAGACTCATCCCTCATGACATGGCGTCACTCCAGTGTTCATTCAGCTCCTTCAAGCAGAAAGTTAGTGTCTAATGAAGTTTCTGTGGCAGACAGACAGTCGTTCTGGTTTAATCAACATGAAAGTCCCTGATTTGGAGTTGACCTCAAAGATCCCGGGCAGACTCCGTCACCTCAGTGTTCTAATTTGATCCATTTCAACTTGTGTTTCTTTGCCTCCCACATATTTATCAGATCTTTCCCCACGAGACGGGAGTACAAGCGACCTCCTCAACTGGAGATCACCCGTGGGCAATTTTCCCGACAGACGCAACACATTCCTAGCTGAGCAATAAGAAAAGAGTCTTTTGTTTGATCCACCACTAAACAACCCTTTCAGCTCCACTGGGGGCCGGTTTCCCATCACGCTTATCCAAAAAATGGGACAAAACCTCCCAGGCTGCTCATCATCATATAAGGTCCACAGTTTGACCCGCTGGCCGACCTTCAGCCTGTGTATCCTGAATCTGACCTCCTCTAGCCTTTGTGGGTTGGTGGTGGAAGTCAAACCAATCCTCAGTTGTGTAGTTTACAGATGTGTTGATAAAAGTAGCTGAAGTGACAATTTGACATTTCATTCCAAAATAAACAGCAACACAGACTCTTTGAGGTCCCAAAATAGGAAGACTTTGAAGGTCAGTTGTGCTGGTTAACCAGCTTAATGAGATGGAAAAGATGACAACAATCAAAAATGCTGATTTTGAAGCTTCAGGATGAATAAACTTGCATGAAACCAAGTCCATCCATTTATGATCTGAGCTCAACTGTTATGGAAAAAACAATCATCATCATTTGACTTAAATCTGTTGTTTTGACCGTTACCGTTTAACAGATGTTCACGGCGGATGATTTGAATGTGTTGAGCTTTAATGTGAGATTACAAGGAATAAATGAGCATCATAACAGTTAAAAACAACCTGCATCCTGAATGCAGCTGTTGACTCCGATGGGAGCCCTTTCCTTTGTCATGCATGGGGGGGGGGGGGGGGGGGGTCAGCGAGACCATCCTGTAAATCCATGGGATTGTAGCTGTGTGTGACACTGCTAAATGGGTATCTTCCCCGTTTTCCTCCCTCTCCTCATTAATCCGCTTGTTACAGATCTAATCCGACATGTTTTCATTTGTGAGTAAAATTTGGCATGAAGCTCTCCAATGTGTTAAAGGTTAAAAAAATCCAGATTCGTTCAAGCTGATTTTTGCTTTGTTTTTGTTATTGTGTCTGACTATTATTCCTTTCTCGAGTGTAGGCTATTATGTTTGCATTCCAAACAGGAATTATGTGTGTGAATCCACTAATACGTACGAATTAGTGGATTCACACACACTTTGTGGCCATAACTGTTTAGAAAAGCGGCTCTAAATAATCTTCCCTAACGTCAGAGAAACAATAGCAGGATTCAAAGTTCACCTTTCCTCTCGCTGAGCAAATATTTGCTGCTGAGAGACAAGAGATAGCTGGTGAAAGTCTGTTTATATGCCTGTGTTCTTTCCACTGTTCTAACTGGGGTGTAGTGAATAAAAGGTGGAAGTCAATAATTACATTTGCAGTCAGGTAAATCTAAAATCCTGGCACCAGGCAGGCATACACACCTACAGTAGCTGAGCTTAATAACATTCTCTTTTTTAACTTGCTGAATAATTTTCCCCTAATTAGAAAGAAGTAGCTGTATTTACAGTAATTAGTTTAATGCAATATTGACAAGACACAACCTCAATTTACTATTAAATCTTTTAAGAGTTTAGATATGCTAAATCTAGCTAAGTCTACATATGCAAAAACAAGCAAAAATTTTGTGTTTGTGCAATAAAATGTAGAATTTGAAATATAAAGGGACTAATTATGTCTACCTTAGTCTCAGTAGTCTAATTTTTTTGTAAAATGTGAATCAGAGTCGTGTTTGCAACTTTTTTTCTACACTATGATGAATTAGCATGTTAGCTACTAGCTGGAGCCAAAATGTTGATTTTCTTTCATCACATAATACACTTTTAAACAGTTGCTGGCAGGTTAGAGAGACTAGTAAAATAAAAATAAAAAAATAAAAAAGTCCATGTGACACAAGTGAAGGGAACTTCACGACTCTTTTGCAGCAGGTTACTTTGGACTTTGCACAAAACATTAGTAAAATAAAGCCAATGTAACCATCTTTGCTAAGAAATCACAACAGATCAGATGAATGAGTTAGCGCAAAATAATTGAGTGAACTATGTGCTAAACTGGTAACTTCAAAAACAGCTGTGTGAAGGCGGTAACAGTCTTTTCTGTTCATTTCCTGAGAAACAAAAGCACCGGCAAAAACTGCACAACCTGCTTATTTCTCCATCTTTTATTAACGGACAGACAGGAACATATGGTGACCAGAGAAAAAAAAGATAGTGAAGTCATGACAAGTGCACAAGGAGTTCAGAGTAGAAAAGACAAGGACCTGGCTTAAGGAGAAGTGACAGAGCGGCCTGAGGTTGTGGGAGGAGGAGGAGGAGAAACAGTGAGAGGACTGTCGCTGGGGTCAGGACGAGGCTGACCATGATTCACTAAGCCAAAGCCCTCTGTCACCCTCAGTCTCTCCATACTCCCCTTATCCCCCTTTACTCTCTTTGTGTCTCCTCCCCTTTTGCACCCTCGTCCACTCAGAGATCAATCTCTTTCTCCGCCACTATATTTGCTCATTTTCAATGCCCCATCCCCCTTTCAGTTCCACAAAGGATGAAGGATTTAATGACCTGGCACTTTAACCCTGCAACAGAAAATACCACATTGAGACTTTAAAACATTATAGAAGTTTAGTCCTTCTGGAAGGCACTGGTGGAAAGAAGTCTAAGAACAAGAAGAGCTGCGAGCAGGCCTAATTTAGGCGCTCCCACGTTAACCTTATTAATGCGACAGCCAAATCCTATTGGTTTGTGACACCTTCAGAGACAGTTTGGAAGACGAAAAAGGCATACTGTGGCTCCTTGAGCCAATTCTCATGGATCTGCTTCATCTCAGAGACTAAAAGAAGCAGCAGTTCCCTGCAGAAACCCAGAGCAAACATCCAGCTTATTTTTAAAGGTTCCCTCCTCAAATCTGCTTGGATGTGGGCCACAGACTGATCATTTTGTGGCCACGGTTCATCGTTTTTGTTTAGTTGTAAGAAAGTACAACCATGTGGGAAAGACGCTTTCATTTTTCTCTGAAAATGACAAAGCAAAGTTAGGCGGACGACAGGAGCAGTGAAAGAAGCCATCGGTCTGAAGCCACATGAAAGCGGTCGTGATGAGGACAGATTTCTGCGTTGAGGTGCTTTTTTTCTGCATCCAAGCACATGGCCAAACATTGGATGGCTCATTGACCACTGTTGCTCTGCAGTTTGGGAGGAGTTCATTCAACAACATAACCTTCCATTCCGCAGTCTGTACATTCTGTGCTTAATATCAACCACAGAGACCTGAATGAATCTATCTTTTGAAATGACGACTGAAATTACTTCATTGGGTTGGAGCCAGAAGTTTATTGTGCGCAAAGTAGTGAGAAATTTGGACAAAACCTCAGTTGGTTTATTCTTTATTTATTTCTGAGCAACTCATTCTTTTATTTATTGTTTTAAATCATTACCACATGAAAGCATTTGTCTTCCAGAATACATTTATTCCTCTAATGAGCCATCTGTCACATCATTAGATGAACGTCAATGTTAGGGGTGTTACAAAAACTCTTTTGGGTGATATATCGCGATAGCTCATTTGGCGATATTTGTATCGATTCAAATTTATTTATGAGCGTCCTTCCGCGTCTGACACTTCAACCTCCTACTACTAGTTGGCAGCACCGCCCATTCAGCCTCGTTTAGCAGCTCTGCACCGCACCAAAGCGACTACAAGATCTCAGTGAAGCAGCTTCTTTTGCTGCTATGAGACATGCACTACTTAGTTTTTACTTAGGATGGGTACTGAACCGAAACTCTGTGCCATGTTGCTGCAGTATCATATAAAACCGGGGTTTGCTGTGCTTCGTAGCTCAGTTAAGAACGAGGGAAACACTGCAGCTGCCTGCACAGCGGCTCATGCACGGAGCATCAGCCAAAATGCTGTTGCCAAAGCGCACCAAAGTTCTGCTGATCTTCACAGCAATAGATTCTAGTTCAGCGACATAAAGAATCAGACTGATGTGTCTGAAAAAAGGCCCACATTAGGGCGATGACCGCTGATGTACAAAACTGTAAATAGAAATATGCAGATCATTAGGTATAAAAATCAGGCAAGATTTCTCCTTAACCCATTCTTTTTCAAGCCATGGTCTTGTTTTATCTGCCTATTTTAAACTCTTTTGTTTATTTTCATTTGTGTTTGAAATAAAGAAATTGAAATGGAAAAAATTGAAATTTCCCGTCATGCTGCCTCATCATCATATCTTATTGTTTCTGGAAAGAATTTGTGTTTTGTTTTTTTCTTTTTCTTTTTGAAGTACCGTTCAGGCTCCTGAACCGTTTAAAACTACTGGAGAAGCTACATTTAGAAATGTTAAAAATGAACAACACTTTATTTCCTTAATCATACTTTTAGAACCTTTTTGGTTAAGGCACATTAATTCTATTTTTTTCTTATACTGAAAAATATTTTGTTGTGGAAATCACAGACAGTGTTGACTGTTCCCTGTGTATTTTTTAAGTTACCAAAATAAAAGCTCTATGAATTTGCTTGGGTAAAATCAACTTATATAAGACATTGTGATCTCTAAATTAACTGAATTTTACAATTTTATTACAATGAAAGATGTATTGATATTCAGGTAGAGTTTTTTCTAAGTCATACTCTTAAATAAAAAGAAAATGTGCTCCAGTACAATATCGGGACACGTATCGTATCACCAGATACACACCCCTAGTTAATGTATCCATCTGCCACCTCTTCATTACAATCCAACCACCAATCCATCAATTCACCACCCCAGCTTTCTTTTTAGTCATCTACTTATTTATTGATCCTGTCCCGTCACTTTTGTCATCCATTTGCCCATCGGGATCTGAAACATCCTTCACCCATAAAGCATTGAGCCATCGTTAATGTAGGTCATAGAGGCCCCCCTTTCAGTTTGTGTAACCACCATGCATCAGTCCATCTCTGGAGCCATCAGGCCAAGTCGATCTCTTTGGTCTTTTTTTTTAAAATATTCTTCCATTTATTTCTCCATTTTCTTGGCCACTCCTTTTAATCAAATCCCCACAGCATCCATCATTTAATGGAAAACCTTTGGAGAACGGTCTTGACTTTATCCACCAACAAATATAATATAATCCACCCCTCTTTCACTTGCTCAGAACCCCCCCCCCCCATATTTTCCAGAAACTGATGGATCTATCAGCTCTAAATCCATGCGCAGTATCCCACCATCTTTGGATTCATCCAAACATAAACTTCTCTTATGTTGTAACCACAACCCACACTCCTCTGATTTATCCACCAGCGGGTCTGCAGAGACTGTAAGTCAAAACACCAGTAAATAAGACATTTTGGGACGATTCTAGATGCTGCTAGGCCAATTTTAAAACAATCCGGAAAAAAACAGTCACCAAAACATCACATGAATGAAAATGAGTGTATTTCCATCCATGTGATGCTGCAGGTCTGTGAGATGTTGGTCTTGTGACTGCTTGAGCTTAAGGAAACGCTTTCTGACTATTTAGGGAGAAGGCTGCAAAGGGTCAACCATTGTGGAAACCCAGTTTTCTGTTTTTCCTAAACTCCTAGTCTTCTCTTCATTTTAAATGGTTTGATTTATAGATTTCTCACCAAAAAATGAAAGGAGTAGTAAAAACAACACTTCTTTACTCCTCAAGCGTGACAAAGAAACCCACCTTTCTTCAATCTGTCACATCTTAAACTGTGTGGGTTTTACAAATAAACTGCTTTTTTTAAAATATTTGAAGCTATAAATCGCCTCATCTGGTTTCATTCTGTTCAGGGTCACCAGTCCTGCATGGAGGCTTTAAATTAGCCTTTATGTCACAGATGGACGACATTGAGCCTCAAGGGCTGTTCTGCGTTTTCACATCCACCCGTGCTTTTGCAGCCTCCAATCGGCTGAAGACGCCTGATCCAGGTGAACAACAGTTTTATAGTATTTGGAAATCAAATGACCCTCAAAGCCCAGCGTTGCCCATCTCTGTGTATTGCCATCTGTGCTGACTTGTTTATGTCCTCCAGCAGTCCAGGACTGCAAAGACCAAACTGCTCTTGAGTTTGAGCGAACATTTCGCTTCTGCCACAGACTCAAAAACTCGCCAAAATTTGCACGTGCTTGGGACCCGGTGAAGTTTAATTTTGGGCATAGAAAATGACCATTTCCAAAAAAGATGACATCCCAGCAGGAGAAGAGAAAGCAGGAGAAACTAATAAAAAAGGGATTGGGCCAAATTCTCTTATGGGGCTCAAACAAACTATTTAAAAATCCGCTAACGAATCCAAAACACACGTGTCAGGAATATCCAATGGAAGCTTTGAAATTCTTATGGGATGGCCACCGGATCTACAGCTTAGCAGACATGCTAGAGAACATTTCACACACATGCCACCAGCTTAAGTTACAACCACAACCAGTGTTTTATTGACCTTTGACCTCGGGAAGAGGCCGCTATCTTAAATTTTCCAAAAGGTCACCTTTAGTACCAGCTACAGATGTAAACTTCTAGGAATTCCATCTACCACCTCATAACTCCTCAAGCATCACTGGAAATCACTTGGGCAGAATTGCTGGAAGTAAAGCTTGTACACACATTTCTCACTGAATCATTGGTAAACCTTAAAGCATGAATCACTGGCTCAATCAGAATGAAACAATATATATAATACAACATTCAATAGGAATATATTAAGAATGTGGGTGTGGTAAACAAAAAACCTCTGTTGCTAAGGAAATCCAAAAGTTTGTTTTAGCTGATTCTTCTAAAACTTACATAGACCTGTTAGTCATTCCCAGGCATACTGGGGGCCAAACAATGCTGCTCGCAACTTGAATTATGAATGTAACTTCTTTGTCATCTGACATCAGGTTTCTGTGTCTAAATTGAGGCTAAACTCAACCAGTATTTGAAAGAAGGGATGTCACAAGCACCAGTCTGGCTTCAGAATCTAGCAAACTGTCAGATAATTGTAATCTGGTGACATAAGCAGTTTTATGCTCAAACATAAATATGTATTGTTGCTAAGAAAGGGCGGCCATGGTGCAGTGGTAGAGCGGTCTGCCTCCAATCGTAAGAGTTCCATTCCTGCCTTGCCCGCTCATTTGTCGAAGTGTCCTTGGGCAAGACACTGAACCCCACCTCACCCCTGGTGGAAGGTTGGTGCCAGTGTTTGGCAGCGGAGCCGCCACCAGTGTGTGAATGTGTGACTGTGTGAATGGGTGAATGGGTCTGTGACTGTGTGAATGGGTGAATGGGTCTGTGACTGTGTGAATGGGTGAATGGGTCTGTGACTGTGTAAATGGGTGAATGGGTCTGTGACTGTGTGAATGGGTCTGTGACTGTGTAAATGGGTGAATGGGTCTGTGACTGTGTGAATGGGTGAATGGGTCTGTGACTGTGTAAATGGGTGAATGGGTCTGTGACTGTGTAAATGGGTCTGTGACTGTGTGAATGGGTGAATGGGTCTGTGACTGTGTAAATGGGTCTGTGACTGTGTGAATGGGTGAATGGGTCTGTGACTGTGTGAATGAGTGAATGGGTCTGTGACTGTGTAAATGGGTCTGTGACTGTGTGAATGGGTGAATGGGTCTGTGACTGTGTGAATGAGTGAATGGGTCTGTGACTGTGTAAATGGGTCTGTGACTGTGTGAATGGGTCTGTGACTGTGTAAATGGGTGAATGGGTCTGTGACTGTGTGAATGAGTGAATGGGTCTGTGACTGTGTGAATGGGAGAATGGGTCTGTGACTGTGTGAATGGGTGAATGGGTCTGTGACTGTGTAAATGGGTGAATGGGTCTGTGACTGTGTAAATGGGTCTGTGACTGTGTGAATGGGTGAATGGGTCTGTGACTGTGTGAATGAGTGAATGGGTCTGTGACTGTGTAAATGGGTCTGTGACTGTGTGAATGGGTGAATGGGTCTGTGACTGTGTGAATGGGTGAATGGGTCTGTGACTGTGTGAATGGGTGAATGGGTCTGTGACTGTGTAAATGGGTCTGTGACTGTGTGAATGGGTGAATGGGTCTGTGACTGTGTGAATGAGTGAATGGGTCTGTGACTGTGTAAATGGGTCTGTGACTGTGTGAATGGGTGAATGGGTCTGTGACTGTGTGAATGAGTGAATGGGTCTGTGACTGTGTAAATGGGTCTGTGACTGTGTGAATGGGTCTGTGACTGTGTAAATGGGTGAATGGGTCTGTGAATGAGTGAATGGGTCTGTGACTGTGTGAATGGGAGAATGGGTCTGTGACTGTGTGAATGGGTGAATGGGTCTGTGACTGTGTAAATGGGTGAATGGGTCTGTGACTGTGTGAATGGGTCTGTGACTGTGTAAATGGGTGAATGGGTCTGTGACTGTGTGAATGGGTCTGTGACTGTGTAAATGGGTGAATGGGTCTGTGACTGTGTGAATGGGTGAATGGGTCTGTGACTGTGTAAATGGGTGAATGGGTCTGTGACTGTGTAAATGGGTCTGTGACTGTGTGAATGGGTGAATGGGTCTGTGACTGTGTAAATGGGTCTGTGACTGTGTGAATGGGTGAATGGGTCTGTGACTGTGTGAATGAGTGAATGGGTCTGTGACTGTGTAAATGGGTCTGTGACTGTGTGAATGGGTGAATGGGTCTGTGACTGTGTGAATGAGTGAATGGGTCTGTGACTGTGTAAATGGGTCTGTGACTGTGTGAATGGGTCTGTGACTGTGTAAATGGGTGAATGGGTCTGTGACTGTGTGAATGAGTGAATGGGTCTGTGACTGTGTGAATGGGAGAATGGGTCTGTGACTGTGTGAATGGGTGAATGGGTCTGTGACTGTGTAAATGGGTGAATGGGTCTGTGACTGTGTAAATGGGTCTGTGACTGTGTGAATGGGTGAATGGGTCTGTGACTGTGTGAATGAGTGAATGGGTCTGTGACTGTGTAAATGGGTCTGTGACTGTGTGAATGGGTGAATGGGTCTGTGACTGTGTGAATGGGTGAATGGGTCTGTGACTGTGTGAATGGGTGAATGGGTCTGTGACTGTGTAAATGGGTCTGTGACTGTGTGAATGGGTGAATGGGTCTGTGACTGTGTGAATGAGTGAATGGGTCTGTGACTGTGTAAATGGGTCTGTGACTGTGTGAATGGGTGAATGGGTCTGTGACTGTGTGAATGAGTGAATGGGTCTGTGACTGTGTAAATGGGTCTGTGACTGTGTGAATGGGTCTGTGACTGTGTAAATGGGTGAATGGGTCTGTGACTGTGTGAATGAGTGAATGGGTCTGTGACTGTGTGAATGGGAGAATGGGTCTGTGACTGTGTGAATGGGTGAATGGGTCTGTGACTGTGTAAATGGGTGAATGGGTCTGTGACTGTGTAAATGGGTCTGTGACTGTGTGAATGGGTGAATGGGTCTGTGACTGTGTGAATGAGTGAATGGGTCTGTGACTGTGTAAATGGGTCTGTGACTGTGTGAATGGGTCTGTGACTGTGTAAATGGGTGAATGGGTCTGTGACTGTGTAAATGGGTGAATGGGTCTGTGACTGTGTAAATGGGTGAATGGGTCTGTGACTGTGTGAATGGGTGAATGGGTCTGTGACTGTGTGAATGGGTCTGTGACTGTGTGACTGTGTGAATGTGTGAATGGGTCTGTGACTGTGTGAATGTGTGAATGGGTCTGTGACTGTGTGAATGTGTGAATGGGTCTGTGACTGTGTGAATGGGAGAATGGGTCTGTGACTGTGTAAATGGGTCTGTGACTGTGTGACTGTGTGAATGTGTGAATGGGTCTGTGACTGTGTGAATGGGTGAATGGGTCTGTGACTGTGTGAATGAGTGAATGGGTCTGTGACTGTAAAGCGCTTTGGGTCTTTGAGGAAGGTAGTAAAGCGCTATAGAAGTATACGCCATTTACCAAGAAAGCTAAGCTATGAGAAATCATTTAGCTTTTATTCAACCTTGTGAATATTCTTTCATTTAAAACCATTTTGGGTCAATCATCCATACGAACCAAAACAACAAAACTGGATTTAAAACAGCAAAAAAAAGGAAAAAATAAAAAAGGGTATTTTTTCTTTTTAAAGAGGGCATCAATGTGTAAATGTAAGCACAGCAAGTGACAGAAAGTTTGTCTGCTTGTGTTTTTGTGTGGGGGTGTAAACTGTGTCAGTACATCCTCCTGTGGGAGGAAAAGAAAAAGTCCAGCCAACACCTAAAAAGATGTCCCAAATTATCTGTCCACCGACGCATGTTCTTCATAGCTATTTTCTCTTCGCTCTTTGTTGGCTAATTTCAAACGTGAGAAAAGTTTTTTTCTGGTTCCCCTCCAGATAAGAAGCAGAGCTGACAGATCTTAATATGTTGGAGGAAAAGTGTTGCTGGTTCTGTTCCCCGAGGAGACTAGCTTTGAAGAACAAGGTCGTCGGTGGAGTTATGGCTCATTTCTGTCTCGCAATGATCAGAGCAGTTATTTGGATCAAACGTTTATCTATTGATTGTCAAACCTCACCTTAAAAGATGCTTCATCAAAGTTTCATTTGCTGAAACGAGCCATTCTCTTTGGAATTTTCCCATAGAGTCTGCTTATTATTTTTGGAGCAATGCAGCTTATATCATGATAAACCATCACAGTTTATTAAAGTCCCACACTGATCATCTTTCGATCTATTGTAAAAGCATTCCCAGTGGTCTTTTAAGTATGATTATGCAATTTTTTGCCCTAATCAAAAACCATGTCGTTCCTTAGGACATATTTTCTGCAGAGCGGCAGGAGTTCATTAGAAAGTCACCCCCCCCCCCCTCCCAGCGTAGTGTCATACAATACACCCGTTTTCAAACAGCATTTTTTTTTGCTCCTGATATACAACAATTTGACTAAAGAAATACTCAGAAATTCAATTTTAAGCCTACTATTTTTTAAATATGTCCCCCATCAGAAAAATGCCACAAGAACATGTTCAAAACACCAAACACAGCGTCTTTATCGGAGTGGGTTCTAAACCACCTGGAAGTAACCGTATTGCACATCTCTACCCACATTTGCCCTTTAACAGAGCAGTATTTAAAGGAGCCTCTTATCCAAAATTTACTTAACATTTTTTTAATTTAGGCAGCAAAATGACAAATTTTGTTCACACATGTGGTGAAAGCAGCCGCTGTCTGCCTCTGGAGTTTCTCCTGCTGAGCTGCGGACGCGTTTCACACCCAAAAGGAAGATGTTTGTTTCGTTTTGCTCCAATAACTTAATTATGGGAGAAATGGGCGAGCGGGGAAATGTTTTCTAATGACGACGGAGGCCAGGCTGTTTTTGCAGCAATGAATTTCAATTAGGACAATGTTGACTTACCATAAATGACATGCTGGGAAGTTAGAAAAACAAATGTCCCACTGGCTTGAATTTCCTATAGAATTACTGAAAGTATGTCAACAGCACATAGCTGTCAGGTTTACTGAGAAAGGCGAGAGCTGCGAGGCTTTATTCTAGCTCTGACTGAGGCACCAGTTCAGCAACTGCTTGACTAGAAGATGGACTTGGTTTGTGATGACATGTCTTGTCATCAGTTATTTGTTCACAGTGTTCAGCGGACAAAATCAGGGTGAAAAATACCACACATTTTTGCTGCCTGCTCCTTAAATGTGAGGATTTCCTGAGTTTCCTGTTATGGAAGTCTGAATGTCTTTGTGTTTTTAGACTATTTGTAGGCTGAGCAGATAGGTTTCAGAAGACACCAATTTCCAAAAAGAGATTGACGGCTTTCTGCTATCCATAAAGTTTTCATCTGCATTATGCTGGATTTGTTTGTGATGATAATCTGGTTTAGTTTGACCCAAATAACATGAAAAATGAAGCTTCGTTTGACATGAGTCAGGGTTAATTTAGTCTCATTAAGCCTATGTATATCAACAATATAGTGTGCATCCCAGCTTTTGTTGGTTATTTAGAAAATATTTATGACTGGTCCACTGCGACAGACTGGCGAACTGTCCAGGGTGTCCTTCACCCACAAGTGGGCGGGATAGGCTCCAGCAGCCCTGTGACCCAGAAAGGGATAAAACGGCAGAAGATGAATGAATGGTCCATCCATCTTCCAAACCTCCTCAATCCATTTCGGAGTTACGTGGTTGCTGGAGCCTATCCAGCTAATGTTGGGCGAAGGTGGGATACACAGCTTGCCAGTCTATTACAGGGCCACACACACACACACACTCCTATTCATTCCTTAGGGGCAATTTAGAGCAATGGGACAAGTTGTTTTCCCACTGAAGTTCAACCTCTATCAGTTTGATTTTAAACTTAAAAACATAAAATCACAGTTCCAGCTGAAGTTTCCGGCATCAGATCACATATTTCCCACTGGTCCCATCCGGTTACATTATTTATGTTGGTGCAAAAAGTATGAAAACACCAAAAGAGCTCAAAGAATTCAGTGTAGTGATGCAGCTTGTCAGAAAAACAGGAAGAGAACCATTCAAAAACTTCCATCTGATGTTTTTCATAAAAAACCCCAAACTAGCTTTTTTTTTTAGAACTTTATTAATAACCTGACTTTATTCCTAGACGTTGCATGAACTAATGTATCACGGGCTTCTTCAGATTGTCCTTGATTACATGATCCAGCATAAATGTTTGAATATGCTACCAAATTGACAGGTTTCCTCAGGAATTGCTATCATAGCATGATTTAATAAGCTTCTCTATGAGCAGAAATGCATTCTCTGTTATGGTGCAGCATAACTCTGTTCTAACAGCATCATTAAACAGGGGATCTTTCTGGAGGAAGGCAACAGTTTTGAAATGTGTTGTAATCTCTAAGATTTAGCAGAATAAACCACAGATTCATGAACCTATTGTGGATGACGTTTCAGAAAGGTAAAAACCATTTTCTGAAATTCCCAAAATCAAAAGACTTTCAGTTTATTTTAATATCTTGTGAATTTATTGAGTTTCCTCTCATTTTTCTAGACAGGCGTGTGATGCTCTGGCAGCTCCAGAACAAAAAAAACAAAATAAACAACAAAATCGAGAAAGAAATCCATTAATAACTCAAGTTCCCCTTTTCTGGAGACAGTTTTCACTACTAATTCAGTGCGATCGATTAGACCCAACTGCTCTCTCAAGCGGGACTGTGGCTTCGCCAAAAGGCAGCGAGGCCCTCCCTCCACGGCCATATTTCGAACGTTTGACTCCTTCTCAAACACAACCTGCTCCTGCCAAATCAGTGAGCTATGTGCTACATGCCACCATCTTCCAACAGTAACTCACACAACAAATAATGAATGCAATCGGGCAAAGAGGAAACCCCCTGAGCACCAAACAACTTTTGAGGTGACCGTGAAGAGGCTGTCCAGGTCAGAGTTGCGGGTTTGATGCCGCTGCAGAAATGTTGCCTCTTTAGACAACTGACCAGGGAATCCAGTAGATGCAGCCAATAGGATCAGTCCCATCCGTGATTAAATTGGATGTTTTATTTTAGAGCTAGAAAATTAGTGGCGTGCTGCAGAGTCAACCACTGTCCACACTTTTATCGCCAGGGTTTATTAGGTTTCATTTAGTTCTTCAGCAGCATTGTTCCACACTGCTCCCTGACAAAAAAAACAACAACTCTATAACCAGCTTTAGTAAAAGAAGCCTTTGAGCACAGAAGATGTGTAATCCACTGAAAGACATGTGATATCCTCTATCTGTCCCCAGGACTAATGCTTTATTAGTCCCTTGGTGCTGAAACGTGATCCAATAGTATTGGAGGACCCCCATCTGTGAGGCAGAGCTTGACAGCCGGCCCTGATTTACACATGAGCTGTTTATGGAGCTTTTAAAAGGACAAAGGAGCTGCCATAAACAGAACACACACGGGGCGGCGTTTTGTGTGGAAGGACACAATCAGGAGCACGCTCTGCTGTGGGAGGCGGGTTATCGGCGTTTGTGTGGGTGCGTGTTTACTGCAGGGATTACTTCAGTTACTGTGTGTAACATGTCAGTCAGTTTTTGAACTGATCTAAGTCAAACAGTGATGGAGACAAGGAGCACAGCCTTACAGGTGATCTTTTAGCAGGGTGTTCTACAAAGATGATTTGCTCCTTGGATGTTATGGAAATGCCTCCCTATTCATTATTTCCAAAACCTTTGCATCATTGGAAATATACAACCAAAAGCCACTTTAAAGACGCTTAGGTAAACATGTAAATTTAAATCCCACTCCAATCATCTGTTGATCTATTCTCAAAGCGTTCCCAGTGGTCTTTTAATAATGTTTATGCTCTTTTTAGCCAAAATCAAAAAACCTGAGACGTTTTCCAGTACATAGTTGCTGCAGAGCGGCAGGAGTTCATTAGAAATTTACCTCTGAGTTGTGGGTGGGACTGTTGGCGTGGAGTAAGCCTTCCTCCATTTCCCATCATCCCTTTGTTTGCACGCTCTTTGTAAGCTAGCTTACAGACCCTCAAAACCCCAACCTAACATTACCAGTGCAACAAAATGGTGAGCTATATTGGAACTATCCATTCATACAGTTTTGAGCCAGATGCCAGCTCAGGTGAGGAAAACAAAGACTTAAATGGATCTATTTGTCTACAAGCAGACGCATCAAATTGGAGCGGAGCAGGGACCCGCTGACTGGGGCTTCTACGTCACAGCTACAAGCTCTTTCAGACTTTGTTTGCTTCTGATTTGCAGCAATTTGAATAAAGAAATATTCAGAATTTAATTTTCTTTATATATGTCCTCCATCATCAGAAAACTGCTACAATAACATGTTAAAAACACCAAAAACACAATTTCCATCAGAGTGAGTCTATAAAGAATGAGAGGCAACAAAACAAGCAAACAAACAAAAAAATTCTTCAAATGTTCATTCATCTAGACAGATTTTTTTTAATCATCCAGCCCTGACTCCCTGTGAATGACAGCCCATCTTCCGGAATGAATGATACACCCTGAGAGTAGACGTTCGGCCACTTCACCAATAGATGGCAGAGTTTGCCGCTGTATCCAGGCAGGACTGAGGGGAGAGAGTGTGCGAGGGGAGGGTGGGAGAAAGGGGAGATGGGAGGTATCAGAGGGACGGGTGAGGAGTGAACTCTTACTTGCACTCTCTGTCCTCCAGATCGAAATGCGGATTGAAGTTGATTAGGATCCTCTGGCTGGGTTCCGGGGCAGTTATGACCCACACGCACTGCTGGGAGGGCGGGTACGCGCTGGGGTAACCCGGGGAGGTCAGGTAGTCCGCAGTGTGGATGACTATGTTCCCCCCGCATATATCTGCACCGCAAGAAAAAGCAGATTGGATCAGTTTTTGGAAAGCGCATCATGGATGCGCCAACAGTCTAATGAGCAAAAAAAACCCCAAACGCACGGACATCCAAATATCCCTCAGTGAAAATGTGCTGAAACTTCTCAGCAGCTTGTATAAAAAGGCGTGACGATGCCGCCGCGCCATGAAACATTCAGAATGAGCTCCGTTCATTTATCTGGGTCCGGGAATGGCTTCATAAATAGCTTGTTGCTTGGAGATAATGCAGGACGCGCAAAAGCTACTCCAACCCAAACACACAATCTGAGTACGTTCGACAGAGTTAATTTTTGGAGATGTAGAGAACTTCCTAATTCTGTGTCAATGTCACAAAATTAGGGAGAATTTTAATTCTAATTGACATGAAACGTGATGGTTTAGGCTGTAGCTTTGCGCTCAAAGGAACGCCGACGCAGAACAGGTGAGAGCCAACAACGGTGCCGAATTACACAAAGTGGATCGATGCCGAGCTTCTTCAGCCGCGCGTAACCTGCACAGATAAGCCGTCAACACCTACCAGTCTGAGCCAATGAAGACACCAAGAGGACTTGAGTGAAAAAGAACAAAAGCAATCCACTAAGCATCCTTAAAACACCGGTGATGTTCTGAAAAATAAGAAAAATTGCAACAAATGTCCACAGAGTTTCCGTCCAGAGAGTCAGGAGAAAACAGGCAAAATGTCTCAAAGTAAGAGCTCTGGCGGTGGTAGGATCCTCAGCATCTTGGGAGCTTCAAAAATGAGCCCTGATGGGGTGCAAGTACCATGTCATGGAAAAAAGACAATGCTGAAATAATAATCCAGATTTAAAAAAAGAAGAGAAAAATCCGCCAAAGTGGAAGCTGTGCGCGTTGGATTACGACGCAAATCTTTCACTTTAGATATCCAACAAGAATGTGTTGTTTGTTTCCAAGAGCTTGAATATTGAAATATCAAAAACAATGAGAGAAGAATGGCGAGTTAAGCTTCGATCACCATCGGAGCGCCAATCTCCCGCTTAGCAGCACGGCTGTGTGTCCGCGTCTCTCCGCTCCCTCTGACCGCCACGGCTGAAATGTCACAGACGCCACGCGAGCCTAAACAGTCGCGGCGAAATTTCCACTCCCCAAAATTCCTGCTCCGAGACGCAGCTGCGCGCAACGAGCAGGAGCCACCGCTGCGAAGGAGGGCTGGAGGAAACTGACACCGGTGCGCCCTCTGTGAGCTCCCGACGCATGCTTGCACGCCACTAGAAGAGGAGGGGAGGAGAAATCGCGCGCACCCTCAGTGACATGCGGGTCTGGTGCTTGGTGTGGACAGAGAAGGAGGTGGTGTGAATGTGGTCATTGGGATGAATACATTCTCTCCTGGATGACCCACATTTGTCCCCCTGACCGCGTTTGATCAGGTGGTCGACTGATCCTCCTTTTTTTTAGGTTTGAATTCTCGCAAAATTTCTTTAAAACCACAATCAGATTCGTTTCAGGGAAAAGCCAGTATATTCACAAAAATAATATGAATAAAACATGAGATTTATGATACAGATCAAGGAATTCAAGACGATTAAACAAATTACACGATTTAGATTAAAGTAATTGTTTCAAAGTTTTAATGGATCAAATATAATCTAATCTTTTCATGAATGGCATCAAGTTTTCATATGTTCATAAGTTTACATGTTCATGTGGCATTTTTCTGATGATGGAGGATATTTATAAGGAAAATTAAGTTTAAAATGGCATCTCTGAGTATTTCTTTATACAAATTATTCATATATAGAAGCTAATGAAAAAATATTGGTGGGAAAAGTCTCCACTATTTACTCTGGGTGGGCCACAAGCTCCCTGTTCAGCTGCATTCGGACCCATTCACTTGTAGACAATAGTTCATCTTTGTATATGTTTTGTTTTCCTCATCTAAGCTGACATCAGCCTCAAAACTGTGCAATCAGAAAGCTCCAATACTGGTCGCCATTTTTGGTGCACTGGTAATGTTAGGCTGGGGTTTTGAGGGGTTATAAGCTAGCAGGAGAGCCTGTAAACAGATAGCTCTCAGCAACAGCGAGAGGAAGGGGGTGCAGGGCTTCTCTGGACCAAAGGTCCTGTCCACAATTCTGTGGTGAATTTCTAATGAACCCTGCAGAAACTATGTGAAAAAATCAGCTACAGGGGGGCGATAGAGCACAGAGGATCGCTGGTAGCCTCTGCATTTTTTCAGCGAAATTAGTAAATGTGCCTGCTTTGCTGCTAAGGAGAAGAAAACAGCAGGACCAAACTGATGCTAAACCTGTTTTTTGGCCAAAACTCTAACCTTAACCCAAACAATAGCAGACAGCAGTGGATGCAGTTTATATTTCCCAGACAAAGACATGGTAGTGTCACGCTGCTTCATGAAAAAACAGTTTAATGAATAAAACATAGTATGAACCTGGATTTATGACAAAGCTACTCCTGAAATCAGGTATGGCTTTAACTGACCAGGTGAATCAAAAAATACCCCCAGACCATGATGGAGCCTTCCCCATGCTTACTGTAGTACAAGTATCCTTTTTATCAGTGTACTTTGTTTTTATGCCTCTAAATATAGAGCAAAATTTGCCAAAATTGCGGCAGTTTCATCATCAAAACCTGAAAGAATTGCCTTCTACAATGTTGTCCTACATTGTTGATCTCCATGAAGTTTCCTTTGGCTCAAACATTCAGTGATAATGTGATCAGACACTGATCCTTGGCCTCGAAGTTCACCTCAAATCTGTTCAGAGGTTGTGCTGAATGCTTTTGTGTTCATTCTTATTATCTATCTTAAATTTTTAATCCGTTTTCTTCTTGCAACCACGTCCAGGATGGTTGTCTAAAGTTGCGTGGACCATGGTATGTGACGCTGTTAAGACAGGGCAAAGACGTGCTTGGAGATGCCTTCACCTTAAACATAGTTTTCTGTTTAATGTCCGGAGATGACTCTCTCCTTCTCTTCGTGTGATCCATGTTCAGTGTGGAACACAACGTCTGACCAAACAGTTTGGACTATTGACATCTTTCATATCGGAAGACTGACTGATGTCAACTTTGGAGACATGAGATGCTGACCAAGGATATACATTCAGATCTTCTTCATCTTTTCCAGAGCTTCTGTTGTCAAGGTAACTATTTCTAGAATGGTTACTTTCATGCCTTGAATTTGATGGAAAGTCAGATTTTTTGGGTAGACTTTCAGTTATGTTTTTGTGACTTGTTGGTTTTTAGAGTGACCCAGCTTTTATTAATAGATCAACACCATGTGCATAGCAGCTTAAAACAGTAGCAGGTCGGACTTAAATTGGGTCCAATTTATAATTTATTTGAATACAATCAGACAGAACATGTCTCCTCTCAGTATCAGGCTTGTTACGCATCAGCAACAACACACATGATGCTGAATTGCACTATTTACATTAGATGACTGCAAAGTGGTGGACGTCAAAAAGCTGCTTAAAGACTGCCTGGTAAAGCTTTCCTTATAATGTTTTGCATCCCCATACTGGATGTTATCAGTGTGATGAGTCAGGCCATAGAGAAAACATCCATCCCTCCATCCATCCATCCATCCATCCCTCCATCCATTTTCCAACCAGCCGAATCCCTTTCAGGGTCATGGGTTTGCTGGAGCTTATTCCTGCTAATGTTGGGCAAAGGCAACAGTAACTGAACAGCTCACCAGTCTGTCGCAGTGCAGACAAAGTTTTTTGTTTTTGTTTATTTCAGACTAAAACGTTGAGTCCTTTTGTTTTCCATCAGGGATCTGGGATGGGTTGAGTTAACCATTTTGGACTTTTCTGAGCCTGGGAGAACATTGGTGTAATAATCGTCCTAATCACCAATTATGCAAAAAGATGAAATTTGAAGGCAATATAAAAAAAATACAGCATAATGGAAAAGGGATTTATGACCTCTGTCTGTTTAAACCCCTGCCTCATGCTAAACAACAGAAGCCAAACTCCCAGAAGTGAAAGCTGTAATTAAAAAGAGCTTGCTTATTCAGCACACCTTCCCTGCTAAACAAAGATAAAAATGGGATTATCATACAGAGTTTCTGATGACCCACAGAACCGCAAGGAAGCAGTTGAAGTCACTGGATTTTTTCAAGTCCACTCTTGCCTTTGGAGATGTCAGGTTTCCCTTATTGGGATGTTCGCAATTGTGGTTTGATCTCCTGGACCAGGGGGGGCGAACAAGTTTGACACCAAGAGCCAAAATGTTTCACTGTGAGAGTCAAAGAGCCACACCACACACTGACCTGCCAAGACGTACACACAAACACACAATTAAAGCCCTATTATTTTCCATAACACACTCCTCTCCCTACAACACAACAGCTAGTATTGTAATTGTGTTTATTTCAAGGAAAGTGTCCACCCTCAATGCACACATCAAATGCAGCTTAGCCAGAGTTAACACAGCAACTACCCTGGAGGTCAGATACCCCCTCCACACACACACACACACACCCTTCTCTCATCTCTCTCTCACACACACACACACACACACTCTCTCTTTGTCTCTCTCTTTTCTCTGCCTCTCTCTGACACACACAACTACTCAGTGACGTTCAGTGAGGTTGATGGCTGGTGAGGCACTGACTCCTCTGAAGTCAGATTAACGATGATAAAACTGAATATTTCCCCGTTCATCCAACAGTATTTAACTGTAATTCTTTATAACTCATCAATATTCCTCTTTTAATGACACTTACACCAGCAAATACACAAACATCTGGACAGAGCATCCTTATGGTGTCTAAGTAATTCATATTCACAATAAACACATTAAATACATTACATTTCAGATGTGTGCAGCATACATTTAATTTTAACCTTCAGTAAAAAAATACTTTTATAACCTTTTTTATTTAAAAACTAATGATTGACTTTTTGCATGAAAAACTGATGATTGAATATTCAAATATTCACACCAGCATGCTCAGTCAGGTGTGTTCTCCAAACTCCATCTCAGAATTTCTCACCTTGCTGCAGTGATGGATGATGATCTCAGTGGGATTTCTCTAGTTTCTAGTAATCCTCTGCAGATCTGGTTTATATTCAGTCGTAGCCTCTCTGATCACTTCCTGTACAGGAGTGTCAGTCAGAACGGACTGATGCCTTTATTCCACGTGTTTCAAGGTAATAAACTGGGACTGGCAGACATATATTGAGGAGAACATCACAGCAGATTGAGAGCAGCTCTTTTACACACGGAGATTTCTCTGTTCGCTCGTTGCCTCATCAGTGACAAGCGGGGATCTCAGTCAGTCAGTCTCTGCATTAAAGGATCCATGAGAAAAGTGATCTATGGTCATTTCTGCTGCAGGTCCTCAAACCACAAAGTAAAGTTTCCGTCCAGTTGAGCAGCGTCACGTTCTGCACTTTATTCATTCTGATTGCAGCTTTCTGCTGTGAGCTCCACAAATAAGGAAAGTGGGATGAGGCCTTTTTGTATGTGCACTTTGAAAAGCTTCAACTTGTTGATAAAGGAGACAATTTGTGTCAGATCAGGAAGTGACTTGCTGTTCAGGGGGGTTTTCCAGGAAGCATGTTTAAACTAGCCTGACTTAAACCCTGAACTCTGGCTGAAATCCGCCTGAACTTGCTTACTCTGGGTATGTCGGTTCCAAAAGACCGGATATGAGTTGGCGTAATTACGCTCGACTTGGTAACCCTGGGTTAATGCACGTGCACGACAAGTACATGAAGACATTCTCAATGGATCGCCGATTTCCGGAGTCACCATGGAAACGCTTGGAGAAAAAAAGAGAGCGCTATACTTCAGTGAGACGGAGTCTGAGATTAATGACGGCGTATAAAGATTATACGTCCATCAAAAAAGTAACACGGCTGCATCATTAAAAGAAAGAGTTTCTGCTTGTAGTAGAAGAACAGACAAAGTAAACGCAAGAGTTTCTGATCTTATTTCCATTTTCATTGTGACGCATATATATATATATATATATATATACATAACTTATCCAATTTTGCCAACTTAAATGAAATACTTCTATTGCGAACAAGTATTTGAGTTAAATTTATTCAACCTAATTTCATACGTCTATAAAACTCAAGAACTGTTAATACAATTCAAATTTAAATATTTATTTAACTAAATGTCATAATACTCCATTTCAATCTTCTTTCCATCGTAATGAATTATAATTCTTGAACTTTCATATGTCTAAGTTTGAGCTGGCAGACATTATCATTTTTGTAACAATAAAAAGGACGGGAAAAAAATGCACAAAGTGCATAAAATGAGTAAGAAATTTTCCATCAATTTAACTACAGTCAAGATTGGTAGAGGTGCTATATAAACTCCTCATCCTCTCTTTCACTCTCACTTATGGTGCAGAGACGTAAGCTTAGTAGGACAAAATAACTCGGCAAAACACAGTAAAACAACTAAACACATTTGGTCAAAAAGCCACACTTAAACCCAAATCCGTCCAGACAGGCAAAGGGAATGGTATCCCACAATCCCTTGTGGTGCCGATCTAACAGCAGCACCAAAGTTACACCTACTTATTGGAATTAATTTGAATGAAAGTAAAATAACTGTCTGAAAACTACGTGTTGTTTTTAAGGTGACCTAACAAAAAAATGATTTATCTTAACTGAAGCAAATAATTAAGTTAGATCAAAGTAAAAAGGTTTATTTTTCCAACATCCATACGTGGTCTTATCACCCTCTCATGGTGGAAAAAGTATTATCTGAGCTTCTTCATCCACTAAATCATCTTCAAATGGACACGCCATGCTGCTTCACTTCTCTGAAAACAAACTAACCTTCAACTAAACCTGCTCCAGACCAGGTTATGTTCAGAGCATGAGTTGCCGCATGGCAACTTGACCTACCCTGAAACATACCTCCATTTCTGGAACCAAAAGCTGAGGTTATCAACTTCCTTAGCCTCAAACGTATCGTGGGAGCTAGCATAACCTGCTTTCTGGAATACCCCCCTGTTCAGTAAAAAAGTAAGAATCTATTCTTCCAGAAACATCAGGGTAACAGTCTGCACGCACATAAATGTTTACTTATTTTTTCCGGCATTGGGCGTAACCCGCCCAAATGATCGGATTACTTTTATTATTATTAATTTTTAATACCCTCTGATTGATTTGAGTGTGGTTTAAGAGGGAAAAAAACTATGACATGAGGCACAGTATATAGAAAATATGATGAGACGCAAAGAGCCGCATGCTTATTGGCCGAGAGCCGCATTCGGCGTGTTCGCCACCCCTGGTCTAGAGAGTTGTTCAGGATTACAGGCATCAGTTTGCAAAATGATTTAGGTGAAAGGTTGAAAGACATGACATCAGTGCAGCATGGACTCCTTATTCTAGCAGATGTTTGAAAAGATGTCTGTTGAAATGTCTGTTAATGTCCTTTTATGAGGCACAAACTGTGAGATTAGAAAAAAATGTAAAAGTTTGAGTTTATGAGATTAAGTTTTTATCTTTACAGCAAACATTTACAAGTGTTGAGGTTAGTTTAAAGGACTTTTGGTTAGCTCTGTGGTTAGCCAGTAAAGCTGTCAGAAGTCAGAGCTCTGTCTCTTCCTTTGGTCACCAGCAGGATCTGTCTCCAGAGTTCTGAATGCACTACATTTCCCTGCAACCCCCGCACACAGCTCCTGGATGCCTCACACCTGACTCTATTTGCAAATCACTCACAGTCTACTTAAGCACTGCACTGAGCCTCACTCATTGTGAAGTATTGTTTGTGCCACTCTGCCTTCATTACTGACCGTAGTATCTGGACATGAACCTGTTTCTGACTCAGTTTGCCTGCCGCCTGCCCCGACTCTCACCTGGATCCTGACTACCCCGGTCTCTTCTCTGATGCTCTCGTGCTTGTTATTGACTCCTGCCTGCTTGACCCTGATTTAGCTTTGTGGACTTTTAGCTGAGCTAATTACCATTCTGCATTCGGATCCAACTGTCTGCCTGTTCTTGTGACAAAAGCACTGGAGGTGAATTTTTTTTTCCAATTTTCTTGTCTTGGATCTTCTTTTTGTTCTTATATTAATCTTTTAAGCATCTTCTACTTTGGCTAATAGTTCATCTCTCATTGAACATTTCTGTTTGTTTTGAAGCAGGGCTGAAAGTATATTTTTGCTTATGCCGGTAATTGACGGCATAAAGTTGACTTATTTCATCAACATAAATCTTTTTAATAGCAGTAAATACATTTTAGGGGTGTAACTATTAATCAATGAATTGATTTATCCAAATGAACTGTCTGATGCAAGTTGCTAATTGAGTCAAATTAAACTATACCATTATAAAGTCATTTCAAAATGAAATAAATTGATGTGAATCCATATTGGAAAACACTATTTGGATCGAGGCACTGTAGGTTTATTTTACTGTAATGTAAAAATGACCAAGTGCATTACAGCGGATAAGACGCATGTACAAATAATCAGTCCATCATTCCAGTCCAATGTGTGGAAACACTTTGAGTTTTTCAAAGACACGTGACCATACAGTGTGCTAGAATGTATTAATAATTTTCATTTTGGATTATTTGGATGTGGAGAAACAATAGAGGGCTGAACTTTATGGAACTAAAATGTGAATGGATTTACCATTAATTGGATCAGCACCCACAAATGATATGAATCGCTGTTAAAGTGAATTGTTACGGCACTACAGATAAATGCAGTTGAGATCAATCTTGACCACAAATACAACTGCTGACAGGGCTTTGTGGAAATAAATATTTGTATTGATTATCATATAACAGAACTTGATAAATGCAGGAAATGCACCTCCTTCTTCTCTATTAATTTGAGCTTTATACATCTTCCATTGCAATCTTCCCTGCATTGTTCTACGTTCAATGTATTTTTCAAACAAATTATTTTTTTTTGATGCATGTTTTACTTCTACTTCTCTCTGGGTTTTATTTTGAACAATCACGTTAGTGTTCAGAAAACTGTAGGAATCATTTCTTGCTATTCTTGTCCCCTTGCAAACTACCCAACGTCCAACTTGAACATATTTATGTTCAGGTTGGAGGTTGGTGGAATATTTATTCCTCCTTGGCTGTGAATGAATAGAGTGTCTCCACACAACAAATCAAAAGTTACCCTTTAAGTTGCGCATCTCAGTGTTTGTTGGTGAAGTGAGTGAGTAACATAATTCCAGTGGATTCTGAAGTGGAGAAAAGCAGCTTAGTGCTGATATACAACACTTTACAGTAATAAAGTCTTTACACAATCAACCTAAATCAGCCTATTCTGTCATGGAGAAAAGTGGCTTTGCGCCATTATACAACACCTTCATTTAGTAATATGTTGCATATCGGTGCAAAGCCAATATAAAAAGCCGCTTTACTCCACATCAGATTCAGCTGATTCATGTTGATTGCATGATTGGTCGAAGACTAACAATATGTCATAGAGCCTGTATTAGATTTCACCAGTGACATCTCCATGTTAAATTAAGTCTAAAATCCTTCTTCTCTTTGGAAACTCAATGTCATGACGCTCTAGCGTGAGGACCCAGATGCTGTAACCCAGAAGGAAGACAGGTGAGGGATTTGGCGAGAAAAGGTTTATTATTCCTGCTAGGAAGATGGTAGGAGTTGTAGCTGGGTGAGGTCCGGACTTGACAACGGCTGGTGGCGTGGCTGGAGGCCTTAGTGCGGTTAAGGAGAGCCGTGGGATCCTCAGGATGTCTCTGAGCAGCAGGAGGGAAGAGAGCGCTGACGTCACTCTTGAGGTGCTGGTAATCCTGAGACAAAAGGCAATAATTAGTTTGAGGCTTGGAACAAGACAAGAGTTTGCAGAGCATAAACTTAAGACCAGGCATAGTCACCATAATGGGTAACGAACTGGCGTTGAACTGATGAGTAAGGTCTCCTTTTAAGCAGTATGGCCGATGAGGTGAGTGGCGTCAGCTGGTGGCAATCAGGGAGCAGAGCAGGCAGAGCTGGAGGGGGAGGAGTCTGACAGGCACCATGACAGTACCCCCCCCCCCCTCAACGACCGCCTCCAGGCGGTCCGGGACGACGATCCGGGTGGGCCCGGTAGAAGTCGGATATGAGGGTCCGGTCCAAGATCAGGGAACGGGAGACCCAGGAGCGTTCCTCCGGACCGTAACCCTCCCAGTCCACGAGAAACTGGTAACCGCGACCCCGGCGGCGGTCGTCCAAAATCCGACTAACAGTGTAAGCCGGCGCGCCATCAATGAGCCGGGCGGGCGGAGGGGAAGCGGACATCGGGCAAAGGTCGCTGTTGACAACAGGCTTGATCTGTGACACATGGAAGGATGGGTGGATTTTGAGGGCAGCCGGGAGTCGGAGTCGAACACAGGTGGGATTGATGATCTTGTCGATGGTGTACGGTCCTATGAAACGGGGGGCAAGCTTGCGAGAGGTGGCCTGAATCGGGATATTGCGGGATGAAAGCCAGACCTTTTGACCAGGACGATAGGCAGGTCCCTCCACCCGGTGACGGTTAGCCGCACGGCAGTTGTTGTCTCTGGTACGGAGCAGCGCTGCCCTGGTTTGGTGCCAGATTTCCTGGCACCGGCTGATATGGTCTTGTATCGAGGGAACAGTGAGGTCCAACTCATGTGAGGGAAACAGCGGGGGATGATAACCCAGGGAGGCTTCAAACGGGGAAAAGCCTGTAGCAGAAGATGGGTGAGTATTGTGGGCGTATTCCGCCCAAATGAGATACCTGGACCAGTCCGAGGAGTTCTGATCGACAAGGCAACGTAGCGAGGTCTCGAGCTCTTGATTAGCCCTTTCGGCTTGGCCATTTGATTGAGGATGGTATCCTGAAGATAGGCTCACGGAGGCTCCCAGTGCTCCGCAGAATGACTTCCATACTTGGGAGACAAACTGGGGGCCCCGGTCGGAGACGATGTCAGCCGGGATACCGTGGTGGCGAAAAACGTGCTGGACGAGGACTTCGGTGGTTTCCGTAGCAGTGGGTAACTGAGGGAGTGGAATGAAATGAACGAATTTTGAGAACCGGTCAATGACTGTGAGAATTACTGTGTTACCCTGAGAAGGTGGGAGACCGGTGACAAAATCCAGAGCAACGTGGGACCAGGGGCGGCTAGGAGTAGACAGGGGATGCAGGAGACCAGAGGGTGGAGAAGTGGAGGACTTGGAGCGAGCGCAGGTGGTGCAGGCAGCAACGTACTCCTTAACGTCCTTATGCATGGATGGCCAAAAGAAACGACGACGGAGGAGGTTGAGGGTTCTGGTAACTCCGCCATGACAGGCAATGCGTGAGGCATGGGCCCAGTTGATGGCATCGGACCTAAGGGAACGGGGAACATAAAGGGTGCCGTTAGGGGGGTCCGGGTGATCGGGATCCTCACCTTGAGCCTGTAGAACTTTATGTTCAATGTCCCACGTGATGTTCCCGATTATACAGGTCGAGGGGATGATGGTGGCCTCGGTGTTGTCCTGGTCGTCAGAGGAGCAATATTTCCGGGAAAGGGCGTCTGGCTTGATATTGCGGCTTCCTGGTCTGTAAGTTATGGTAAAGTTGAAACGATCGAAGAAGAGACACCAGCGGGCTTGACGGGAATTCAAACGCTTGGCGGAACGGAGATAAGAGAGATTTTTATGATCAGTCCAGACTATAAATGGATGAACCGCACCCTCCAGCCAATGACGCCACTCTTCAAGAGCAAGTTTAATAGCCAAGAGTTCACGGTTGCCCACGTCGTAATTGCGCTCTGCGGGTGTAAGTTTCTTTGAATAGAAGGCGCAGGGTTTTAACTTGCCAGTCTTCTCCTCACGTTGGGACAGGATGGCTCCTACGCCTGAGTCTGATGCGTCGACTTCAACCACAAATTGTCTGGTGGGATCCGGTTGAATAAGAATGGGTGCTGAGACAAAAAGGCTTTTAAGGGTGTCAAAAGCTTCCTGGGCTGCAGAGTTCCAAAGAAAAGCCCGGGCCGTGGAGGTGAGCTGTGTAAGGGGGGCGGCAATAGCGCTGTAATTTCTGATAAATCGTCTGTAAAAATTGGCAAACCCCAAAAACTGCTGCAGTTTCTTGCGCGTATTGGGGGGTTCCCATTGGGAAACTGCTTCAATTTTTGCAGGGTCTGGACGGATGCTACCAGCCTCGAAGATATATCCTAAGAAAGGTATAGTGGTGGCTTGAAATTGACATTTTTCAGCTTTAACAAAAAGCTGATTTTCAGATAAACGTTGGAGAACTAGACGAACATGATCGGAATGTTGCTCAGGATTTTTGGAATAAATGAGGATGTCATCGAGGTACACAAAGACAAACCGGTTGATAAAGTCCCGAAGGACGTCATTAACAAGACGCTGAAAGATGGCAGGAGCGTTGGTTAGCCCGAATGGCATTACGAGGTATTCATAGTGACCAAGTGGGGTATTCAAAGCAGTTTTCCACTCGTCGCCCTCCTTGACCCGAACGAGGTGGTAAGTGTTGCGCAGGTCAAGCTTAGTGAAGATGCGAGCTTCCTGAATGGAATCAAACACAGAGCTGATAAGTGGAAGGGAGTATTTATCCTTAACGGTGATCTGATTAAGTTCTCTAAAGTCAATGCACGGTCTGAGGGTTTTGTCTTTCTTCTCGACGAAGAAAAACCCCGCCCCGACTGGAGATGACGAGGGACGGATGTGTCCCGAAGAAAGCGCCTCCTGGATGTAATTCTCCATGGCTACTTTCTCGGGACCGGAAAGATTAAACAGCCTACTCTTGGGAAGAGGGGCACCATCTAATAAAGTGATGGAACAGTCATAGGGCCGGTGAGGGGGTAAGGCACCGGCCCTAGCTTTGCTGAAGACTGTGCGTAGATCATGATAACAGCTAGGTACATTGGAGAGGTCAATCTCCTCCGGGGAACTTAACGGGGAAGAGCTAATCGGAGGTACCGCCGATTGTAAACAATTGGCGGGACAAAACTCGCTCCAACCGGTGATGCGATGACGCACCCAATCAAATTGAGGGTTATGACGCTGGAGCCAGGAAAAACCCAAAACGACTGGATTTTGAGGGGTGCGAGTGACAAAAAAACGGGTATATTCTCTATGATTACCAGAAGAAACAAGTAAAACAGGTTCGGTGTGGTGAGTAATGATAGAGAGATGCTGACCCCCCAAACCAGCAGCTTTAACAGGCGACTGAAGGGTTTCTGTGGGCAAAGACAGACGTGACACGATACTGTGATCAATGAGATTTTGTTCAGCACCAGAATCAATTAAGGCATGGAGTTCTAAAGTTTCCGAGGCATGACATAGCTTGATGGGAATTTGAATAAATCTTTAATAGATGATCTGACATAACCCGCCCGTGGCTGGTCTTCTAGCGGGGAAGCTTGGGAGTTTGAACGTAACCCGCACTGGTGTACCTGGTGTCCTGATTGTCCACAGTAAAAGCATGCTCCCTCTGCACGTCGTCGCTGCCTTTCCTCTGCGGAGAGCTTGGAATGCCCGATTTGCATCGGTTTGACAGGTTGGCTGTGGGGATTTACAGATGGAATTACTGGTGGAACGTGTGGCTTCGTACCTTGTGCGGGATTAGATGAGCTCTTGCGTGTGGGAGGAGGACTCTCATGCTGTCGTTCACGTAAGCGTGTGTCCGAGCGGAGAGCTGCAGTGACGAGTACCTCGAAGGAGTGAGTCTCAGGTTGTAAACACAGGTGGTCCTTGATGGTTTCATTTAAGGATTTGTAGAAGACCCCGTGTAGCGCTGGATCCGTCCAGCCTGCTTCCACCGCCAGGATTCTAAAATCAATAACATGGTCGCTGACCGACCGATTACGCTGTTCGAGAGCGAGGAGCTTGCGTGCAGCTTCCTCCTGCTTACGGGGTTGATCAAACACCAGCTTGAATTTGTCGATGAAACATTCATATGTTAACTGAGAAACAGGATTGATGGCTAGAAACGCCTGAGCCCACTGTAGGGCTTTATTACGGAGTGAATTAATAATCAAAGTAATCTTGCTGAGGTCAGAATTATAGTACCTTGGGGCTTGTTGGAACAGCAACCGGCATTGCAGCAGAAAACCTCCGCAAGCTTCGACGTCACCGAAATATGGCTCAGGTTGTAGGCGGAAGTTTTCAGGTGACGGAGCGGAGGTTGAAGTAGCGGCAGTGACGGGAGCAGGAAGAGTAGATATGGGAGCAGACATTTGGCTGGACAAAATCCTTATAGTATCGTTGATACCGTTGATACGTGAAAGAAGATCCTCTTGGACTGTGGTGACACGGGAGATGGCGCTGTACAGGAGTTCCAAATATAAACTGTGTTGGTTAACGGCGAAGCGGAGTTCTTCTGGGTCAGCTGGGTCCGGGGAATGGCCAGTTCGTTCTGTCATGACGCTCTAGCGTGAGGACCCAGATGCTGTAACCCAGAAGGAAGACAGGTGAGGGATTTGGCGAGAAAAGGTTTATTATTCCTGCTAGGAAGATGGTAGGAGTTGTAGCTGGGTGAGGTCCGGACTTGACAACGGCTGGTGGCGTGGCTGGAGGGCTTAGTGCGGTTAAGGAGAGCCGTGGGATCCTCAGGATGTCTCTGAGCAGCAGGAGGGAAGAGAGCGCTGACGTCACTCGTGAGGTGCTGGTAATCCTGAGACAAAAGGCAATAATTAGTTTGAGGCTTGGAACAAGACAAGAGTTTGCAGAGCATAAACTTAAGACCAGGCATAGTCACCATAAGGGGTAACGAACTGGCGTTGAACTGATGAGTAAGGTCTCCTTTTAAGCAGTATGGCCGATGAGGTGAGTGGCGTCAGCTGGAGGCAATCAGGGAGCAGAGCAGGCAGAGCTGGAGGGGGAGGAGTCTGACAGGCACCATGACACTCAATTGTTTAACTAACTTGAATGAATTAAACTTTACACACTTTCTGAAAATTAGAAGTCTAAGTTCTTCCCTTACTTTTTCACAAAAGAAGTTGTCATTTTTTTAAATATTGCTTCATGGCTTCTGCTATTTTTCTTGTCGTACCTTAACGGTAGTATTAGTAAGATGTTTTCAATAAAATTGGATTTTTCTTGAATAGTTTATCATTTATGTTTTGTGTAGGTTGTCTTCTAAGTGACAAAGGTCTTCATCCCATTGTTCAGCATCAGTCACAATGAAAAAAACAGGTCTATTATAGATAATTATGTGTTATATTTGACATTTTTGGAGGATAACCTGGTTGTTTTAGCAATAATTCATCTTTTTTGTGTCTGTTAGACTTTTGAAAAATTATTTTAAATATTATGTAAGCTTTTTAAATGTTTTCAAAACGTAAGAAACTTTAGCATCCTCCATACACATGCATGTTTGTTGGAACTGCATCTACAAATGCTGAGTCTGCCTTAAGAACATGTCAGATTTTCTCTCCCTGTATTTACTGATGCTCAGGAAAATGAATTCTTTCAAAGTTATCTCTCACAATACCAAAAATGTGTCTTAAGTTTCTTTTTTTCATAGGATCAATATTCGCTCAAGGGAAAGTTAAATCTGTTATAAGTTTATTTTTCTTTGTACTGCATTAGAAAAAAAAAGTGCTCATATTGTTTTTTTCAGCTTTGTTGGCTTCATCTGTTTGTGGTGAAACGCCGCTTGACCACATATCTTTGGAGTTTTACTTGGCCACTTTGAATGATAACTCAGCAAGCAGAAACAAACAGATGGTGTTACTATCTAAAGTTCTCAAGCAGTTTGGATGTTTCTTGTCAAATATGAGTCACCATTTATGATATTTATCCAGAGATTATTTTCAACAAAGGAGACAATATAACAATCTCCAAAAGCACCAAACACAGTCAAACAGGACTGAAATAACATCGTTATAGTGACTCACTGCAAAACTAAAGCTGCGCACCTCAAGACTATCACAGCTGTTTTCTTTTCCCACTGACTATTGATCCTTGATTGTGAAAAGCAGATTTTTTTCATTATTCTGGAAACACAATGCTAAATAAATCACTGTGATTAATGATGCTCAAACAATAACAATTCTGATTTCTGCAACAATAATTGAAGCTGAGAGTTTGGATGTTTCTGCAACATTGAAACAAATAGAGTGAAATGTTCAGTTTGGAGAGTATGTATTAATGTATTATCATTTATTAGAGTTCTACTCTACATAGTATTTGCAGCATTTTCCACACTATAAGGTGCACCTAAATTCCCACTCCGATAATCTTTTGATCTATTGGAAAACTGTTCCCAGTGGATTTGTAGATATAACTATGTTGTCTATGAAGACTCTCATTCATCCAGGTTGGTTCCATTGTAGTAGGTTTAGGGGATGTCATCTGGGACTCTTTCCCAGGTACTACTCCAAGCCACTGGTTCAGATATGTGGACGACACGTGGGTCAAGATCAAAATCCAGGAAGTGGAGACTTTCACAGAACATATCAACGCAGTCGACAAGAACATCAAGTTCACCAGGGAAGACACAAAGGACAACACCCTAGCCTTTCTAGACTGTGCTGTGATCATTGGAGAGGACAGACAGCTCCAGGTTGAAGTGTACAGAAAGCCTACTCACACAGATCAGTACCTTTTATTTGACTCAAACCACCCTTTACAGCACAAACTAGGTGTCATCAGGACATTACAACACAGAGCCCAGGAGGTGCCCACAAGCTCTGACAGAAAGAAGAAGGAAGAGCAACATATCCACCAAGCCCTCCGAACCTGTGGATATCCCAAGTGGGCATTCACCAGATCCCAATATACAGGAAAACAAGACAAGAAGGAACAAGAGCCGAAACGGAACAGTATTTCAATTCCGTATATCTCAGGCCTGTCTGAAAAACTTAAAAGGATTTTCAAACAGCATAACATCCCAGTTCATCTCAAACCAGTCAATACCCTCAGACAAAACTGGTTCATCCAAAGGACAAAATTCCCAGCTACAAACAGAGTAATGTTGTGTACTCTATCCACTGCAAAGAGAACTGCAATGAACAGTATATAGGAGAAACCAAACAACCTCTACACAAGCGGCTTTACCAACATCGCAGAGCCAACCCAAGTGGATCTGAGTCTCCACCTGAAGGCCACAAACCACTCTTTCGAGGACAGTGAAGTCCGAATTCTAGCCATAGAGAAAGGATGGTTTGAGCGAGGAGTGAAAGAAGCCATCTTTGTCAAGAAGGATAAACCTTCTCTTAATAAGAATGGTGGTCTCAGGTTTATTCTTCCATCCATCTACGGCAGTGTCTTGAAACCTAAACAAACCAAACCAGTTCCACCTGAGTCGTTAACCGCTGAAAGAGAGGACCAATTTGGAGAGTGAGTCACTGGCTCCCCAACCCCCAGTTGAGGACAAAGGACTATTAAAGACCCGAAACCATGTAGGCTAAGTGGACAATACCTCCAGTTTCAGGTCTGACTCCTCCCCCTTGAACGCATATATATACCAGCTCTTAGACCAGCTAATTCAGAATTGACAAAGCCTCTTGGATAAGAGGCGAAACGTCTTCTAACTTTAAAAACCAAGTCCAGATGACATCCCCTAAACCTACTACATATAACTATGTTGTTTTTAGGTCAAATCTAAAAGCCTGTGTAGTTTTTAGGACATAGTTCCTGCAGAGCGGCAGTGGTCATTAGAAATCTACTTTTAAATTACAGGCAAGCCTGTATGCGCAAAGCAACTCCCCTCCTTTCCCATCCCCGGCGCTGAGCTTTCTGTTTGTAGACTCTGCCGCTAGCTTACAGCCCCAACCTAACATGAATGGTAAAGAAACAGACTCTCCAAATGGTGTGTTGGTGGAACACACTGCATCTGCCTTCAAAGGTTACTTGCTAGTGAAGTTCCATTTTTTTCTTCTGCAGATTGAAGAACCAGTCTTCAGTGAAGTGTTTTTTAATGTTGCAGTGAAGAAACTCAATCCATTTCTCTCTCAGTGCAACAATTTGGGGAAAAATCCTGTTTGAAAGCTAACATCAGAATTTGTTTTATGAGTATTGCATTTCGCTACAGCACATTGGTATTGAAGGCTCATCATTTCTCGCACAGCTAGGGTGCCCGGGCCATGGAGCATGCAGGGGGGCAGGAGGAGGAGGAGGAGGAGCGGAGCAGTGAGACTGCCCATTTCAGTTTCTATGTCACCACTATGACCTTTTTAAAACATTTTTTTCATCTACTCAGAAATTAGGTTTTAAACTTAAATGATTTTCTATATGTCCTTCATTATCAGAAAAATGCTAAAAGAACATGTTCAAAACACTAAAAGCACCATTTTCATTGTAGTGGGTCTCTAAAAGCCTTCAGTCTTTTCAAAAAAACGACGCTGTAGAATCTGGAGTGTGTTATATATGGATTAACTCTAGTGGTGTTTACTGATGTCAAAGCCATTTTGAGAAGAACACAGCACTGTGTCAAAATGTCTGTATTTTGTGAGTTTCAAACAAAGTTGGGTGTTATTATAAATATGCTAATGCAGACATGTAGCAGTATAAAAGTGTATTTTTTTTAGATGTTAATAACAAGGTTGGGAGTTAGCGTAGTCACAGTAAAGTTTGTTTTAGCGGTATCTGTTTTTTTAGAAGTGGCATACAAGGTTGAGAGTTATTATACATCTGCTACTGTGGCTAATGTGTGGCGGTGTCAGACTATGTTTATGTCTGAATTGCCACACTAACCCCTATATAGTGCTCTATATAGTGCGTTTGCCATTTTGTGGTGCTGTCCGAATCTACAATTCCAAAATCGAGTGCCCTGGAAATTTCCCAGACGTCTCTGGGAAAAACCAGTGTGCATCCATGCTCACTAGACCGGCGAAAATAGACCACAATGCATTGCGTCTGAACATTTTTTACCAAAAAAATGTATTTAAATATATTTTTTTGATAAACCATCAACGTTTTTATCTTCAGAAGACGGTGGACTCAAATAATCATAGCGAAACGCTTATTTTAATTAGATTTTAACTTTGTGAAATCGATGACGTCATATTCGCCGTCAAAAAAAAAAAGTAGTGAGCATGATGTCAGAGTTGCGTTTAAAATTCACGCCTCTACCTTAGTGCTGCACTATATAGTTTTTTAGTAGTTAGGGGTTAGGGTGGGAATTCGGACACAACCTGTTTTTTCTCATGTTACTAACAGGGTTAGGAGTTAGCGTAGTCACAGTGACGTTTGTTTTAGTGGTATCAGTTGGTTTTTTCCGGTCACAATCAAGATTGGGAGTTACAATTACTGTGAACTCGCTAATATGGGTAATGCTTCCAATGTGGCTAATGTGTAGTGTGTTAAAAACAAGTTCTTTTTATGTCTTGCTTATATGGGAGAGAAGTTCAAAAATAGATTAGATTAGATCAGATTAGATTTGTTTATTAATCCCACGAATGGGAAATCTCCTTGTCACAGTAGCATGGAGATGGCACAAGTATGTGATATATATAAATAGACTCTTCATTGATGGTGCGGCTTAAAATTCTGTGCAGTCTTTATTCAATGTACTCACTATTCACATCAAGGTTGGCCCAAACCTTGACAGCTGCTGTGTTTTGGTGTTTATGAGTTACCTTACTTCATGTGGTCACGTGTGATTTGAAAACCTTCATAACATTAGGATGAGTTTATCATCTGCTGAAGCAACAACTGTTCTTTTATTCTGGCCTTGATTTGTGGGCGTGGCTTTGTTTCTCTCCTGACTAGCAGTCATAAGATATCATCCTCTTTTCTTCTTTACTGATGTAGAAAGACACACATTTTCTGAGAAGCAAAGTCCAATCAATTAAATGGAAAACTCATGTAACTAAGTTTTTTGTTTTGGATCCTTAAGAACAACATTGAATAGTCTTTCCTTGGCAAAAACAGTTTATCACATGCTGTGGGATCTTTGGTTTACTGCATTGTCCTGCCAGATTCCTGGAATCATCCAACTGTTTTAAAGATGAGCTTAGTGTAACGGTTTCGGTTTCTTTGTGTTTTGTTTCCTTGGTTTTCCTGTTTTATTTTGTAGTATTTCCTGTTTTGTTGTTGTTTCGAGTTTTACCTTGCCCCATCAGTCCTGAGTGTTTCCACCTGTGTCTTGTTGCCTTGTATGTATTTAAGTGCTGTCTTTCCCTTCCTCCTGTGCTGGTCCATATTGTATTCTTCCCCGGTTTTTCGAGCTGAGTGCTTTTGTTGTGTTTCGAGATTCTAGCCTGCCGTATGCAGTGGTTTTGTTTTTGTCCTTAGTTTATGTTATTAAACCCTATTCCCTGCATCCTCCTGCCTCCTCTCCTCTCTGCGCCTGGGTACTTCCCATTACCCCCGTAACATTATGGACCAGCCAAACCTGTACCCAGCAGAGAGGAACATCCTTCATTTTGGAGCATTCTTCCAGGAGGCAGACGAGAACCAGCCGGACGAGTTCCTCTACCCCGGGATGAGGGACATGCGGCTCCTGGAGGCCTACTGCCAGCAGGACGAGAGGACCAGGATCCATGGGTCTTCTGACTGGGTCCAGTTCCACAGTGTTGGGTCGGACCAAGGACGTCTGGCTTCGGGAGGGGGCCACCGTCACCGCCGACGCCCTCATCGTCCTTCCTCCTCTGTTCCCAGGGTGGAGCCGGAGGATATCCAGGGGGCCTCCTTCCTGGCCACTCTCGACCAGGATATGTGGTTATGGGAGGCCTACTGCCGAGAGGAGGAGAGGGTCGATTCTACTGACTGGTTCGAGCTCCCTGCCTCAGCGTTTAACGGCAGTCGCCTGGCTATGAGGGGGGGCCACCGTCGTCGTCGCCGCCACCGCCCTTCTCGGCGTCCCGTCGTGGTTCCGGAGGTGGACCTGGAGGCACCCCAACCCGGTCCTGCGTCCAGGAGGGCACCTGATGCACCCCAACCCGTTCCGGCTCCGAGGAGGGTGCCGGACCCACCACGACCCGTTCCGGCTCCGAGGAGGGTGCCGGACCCACCACGACCCGTTCCGGCTCCGAGGAGGGTGCCGGACCCGCCAGAACCCGTTTCTGCTTCGAGGTGGGTGCCAGAACCACCTCGACCCGTTCCGGCTCCTCGGAGGGTCCCGGACGCACCACGACCCGTTCCGGCTCCTAGGAGGGTCCCGGACGCACCACGACCCGTTCCGGCTCCAAGGAGGGTCCCGGACGCAACTCCTCCCGTTCCGGCTCCGAGGAGGTTGCTGGACGCACCTCGACCCGTTCCGGCTCCAAGGAGGTTGCTGGACGCACCTTGACCCGTTCCGGCTCCTAGGAGGGTCCCGGACGCAACTCCTCCCGTTCCGGCTCCGAGGAGGTTGCTGGACGCACCTCGACCAGTTCCTGCTCTGAGGAGGGTGTCGGACCGTCCACGACTGGTTCCGGTTCCGAGGAGGTTGTCGGACCCCGAACCCGAGCCGCCTGCCGCGGACCCCGAACCCGAGCCGCTTGCCGCGGACCCCGAACCCGAGCCGCTTGCCGCGGACCCCGAACCCGAGCCGCTTGCCGCGGACCCCGAACCCGAGCCGCTTGCCGCGGACCCCGAACCCGAGCCGCTTGCCGCGGACTCCTAACCCGAGCCGCTTGCCGCGGACCCCGAGCCCGAGCCGCCTGCCGCGGACCCCGAGCCCCAGCCGCCTGCCGCGGACCCCAAGCCCCAGCCGCTTGCCGCGGACCCCGAGCCCCAGCCGCCTGCCGCGGACCCCGAGCCCCAGCCGCCTGCCGCGGACCCCGAGCCCCAGCCGCGGACCCCGAGCCGCCAGCCGTTTGCTGGTTAGACTGTCGATGCTGGACGGCGCTGCCTCCCGGCCGCCCTCCGGATCCGCCTTGCCGGACAGAGCGGTCTCCGGGCCGTCCTCCGGATCCGCCACGCCGGAATGCGCGGCCTCCCGGCCGCCCACCAGACTATGTTGGCCCTTATGTTGGCCTTTCAGGCCCGCCCCTCCGGGACTGTAGGAAGGAACCTCGGTGCGGTTCCTTGAGGGGGGGGTAATGTAACGGTTTCGGTTTCTTTGTGTTTTGTTTCCTTGGTTTTCCTGTTTTATTTTGTAGTATTTCCTGTTTTGTTGTTGTTTCGAGTTTTACCTTGCCCCATCAGTCCTGAGTGTTTCCACCTGTGTCTTGTTGCCTTGTATGTATTTAAGTGCTGTCTTTCCCTACCTCCTGTGCTGGTCCATATTGTATTCTTCCCCGGTTTTTCGAGCTGAGTGCTTTTGTTGTGTTTCGCGATTCTAGCCTGCCGTATGCAGTGGTTTTGTTTTTGTCCTTAGTTTATGTTATTAAACCCTATTCCCTGCATCCTCCTGCCTCCTCTCCTCTCTTCGCCTGGGTACTTCCCATTACCCCCGTAACACTTAGAGGTTATTTATGCAAACAGGAAATCCAAAACATGGCTTAATCATGTTGTTTCTTATGAGTAAAACTTTAATTTTCATCATTTCATTTATCCTTTTCTGTAAATAAATGAATATTAACAAGCTCAAACGCTTTTAATGAACAAAACTAACTTTTTATGCCTGTTCACAGTGAGTGATAACATCAAAGATGACCCCACCACATTTTTCCACTTTTATCTGTCTAAATTTGCATTTGCATAACTTACATGTTAGATTTAAAGCTGTTCTGAGGACTGATGTACTAGGTCAGAAGTAGGTTTATAGGAACAAAGCAGCCTAAATTCTTTATTCACACAACACAAAGTCCTTAGAATAATTCATTCTAAGTTATGTCTTTAAAAGGATTTACCGGTAGTTTATCGTCTTCACTCATAGTCTGAAAAGAGGAACACGGATTCACATCAAAGTTAAAAACTGCAACAGTTTTAACTCATTATACTATGGTCCAGGTGAATACTCCATTCTGATTGGCTGCTGGGTGTGGATTAAAACGGATATTCAACAGTGATAATGTACCCCTAAAAAGAAGTTCTGGTCACACGGCTTAAATGTTCTGTATTACTGCGCTGGCTTCTTCTAAGCAAACTTTAGCTTCATCATCTGGACAAAAACAAGCGGTAAGAGCTGAACTTTCTCTCTGAACTGATGCTTTATCTAACCTATCGTGACAATCAGCATATATTTCGCTTTTCTTCACTGCTGAAGTCGAGGTCATGACAACGCACAGCACCATGTAACAAATAGTCCACTTTTTGTGAAAAAAGTGATCTAAACTGAACAAGAAACAAGAAAGCGTGATGAAACAAGAAAGTACTAAAAACTGATTGTTTATTTTGTGGGTGAACATGATAAAAGCGGATAATGGGGAAAACAGGGAAAGGGAAAACAGCATACCACACAGAAACAAGGGAACAGCATAATATGGACCAGCACAGGAGGAAGGGAAAGACAGGACTTAAATACATTGAAGGCAACAAGATCCAGGTGACAACGATCAGGACAGATGGGGACCAAAAATAAAACTGGAAACCATGATACAAATCAGAAAACCTTTCAAAATAAAACAGGAAGCACAACTCAATACATGAGATAACAAAAAAAAGAACCAAAAACAAAAGAGAATAAACTCTAACCATGACATAAAAGCATTCATTTTTTGAAAAAAAATGAAAGTGAGCCTTATAATCAGGAGGGCTTTATGGATTATTAAATAAGTGTTAAAATATATCTATATATCTATATATATAGACATAGATATATCTATATTTATATATCTATAGATATAGATATATATAGCTATATCTATATATCTATATCTATATCTATATAGATATATATATCTATATAGATATATATAGATATATATATATGTATATACATATACATATACACACACACACACGAACACACACACTCTTGGCATTGTAGTTGCATGAACTGTTTTTCACTTCACAGGTGTGTCCTGTCAGGTTTAATTAGTGGGATTTCTTGTCCTATAAATGGGGTTGGGTCCATCAGTTGTGTTTTGCAGAAGTCAGGTGGATACACAGCTGATAGTCCTACTGAATGAATGTTAGAATTTGTATTATGGCAAGAAAAAAGCAGCTAAGTACCGGAAAACGAGTGGCCATCATTACTTTAAGAAATGAAGGTTAGTCAGTCTGAAAAATTGGGAAAACTTTGAAAGTGTCCCCAAGCGCAGTCACAAAAACCATCAAGCGCTCCAAAGAAACTGGCTCACATGCGGACCCCCCCAGGAAAGACCAAGAGTCACCTCTGCTGGGGAGGATGAGTTCATCCGGGTCAGCAGCCTCAGAAATGGCAGGTTAACAGCAGCTCAGATTAGAGAGCAGGTCAATGACACACAGAGTTCTAGCAGCAGACACATCTCTACAACAAAGGGGACTGTGTGAGTCAGGCCTTCATGCTAGAATATCTGCTAGGAAACCACTGCTAAAGAAAGGCAACAAGCAGAAGAGACATGTTTGGGCCAAAGAACACAAGGAATGGACATTAGACGGTGGAAATCTGTGCTTTGGTCTGATGAGTCCAAATTGGAGATTTTTGGTTCCAACCACCGTGTCTTTGTGCGACGCAGAAAAAGTGAACGGATGGACTCTACATGCCAGGGGCCTCATTTATAAACGTTGCGTACGCACAAAAGAAGGCGTACGCCACTCTTTACGCAATAATTGATATTTATAAAAAGCAAACTTGACGGGTAAAATGTGCGGTCCTTCAAGCAAGCTCTGACCCAGGCGTACGCACAAAAACGGGTGAAATGAGAAACAGCGACACCGTCGGCAGATGGAAGAAACACGTGAAAGTGAAAATGACAATACTGCCTCTCATAAATAACATGAAGACTTCACAAAGAAAGTCTTACAATTAACAGCCTACACGAACAACCGTTTGATCGATCAGCAGTGAAACAAATAAAAAAATCAAACGAAAATTACAACAGAAATTCAAATGAACACTTATTTGCAAAAAGAAAAGTGAAATATGTTCTGCAATATTGGCATGTTGTGCAATTCATCCTCATAAATAATAGTTAACAGAACGAAATAATGTACAAAACTGACATTCTCGTTAATGTGTCCGTCTGGGGGAGCAGATATAGATAGATAGATAGATAGATAGATAGATAGATAGATAGATAGATAGATAGATAGATAGATAGATAGATAGATAGATAGATAGATAGATAGATAGATAGATAGATAGATAGATAGATAGATAGATAGATAGATAGATAGATGTATTAATTGTCCACTGGGGAAAGTTGTTTTCATATTAAAACATTTCTTCATAAGCTACGGAATTATGGTATTCATGCATATGCCTTTAGTTTGTTTTATTTTTGATAAAACAATGTATGGCGTATGTCTCAACCATTCAGAAAGCAACAAGAAATTACATTTGCGCTGAACAATTTCCCATTTCCACGTCGATTATTCCCGACATCTGTAGCTTGTCAAATGTAATTAAATGGAGGGAAATAAAATGCCCCATCACAATGCGTAATGACGCACAATCTTTAGACAGCAAGAAGACTTGCTGGCAAACGAGGACGAGTGACTTATGAGCCGGTTCCGACTTCCTCGAGCCGTCCTCTTGGACCTCTGCGGGCTTTTGGGCCCGGCGTTACAGAGGAGCACTCGGAGGAACCACGCCGTGCCAGTGTCACCCGGTGCATCTGGCGCGTCGGTGTTTCCCCTCCACCTCAGTCACCACTCCACTTAATAGGGATTCCCCAATAATTGCCGCCAGTCTCTCATCAAGAGGGGTCAGCTCCGGTGTCCCCCTTTCCCCCACCCGTGGCAGACACACTCTGGCGATGGAGCGCTAGACGTTTTTTCGCCTCGACTTTGATGTCCGACCATTTCTTTTTTATTTCTACAGCATTTACGGCGTCTGCCACCGTTTGCCACTCACGTGCCTTTTTGGCATTAGTAATGCCCACACTGTGCCCTCCAAACAACATTTTTTTCCTCTTTTCCACCTCGCCAACGATAACTTCTACTTCACATTGAGTGAAGTTACGTTTTTTTGATTTCCTCTTTTGCCATGATTTCCCAACCAATGAATACTAACTTGTGGGCGTTTCACGGACTATTTATGGGCAACTATGGGCGTGTCATGAAGCCACAAAAGCTGCGCTACATTTAGAATTGATTGTGGTTTATCAAGGGAAAACTCCGTAGGATGTGCGTGCGCACGGTTTTATAAATCCGAATATTTCTGTGCGTACGCACGTCCAATCTTTCATCCGTACGCCACTTATGACGCAAATCCTACACAAAGTTTTATAAATGAAGCCCCAGATTCCCACCGTGAAGCATGGAGGAGGTGTGATGGTGAGGGGGTGCTTTGCTGATGACACTGTTGGGGATTTATTTCAAATTGAAACATACTGAACCAGCATGGCTACCACAGCATCTTGCAGCGGCATGCTATTCCATCTGGTTTGCATTTAGTTGGACCATCCTTTATTCAACAGGACAATGACCCCAAACACACCTCCAGGCTGTGTAAGGGCTGTTTGACCAAGAAGGAGAGTGATAGGGTGCTGCGCCAGATGACCTGGCCTCCACAGTCACCGGACCTGAACCCCATGGAGATGGTTTGGGGTGAGCTGGACCGCAGAGTGAAGGCAAAAGGGCCAACAAGTGCTAAGCATTCTGGGAACTCCTTCAAGACTGTTGGATGACCATTTCAGGTGACTACCTCTAGAAGCTCTTCAAGAGAATGCCAAGAGTGTGCAAAGCAGTAATCAAAGCAAAAGGTGGCTACTTTGAAGAACCTACAATATGACATATTTTCAGTTGTTTCACACTGTTTTGTTATGTGTATAAATCCACATGTGATAATTCATAGTTTTGATGCCTTCAGTGTGAATCTACAATTTTCATAGTCATGAAAATAAAGAAAACTCTTTAAATGTGTCGAAACCTTTGGCCTGTACTGTTTATGTATATTTGGATAATAGCTGGGATCATGTGGATAATGGTTGGGTGTTCTTGTGAATACACTAATGCAGCCAACATTTCTAATGTGGCAATTGTGTAGCTTGTTATAAAAAAGTTCTAGAATCACTGTGAATGCAGGTACTGAAGGCTGACTGACTGATTGGATCATCTCTGACCTTTTTTTTATCTCACTTAAGGCACCTTATAAGTTGGTGTGCTAATAATCCGGTGCGCCCTATGTAGATGAAAATACAGCATCATAATAACAGATGGGCGTGTTTCATCCTTCTGAAAGGACTAGTCTACTAGTCGTGTTATGAAAGGACAGATTTGTGATATCATTGCTGGTAAAGATTGCATCAAATAAAAAAGAAATAACAGTCTAAAGTTTACCAAATACAAATCAAAATGTGGTCATGTGACCACATCCAAAATCATCATTTTGTTCGTTTTGCAAACTTGTGGTTTTTCATCATCATCACCTTTATTTTTTCTATATGAAGGTGCTTTAAAACATTAAAAAAATAAGGTAGACTTCACATTATCTTTTTTTCTGAGTCTTAAAATAGAACCAACTTTGAGAAAAGAATGATATTTTCTTTTATACTGGATCCATCAGTGATATTTCATAATCTACTTGTGTGTTGGAAGGATTTGGTTTGTGTAATAGGCTTTTTGGCAGAGTCAAAGCCACCCTAGTGCTGCTCCATTTTGCTCAGCTTGACTCATTGTATTAAGTGTTTTCCTCTTCAGCCCAATGCTGTCAACAAAAGCCTTCAGCTGCTTGAACTACTTTACTTCTAGCTTAGAGCTTCACCTTTCTTTACTTTTGCCTAACTGACAGTCATCGTCTCCAACTTCCTGCAGTTTAATGTGAACAGAAACTCTTGTGTAGCTGTGTGGATCTATCATGTTTTTGCTGTAACAAACTGACAAAACTACCTGACTACTAACTTTTCGGTAACAACTTGTTTCTAGACAATCAATCTTGAATGTCTTGTGGAGACATTTGATCTTGAAAACAAACAAACAAATTTACTGAAGTAGTATCTCTAATGAAACAAAATAATTTACATATAGCTTTGACAAGTTTATCTAAAAGCTTGTAATTCTCTTCTTTTAATTGGTCTAAATATAAGGATAGTTGGACTGTTGTAGCGTTCAAAATAGGATTTTTTTTGAGAAAAGTATAATCATGCATGAATGTATATAAAGGTACTTTAAATATATAAAACTTTCTTTTAGCAACGCACACCAATTTTAAGACATAATATATATCATTACCATCAGAGTAATATTGCTAAACATGAGTTTTTATAGCTAATTTCAAGATTACATTTTGTCTTGGAAGAGCAGGACATCACAATGTTATTTAAGAAATCTTATCAAGACATATTCTACTACCGTAGTTGTATTGGGAGATTTTTTTTTCTTCTAACTTCCTGTAATTTATACTTGAACTTGTTTTGAAAAGGAGATTTTCTCCAGTGTATCAGTGTAAGCCTACACACATGCATGTGAAGGCACGGCCACTACATACATTTTGAGCATTTTTCACATATATTTCATATGTGAAAAATGCTCAAAATTGGTCCTTTGTGATACATGTGTGATAAGCGTGATTCATAATTGTTTCTTGTGTTCGTCATTTGCCAAATGTGCGCAAATGTCCTTCAAGGGTTTCGGCCGAATTTGGTTTTGAGCTGTTCAAGAAATTTGGTCGGATGAGACTAATGCAGTATATGCATATTTTACGTAGTTAATAGGCAATTATTACAGACATCTTTTGTAATTGTGCATGATTTTTGCGAGATGCTTACGCAAATTTGTGGCTTTCCACGACTGTTCCACATAAGTCAGTCACTTTCATATCGCATATATGGCGCACATATTACGTTAAAATTATGTAATTTAAACTGTTACAAATATAATAATATGAATACGTTTAATATAAATGACAAATGCGGTTTATTTAATTATACGCCTTGTGTGTCAGAAGATTCATAATCCCATGTTGTAAAAGTAAAATCTGTCCAACACAAAAGGCCTTCAGCTATCATCTGTTTGCTCAGCTGTTGGACAGGACAAGTAAAAATAAATAAATTACTTAATTGATGCACAAATAACTAATAAATTTCATAAACAGAGCAATAATAACGCCCAGTTCATGTTCTACGTTGGTTTACATGTTCTTTGTGTGGTTTATTTGTACTTTTTCTGTGGTTTTAACGCGGTTCATTTGTGATACATTTGTAAAAAAAAATCACATAGAGACTAATCTTTTCTTACTTTTTTCACATATATTAACATATGTCCAACTTTCATCTGTCCAGTATGTGCAAAATGTATGTAGTGACTGTGTGACATGGCCTTAAAGCTATGGAATGATGGAGGTGGGACAGCTTTTCTGAAATGACATTTATATCTCAGTGATAACAGGACACACTGACATTGATGCATTAGCCTGCTGAGGTGGACTTAGAGCAACTGCAGCCACTAACAGACAATACTGTGTCTGCTGTGCATGAAAACTTTATATAGAGAAACACACATCCTATTATTGTACTAATAGAGATGACGTTTTACTTTTGAAGTTACATACTGTATGAACAGAGTTGTGATACAGTGTGTCAATGACAGGCTTAATTTAATAGTTTCATAAAAATGACTCCAAACAGCAGCATTAAGGCTGGAGCAATGACACGTCATTTTTCACGAGGACAGTCCCTGATTTAAGGCCCTTATTGCTCACTGTTTAGTGTTTTATCACCTGCCCCGGTGCTTCATTTTTTTATTGTTCCCTACAAGTAACCTCCAGAATGAAACATGAAGTCATCATGAGAGGCTGAAAAAAATGTTGTTCTATAAATGTCCACATGAGGCAAAGCCCAGGGGTCAATTCATTATCACACAACTGACAAAAAAGAGCAGCCTCATGGAAAACTAACACATCAGCCTGTTACCATTTTCACCATTTGGACACCATTCAAAGTCAGACAGCAGTGTAAAACATGACACAAAAATAGGTTAGAACACATGTGATCCATGCCACTACTGAAAGTGAAATGTGGAAAAAAAAACTGTCACACCGATAACCATTAAATTCCTCCAGCAGTTTCTTTCTCCTCCTCAAATGGAAAAAAACATTCTGACTGTACAAGGCATGGTGCTGGAACCAGATGAAACGTAAACAGTAAATGCTCAAATCTAAAAATCAACTATTTACAATTTAACTTTTTACTTTACAAATGTTTACTTTTTCCTTTTAAACAAAGTTAAAGTGAAACAAGACAAAACACAACAACCACCATACACAATAATAGATTTCTGCAATATTCATGTCTCGGAAGAATAGCGTAACACAAAAGCCCACACCATCATGAAAACCAGCATTCATGGACTTAAACACAGACACACACGCCAGCTTTGCTCCACAAAAAACCCTCTCAGTGTTTTCTAAGGCTATTCCCTAAATCAAAGTCTTGCAAAACCCAAACACTCTCACAGCTTAATGCAAAAACTGTCAAGGCTTTCTTTTCCCACGCAAGTGCAGCAACACACAGGTCTATTACATCCTGAAAATATATTTCAACACAGCATGAGGTCATGGCACTGATGATAAGATCTCTCCACCTGGCACTCAGTCAAGCGTGCTTGTTCACACAGTGGGACCAAGCTTTTTGTGTCCGCACACACGCAAAGAGCTGGCCTTGCCAGTTACATCTCCCAAAGGAGCAAATAATGAGGGGGTCTGGACGGGGGAGTGAAATGGAAGCCCCGCACCAAAAAAACAGCTTGTTTGAGGACTGTGTTGGTGGTAATGACTGTCATTAAAAAAGAGTCGACTTGAAAACGAAGACTGTCCAGCTGTCAAAAGAGTAGAGCGTAAACTTTCCTCCACTAAGCCTCCAGCTCAGCCAAAAAACTCCCCACACGGAAAACCAAAGGTTGGATCATGATGTTCTTGTGAAAAAATTAAAGTTGCTAAATACACACAGGGGGGGGATTAGGAATTTCTGAGAGGGGCTCAAAAGACGATCCTTCTGTAGCTGGTTACGTATTTCAGCAGGAGATGAAGTGACAAATGTAAAAACCCATTCAAGAAAATGGCAGGAAAATGCTAGTTTGAGGAGGAAAGTGTAGTTCAGTTAGTTTTCTCACAAGGCCCAACGTGCTTTACAGTCACTGTCCCATTCATCCAATGTCCATGGCTCCAATGCCGAACACTGGAACAAACCAAACTGTACCCACCAGGATCACCGTGGGGTACAGTGTCTTGCCCACAGACACTTTGACACATGCGTAGTCAAGACAGTGAAAAATGACAATTTCTGAATAGATGAACGCAAACTATTGGGTCATCTACTGGTAGTTTTAATTATCTTGAGTTGAAGATTTTTGCCCAAGCTGGTAACCAAACTTTGGACAAAATCATAAAATTGTTCATGTATTGTTTGTTCTGTAGGTGTCACTGTCTTGGGAACTTAACACGTTAACCCTTGTGCTATCCTAGGCACTTTAACATTGGGAGTTGGGTCATCTAGACCCACTAGACAGTGCTCTGAACCTTTTTTCTTCAATGATTTGTGATCTTCACTGGTGTCCATGGATTACATGAAATCTTTCCACCTTTATCCACCTTTGTCATGGTAGGGAGAACACTTCAATGGTCATCTTGACCCAATAGGATAGCACAAACTTAAATACAATTGCAAACTGTAATTGGGAGGCTGCATTGGTGCAAAGGGGATTTGGTTTTCAACCTTTGGCAGGAAATTTACACGAAATGTCCCTGTAAGTGTTGGAACAATAAATATTTGTTCTACTTGCAAAAATGGCAGAGTCTGGGAATATTTCTGTCGTTAAGAAAACAACATTTAATGTGCAGAAAGCGTCAATTCCAGGACACCAAGACATTAATATGTTCTTGTGGGCTTTTTCTGATGACGGACCACAAATGTTAAGAATATTAACCGTTAAAGAAAGATATTTGATGTAGACATTAAAATAGATAATATCTATATATAGATTTTTATATAGATATTTGTGACGTAGAAAATACGCTGAGAATCCACACTTGTATGCTTTACCAGGCTGCAATTTTAAGAAGTGATACATACTGTAGATGTTTGCTTTAATTTTTCCCCCCAAAAATGTAAGTTAGTGGGAGGGGGGGTGAACAGGTAACTATCAGCACAGGGAGGGGCAAGAAGGGGCAGGGTTACTCCACACCCACAACTCAGAGGTGAATTTCTAAAGAAACTACGTCCTAGAAAATGACACCAATTTTTTTATTTTGCATAAAAACAGCATAATTATAATCATTGGGGGCATTTTTGCAATAGATCAAAAGATGATCAGAGTGAAACTTTTAGTTATTAAACTGAAATGGTTTGAACGTTCTAAAGGGTCATTTTTTAAGAGCTAAACATTAAAGAATGGGAGCAAAAGAATGTTATTGTCTTTCTTGATGAGAAGTGCAGCTGTCTGCCTCTGAAGTGCACAGGTTGTCTCTGGCATGTGGTCGTTATTACCATGATTTGTGCAGGTCTTTGACCTGTCGGCTTCAGATTTATGATATAGCGGTCAAATGCTCAAACCTATGATTCATGCGCTAGCCTTTAAACTAAAAGTTTAGAATTTTAAGCATTCAAGCATAAAGTCTGAAAAGGTTTTCTTTAAAATCCTACTAAACGCACACCGAGAGCTGAGACTTCTGGTGCTGAGTCATGGCTGGATCAGACAGCTGAGAAGATGGTGTCGGATTTGAGCTTCATCACTCTGCAGCCCCACAATCGCAGCATTTTTACCCAACAGAAGCATGAATGACTCAGAGTTTAACTCAAACAAGTAGCCACACAACGGCATTTTAGATATTTCATCATTCTTTATGTCCACGTTACCCAAGAAAATACTGCGAAAGTTTTCTTTTTTTCCCCAAACTATCCAACGTGTGAGCCTTAAAAGGAAAAGCAATTCATCCAATTTTTATTTTATGAGTGAATTTATTGTTTTTTTGTAACATTTGGTACCGTTCCCTTTCATGCTTTCCCTTGGCAGAGTCGTCAGCAGTTCAGTTAAGTCCTTGTTTGGCACTGAGTAAGCAGTGCGGGGCTGCTTTAGTGCGGCTGCCAAATCTGACACTTCCAGGCACCCTGATACTCTGTCAAGTGATATGAAGAGCCGTTTATCAGGAGGGAAACACTGTAGTGTGTCTCTGTCTATGTGAGACAGAGGATAGTGCCGTTTGAAAAGTTGTATTACAACAAAGGGCTTCAAAAACACACTCCACAGCACATCATTCACTGTACGACTGCATAATGTGATTCTTTTTTATGACACCAGATAAGTAAACACATACAAACTCATCTTGATGTGAACCATTTCTGTCTCTGGGGGAAACAACTATTCTTGGCGGTACTTTGTGGCGCTTGTTTTTCTGACTCATGACTTCTGCATTCTCTAACAGTAAACATAGCGAGGCTGCTTCAGTTCACACATTTGGCTCTAAACCAGGGGTGCCCAAATCCAGGCCTGGAGGGCCGGCCTCTCGCCAGTTTTCCATGAAGCCTGCCTTATCTGCTGCTGATTACCTGGATCAGGTGTGTTTAGCCAATAAGGAGCTTCAATGGCAGGTTGGTTGGAAAACATGTAGGACACTGACACTTGAGGCCTGGATGAGGGCATCCCTGCTCTAAACCTTTACATAGAAATAAACATAACAGTGTAACATACCCTGATCCGAGTGCCGTAGTGCCAATGTGGCTCTAAACTTGTAAAAAAATGAAAAAAATTATAATCAATGCATCACTCTTTTTATTGAAACGTTTTCACAAAAGCCAAAACTCATTTGACATGTTTTGATTTATTTTGGTAAACACTTTCAAAATTCTCTAAGAATTTTGACTCAAAAATGTTTAAGGAAACATCCTGTTTCACCCCAGTTCATTTAGAATGATGCCTCACATTCAATTCAGTTCGATTTTCCATCACTTGTTAATCGAATTTTTAGCGATTTGACTCAGAAACCGTCACTAACTAGCAACAAAATTGAATCATGCGTCAATTTAATCTGAATACATTTACCAAAGTGCACAGAGGGACAGAAGAATGCAGGAGCTGCCTGACTGGAGGGTCAAAGGAAGTGTGGTCAGTGACCCGGAGTGGGGTGCAGTAGGGCAGAGGGGAGAGGCTGTATTTATGAGAGCTTGTATTTCTCAGATTTAAGGCTAAAGTTTAGCTCCAGGTCAAACTTAAGGTCATCCAAACAGTTGTAGGTTGATCCAAGTGTCCTGAAAAATGTTCTGTTAAAGACCCCCTCTCATGAAAACTGTGTTTTTGTATTTTCAACATCTGCTTGTGGCATTTTTCTGATGATGGAGGACATACATTGTATACGCTTAAAATTGCACTTCTGAGAATTTCTTTATTCTAATTAATGTGAATTGGGAGCAGATGAAAAGAAAAGCTTGGAAAAAGCTTGTGGATGTGACATAGAAGCTACTAAGGTTGGCCACAAGCTCCCTGCTCTGCCCCATTCTGATGCATCCACCTGCAGACAAAAAGATCCGTGTTTGTCTTTGTTTTCCTCGTCTGACCTGGCATCTGGTTCTAAACTGTACGGCTGAATAGTTCCAATGTCGCTCATCATTTTTGTTGCACCAGTAATTTTTGGTAAGGGGCTGTAGGCTAGCAGGAGAGAGTGTAAATAAATGGGTGACAGGAAGTGGGGGTGGGGTTACTCCGTGCAAACAGTTCAGCCCACAACCCAGAGGTGAATTTCTAAAGAACTATTACCACTTTGCAGAAACTATGTCCCATAAAAAAGGAAACATTTTTAGATTTTGGCAAAAAATGTCATAATCATAATTAAAAAACAACAACACAGGGAACACTTTAAAATTAGAACAAAAGATAATCAGCTTTGATGAAACAGGTGATGGAAACATGACAGTGTTATACCTGATATGCATGCAGTCCGTTTGATAAAAACAAGCAAGAAAAAAAAAGAAAAAAACAGTGTGAGCCTGATATCTGCATGCAGAAATGTAGTGTGAGTGAGATGTGTCATCTGGTGTCTTATGAGAGAACAGAGACAGGTTGCTGTCTGATAAGATGTTATCAGCGTCCTCACAGAACATGTTTCAACTCGGCTCAAACTCCGACATGGCAATTACAGGATAACAGTTGTGGGGGTCAGAGATCAGAGAGGTCGCGTTGGTTGACTTCTGCAGACGTCAGTGTTTAATTAGATAAAGAGAGAAAATCCACGACCCCCGGCTGTTGTTTTACTATAACTTTCAGTGGAATGTTTCCTTCTGCTATGCAGAGGTTACTCACCTTCTTTTCATGTTTGACATTCGTACATCAGTCAACTGTTTTCACACAAACTCTGTGGAAAATGATGGTGTTTTTTTTTCTCTTTTTTCTTAGTCAGGCTTTTAATGAGGAAGTAGTCAAGCCTTCTTCCTTAATTCTGCTCGCTGCATTTTGCAATCAGGAAAATAAAGGCAACCCTGTTGAAAGAGGTTTTGCTTATAATTATTTCCATATTTATTCAACTCCAGAGTCACAAAAAATACTGAACATGTGAATTTTTTATTTGTTTCTCGCGTTTTTTTGAAACCCTGTGAAGTTGCTTAGCACTGGATCACATTCTACAGTCCATGGTAATGAAACAAAAAAAGGAAACTATAATTTAAAATATATAAAAATCATGGTTGTTACATAATGGTGTAGATCAGGGGGGCTCGTTACGTAGATTGTGATCGACATATTGGTAGATCGCTGGCCTTAAAAAATAAATGAACAAAAACGAAAAAATATATTTAAAAAAAAAATCAGTCAGTAAATAATCATCCTCACCAGGAAGTCAGTCACTTGACTGACATGCAGAATGGCAAATCGAACATCCTCTGAGACATCCATTACATTACCAAAAGTATTTGCTCACCTGCTTTGACTCACATATGACCTGAAGTGCCAGCCCATTCCTAACCCATAGAGTTTAATATGATGTAGGTCCACCTTTTGGCAGCCATTACAGCTTGAACTCTTCTAGGAAGGCTGTCCACAAGGTGGAGGAGTGTGTTCATTGGAATTTTTGACTATTCTTCTAAAAGCGCTTTAGTGAGGTCAAACACTGATCGAGAAGACTTCGCTCTAATTCATCTTAAAGGTGTTCTATGGGGTTCCGGTCAGGACTCTGCAGGCCAGTCAAGTTTATCCACACCAGACTCTGTCATCCATGTCTTCATGGACGTTGCTTTTTGAACTGGTGCACAGTCATGTTGGAGTCAAGAGGAAGGAGCCCACTCCAAACCGTTCCCACAAGGTTGGGAGCATGGAATTGTCCAAAATGTTTTGGATCCTGAAGCATTTACAGTTCCTTTTACTGGAACTAAAGGGCCAAGCACAAGTCCTGAAAAACAACCCCACACCATAATTCCTCCTCCACAAAATTTCACATTTGGCACAATGCAGCCTGAAATGTACCGTTCTCCTGGCAAACCAAACATCAGATTAGCAGATCAAAAAGCGTGATTCATCACTCCAGAGAACGTGTCTGCTGCTCTAGAGTCCAGTGGCGGTGGAATGTGCTGTGGCAGATTTTATCTGTGCATTTTAGAATTGAGGATGGTTATTGCTTTGGGAAAGAAGCTGTTTTTGAGTCTGTTCGTTTTGGTTCTGATGCCTCTGTAGCACCTCCCAGAGGGCAGCAGGTCAAACAAGTCTGAGCCAGGGTGTGAGTTGTCCTTGAAGATGTTCTGGGCACTGTGTGCAAAGTAGATGTCCGTCAGGGTGGGGAGAGGGTGTCCAATTATCTTCTGAGCCGTCTTTATGACTCTCTGTAGTCTCTCCTTATTTGTGACGGTGCAAATGCACAACCACACTGTTGTGCAATATGTGAGCAGGCTCTGGATGGATGACTGGTAGGTCAGCAGTAGGTTGGGGCTGATGTTGTTCCTCCTGAGGACCCTCATGAAGTGCAGACGCTGCTGAGCCTTTTTGATGATGGCAGTGGTGTTGGCTGTCCAATTTTGGTTGGCAGAGACAAGGATGCCGAGGAACCTGAAGGTGTGGACTCTCTCTACATGCTCCCCATTGACATGGAGGGGGGCTGGGTCAGTGCCATGTTTCCTGAAGTCAACTATGATCTCCCTAGTTTTGCTGGTGTTCAGCGTGAGGTTGTTCTCTGCGGACCAGGTTGTCAACTTCAGGACTTCCTCTCTGTGGGCAGACTCATCCCCCCTGGGAATGAGTCCGACCACCGTGGTGTCGTCGGCAAACTTGATGATGCAGTTATTGTTGTGGGCTAGACTGCAGTCATGAATGTAGAGGCAGTACAGCAGGGGGCTTAGCACACAGCCCTGTGGAGAGCCAATGCTCAGTGAGCGGGTGGACGAGAGGTGGGGGCCAAGTCTCACAGTCTGCGATCGGTTTGTGAGGACGTTATTGATCCAGTTGCATGAGAGGGGAGGGAGGCCAAGAGTGAGCAGTTAATCGCAGAGTCTGTCCGGGATTACTGTGTTGAAAGCAGAACTGTAATCCACAAAGAGCATCCGGACGTAGCTCTGCTGCTGTTCCAGGTGGTTCAGCGCGGAGTGGAGAGGCACGGCCACGCAGCCTCTGTGGATCTATTTTTGCGGTGTGTGAACTGGTCGGGGTCCAGGTCTGTGGGAAGATGGTCCCTGATGTGCTGGAGGATTAGCTTATTGAAGCACTTCATTATGACCGGAGTGAGGGCCACTGGGCGATGATCATAAAGGCTGGTGGTAGGAGACGTTTTTGGCAAAGGGATTATGGTTGCTGATTTCAGGCAGGATTAGATTTCTGCCTAGGCCAGGGAGAGGTTAAAGATGTTTGTGAAAGTGGGAGCGAGCTGGTGAGCGCACGCCTTGAGCACTTTGCCCGGTACTCTGTCAGGGCCAGTAGCCTTCCTGGAGTTCACTGCTAGGAGCACCCGTCTGACGTCATGCTCCCATACAGTGAGTGGAGGTGTGGAGGGGCCATGGGGGGTTAAGGGTAGGGCTGGGGTGGAGGGGTGGTGTTGGGAGGATTCGTAGCGAGCAAGAAACAGTTAAGCTCCTCTACCTGTGTAGCATCTGGAGCTACTGTGGACACATCACAGACTCTGAAGTTGGTGATGTCTTGAATACCCGCCAAATTTCTCGTGGGTTGTTGCTGGAAATGTGAGACTCCATGTAGTATCCCTTGGCTGCTTTGATTCCTTTTTTCAAGTCAGCTCGGGCAACACTGTATAGTGTATAGTGCTCCGTCCCCTGACCTGAAGGCAGCGTCTCGAGCTCTGAGGAGGGAGCGGACTTGGGTATTCATCCAGGGTTTCCGGTTTGGAAAAACCCTGATGGTTTTGTCCACAGTCACATTCCCAATGCAGAACTGTATGTAGTCCAACACTGTTCCAGTGAGTGTCTCCAGCTCCTGATAGTGGAATAAGTCCCAGTTTGTCTGCAGGAAGCAGTCCTGTAGCATGGATAGGGCATCATTAGGCCAGGTTGTGATGGTCTTTGTGGTGGGCCTGGATTGGCGTCTGAGGGGGGGTGTAGGCCAGGAAGAGCAGGACGGAAAGATGGTCTGACTGCCCGTGGTGGAGTGGCTCTGTAGGCCTGCTTGATGTTCGTGTAGACATGATCCAGAGTGTTCTCCCCCCTTGTAGAACACTTCACATGCTGGTAGAACTTCGGGAGAACAGTCTTTAAGTTGGCCTTGTTAATGTCTCCTGCAGCAATCGGAACATCGTTGGGATGAGCCCGCTGCTGTTTGTTTATGGCGTTCAGCAGGAGAGAGAGCACCGTGTTTACGTTGGCGTCTGGCAGGATGTACACAGCCGCGATAATCACAACAGTCACCTCTCTTGGTAGAAAAAAAGGCAGAGATCTAACAGACATGAGCTCGACGTCTGGGGAGCAGTGCTGAGCAGTGATCGTCCCATTGTTACACCAGTTTTCATGCACGTAAACGCCGAGCCCCCCACCCCCCCTGCTCTTACCGGAGTCCTTTGTTCTGTTCCCGCAGAGCATAGTGCGGCCCTCGAGTCGCACGCTAGCATCAGGTATGTCTGGGTGAAGCCAAGTTTCTGTGAAGAATCAACAATATCACAATATCAACAGTTGTTGATATTGTGATTTCCAACAAGTTGTGGTCTCGAATTATCCATCCTGTGCACCAGATCTGGCAAATCTGGCATTTGAGAGGAATAGGCTCGGTAGAGGTGGCTTGTGTGGTTGTTTCCTTAGCCTTAGCACAACGCCAAACCTGCAGCCTCGCTTTTGCTTCCTCTCCCTCCATCGCCTATCAAGTACAACAACAATCCAAGGAGAGCCCGGGGGTCTCGCTATGTAGCTTGGAATGTTGAGCTTTTGTTTGAAGTTGCTCAAAACAGCGGTTTGATGTCGGTATTCAATATCCAAAAGGATCTGGCGAGTGTAATGGGTGTTAGCAGCACACAAAAATAAAATAGAAGAAGACAAGTATGGAAAATGTATAAAGAAAGTATAGAAAAGGAAGCACTGAATGGGGAGCCAAGAGCTGCTGCACCTATGGGCGCTGCCATCTTAGAAATATTCAAGAGTGAGAAAATGTCACGATTGGATTTGTTGCACAGGTGGCATTCTCAGACAGTTCCACGCTGGAATTAAATGAGCTCGTGAGGGCGGCCCATTCTTTCACAAATGTTTATTAAAAAAGTATGCATACCCGAGTGCTTGATTTTACACACTTGCGTCCAGACCAAGTGATTCGGACACCTGATTCTGTTCATTTGGTTTATTCAAGATGTTGGGCTCACCCAAAAGCATTAGGTTAGCCAATATGTTTGATAATATGGTGTATGTAACTGCACGTGTGTTTAACTACACTCATTCTGCCTGCCATTCATGAGCCTCTGTTGACCCCGCTGCTCTGGGTCCTTGGCGGAGAGCCACTCTGGCCCACAACAGTGTTAATTGAGGCCCACGTGGCTTCTCAATTAGAAGAAAGACTGAGATACCCCGTCTGACCCAGCCGTCCTGCCACGGCACCTTCTGCTGGGTCTGCGGTTCCAACCCGGTGAATACAAGCCCACTCAGGCAGCAGTGTCCTCCTGGAGCATGTGCTCCAGGAGCATGTGCCCTGAAGTCGTAAGACAGGCCTCTTCTGTGTTCATGTTCAAATCTAGACTTAAAAGATTTCTGTTTAGCCGTGTATATGACTGAAAGGTCCTATCTGCACTTTTCTTTCCTTTCCTTCCTTTATTTTTAATTCAATTTTCAAATTTTTTCTTTTCTTTTAAAGTAAATTTTACGTTGATTATTTCTATGATGTATTGTGATTTTAATGCATTTTTCTATCTGTGAAGCACCTTGAATTACTTTGTGTACGAATTGTGCTATACAAATAAACTTGCCTTGCCTTCTTGAGCCCTAACCTCGGAACAGGGGACACTCTTCCCTCAACCGTGCTTAAACCAGCCGTGCTTTAAAAATGTTCTGCCCCCCCATAACATGGTTTACAGCCGAGCATGAATGTGATTGTCGCAGCTTTCTGTTTTCAAAAGTCTTATCTGTTTTAACTATTATTATTAAAAACCCTTGTGCTATCTTATGGGTCCAGATGACCCCACCCTTACATTGATGTATTATCCCTTCCATGACAAAGGTGGATAAAAAGTTGAAGAGGTTTTCATGTAATCCATGATCACAAATCATTGAAGAAAAAAGGTTCACTGTCTTGTGGGGTCCAGATGACCCCACTCCCAACATTAAAGTGGCTTGGATAGCACAAGGGTTATGTGTTACTACCACAATAATGATAATTCACATGACAAAGCTATCTCCTCACAGAGATTTGTGTACTCTTTCTGTGTAGTTTTTGAGTTGTTACCAGGGCTGAAAGTAAGCTGGTACAGTCTGGTACTGCGTACCGGTAGGAAGATCACCTGTGTGGTGGCTCTTTACTACTGTAACACTTCGTCAGGCTGATGCTGCTAGAACTATGAACCAGCCAGGACTTCACCTTTTCATCAACACAATGATGGCTGCACGCGTTTCTTTGCAGGTCACCAAGTGAAGAACAATGATTTCAAGCATCATCCTCCTTTCAACATGTCTAGTCGGCCATTCTAACCCCATCAGCCTGACATCATGATCTCCAGCCTTGTGCTCGTCAACATTCTCACCTGAATTAACAAGACGATTAATGAAATAATCTCAGCAGCTCTTTTAATGACAGAGATGAAGTGCCTGGGAAAGGTATTTCTGGATTAAACAAAGTAACTAAATAAAGTTGACTTTATTTATCCCACAATGGGGAAATTGTTCTCCGGATTTGACCCATCCCCTAGGGCAGTGTTTTTCAACCAGTGTGCCGCGGCACACTAGTGTGCCGTGGGAGATGGTCAAGTGTGCCGTGGAAAATTGCCCTCATTAACTGATCTAAAAACATTTCCCATCTCCAGGAAATCAGCTCTTTGTTCATCCAAACAGGTCCTGATAAAACACTGAGAAGTTAAGAATATAAACGATCATAAAATACTTTTTTCTTTGTGTTTATTTGATTCTATTAAAGACATTTTTATAAGAATGACGGTAACGCGAAATAACTGCAGCTATAACTGTGTAAGGGAAAGTCCCGCAGCTTTTACTGTCTCCACGACTCCACCAATCATTCTTGAAGGCTTAATCTCATGTCATCAGTCTGACCAATCAGAAGTGGTTAAAGTCTCCAATTCCTTGTTCCAATTTAGCTCATAACTCACTCAGTTCCAACAAAAACACCAGCTAAAGCTCGTCTTTAGCGGTGTAGCTTTCCACAGAATCCGGTATCAGACCGTGGAACAAGTGAACAAAACCATGAAGCTCAGAGACGCGAGTCTTTCTACCGTTTTTTCACACTACATCTCCCATGATGCATTGGCTTAAAGGGACAGCGCCTCAGGGGGGGGGGGGGGGGGGGGGGGCTGTAGATTAGGGTTGTGCCGATGGACGATATCATCGTCCATCGTGATGGGTGACTGACATCCCGATGGAGAGACCACCATCGTGATGCCACGCCCCCGCCACGTTGCGCGTCGACACCATAAGCCGCGGTTACATGTACAAAATATCTTGATGGGATCAATGGTCAGATTAGAATCCAACCGTGTACATGGGCCCAGAAAAATGTTTTCAGAATATAAAAACGTTCACTAAGGTCACACTTTCGGTCGGAATAAATCATTCGCACATGCGCAGTAGGGTTTGAAAAACGGAAGGATATAAACTCCGCCGAGCGGCTTTTTTTTTTTTTCAAACTTTATTGTATGTAACAATTCAATACAAAACATTGTTAAACAGCGCCGAGCGGCTATATACATTGACATGCCAGCTCGGTAATATACGAGACGATCTTCTAAACCTGCTTTTAATAATGTTACGGTTATTATGAAACACCTGTTCGCTCATCATTTGAATTTTAATCCGTGTGGTCAGTGCTTTTTCTGAACGAAGCCAGGATTAGCAGTATGCTAACACGGGCTAACAACATTAGCTTTGGGTGGTGCTGCTTGCTGGCTGCACGTAAACATGTAAGAATAACATCAGCCTTTATTTAGTCGGGACACGACTGGAAACACAAATCCGCGTGATTGTTTGAATGTTTTCTAAGGACTGAGCGACATTTCTGCTTTGAAGCTCAAACCGCTGTGTGTCTGCTGACGATCCGAGCTGTGCTCAGACACACACTTTTAGACCCGGTTCTGAGTTCGGATGCTTGTACCCCTAGAGCTGCGGGACGGATCGCAGTCTTAAATCTCCCACACATACCGCTCATGTACCCCCCCCCCCCTTCCCATCAAACACAAAGCTGTAAGTCCGCGCTCCGCCGGAAGTGCGGGAGCGGACTACTTCTTTTCTATTTTGTTTGTTACTTTTTTGTTAAAGTCACTTCCCTCAGCTCATACTGGATCATCGCGGATTAGTCATTAGTTGGGAAATAAAATGAAAAAAGCAAAAAAACGAATAGCAGTTATATAAGAACGAAAAATGTAAAAATACCCCCCCCCCCCCCCCCCCGACGATGTCATCGTCCATCCCGATGGTTGACAGCAAACATCGTCAACGGCCAATTTAAGGGACATCGCCCAACCCTACTGTAGATCAAAACAGACTATGAGTTTCTGCATTTTTATTTATTTTTTTGGGATGCTGGTGTGCCGCGGGATTTTTGTCAAGGTTAAAGTGTGCCGTGGCTCAAAAAAGGTTGAAAAACACTGCCCTAGGGGACGGGTGAGCTGCAGACGAGCCGCATTCGGGATTTGACAGCTGGCTGGGGAGTGCGAGGATCGAACCGCTATCAAGGGATATGACCTGCTCTACCGCCTGAGCCACTTGACACCTTTAGGTTAATTTAGGTTAATTTTCATGCCAAAAATAGACTATGCAATTCATCTGATCACTCTTCATAACATTCTGGAGTTTATGCAAATTGCTATCATAAAAACCTTTTTAGATTCCTTGTATTTCTTGCAAGCTTAGCATGTGTAAATTAAATATGTATACCAACAAGAAAACAAGAATTTAATGGCAAATCATATGACGAGATGGGGAGAGTACGTGTTGGACTCACGGGCGCCTTGTGCAGGATATGGTGGGGTTGAAAAAAAAGAAACATCCATGCAATGTGCCTGCATCTCACCTACTTCCTCCTCACTAACCCTATGTTGTAAAAGTGTTCACTGCTACATGTCGCCTCCATCATGTCCAAAATGAATGTGCATAAAAATGTTATATAGGATCACGAAGAACAAGGCTATTTGATATTGGTTTTCTGCCCTAATATTGGTTCAAAGCATAATGCTTCAGTTCATAACACAGATGAATCTAAGTCACTTTGTAGGATGAAATGAAAAGAGACATGACCCTGATGAGGGCAGCTTAAGGTAAACAGAGTGTATGGATGTTTATTCCACAAAGTATGGGCTGACAGGGGACATTTTGTTAATCTTGAAAAGCAAACATCCCACGTGTTGCATCTTAACCGAACACACTGGCAGCATGTGAACACGCTGCTGTGTGTGACTTCCATCTGATTGCATGTAAAGCCGCTTGCCATGTCAGCCATTGTATTAAGATAAGCTGCTTTTTCATTTGTGGCAGGATGAAGTGGGAGAAAAAAAAGGAAGACCAAAGATGAGGAGGATGATACTTCTCAAACAACTCCACTCCAAGGACTTTTATTTTGTAGAGCTTGCCGGGCTTGCATTATCTTCCCTGCATTACAGAGCAACGAGCTGAAATGCAAAGCAGGGAGAAAAGATTTCTTATAAGTTTCACATGAGTAAGCACTAATGTGGCACGGGTTCGGGGCCTGATTTGTATACACTCTTCCATGGCATTTTAACTGACGCCATCCACCAAAATGGCAGCCATGAACAGCACTTACCACTCATATGATTCTAACTGAGACGCCACACAGTAATAATCCTCACAGCAGAAAAAACCCATCCAGAGATATCTGACTGTAATGTTCCCCACAAGCGCAGCAAACTTCCTCCCATGACCAGTCCACCATTACTGTATTTACATTAGCCCTAATTGATGAAGCTAATCAAAAACAACCTCCACCTCCTACATCACTGAAAACAGCCATTGCAGTCTGGTGACATGTTCAATTTTCCAGCTGCCTCACCTCATTTTTATTCTGCGTGTAATGTCCAGTGTCATGGAGCAGCACTTTCAGGCCTGAGCACAAGTAATGGAGAGGGAAGGAAGTGGGAGAGCACAGGCCTGGAAAGGCTTCAGGCACCATGCATCTTTCTGTCTGACGGACCACGCTGGTTACGGAGTCGATGGTTCACTGGGCCATGAAGGAGCAGATTTGTTCTCGGCCTCGACACGAGCTCCGGATTCAGTAGACCCCGGGGCAAAGAAATCCATCTTTACAAGTCAGGTAATCTACCCCCATTTATGTGTCCTAAAGGAAAAGCAAAACAAAATGCTTTCACCAAATTCCTTTTGAGCTCGACAAGACCGTTAAAACTTTCAGTTTAATTGCAACCACATCGATGAACAAGGTGTTGACTCAATCTGTAAAGATTTAGAGGGTCTAACTCAACTTTCTAGACTTCAGGATTAAATCAGCTTTCTGCTGAAAGTCGACATGTGAGAGGCACAGACATAGTTCAAGGGTTTCATGTTTTATATTTGTGTGGACTCGTGAGAAAAACAGAGTGCATAAACATCTAAAGAGGCTTGCACATGCAGAGTTCTTCAGCTTTTTTGCTTTTCTGTTTTTTAAACAGAAATTGATTCAAACACTATAATCTACACATCACCCCAACAAATCACTTGAAGCAAAAACTTTTTAAAGATCACAAATGGCAATTAACCCTTGTGCTATCTTAGATGAACCCCCCTTCCATTGACGTGTTCTCCCTACCATGACAAAGGTGGATAAAGGTGGAAAGATTTCATGTAATCCATGGACACCAGTGAAGATCACAAACATTGAAGGAAAAAGGTTCAGAGCACTGTCTAGTGGGTCTAGATGACCCAACTCCCAACGTTAAAGTGCCTAGGATAGAACAAGGGTTACAGAATCAAAACTAAGAAACTAGAAAAAGTGAAATGACCTTTTCCTAATCCTCTCCTGGATCATCCAGCTAGTCTCTGGAGAAGCTTAGACATGAATTTGAGCAGGATTTCAATCCATGACAATGTTATTTGTTACTATTGTAACCTTTGTTGATGACGTCCCAGTTGTCTACAGGTCATTGACCAGTGCACATGTGTAGTTCTGGGCTGTTTTGTAGATCCTTTGTAACTCACCAGGTGAGATGTTTTATGGTTTCATGGAGCTCCAAATTGAGGGAGATTATCAGTAATCTTGTATCTCCTACATTTTCTAATAATTGATCTGATAGCAATTGATCTCTTCTCTCAAAGCTTCTTGTTTATTGTTCATCCCAGTCATGTTCTTTCATGACTCTTTCCTTGTTTTCAATGGGACAACTTTCACAATTTGTGACTTAGACTTACTCTACATTTGTTACAATCAAATCACCATGTTAGCTTCTAACTAGCGGTCAGCTTAAAGTCCGTGCAATATTCCACTATTCAGCGATGGTTCCCGCAGTGAAAGCGTGCTGAAAACAGCTGGTTTGCTGTGCTCGTGTCTCAGTAATAAACAGGCAGAATGACTCATTCAGAAAAGTGGCCGGTCTGCCAGCAGAGACACTGTCACTCCATCTGATTGATTATTTGGTCAGACGACAGTTTGCAGGCCAGTCAATAGTTTGTGTAAATTTTAGCCACACAAATGAATGAAAGCAGCTGTTCATTCTTTCAGTGACGGAGATAAGGAAGTGCTTGTAAAAGCGAACACAGAAAATCCATAAAACTATTGCAGTCTCTGGAATAAAAGGCAGCGAGAGCAATGAGGGAGGGCATAAAAAATGCAAAACTGAAAGCTTTTATTACTACATAAAAACAGAAGCTTTGCTTTTTCGTTTATGTAATTAGAAAACTGCTTCAAGTTTGAGGTTTCTTCTGTTTTGCAATCCCCTTTTTGTAAACTGTTGTTATTGATCTTTCAACTCTTCATTTATGGATTCTTTATAACAGGTGTCCTTGGAGTTGCACCGTACAGCATGGTTGCTTGGCAATAGAGATGAAAAAACAACCCGCTCTTTGCCAGGCGCATGCTCCACGTCTCGCCACTCTGTTTTATTTTGAAGGTGTTTGATTTTTTTACATTGAGGCTTTAACATTTTTATTCCAGTCTAATGTATTTACAGTACAATGTTGATTATATAGTTAGATGCGTCAGCTGAAATGCTTTTTGATGTATTTGTTCAAATCAGAGCTTGATTAATTGGGATTCAATGATTCACTTTTCCCATGATTTGATTTTTGGGTCATGGTTTGGTTTTAGTTTCATATAAATAATTTGTTTTACAAAACAACAACATAAAACTAAACCTTTGGGGAGAATTATTTCTTTGATTTTCCAACAATAAAGAAAAAACTTTCATTTGGATTATACCATGGTCCGGGTTAACTCAATTCTGATTGGCTGCAGGGTGTGGATTAAAACGTGCTATACTACAGTGATATACTACAGTGATATACTACAGTGATATACTACAGTTATATACTACAGTGATATACTGCAGTGATATACTACAGTGATATATTACAATGATATACTACAGTGATATACTACAATGATATACTACAGTGATATACTACAGTGATATACTACAGTGATATACCACAGTGATATACTACAGTGATATACTGCAGTGATATACTACAGTGATATACTACAATGATATACTACAGTGATATACTACAATGATATACTACAGTGATATACTACAGTGATATACTACAGTGATATACCACAGTGATATACTACAGTGATATACTGCAGTGATATACTACAGTGATATACTACAATGATATACTACAGTGATATACTACAGTGATATACTACAGTGATATACTACAGTGATATACCACAGTGATATACTACAATGATATACTACAATGATATACTACAGTGATATACTACAGTGATATACTACAGTGATATACCACAGTGATATACCACAGTGATATACTACAGTGATATACTACAGTGATATACTACAGTGATATACTACAATGATATACTACAGTGATATACTACAGTGATATACCACAGTGATATACTACAGTGATATATACTACAGTGATATATACTACGGTGATATACTACAGTGATATACTACAGTGATATACTACAGTGATATACTGCAGTGATATACTGCAGTGATATGCTGCACTGATATGCTGCAATGATATACTACAGTGATATACTGCAGTGATATACTACAATGATATACTACAGTGATATACTACAGTGATATACTACAGTGATATACTGCAGTGATATACTACAGTGATATATACTGCAGTGATATACTACAATGATATACTACAGTGATATACTACAATGATATACTACAGTGATATACTACAGTGATATACTACAGTGATATACTGCAGTGATATACTACAGTGATATATACTACAGTGATATACTACAGTGATATGCTGCAGTGATATGCTGCAGTGATATACTACAATGATATACTACAGTGATATACTACAGTGATATACTACAGTGATATACTACAGTGATATACTACAGTGATATATACTACAGTGATATACTGCAGTGATATACTACAGTGATATACTACAATGATATACTACAGTGATATACTACAGTGATATACTACAGTGATATACTACAGTGATATACCACAGTGATATACTACAGTGATATACTACAGTGATATACTACAATGATATACTACAGTGATATACTACAGTGATATACTACAGTGATATACCACAGTGATATACTACAGTGATATACTACAGTGATATACTACAGTGATATACTACAATGATATACTACAGTGATATACCACAGTGATATACTACAGTGATATATACTACAGTGATATATACTACGGTGATATACTACAGTGATATACTACAGTGATATACTACAGTGATATACTACAGTGATATACTGCAGTGATATACTGCAGTGATATGCTGCACTGATATGCTGCAATGATATACTACAGTGATATACTGCAGTGATATACTACAATGATATACTACAGTGATATACTACAGTGATATACTACAGTGATATACTGCAGTGATATACTACAGTGATATACTACAATGATATACTACAGTGATATACTACAGTGATATACTACAGTGATATACTACAGTGATATACTACAGTGATATACTACAGTGATATACCACAGTGATATACTACAGTGATATACTACAATGATATACTACAATGATATACTACAGTGATATACTACAGTGATATACTACAGTGATATACCACAGTGATATACTACAGTGATATACTACAGTGATATACTACAGTGATATACTACAATGATATACTACAGTGATATACCACAGTGATATACTACAGTGATATATACTACAGTGATATATACTACGGTGATATACTACAGTGATATACTACAGTGATATACTACAGTGATATACTACAGTGATATACTGCAGTGATATACTGCAGTGATATGCTGCACTGATATGCTGCAATGATATACTACAGTGATATACTGCAGTGATATACTACAATGATATACTACAGTGATATACTACAGTGATATACTACAGTGATATACTGCAGTGATATACTACAGTGATATATACTGCAGTGATATACTACAATGATATACTACAGTGATATACTACAATGATATACTACAGTGATATACTACAGTGATATACTACAGTGATATACTGCAGTGATATACTACAGTGATATACTACAGTGATATACTACAGTGATATGCTGCAGTGATATACTACAGTGATATATACTGCAGTGATATACTACAATGATATACTACAGTGATATACTACAGTGATATACTGCAGTGATATACTACAGTGATATATACTGCAGTGATATACTACAATGATATACTACAGTGATATACTACAGTGATATACTGCAGTGATATACTACAGTGATATATACTGCAGTGATATACTACAGTGATATATACTACAGTGATATATACTACAGTGATATATACTACGGTGATATACTACAGTGATATACTACAGTGATATGCTGCAGTGATATGCTGCAGTGATATACTACAATGATATACTACAGTGATATACTACAATGATATACTACAGTGATATACTACAGTGATATACTACAGTGATATGCTGTAGTGATATGCTGCAGTGATAGCACACCTGAAAAAGAACTTCTGGTCACATGAAGTTCATTTAGGTCTAATTGACCAGAATAAAATAATAAATCTCAATTCAAAAGTAAAAGGTTTGCAGATTTTTTTGCTAAATGATAGCAAAGACATGATTTAAGAGTATATCATCCTTCTGACACACAGGGTAAATATACAAACAAATGAAACACAGAAAGCAATTAACAGTGGATGGTGAGCAAAGACTCCCAGCAGTCTGGGTTTAGTGCAGTCCAATTCAATCTATGTCTCGAGGTCACTCAAGCAAGACTTAACTGTAAGCGATAATAAAAAGGAATGTTTGAAGTCCAACTTCCAGTGTGTTCTTATCTCTGTGACCAAAATTCAAGTTCAGGGAACTCCAAAAGAATAAAAAGTGAAACTTTTGAACTGAAATCTAACTAATAATGAAGATTTGAATTTCAGACCGATTTAGAATTTCAAAACATGTTGACTTCTCTCTTTGATGTTAAAGAAAAAGGCACATTTTAACGGAACTCTGGTGCAGCATTTTGAACATCATGACAACCCTAAAATCTTCAAAACATATTTGTTTTGTGGCTCACGGATTGTTACCCTTGTGGTATCCTAGGCACTTTACCATTGGGAGTTGGGTCATCTAGACCCACTAGACAGTGCTCTGAACCTTTTTTCTTCAATGATTTGTGATCTTCACTGGTGTCCATGGATTACATCAAATATTTCCACCTTTATCCACCTTTGTCATGGTAGGGAGAACACCTCAATGGAAGGGGGGGGGGGGGGGGGGTCATCTAAGATAGCACAAGGGTTAAAGACCCACTCTCGTGAAAATTGTGTTTTTGATGTTTTTAACATGTAGCATTTTCGGATGATGAAGGACATAAAGTAAATTAACCTTAAAACTGCATTTCTAAATATTTCTTTGTTCAAATCCTGGTGCAGATCAGGAATCAGAATCAGGAGCAGACAAAAAATATATCATTAAATTATTATTTAAAAAATTATTTAAAAAAAAATTTGTTACATAACTACAAGCTACAAGCTCCCTGCTCCGTTCCATTCAGATGAATCCACTTGCAGACAAATAGATCCATGAACGTCTTTGTTTTTCTGCTCCGAGCTGGCATCTGGCTCACAATTGTACAACTGTAAAGCTCCAAACTTGCTTGCCAGTTTTGTTGCAGATGTAATGTTAGGTTGGGGGCTTGTGGGGCTGTAAGCCAGCGGGAGAGAGTGTAAGCAAAGGGATCATGGATAATGAGCGCAGCCAACATTCCTACCAGTGGCGAGTTTCTGCTGAACTCCTGCAGACAAAAAGGTGTTTTTAAAATCTGTCTAAAAATGGCGTAATCATAATTAAAGGACCACTGGGAACAATTTTACAACATATCAAAAGATGATTGTAGTGGGAATTTAGCAATTATCTTATAAAGATAGGCAATAAAGCAGAAAACTGCTCTGCTGCCTAAAAAAGATTTTCTACTAAGAAAAATGGTAGAAGGCATAGTAAAGTAAACCTATAAAAGCTCTAAAAGCCATACTTGAATAAAGCATACAACCAAAATATCAACAATTCAATTTTTAATCAGGTGAACGAAGGCCTCTGATCTCCAGTTTAGCTATATGGTCAAACTTAGAACTGATAAACTAATGAAATTGACTTGTAAACCGCTGATCGTCTTTTGTGCAGTTTTAAAGTTGCTGGACAGAATGGATAATGTTTTAACACTTTTCCACAAGACTTGTAATACAAAACTGTTAATATTTATTCTTAAAATCTAGGCAACAATTATGCTGAAGTGATTCCTGGGCACCACCTCACATAAACAACAAGAAAACACGTTTACATTTTTGACATTCATAAATAATTCTTCATTTTCCTAAGTGTGCGATAAGTTGAAAAAAGCTAAAAATTCAGATTTCTGAGGTCATAGATTCATATCAAGTTGAACATTTCAAGAAGTTTATAAAATACCATCCATATCTGACTTCCTCTAATGACCACTGCAAACATTTTAATTATGAGTACAGTTTCAATAATGTGAAATACTTCACAGAGCAGATTCAAAAGTTGGTTTTCATACCAACTTTGAGGGCAAGAATTGCCCTTAAAGTTGCACAAACTAAGGTTGGGCAATACAAAGAAAACTAGATATATTGTGCTAGAACATTTTCTCGATGGAAAAATGAGTCTATCGCAATAGACTTTTATTTTGAAGGTTCCGAAATTAACACTTGCTAGTTGCGAGCAATTTCTCCTCTTTGGGAGTAAACGTTAGTACGACGGAGTTTTAGGGCCACGGTGAGGGCAAAAAATTGTGGCCAACATGACGAGATTAAAGTCGTCATGTCGACTTTAATCTCGTCGTGACGAGAAAAAACTCGACACAAAGTTTCGAGAAAAAACTCGTCTTTTCGAGATAAAAGTCGAAATAAAGGTTCGAGATTAAAGTCGCAATGTTGCGCGCGATAGAAAAAAACTCGTAAATTTACGAGATTATTGTGGAAGTGAGCATCAGAGCAGCAGGTGAACGCCGTGCAGCAGCAGAGCAGAGAGATGGTTGGTTTGCAGGATCTCTGCAGCCCGATGATGAAGCCATTGGGGGTCCCTGCAGCTGTTTGCTTGAATCTTTTCTTCCTCCACCAGAGACCAGATCTCTACGTTTGTGTGACGCTTCCGTCTGAGGAGGAGAAGCACTTTTTGCATTTTTCAACGTTGTAATGCTAATAAAACAGACTTTTTTCATTCATCTTTGTTTTTTAATGATCAAACGGGTCGCTTCATCTGCAGGAGGAGGCGTATGTAACACTGTTTACTTCCGCATTGGTGATCGGATGACAGGTTCATGACGTAATGTGACAGATGAACTTCAGGTTATGTGAATGAAAGGGAGAATAAAGGCTGCAGCGATCCTCTACACCCAAACGTGTCTCTGAGCTCCTTATTTTACATATGAAAGTCCGCTTTACTGACACTGAACCCCGGAAAGACTGCTCCACGGAAAATAATCTGATTTTGAGTCGGCAGAAGACTCAGAATCTCTTTGTTTTAAACCTATAATCCGGAAATAAAGCTTCACAAAAGGCTCCTCATATTTCATCTTCAAGCTAGGCTCCGATAAACAGACAACTTCGGGGTTTTCTCCTTGTTAATCTATGACTTTTTTCCCGTAAATTTACGAGTTTTTATCTCCTAATAAAATTACTTTTTTTGTGGCCATAAAACTCTGTCGTAAACTCTTAAATACAAAGCCACTAGCTCACTAACATTAGCCATAACACTGAATACTCCTGAAAGACTCAGCTTCACTTCTCTCGCACAACATTGCGACTTTAATCTTTCGTCATGACGACTTTAATCTCGTCATGTTGGCCAGAATTTTTTTTCCTCACCGTGGCCCTAAAACTCCGTCGTACGTTAGAGGGTTAGTCAAAGCATGGCGAGTTAACGTTTGCGTAAACATAGTCATGTTTATCAGCTCTACTTTTGGTGAATTTTTTTGTCCTTTCCTCTTCCACCGTCTGCGTGCGAGATAACCAAACGCACGCGAGACACCCCCACGGTCAATTCACCTGTGTGTGACACTCCGTCTGTCACCTTTATAAAAACACGGACTGGTTCAATGTCGGACAGTATTTTCACAGACCGGCCTTTAAGTTGTAGTGTATAATTAAAGCTAAGTTAATTCAGAGGACATTAATAAAAAACGGTATTCCATAAATATAACAACAGAATTGAATCTACTGTGTTTTAGCAGTGTCTTTGTAGCATTACAGAGCCGTTGTGAAACCTAAAACTGTGAACTCAGATGTCGTGCTGAATCCTACCGCCCTCTTCCCTTGTGAGAGCGCTGCACTTTTAATGTTAATGATATATAATAACAATATTCATAAACCTGATACTGTTTTCTGGCTGTTTTTGTTACGAGTTAATATAAAATGTGATCACTTAAAAGCAGAATTAGGAAATCTCTTTTAAACGTGCTCTTGTTTTCTTAACATGTTGGAATTTGAGTTTACAGTTATAAATAACTTATGCAATTTCATTAAAAAAATTTAGAGGGCTAGATGTATTTCTGTGTAAAATAGTGTTATGATTTGACTGGTAAAAATATGTTTGGCTGGTCGATTTTTAAATTTTTTTTTTAATTGACCAGCCAACTTGGCCAGTGACTCAAAAATTAAATTTCGACCCCTGTGTAGGGGGAATACAGTTATCTAAAATCATACAAAAAATAAAGCAACGTGCACTACAAATTGTGCAGAAGGCAACTGGAAATAATACCAACCTTTTTGGGCAGAAGAAGCAGAGCCACCAATCATGCTCAATCTTAGACTTCAGTCTAAGACAAAGAATGAAGAATAAACAATAACTCTAGAGCAAAAACAACAATGGTGGCATACTCTCGTACGCTTTTAGTTCTTAGCTTATTTAAAGGATGCTGACAAAAATGTTTGTCAATTTGATGTTTGTTCTGTAAAACTTGAAAATCTCAGAATTTATTAGTAGAATTAACGTTTCATTTTTAAATAGAATTGATTAAGTAGTTTAGCATTCCCTTTATTTATGTTCTCTTTTGAAATTTGAAAGCTTTTGCTTTAATTCTAGGTTTAGTTTGTAATATAAATGGGAAATGGCGTATACTTATATAGCGCTTTACTATCTACAAGGCCCAAAGCGCTTTACACTCACAGACCCATTCACCCAGTCACACACATCCACACGCTGGTGGCAGCTCTGCTGGCGAACAACGGTGCCAACCTACCACCAGAGGCAAGGTGGGGTTCAGTGTCTTACCCAAGGACACATTGACTCATGGGCGTGCAAGGCGGGAATCAAACCAGACAGTGCCACACTCATCAGCATTCTCACCTGCCATCATGACATGCACGCTAATGATAAAATAAATGTGTCCACTATTCTTTGCTATAAATTACATTTTTATGTATGATTCCAATCATTTTAATTGTTATTCTCATTAACATAACAACTCTGCCTTTTGTGATTTTCATATAGATATTTACAGTATATTAGTTTTTTTAAGAAGTTTTTTTCTGTTGGTGTTGCACAAAATTGTCTGTATATACACAATTAGAAACGCATCACATACTTTTTGAGGTAATATCAGGTGATAAGTTATTTGATTTAAGTCTTCATGTTATAATAATATTCATTTTACATTTGTAAAAACAGGTTTTTAAAAATCCAACGTGTCTTTAACCCTTGTGCTATCCTAGGCACTTTAACATTGGGAGTTGGGTCATCTAGACCCACTAGACAGTGCTCTGAACCTTTTTTCTTCAATGATTTGTGATCTTCACTGGTGTCCATGGATTACATGAAATCTTTCCACCTTTATCCACCTTTGTCATGGTAGGAAGAACACATGTAAGGATGGGGTCATTTGCATCCTTTAGGGTAGCACAAGGGTTAAAGTTTCACAAGGAGAATTGCTGTTATTCATAAAACAAAAAATGCAAGAACAATTTTCACTTTTGTTGAGTATTCTAAGATCCCCTAGTACTTGTTTATTTGTGTTTTTATTTGTGTTTTTTCCTTTTCCTTTTTTGGTGGTTGCAGATAAAGTTCAATAGTAGTTCATTAATTTATATTATGTTGTGACTGACCACAAAAATGCCGGATGTAAATTACAAAAATGTCTGAAAGTTGGACTTTCAATCAAAATGAAAAGTAATAAATGGTAACGCTTTCTTTTACAGTAAAGTACTTACAGTGTACTTAAGTGGTATTTACATGGTACTTATAGTGTAACTACTGGGTACTTTCAGGGTACTTACATGGTACTTTTTTATGGAATTTACTGGGTACTTACAGTGTGTTTACATGGTACTTTCTATGGGACTTTACTGGGTACTTACATGGTACTTTTTGTGTCTACTCTGTACTTACATGGTACTTACTGTGTATTTATATGGTACTATTTGGTTCATACCTATGTGGTACATACTGGGTATTTATAATATTCTTACTGGGTATTTACATGTTGTGCAAAGGTGTCTTTTATGGTACTTACCACATGTAAGAACAAGGTAAGTACAAATAAAGTACCTTGACCTTTAGGTCTGCACTCGCTGCACGTTTCATGGTATTTACCATGAATTTACCACAGAAACTACCCCTTAAGTACAGTGAAACTGTAACTGTAAAAGAAAGTCAGCCCTATTTCCACTCAACTACATGGTACTTTCATTACTAAATACTGGGTATGTTCACTTGAATAGTACTTGGTACTTACCCCTTAAGTACACTGAAACTGTAACTGTAAAAGAAAGTCAGACCTATTTCCACTCTATTACATGGTACTTTCAGTAGTAAATGCCACTTATTACCTTCCCGTACAGTGTACATGAACACACTTGGTCTTCTGTCCTCACCACATGAGACAATGCTAACCTGTTGGTAAGGGTAAAGTAACTACATTGTAAAAACATATTCTGGCCTGATTACTTCTTGTAACATGAGGCAAGTTTAAAGAGAAACAAGACAGCAGTGAAAACAACAATCTTTAATATGATACATGTCTGCAGCATACAAAGTGTCATCACAATGAAATATGTTTTAAGTACAAAACAGTACAAAGGAGCATTCCAAAAAACACATTATTGGCCTGAGGGTCGTGCTTTTTGTCCATCAAAATTCTTTCAGCAGAGTTTGGTAACAGTGCAGGACTTCTTCAGGGTTTGTAACTGCAAGAAAATTCACAATATGAGCTCAAGTGAACATAAAAAGCATAACGACTTTGATAAAATACAAAATAAATTGTACTTATTTAATCATTTCTGTAATGAGTTTGATAAATTTCTGTGAATTCTTTATAGCTTTGACTGTAATGCTTGAAATTAATCAATTATCCTCATTTATGAACATGACAATAAATTATTCACAACTTTATATTTTAGTTACATAAACAAGAACAACAAAAAAGAAATCAAAGAAAAAAAATCAAAATTGCCATAAAAAAATCAAATTTGTTTAGACAAAGAATGACAAAAGCAATGTTTTAATTGGCAATTGCTGTGTGTATTTATTCTTTATAAATATTATTCGCACCTACAATTTGCATTAGCATGAAAAACATTGCAGTGTAAAAGAAAAGGAAAAAATAAATAAATAGGCAATTTCAAATTCAACACAGTTATTCACAAAAATATGTTTTAATTTTCAAACATTTACATTCACTGTTGGGTGGTATTGTTGTCTCTATCATATTTGAAAATAAATAAATAAATAAAAATAAAGTAAAAACGGCGAAAGAAAAGAAAATGGGGAAACGGCATTTAAACTCTTCATTAATGTAAATAATATGTCCACTTGGTGGATTTAGCTTACTTTAGCTTACTCTCCTGTGGCTTCACGGATTCGTCTGGGATGTCTTCTTCACCATAGCTGATCTAAAGCGGTAAAAAGACGGAAGTACGTCATCATTATTTTAAATAAACGCCTTTCTTTGATTTTCCCAGAAAGACGTGCGCTCAGTCAAACGACCACAGAACAACAGACTTTATCATTTAGGCTACGTGCTTGTTTTACAGGTGCCTCTCTCCTGGTAAGTAACAAAAATGTTTGTAGATTTTCATTACAAACTTTGAAAATGTATACACGAAATAACTGAAATTATTGCAGCAAGGTAGACAGGCTCTTACGTCACGTTTCAAACACAGAGATAGCGGCTTGAAATCACGAGGTTAGCTTCTTTATAAAGTTTGATCAGTTTAAATATTTACATGTAATTTATCCAATATTTAAAAAAAAAAAAAACCACTGGCTTACCTGCCAGATGAAGAGAAATTCAAACTGTTGCGCGCGCCTCGAGGTTCTCCGGATTAATCTGCACGTTCACTTTGGGGGTAGTTGTGCTGCATTCAAGTGCGCTGGGAATTTGCAACTTTACTTCCCCTGCCATACTTAACAAAAACACACACTCGGGGTGTTTTTAGTATTAAAACTAATTATTTAGCCTTGTTGTTTTACATATTTTCCTGACATTATATAATATATATTTAAAAAAGTTCATTTTTAGAACAATATTTAAAAAAAGTTAAGTTTTGAATAATTTATTATCATGTTTTTAAATGAGGATAGTACTTGATTAATTTCAAGCATTACAGTCAAAGCGATAAAAAAATTCATAGAGATTTATCAAACTCATTACAGAAATGATTAAATAAGTAAAATTTATTTTGTATTTCATCAAAGTCGTTATGCTTTTTATGTTCACTTGAGCTCATATTGTGAATTTTCTTGCAGTTACAAACCCTGAAGAAGTCCTGCACCTTTACCAAACTGGACAAAAAGCACGACCCTCAGGCCAATAATGTGTTTTTTAGAATTCTCCTTTGTACTGTTTTGTACTTAAAACCTATTTCATTGTGATGACACTTTGTATGCTGCAGACATGTATCATATTAAAGATTGTTGTTTTCACTGCTGTCTTGTTTCTCTTTAAACTTGCCTCATGTTACAAGAAGTAATCAGGCCAGTATATTTTTTTTACAATGTAGTTACTTTACCCTTACCAACAGGTTAGCATTGTCTCATGTGGTGAGGTCAGAAGACCAAGTGTGTTCATGTACACTGTACGGGAAGGTAATAAGTGGCATTTACTACTGAAAGTACCATGTAATAGAGTGGAAATAGGTCTGACTTTCTTTTACAGTACAGTTTCATTGTACTTAAGGGGTAAGTACCAAGTACTATTCAAGTGAACATACCCGGTATTTAGTAACGAAAGTACCATGTAATAGAGTGGAAATAGGTCTGACTTTCTTTTACAGTACAGTTTCATTGTACTTAAGGGGTAAGTACCAAGTACTATTCAAGTGAACATACCCGGTATTTAGTAATGAAAGTACCATGTAGTTGAGTGGAAATAGGGCTGACTTTCTTTTACAGTTACAGTTTCACTGTACTTAAGGGGTAGTTTCTGTGGTAAATTCATGGTAAATACCATGAAACGTGCAGCGAGTGCAGACCTAAAGGTCAAGGTACTTTATTTGTACTTACCTTGTTCTTACATGTGGTAAGTACCATAAAAGACACCTTTGCACAACATGTAAATACCCAGTAAGAATATTATAAATACCCAGTATGTACCACATAGGTATGAACCAAATAGTACCATATAAATACACAGTAAGTACAATGTAAGTACAGAGTAGACACAAAAAGTACCATGTAAGTACCCAGTAAAGTACCATAGAAAGTACCATGTAAACACACTGTAAGTACCCAGTAAATTCCATAAAAAGTACCATGTAAGTACCCTGAAAGTACCCAGTAGTTACACTATAAGTACCATGTAAATACCACTTAAGTACACTGTAAGTACTGTACTGTAAAAGAAAGCGTTACCTAATAAATAATGGATCAGTAGTTACTGATAATTATGGCTTATTGAATACTATTGAACTTTTTTCTTGATTTTTTTTTCTTGTGAGGTCTAACAGTTTTTTGATGAGTTTTGTGCTGGAAAACTTTACCTGGTAACTTTGTGTCTGATGGAAACACTTGTATGGGACCGCGCAATGAGCCCTGCAGCACACCATGACTGCGTGAGAGGAAGACTGAGTTCTGGCAGGACAAGAACAGACAACAAGCCAAGTCAACTGGTAGGCCATAAGAGGGTCATCAATGCTTTCATGCAGTGCCAATTCTGTGCTGCTGCTCCTTCTACTGATCACCACTGAACACTCAGTCAGCTGATTTGCAACAGTTGGAACACCCCAAGAATGTTTTATCTTGTAGGTGGATTTATCAAAGAACTCTGTAAGTGTGGCTGCACTGAAAACAGAAGCCAACAGATCAATATTTGAACAGGAATGGCTTTAGTTCACTCATTTACGAGTGTGTGCATAAGTGTATGTGTGTGGGGGTGGGGCTGCCTTGGGCAGTGCTACTGGGACTGAAGCCAGACGGTTTACTGTCTGGAATTTGATGGAGTCTGGTTCTGTATATGCATTTGTCTCTATGATACATTATGAATGAAGCCCTCCATCAATCACTGAGACAAAAATAACAGAAACAGAAGCATCAGTTGCATCGGCATGACCACCGTAGCTGCGGAGAAATGAGCGTGCAGTGATTTTCTTTTGTTTCATTATTTATTCCCATCTAGACTGACACTCGAACATCAAAAAGCCACGTGAAACATTTGATTAAATCTACACTACAAAAATGTCTGTAAATGGGTTTTATTTTATTTTATTATATGTTGCCCTTTGCAAGGAAAGATCTGGAAGAGCATTTTTATACTGTTTCCCCATTTCTGACAAAGACACAATTCTCATATCACATCTTATACATGACACACAGACACACAATGAATTGGTGGGAAGAGGAGGAAGGACCAATTTAATTTGAGGATCAAACAGTCCAGCCTTTCTCCTCAAACAGCTTCCAGGTCTGTTTCCTCTCTTCCCTGCAGACATCTCCGTCGATGAAACTCGATTGATTTATTGTCAGGCCCATGACAGAGACCGATCGAGAGATGCTGAAAGGGGGACAGAGAGATATGGAGCAAGGAAAGAGAGACAGAAACGAAGAGATATTATTAATCTTACTGAGCTGTTTGTTTTTGCTCTTGTCAACCTGTCATCAGCACGACCTGTTAAAAGTCTGTGAAGTCTACCAAGAAGGAGACACAATGCCAATCGTTTTTGGAGCAGAGCGCTCACTTTATGCTACATTCACAGCGGCATGTGACACATGTTCTTGAATGTGTTTAGCCCATGGTGTTCACACTGGACGAGCAGGCAGGAGATTCCTCTTTTTCAAATGTTTACTAGCTTATGTCTGTCAGCTACAGTTTGAAGAGGTTTGATACGAAATGTTAAAGCAATCTCGTGAATCTTGCTCCAGCAGACACACCTTGCTAAAGGGGTTGTGAGCGTAGCTTTACATAAACAAATGATGTGTTGGAAAAGGATGCAAGGTTTGATTGAAATCCACACAAACAGCTTCAGTTTATGCATCGAACAACACATCAGATATCAAAAACAGTTTAGGTTGTCTCTTTTTCGTTAGAGTTGACTGAGATTAAGAACAATTGAACACACAAGTAGCCATAAAGTTTTGCCCCCTTCAACAGCCATGTCAGAGTCACCTTAGCACATAAAATGGTTAATGACGTGTACTTAAATAGCACATTTCTATTTTCTTAGAAGGCCCAATGTCACGGTGCGGGGTGGCTAGAGAGCCGGTTGGACCCAGTAGCAGAGGCGGAGGCACGAGGATCAGGAACTAGGGGTTTTAATAAACAATAATAAACAAAAACCAAACACAAAGCGCTGCAGAGCAGGATTTCTGAACAAACAAAACTTACTTGACGTGGCTAGGAACATGAAACATGGAACGTGGCAAGAGACAGCATGACATGAAACACCATGACAAGACTAATGAACCAGCACAGGAGGAAGGCAAAGACATGACTTAAATACAGACAGGGCAGACAAGACACAGGTGAACACGATCAGGGCAGATGGGGACCAAAGGAAGTAAAACTCAAGAAAACAGACAAGACAGGAGAACTTTCAAAATAAAACAGGAAACAGAAACAAACAAGACAGAACAAGGACGAAAAACAAGACAACAAACCCAAACCATGACACCCAATGCGCTTTACAGTCACAGTCCCCTTCACACATAAACACACACATTCACACAAAACAAGACAACAAACCCAAACCATGACAGTACCCCCCCCTCAAGGAACCGCTCTGAGGTTCCAAAAGTCAACTGAGGGGGGGGGCCCTGGAGGACAAACCTCGACGGGCATAAATGTCAAAAAAGTCCGGAGAACGGCCGGGGCTCCGTGCCGTCCGGCGAGGCAGGTCCGGAGGACGGCCGGGGTTCCATGCCGTCAGGCTTGGAGGCGTCGTCGGGCTTGGAGGCGTCGTCGGGCTTGGCGGAGTCGGGCTTGGCGGAGTCGGGCATGGAGTCAGGCTTGGAGGAGTCGGGCATGGAGTCAGGCTTGGCGGAGTCGGGCATGGAGTCAGGCTTGGCGGAGTCGGGCATGGAGTCAGGCTTGGAGGAGTCGGGCATGGAGTCAGGCTTGGAGGAGTCGGGCATGGAGTCAGGCTTGGAGGGGTCGGGCATGGAGTCAGGCTTGGAGGGGTCGGGCATGGAGTCAGGCTTGGAGGGGTCGGGCATGGAGTCAGGCTTGGAGGGGTCGGGCATGGAGTCTGGCTTGGAGGGGTCGGGCATGGAGTCAGGCTTGGAGGGGTCGGGCATGGAGTCTGGCTTGGAGGGGTCGTGCATGGAGTCTGGCTTGGAGGGGTCGGGCATGGAGTCAGGCTTGGAGGGGTCGGGCATGGAGTCAGGCTTGGAGGGGTCGGGCCAGCAGTAGGCCGCCGGGTCGGGCCAGCAGTAGGCCGGCGGGTCGGGCCAGCAGTCGGCCGGCGGGTCGGGCCAGCAGTCGGCCGGCGGGTCAGGCGTGGAGCCGAGCCCTGGCGGGTCAGGCGTGGAGCCGAGCCCTGGCGGGTCAGGCGTGGAGCCGAGCCCTGGCGGGTCAGGCGTGGAGCCGAGCCCTGGCGGGTCAGGCGTGGAGCCGAGCTCAGGCGGGTCAGGACAGGTCAGGCGGGTCAGGACAAAGGTGAACACGATCAGGGCAGATGGGGACCAAAGGATGTAAAACTCAAGAAAACAGACAAGACAGGAGAACTTTGAAAATAAAACAGGAAACAGAAACAAACAAGACAGAACAAGGACGAAAAACAAGACAACAAACCCAAACCATGACACCCAATGCGCTTTACAGTCACAGTCCCCTTCACACATAAACACACACATTCACACACTGATTGCGTTGCCACTGCCAAAAACTGGCACCAACCTGTAACCACCAGGACCAACGGGGGATTCAGTGTCTTGCCCAAGAACACTTAAACACACGGGCAGGTAGGGTGTGACCAAAACCTGCAATCTTCCCACCAGAGGCTAAGGAGCCTTATTTATGGCTGGTAATTCAGAATTTGACTAATTAATGTCAATACTTTTGTGCCATCTGTCTATTCTTTCTTACTTTTACTTGAAATGACTGTTGAGGTTTGAGGAATATGTTTTGCCATTAAACATTTATGTCTGGAACCATTATTTCAATTGCTAAATCACTAAAATGAAAACATTAAATGACACTTGAGAAAATTTGTCTTGGGACAAGCTGATTTTTTTCAACTGGAAAAAGTGTGTGTAAGGTATATTTTTGCAGGGTCATCATAAAAAAGTGCCTTTTTTACTAACATCAAAGAGTCTGTAGATCAAATCCTCCTGAAAGGGTGTTTACATGGTCAAGGGCACCAAAAATGCATCATGAATGCACACAGTTTGGTTTTTGTCCATAATTTTGAAATCAACGTCTCTTCAGTTGCCATGGCAACATGACAAAACAGTTTTGAATGGCGAAAAGGGCTGTCATGTCCACTTTAAGCTTAGATTTATAATGTATCACTTTTGGGGGGTTTCTGTTGGTTTCTGCTCCGTTCACAGAATGTGCTTATTTTCACTGATCTTCATTAAAAAGACAGAAATAACATTTGAATCCCCTTTTTTGTATTTAACCAGAAAAGAGCTGCAACAAGTTTTTATTTACGCTCTTCCAACTGTGCACCACAAACAGACAAAATAATGTTTTGAGATAGACTTTGAAAGTTGTCATTCTTACAGTGTTGTTCTAAAAAGCTGCTGGATTGTTTGGAGATTTTAAAGACCAGAATGAGATTAAAGCACATCTAGAGGCTGCTACTGTTTTGCCTCCTTTCTAAACTGAATGAAGAAGGGGAGATGTCTGTGAACCTCTGATTTTGTGATGTCAGTCAACAGCGTTGCTTCTTGAATTGTGTATCGTTTGCTACTGTTGCAAAAGTTAATGAGAACAATTTCAAAGTAAAAGAAGATAACAGTCAGAACGTGTCGACTAAGGATAAATCCATCCAAAGTCCTTAAAAAAACATGATTACTAAAAAGAAGCTAACAATTTTACAAATACTCAATCAAATCATATTTTTAAACTCTTTTTATTACCAAAAGCATCTTATGAGGTTCACATGTTAAAGACATGTTAAAGACATGTGAACCCCATTTTCATCACTTTTCACTGTGATGAAAATGGAGTTTTTAACTCGTTCTTGTGGCATTTTTCTGATGATGGAGAACATATGTAAAGAAACTAAAGCTTAAAACTGCATTTCTAAGTATTTCTTTAGTCAAATTGTTATTGTTATTGTTTTGGACCCTGAACTTGACAGACTCAGCACAGCAGCAAACCAGCGTACATGGCGGTCTGCAAGTATTCTAAAGCAGTACATGAATGATCTGGGTCTCTGCGACGCTTGGCGCTCATGTCATCCAAACACTAAAGGGTTCACCTTTTTTTCTCCAGTTCACCATTCACACTCCTGTTTAGAATATTTATTAGTCAGTAACTCTCTTTTAAAAGAAATTAAAAGTTCCAACATTCATCCAATTATTATCAGTGATCATGCACCAGTTTCTGTAAATATTTCTAGGGAAAAATCCACACCCTCAGGTACAACCTAGAGGTTTAATACATCTCTGTTAAAAGACCAGGAATTTATTGAATTCTTTAAAAAAGAGTGGGCAACCTTTTTAGACTTCAACAATACTCCCGATATTTCACCATGCCTTCTTTGGGAAACAGCAAAAGCAGTCATGAGAGGGAAAATCATTTCTTATTCAACACATAAAAAACGCAAAGAGGAAGCAGATTTATTAGAATTAGAAAATAAAATCAAAACCCTGGAGACTGCTTGTGCTGCTTCTGCACAGGAACACATTCTGGGAGATCTGAAAAATTTTAAGCTGCAGTTAAATGACATCATCAATAAATGAACACAATTTCAAATACAAAGGCTACAACTTGAAAGATTTGAAAACTCTAATAAATCTGGCAAATTTCTGGCTAATCAGCTTAAAATTAATAGAGAAAAATCAACAATCACTTCTATTATGGACCAAACAGGAAATGTCACTCACGACCCGGTCAAAATTAATAACGCATTTGAAAACTTTTATAAAAATTTGTACACACCACAGATCAATCCGTCAGAACAAAGTATTGACTCATTTCTTAATAATGTAAACCTACCCAGGTTAAATGAGGATCAAATCACAAACTTAGACTCTCCGCTCTTGCTGTCTGAACTTCAAGAAGCTCTGTTACTTATGGCTAACGGTAAAGCACCAGGGCTTGACGGCTTTCCTGCTGAGTTTTATGAAGAATTCTGGGAACAGCTGGCACCAACGTTTTATAAAAGGGTCACATTTATCAATGAAAGTCAATCACTACCACCTAACATGAACTCAGCCAACATAATTCTTCTTCTAAAACCAGACAAAGATCCCAATAGTCCTTCAAGCTATCCCCCCATTTCTTTAATCAATGCAGATGTAAAAATTATCTGCAAAGCACTAGCGCAGAGAATAGAAACAATCACTCCTCACATAATTCACTTCGACCAAACTGGATTCATCAAAGGCAGACACTCGGATAACAATGTCCGCAGACTTGTTAATATAATAGACTTTGCCACCATTAAAAACCAGGAAATGACCATATTATCGCTGGATGCTGAAAAAGCTTTTGACATTGTAAATTGGAAGTTCCTGATTGCTGCCCTCCATAAGTTTGGTTTTGGAGAATCATTCATCAGTTGGATCAAAATATTATATCACAACCCCAATGCATCAGTTAGAACTAATAAACAGACTTCCAACAGGTTTTTTCTTGGAAGAGGAACCAGACAGGGTTGCCCACTCTCTCCTTCTCTTTTTGCTATATTCATTGAGCCTTTAGCTGCAGCAATAAGACAGAATGAGAGCATTATAGGAATAAAAACCAAACACAGCCATCATAAAATTAGTCTCTATGCAGATGACATATTACTGTTTTTAAGTAATTTGCATTCTGTAAATGAAACGGCAACAATCATTAATGAATTCTCCTCTATATCAGACTATTCCATTAATTGGAATAAGTCTGTTTTATTACCACTGAACAGTAATGCAGAGCAAAGACTCACAATACCAGTTAAAACAGGAAATATCAAATATCTGGGTATCTATTTTTCCCCCAAACTATCAGAACTGGTGCAGCTAAACCACACCCCATTACTGAAAAGCATAAAGGACGATCTAACACGCTGGACCAACCTGCCTCTGTCCCTTATGGGCAAGGTAGCCACGGTTAAAATGAAAATCTTACCTAAAGTTAATTATCTCTTCTCAATGATTCCCACACAACCGCCATTAAAATTGTTCAAAATATTAGACTCATCCATATCAAAGTTTTTATGGAACAATAAACCTGCAAGAATTAGTCAAAAAACTTTAAAATCTGCAAAAAGCTGTGAAGGATTAGAATTACCTAACTTCCACAAATACTTTCTTGCAAATAGATTACAATACATCTTAAAATGGTTAAAAAATAATCCAGAAACCAACTCATGGTTAGACTTGGAACAGGCGTTATGTGGAAAGATCAACCTGTCAGATCTACCATTTTTTTACCAAACAGTTAAAAAACAGGATTGTTTTCTAAGTATTAATATAAACACCACTTTAACAGCCTGGTGGGAATTTCTCAAAATATCCAAATCATCAATTCAACCGTGCAAAATGACACCCGTCTGGAACAACCCGGACATCCTTATAAACAAAAAAATGATAAACTTCCCAGCTTGGCAAGCAGGGGGCGTAAAACAACTAGAGCACATAATTATTGATAGAAGATTCATAACTCCCCTGGAACTAAAAGACAAACATGGAATAAATAATTTCTTGGAATATCAGCAACTTAACCCTTGTGCTATCTTAGATGACCCCCCCTTACATTGACGTGTTCTCCCTACCATGACAAAGGTGGATAAAGGTGGAAAGATTTCATGTAATCCATGGACACCAGTGAAGATCACAAATCATTGAAGAAAAAAGGTTCAGAGCACTGTCTAGTGGGTCTACATGACCCAACTCCCAACGTTAAAGTGCCTAGGATAGCACAAGGGTTAAATCAATTATTACTAAAAAGATTAAATACAAAGACATTGATTTAAAGCTACCAGAAGCAGTTACCTCTTTGATTAATTTTTCAATGAATAAAACTCTATCCAAAATATACAAACTTTTATGTAATTTAGATAATAATATTTCACTCCCGACAATAAAATGGGATGCTGATTTGAGCATCAGCACAGATGAAAGCTTCTGATCAGAACTTTGTCTAAACACCTTTAAACTGACAAAAAGTCCAACTCTGCAGCTAATCCATTTCAAAACTCTACACAGAATTTACTACACTGGACAGAGGATGTTCAAGATGGGTCTCAGTAACTCAGACATTTGAGACCCTTTTTGTACTACATTTGAACCTTACCGTAATGACAAACAACCAGTAAACTTGCTGCTCTATGCTGCTTCATGGTCTTATCCCCCCCCCCCCCCCTTCTATTATCACCCTCCTAACCCCCCCTCTCTCTAACGTCCCTCTCTCTTCTTCCCTCCTTTCATTTTCCGTCCGGTCCAACACCAAAGATTTTCAAACATGATTGAAATTAATAAAGTTTGGCCTCAATTACAAAAGGGGTTTATTCAGACATACCTTTGGTTTGTCTGAAGATTAATAACCCCTGTTGTTAAAGTAAAATATGTCCAACACAAGAGGCCCTCAGCTCTCATCTGTCTGCCCAGCTGTTGGACAGGACAAGTTGGAAAAAAAAAAATTGTTATGAATCAGGAGCAGACGTAAAAATGCAATCTAAAAAAAGATCGTAATTTCAACGTAGAAAATGTGCTTGATGGGCCACAAGCTTCCTGCTTCCCTCAGCTATTGATTGCAGTGGGACTGACAAGACCAAATTGAACATCTGGAATGTCAATGTGATACCTTTAGGCAAACATGTGGTTTTATTAGCCTATATATCAGCTGTAGAACAGAAGATGAAGTGAGTACTAGCCTTTCCTGGTGCATCTGAACATTTAGGTTTAATCTGACTTGGATGTGCAAAGGTCACATGTTCTGCAGCAGCATGCAGTTAATCAGTCATCCCCCCTTGCTCCATCACCCTTCACACAACTGAATTGCAGCTTAGGTGAGGATTTCTTAAAGATGATCTCAGTGATCAGAGCTTGAACTTAACTAGAAATCAACATCTGTGCTTGTTCTTGGTGATTTTCATCATTTCCCTATAAAATCAACTTATAGTCATTTAAGCCACTCTGAACTGGTACTTTAACCCTGTAAAACCCACTACTTCAAAGAATTGACAGGAGATTCATTTTTCCAATTAAGATGCTTTTTAAATCTTTAAATAAAAACCACACCCAAAATTGGAATCCAATTTTTTATGATATATTATCAGTTAATAAATGTTGGGGGATTTAGTGAGTTTTTGTTCACAACAATGTTAGTTTAAGATGCAAAATATTAAGCGTTTTGAAAAAAAATCGGCCGTGGCGCACGGTTAGGGTGGTTGACCTTGGATCGGAACATTGCAAGTTCAATACCCGACTGGCCTGCCCATGTGTCGTAGTGTCCTTTGGCAAAACACTGAACCCCACATTTCTCCTTGTGGTTGCAGGTTGGCGTCAGTGTTTGCCAGTGGCACCACTATAAATGAGTGAATGTGATTTTAAAGCAATTTGGGCCTTCGTGGAAGGGAAGAAAGTGCCACACAAGTACAGTATATGCCATTTACCACATTATTAATCTTGAACAAATTTCAAACCTGAATTTAAGCTAATTTAGTCATATATTGGGGTAAATACACTATCTGCTATAATCCAATCCTTTGCTTTGGTTAGGATGATTGTAAAGTTGATGTAAATGAAGACAGTTTCTACAAATTATGCAAGTCCAATATAGCTATTGGCTTTTTACTCACACTTTTTCTTAATATTATCATTGTTTAATATTTACATCATTTTTTAAAATCAAATCAAGGTTTAGTATCAAGTTACCGGTAAACTCAACTAATAGACATTTGACTTGGTGCACAGCTCTGCCGGATGTCAGGTGAAATTACAACAGACTTTCATCTAAAACAAGGAAGGCAACAACAGCTCTTAATTTTGAGCCATAGCTAGAGACATATAACAAACACACACAGACCATCTCAAGCAGATAGTCAAAAAATAAAATCTTTATCTGAAAACATGCAAGAACAACTGTTCCCAACATGCCCAACAGATCATTTTTCTTGGAGAGTCCAACACAAAATCAAGGCCTCCATGCTCCTTGTTGCCATGGAAACCATTCGCATGTATAGGGGAACTAACAGCGTAGCCACATTATTTACTTCTGGCGGCAGCTGTAATGCTTGTCACCTGCCCGCTGTGCTGCAAACTATACCTCTGGAAAAGGACATCCAACCCCCACCAGGAAGAGCACCTCCCACCCCCAACACACACGCACATACACAGACACACGCTCTGCAATGTGGTTTTGCAAAAGCAGCAGGGGGACAGTTACCATGGCAATGTCGATAGTTATCTTTTTTGTACCCATGCACATCAACAGGTAAGCTCAGTAATGTAGATTTGTCATGCTGTCTCACACAGATGAGGAAATCTGTAGGGGAGAGACACACACAAATGCACACCGTCCTCTGCAGGACTCTGCAACAACACAAAAAACGCAACATATTCAATATGCATCAAAATGTGAGGTGAATGTCCAATGCTTCACCGCAAAATATGATTGTAAACATGGCAGAGCAGACATATGACAAAGTACATGCATGTGTTAGACACTGCCACACATGCAGTAAACTCCCTCTGCAGCCATTGTTGCATGCTGTTTTAATAAAAGTCCCTACACACATCTACTTCAGAAATGTCACTTTTCCCATCAGTCAAATCTGTAATCGGCCGACCATTATGCCAAGTTCATTTGCATGGTTCCGGCTGAAGTGTTTGCCAGATGTCTGTGGGTGTTGCTAACACGACTAGGCTGCCTTTGCAGTAATTTACTGGGTTGATCCTCTGGATGGTTGTCCATCATCAGCCGGATTGAGGGAAGCAAAGAGAATAAGTGTTCTATTGGAAGACCTGGTGTTTACAACACATACCTCTGTGTCTGCAATCAGGGTAAAACCTTGTTGTCCCTGTAGTGTGAAAGTTGACATCAAGTCTGTGAAATAACATAATCATGATGAATTCTTGTAAATTTATCATGCTTTGTGAGGCTGGAGAGACAACATGGGCTTGATGTGATGCGTAGACATCCAAAATGTGACCGTCTCTTCTGGCTTTAATCACTTTTACAGTGAGCACATGTGGTACTTTGATGCATAGCAGGTTAATCTGCATTTAACAGTGTTCTATACATATAAGTACACACATCATTTTTTTAATTCAATATTTGTTGTTACTCAAAAGGTGAAACTTGTATTTTATCTGCAATAAGTACTCAAGATTAAATATATCAAGTCTTTATTTGTTGTAAGTTAATGATATGGTTTACTGGAAAATGTCATTTTGAAAACTCTTAGTGTCACACTAAGGGTGTGACACTAAGTTATTCACACCCTTCTCAGTTATTTAACTCAAACCATTTACAAAGATATCCAGAGCCTTTCAATGGTCAATAAGTTTGGGTCAGTAGGCTGTGCAATCAAGGGGAAGGTGTCCAGAAGTCATCAAGACCCTTAAAAAGCAGGACAAGTCCCAGAAAAAAACATTACCAAACAAGGTGGTTATGTACAGAGTGCTGTACTGTATCGATATGTTACCAGAAAAATGAGTGGGAGAAAAAAAGTGTTACAAGAAGAGCACTTGACGGACTTTCCAGGGTGTACCCCACCTGTGAGAAATAGTGTGTGGGATTGGCTCTGGCATCCCTGTGACCCCGGAAGGCATTAAGCGGGTTTGGAAAATGAATGGATGGATTTTCTTGGTTGGACTAACTTACAGCTTCAGAGATGTTCTTCTGCAGACCATTTCTTGTAACCAGTGGTTATTTGAGTTCCTGTAGCCTTTTTATCAGCTGGAACCAGTCTGCCCATTCTCCTCTGACCTCTTGCATCAACAAGGAATTTACTCACTTTTTCAGACAATTCTCTGTAAACCCTAGAGATGGTTGTGGGTGAAAATCCCGGGAGATCAGCAGTTTTCTGAAATACTCAGACCAGCCTGTCTGGCACCAACAACCATGTCACATTCATCCATCCATTTTCCGGGTTACGGGGCTGCCGGAGCCTGACCCGGTTGGCGAAGGCAGGGTACATACTGGACAGGTCGCCAGTCCGTCACAGGGCCAATGCCACATTCAAAGTCACTTAAATCATCTTTCTTCCCCCTTCTGATGCTGGGTTTGAACTGCAGCAGATTGTCTACATGAATAAGGCATTTAGTTGATGCCTTGTGATTGACTGATTATGTATTTGCATTAACGAGCAGTTAGAAAGGTGCGCTTTATAATTTGGCCAGTATATATAAATAGTATATATCAATGTGTTGATATATTGTTCGTTGCCTCAGACAGATCAATCTGGTTGGATAAATCAATTAATCAATTAATTGTTACATCCCTAATATATATATATATATATATATATATATATATATATATATATATATATATATATATATATATATATATATATATATATATATATATATATATATTTAGGCTTAGCCTTAAAAAAAGTTTTAAATGTCTGTTTGTTCACATGTCCAAGAAATAGAGCTTCAAAGTCAAGTCAAGTCAACTTTATTTATAAAGCGCTTATAAAACAGCAGAAGCTGACCAAAGTGCTTAACAACGCAGGATAAAAACAAAACAACAAACTAAAACGAACAGTATAAAATCAATAAAAATAAATAAAAACTAATAAAAATAAATAATCAATAAAAACAAAGGCACAGTGACTGTTAAGTTGAATAAAATGCAGTTCAATTAATTAAAAAAATGATTGCAGAGTGAAAACAAAAAAAGGGTCAGACAAGGGAGAGGAAAAGCAAGCGGCACTGTGAAACCAACCGGATCAACACAATGAAAGCGACACAAAATCAATAACACATAAAATAGAATTTGATTTCTCCAAGTTCCTTTTCATATGTACTTTAGCTAAGTTGAATTTGCTGAAAATTTGCAAATCTTTTCTCACAAATACAGAACATTTACTAATGGACAGCACGCCAGAATTAAGGACTCAGCTGAGTGACAGGTGACTTTTTTTAAACGTGTGTGTTTTATTGTTCTAAATTATGTTCCAGCACTCATTTTTTCTGTTTCTACTTCACAGGCTGACAAGCAGCAGCAAGAAGGAAAAATCCCAAACAAAGTACAAAATACCATAGCCAGCAATCAGTTAAAGCAGTGGTTCTCAGACTTCTTCTCTTGTTCCCCTCCTTGGAGGAGTAAAAATGTTCATTCCTCCCTGCCCCCCCACACCGCAAAGAAACTATGACAAAAGAAGCCAAATATGTTCAGCTTTAATACCTGATCAAAGTCTTCAACATTTCTGCTGCTTGACACTAGAAATAAATAAATAAATGGTCATTCACTTTGTGAGAAAAATAACATTGAACCTATGTTAAAAAATAAAACAAAAAGTTGTGTTAATGGCTGCAATGTGCTTTGTGCTACACATCTTTTCAAAACAAGGTTGGAGGTTTGTTACTCCAACTCTCAAGTCTGGTCAATATTGAGCCTAGCAACAGCAGTAAAGCCTATTTCACAAAGAAAGGATGTAGAATGGAAGCAGAATGCCCACAGCCTTCTGCCCCATGAGTGGATGCTCCCTCTCCACACCCAGCATGGATTCAGGGAGTGTCTGTGCTGTAGACTTCATCCTCAGGGTGGAGTCTGACGTGATTTCAATGAACTGATCCTCCTCAGCAGAGCTAAAATTAACGCAGCTGCTGCTGAAACGCTGAAACATGTTCTCTTAAACAAGTATAAGTTAGAAAGAAGTTAGAAAACGGCATCTTGAATTTTCACATGGCTAAAATATTTTTTCGATAGAGCAATATTTCGTGCTTGTTTCCAGAATTGAAAGATATCTGTGAAATAGTCAGTTTTCTGCTGCGCTATAGGCTGTCTGCGGCCAAAAAACTGGCAAAACTGTACAGGACACGCAGGTGGCCCACATGACATTTTAAGGTTGGTGAGCCCATATTCATGCACATTTTTTCCACAGACATACTGCGGGCAGCAGGTCGTAGTGAACCCTGAAACAACACATAAGGCCAAAGCGGAAGTAGGCAAAATGCAGGAGAGTCGTATTTTTCCATTTTTTAACCACCCAGAGCCTGTGCACTGTGCAAGCGGCCTGTTAGTGCTGTTCAGAAAATAGGTGTGCACTCCTGGGGTGCCCCTGCAGTTTAGAAATAATCAACTAAACAAACAGAATGTAGTTTGTGTAGGCATCTTATGGGCAGTTGCGTATCATCTGCATAACACGTGGGTGCAGAATTTGTGTACGGCCATTAAGGAGCCAGTACACGCATTTTGTCAATCACTAGAGTACAACATAAGGGTACTGTACCACAGCTTCCCCCCGTACATCGTAAGTGCACGTAGCTTTTATTGTCCTTAGAAATACTACACAACACACTTACCACACACACAACAATGCTATGTTCTGTTTTCATGACGTCACTAAAAATGGATGCGCCTCAAGGGTGCTAGACACACCTGCGCCCCTCTCAAGATGTGGCTGCACCTCTCTACGACCCTCCACATATGGACAACTGAAAAACCTGCAGCAGTTGTACAGGTTAACGTGCATGTGACTTAAGGCTCTAATTGCAGTTACTGTTCTGTATCCTGCAACTGTAACACCATATTGAATATGCCTTTTGATTGGACATGGTACAAAAAAACTCTGGCATGTAATCTTTTAGATAAATAGAGGAGGTAAGATTTTTTTTACTGCAAAAACAGTTAGTTAAGTTAAAGGAACCTGTAAGTTCTTGCAAATCCTCCCACTCACACAGCCAACTCCCCACTATGACCATTTTACATTTAGCAGACATTCAAAGATACAAAGCTGCCAGGCAGCGTTACTCAATCTTCTCAACTCCATTTAAAAACAGTTGCAGAAAATTTTCAAGAACAATCTTTACAGGAGCATAGCCTGCTATCCAAACAAAATCTAAATAACATGGTGAGTGACGCGCCTATTGGAAATACCAATCGCCAAGATGTAAATGTCATAGGGAATTCAGCTCAAGGGGGTTTTAATAGGAACATTCTGATCCTGGGATTTAAAACCAATACAGATGGCTAATCTGATGCCTGCACATACTGTGGAAGAGCGATATGGAAGTGGTTTCAAATGCCAGTGAAATGTCACAGGTATTATAAAAAATCTACACACATTTCTTATGTGATAACACAGTCAGGTATATTTTTTAAGAGTTGGTGTTGTAAAAGACTCAAAAACATATAAACCACATATTTATTCACCCACTGATATGGATTCTGCACTTAAAAACAGCCCAATAGGATTTTTTCTTCAAATTAATTTCCTATAAGATATATAACTAAGAACACGGGCTCTGTGCTATTATTTATAAAGAAAACCTTCACTGCCTTGCATTTTATGTGGATAAAGTATTCCCCCCGATATTCGTGGGGGTTAGGGACCAGAGACACCCGCAAATGTGCAGAATCCTCAAATATGGAGAACCACCCCCCAAACCCTGGGGCCGAAGAATGTCCGTCACTGATCCTTACCCATCAAAAAACCCTTCTAAAGTATTTCTGATGCTTTGTAAAAAATGTATTTTATTGTATTATGAACATTGGAATATGCTCAACATAGAGAGTTTTTATTTATTTATTCAGAGCAATTGACTGTACCGTAGCATACTTTATAACACACATTAGGAGTGTCACTCTGTCTCTCTCAGTCAAGACGGCATCTTCTGTCAGAAGAGGCCGGTTTCAGCCATCATTCATTCATCGGGAGAAGAATTTTTCTCCTCTATCGTCCTCAGCGTATCAGTATTTTTTCTGGCCGCTCCTGATTCAGCTGCTGCCATTTCTCCATTCAGGGGCACAAACTTCGGTTAGTAGCGATTTACGAACCGGTGGAACCAGCTATGAAATATTCCTTAGCATCCAGAAAGGAAGCTGACGAGCTGGCGAGCTCTTCATCTGCACTTCTCTCCTCCCCCGCAGCACCTCCTTTGAATCAAGCATCTTGAGCTGAGCTTTTGTGATGAATCGGAGGAGTCACGTGACTGAAAAGAAATCCACGTATATATCAAACCGCCAGTACTGAAATGTGAATAATCAAGGGAACACTTTATTTTATTTGAATGTTTTGGAGGGCTGTTTTTTTTCTTAAAGGCCAATCCCGTACACCTATTTTGCACTTTTCTACCTTCCATGAAATCCCAAAGAATGTCATGTTCACATGACATTCTTTGGGCGGCCGTGGTGCAGCGGTAGGGCGGTCGACTCATGATCGTAAGATTGCAGGTTCGATTCCCGCCTTGCACGCCCATGTGCCGAAGTGTCCTTGGGCAAGACACTGAACCCCACCTTGCCTCTGGTGGGAGGTTGGCGCCAGTGTTTGGCAGCGGAGCCGCCATCAGTGTGTGAATGTGTGTGTGCATGGGTGACTGTGACTGTAAAGCGCTTTGGGCCTTCATAAGAAGGTAGAAAGCGCTATATAAGTATACGCCATTTACCATTTACCATTTACCATGGGGCTCGGAACGGGCATTCAAGTGACCAACGTTTGAAAATTGATCAAGAAGGACAAATTAGTAATTGCGGTTTGTGCCGGGTTGTTATATGACACAGAGTCTTCAATTTATCTGAATAGAGCTGTGAAAGAAAAAGCCTGAAACAAAATTTGCACTCCCTTGTCATTTTGTAGCAAGCCTCTTCCAACTGAGAGTATGTGCCCTAGTATTGGGTAGTGACAATCAAGTGTGAACACTGTATGTTAAAAGCGCCTTCAAGAATTCCTGTTTAGCGCTTTCTTGTACGCATATCACTTTACCGCTGTGTATGTAGCACTACAGTCATGGTCCCATGCACACACATATTCACACACTGATGCCAGCCCATAACAACCAGGAGCAATGTGGGGTTCAGTTTTTGCTCAAGCACACTTCATTGCATGGCTAGGCAAGGTGGGAACCAAACCTATGATCTTCCGATCAGAGGTCGACTACTCTACTTCTGCATCACGGCCACCCATTAAGCAGAATACAGATAATACAAATGATATGTATTACATCAACACAAATAATACATTTAAGATACTGAAAATATATCAAAATATATATCAGTAAACAGGGGTGCAAAAGTGGGTATACAGTATATACGTCGCATTGGGGCGCTGGGCTACAGAAGAAATTATTTATTGTCTGTACTTTTTAATTTCACAGGTGTTTGCGCACATATAAATGATATAATCAGTAACAGAAGAACATCATAACTGAGCCCCTTACGCTCCTCCTTTACTCAGGTATTATCACACAGAAAGCGCGCTCCAGTGCGTCTCCGCGCGCTGTTGATTGTTTTTATTGGAATCGTGTTGTCATCTGATGACGGCGCCATAAAGATGGAAAGAAAAAAGAAAGAACAAAAAGGACAAGGATGAAGTTGGAATTTGGAGATTTGTTAATGGTTTATTTCAAGCAATCAAATAAGAATAGTACACAAGAATAATACAATCATCAGTTATACATTCATACAATGACCTAGCAAACTGAGGATAATTAGACATATTAATAAATATTGCTTGAATTATTATTTGACAGTACAGTACAGAAGTTATTTGTTGAAAAAAACGTTTCTAAAGTACTTTTATTTGTGAAACAAATGCTTGAGCCTGTAAAATGGTTTGTTCTTTCTTTTCAATGTATAATAGTATTTAATATTGAATATTTAATTGTATAATAATTGTAAAAAAAATAAAGGTTTCTACGTCACATATTTTGTCTATCACGGGTTCTTTTTGGAACGTAACCCCCGCGAAAAACAACGGTTTACTGTAATCCCACCCCTGTTCTACCGTAACCATTTATTACATGATTTATCATTATCCGGTTCCTAGCTTTTATCAGACAGAATTAAGAATCATTAATTACAATTAATGATACAAGGATACAATTAATTACCCGGTTCCGGGTTACAGCACAGGACGCGTGTGTGGCTCTTTGCGGCTATACAACTATCTTCAAACGACTTAAAAAGTTTATTTTCTCCAAAAAAGAGAGCTGACCATGGCCCCTAAGAAAAGCAAGGGATACGAAGACCTTAAAAAGACTCCTGATGATATCCAAGCTACGTTGTATCCCTTTATGGAAAAAGTGAATGCTAAGCTTTTTTTTTATTTTATTTTTTTACTTGTCCTGTCCAACAGCTGGGCAGGCAGATGAGAGCTGACAGCCTCTTGTGTTGGACATATTTTACTTTAACAAGAGGATTAATCTTCAGACAAACCAAAGGTATGTCTGAATAAACCCCTTTTGTAATTAAGGCCGAACTTTATTAATTTCAATCATGTTTGAAAATCTTTGGTGTTGGACCGGACGGAAAAGGGAAGAAGGGAGGAAGAGAGAGGGACGTTAGAGAGAGGGGGGGTAGGAGGGTGATAATAGGAGGGGGGGGATAAGACCATGAAGCAGCATAAAGCAACAAGTTTACTGGTTGTTTATCATTACGGTAAGGTTCAAATGTAGTACAAAAAGGGCGGGGCCTGTCCACACAAACACTCTAATGTTATCAACACACCTGCTGGCTGAAAAAAAATGTCCACATGTCAACATGTACACAAAACCGATAGTGTTCACACACGCATACTTATGCCTTTAAACCAACTAGTGTGAAATATTTCACTCATTCAATCATGCTGCATAACTGTTAGTGCAAAGGTGAGCTAACACCTGTGCTCAGGTGAGTGTTTATGTTTTTCTAAAATGGACGGTGGAATGTGAAAAGAAGGAAGGAGAGTGCCCAGCCATCCCCATACCAAGACCCCCGCCGCAGCAGCAGCCGGAACCGCCAACGCCACCCAGGCCAGGGCCAGCAGGACCGCCCCGAGGCCCCCAGAGCCAGAGAGCAGGGAGGCGGAGCGCAGCCCCCCACTGCGCCGGGAGAGCCCAACGCAGGGCCCCACCCGAGAAGGGCGCCCACAGCCCCAGACGAGCAGCCCTTCATCCCCCAGGAGTTACAGGCATCCCCCCACCCCAACCCCAGGCACGAGCCAGGACCCCCCAAGGGAGACCCGCTCCGCACTCCAGGCAGCCACCCACCCGGCCCACGGTTGGTCCAGGGAGGAGCAAGGCAGGGGTCAGCGGCCCCCTCCCAGGAGGGGAGCGCCCCGGTGAGAAAGGCTGGTTTACAACATGTCCTGTAAACTTGGCCCGACCAGGCTCGGCCAGTTAGAGATTTGGCGGGGCCCAGCACCCAGGGGCAAGGACCAGAATCCACCCCCCCAGGGACACGGAACCCCGGCTCAGGTGTAATGTGAACACGCCCCCCCCCCCCCCCCCCCCCCCCCCCGTGCGGAGAGAGCACCGCCGCGCCCAGGAAACCGGCACCCAGGGGACACGGCTGCCGTTGCCAAGGGCCACGTACCCCCCACCAGGGAAGGGGTAGGGGACAGATGGTCCTAGGTCCCACCTTCCTTGCAAAACGTGTGTGCATGTATGTGTGTTTGAGAGGGTCTGTGTGTGCATGTGTGTGTGTTTATGTTGGAATGTATATTTTGAGGGGGGAGGGGTGTGTGTACTAAGGGGGTGCAGTTAAAATTGGTGGGTAGGGCACTGAGGGGACATCTCCTGATTACTCACAGTGATGTCCCCTCACCCTCCCCTACCAAGGGCCCTACATGTCTAAGGTGCAAATAAAACCGAAAGAGGGGGGGGGCCACTCCATACAGCAACCATGGGAGGGGGGACCACTGCCAAGTAGCCCCCCCCCCCCAAGGCGCATAGCAGGCTAAGCCCCCAAACCCTCACCCTAATATGAGGTTATATGAGGAAGGGGGTAAGTTGGGGAAAGCTGGTAGACTGTCCCCGGTGGTCAAACAGCTGTCCCCCAGCCACCCCTCCAGCATAGGGGCCCGGCCCCCCCAGACCAGGGGCCCCATCCCCGGAAGCGCCGACACCCCCGGCCCAGCACCACCCACCCCACACAGAGAGAGGAGCCAGAAAGGGCCGGCCCCCCGGAGCAAGCCCAGGCCCCCACCCCCAAGTGCCGGCCCTAGAAGAGCTCCGGTCAGGCCTCGACGGGACCGAGGCAGCCAACCGGCCGGGGCAACCGCCGATTGCCTCAGCGGAGACCCCGACCCGTCAACCCCCCAAGGTCCCGTGCTGAGTGAATGATACGCTAACGCCACTCACAGTGCTATTAAAAATTCCTGAGGCTCGGCGTTAAAAATGAGCAACAAGATAGCCGGGTCGACATTCTGGAGAAAAGACTGGACGATGTGGAACAGCAAGTCTCAGTTTCGGCTTTTCCCATCAGGGGTCGCAACAGCGAACGAGTCGCATGGTAAACTTGGCAATGTTTTACGCCGGATGCTCTTCCTGACGCAACCCTCTCAAAGCAACCGGGCTTACGATGTGGAACAACAAGTAAGGATGAATAATGTCATTCTCACTGGAGTACCGATCAAACCTCGGGCAAAGCTAAATGCAGCTGGAGTTAGCATTGCTAATGCTAATAGCGCTTGGAGCTCTGAAACGGAGAGCGGTGTAGAGTCTGTGGAACACCAAGTAAAATCATTTCTCACGTCTAAAGGGATTTCCCTGGATCTCAACACCATCGAGACCTGCCACACGCTCCCCAGGAGAAAGGAGACAGATAAACCAGCGATCCTCATCAGGTTAGGGAATCAAAAACACAAGCTAGCTCTGATGAATCAAAGGAGGAATCTCAAAGGTTCTGCTGTTTATCTGAACGACCATTTGACCAGAAGGAATGCTGAAATCTCCAAACATGCCAGGCTCCTCAGGAAGCAGAAGCAGATTGAGAACACTTGGGTTAAAGGCTGCAGGATTTACGTCAAACTACTCAGTCGACCGGACCGGTCCAAGGTTCTGGTTGTGAACACCATGAAGGACTTTGAGAAGTGTTTGATCACGGACGTCTGAACCAACATGCAATAATAAATCAAAGAGCCAAATAATTTCAAGAAATATTATGCCTGGATACAACACTTTCTCCAAAAGTCTGAAGTGACCTGATTATCAACAAAGATCTGACATGCAGACAACTTGACCTCAACTCTTAGGCGCCGCTGATATCAGCTGAAGAAGGATATGGACCTTTATCTAATGGCTGCAGACATAACAGCTAAGAGAACCATAAGCTTTGTTTTAAACCGAGAAGAACGGCTGTTTATCAGCAGAAGAAGAAATACCAGCCTTGGTCTTTCGATAAATATGGACCGTTTTTGCTTTTTATTTTGCTTCATAGCATTACTTTATAATAAAAATAAATAAATAAATAAATAAAAATACAAAAAAAATAATAATAAAACAAATGATTAATCAATTATTGAAAATTGTCAAATTGATTGACTTTTAATTATATTACTTCACTTGCTTCAAAAAAACTTAGTAAGCTGATTCATGAATTTTTCCTAATGAAACATAATTTTGTACATATTAACTTTTGATACTTGACCAAATTTTTCTATGAAAATTCCTGAAACAGTGTTTTGTCTATTTTACTGATACAGTATTATTTTTTTTTAATCATATCAATGACTTTTATAAGTAACATAATCTGCATATATTTTGGATACTTTATTGCCATGTTGATTTCTAAAAGTTATTTTTTACAAAATAATTTAAGTAATTAATCTTTGTCATTTGCTTTCTAGGAACCGGATATTGATAAATCATGTAATAAAATGGTTGGTGAACAGGGGTGGGATTATATAAGTTCGCTTCTTTCCACTTCCTTTCAAGCAATACTTAATTTTATGTCTAATTATGCTAAGTTTGATTAGTTATTGTATGAATGTATAGCTCATAATTGTATTGTTTTTGTGTATTATTCCTATTTGATTGCTTGAAATAAACCATTTCAAATCAAATCAAATTAAATATAAATAAAGCACATGACAAAGATGAATTACTTAATTATTATGCAAAAATAACTATTTTAGAAATCAACATGGCAAATGCAGATCACTTATCCAAAATATATGCAGATTATGTTACTTATAAAAGTCATTTATATGATTAGAAAATAATACTACATCTGTATGAAGAAACGTTTCTCTAAATGGTTGAGAGACAGCAATAGCAGTGTTAAAAACAGGCTTGTAAACATTCAGAATGGCTAGTAAAATGGTCACAAGTGTCTTGCAACTGTACTAAATAGGATCACTAATTTTGATGAGAAAAATAAAGGAACTTGTTTGTCCTGATTACTGTAACAGCACTAAATATTGATATAAGCTGCTCCTATTTGAAGAAGTAGGGAGAAGTATGTGTGATGGTGGGTTAAGTGGTGTTTTTATTTCTTTTTATGTTGATAAAAGTTTGGATAATTATTGTTTATTGAGTGACCATTTAGTTTACAGCCTAAAAAATCTAAAAAAAACTGCCCTTTGCTGAACGACACTTTGGACTTTTGTTTATCATTTGTAGATGTTTGACAACAATAAATAATTCTATTATATTCTGCCAATAACTGATATCTAACAAAAATGTAATTTACAATAAAAAACTCTATTTTTATGTATAGTTTAGTCACTGTATTGATATGGTGCCTCTGTCAGACTCGTCCCCCTTTCCTTTCCGCTTGGCTCCTGATTCAGCCCAGCTGCGACCACTTACCTCATCTCATCACCTGCCTTCATAAGGAGCTCCAGGATCAATATTCTTTGCCAGTCCGTTGCCCCTGATGGTGCATATTTGGTCTCCAAGTCAAGTTCTTTATTCTCTCGTTATGCCTAGCCTGCGCCTAATCTCTCTGTCTGCTCACCCCCAGGTGAGTAGACAGAGAGGTGACAGAGGTGCCTCAGCCCGGAACCCTTATTCTGCCTACTCCTCTAGACACACCTCAAGCCTCTGCCGTTTCTCCTGTCCCCCGGATCTCCACTGCCGATGACAACTTCTTCCAGGACCTGTGGAGGAACCCACCAGTGACGCCACCGAAGTCTGCCTCATGTGTTGTGATCCCCACGAATCCTTCTCAAACTCGTCTAACTTACCTGTCCATTAAATCTACTTACCTGCCACGCTCGTCCTCCTCTGTATTTCTTCCGGGTTCCAGCGTCTGGGTTCGAAATTGTTCTGTGGCCATGACAGAACGAACTGGCCATAATCCCGACCCAGCTGACCCGGAAGGACTAAGACTAGCCGTTACCCAACAAGGCATTATGCTTGGACGTCAATCGGACGCCCTATCTCAAATGGCAGCAGCCCAGCAGGACCTTTTTCATCGCCTGGATGGTATGACTCAGACCTTACATGAACTAACTGGTCAATTTTCCCATGTTTCGCCCACCACAGCTCATGTTCCTGTCAGCTCAACGTCTTCCGCTTCCGGATCACCGTCCGCTCCTGAAAACATCCGGCTCCAACCGGAACCCTTCTTCGGGGATGTGGAAGCCTGCTGAGGGTTTTTGCTGCAGTGCCAGTTGATATGTCAACAAGCCCCCAGATACTATCAAATGGACCACAGTAAGATAACGCTCATTGTTAATTCCCTGAGAAATAAAGCTCTCCAGTGGGCTCAAGCCTTTCTCTCGGCCAATCCCATTACTCACCTGTCTTATGAACGTTTCCTCAGCGAGTTCCGCCTCATATTTGACCAACCTCGAAAACAGGAAGAGGCGGCTACTCGCTCTCAACCAGCCGAACAGCAGCAGATAAAAGACCACCTCTGTTTGCAACCCGAAGCTGGCTCGTTTGAGGAGCTAGTCTCTGCGGCTCTCAGGTCGGACATCAGATTACGGGAGCGTCAAAGGGAACGAAGCCATCTACCTCCGCGTCCCCCAACTAAGTCAGTCCATGCTCCACCTGTGGAACAGAGCCTGCTCACGAAGTTTCTCGCTCCCTCTAAACCTCAGGACGAACCCATGCAGATCGGCCACTCTAGGCTGTCAGAAGAGGAGCGTCGCAAGAGACGCGAAGCCGGAGTATGTTCTTACTGTGAAACTAAAGGACATTTAGTTTCAGCTTGCCACTGCGTTTAAAGTCCCAAGCCCCTCGCTAGACGACAGGCCGCGAGGAGAGTTAGTCACCAAAGATTCTGGTAAAGAATTTCTGTTTTTACCTGTCAAGTTATGCCACGATCTCCATGTTCATGATTTAAGGGCCCTCATAGACTCTGGCGCTGAGCAGAGCTTTATTGATTATCATGTGGTTAATCGTTTGTCAATACCCACAGAGCCCCTGGAAACCCCCATTGAAGCCTCCGGTCTTAGTGGTCAACACCTGTCACGTATCACTCACCGCACCAAGCCCATCCTGCTCGTTATGTCCAAGGGCCAGCTGTTTAACCTTTCTGGCCCCGAAAGAACCGCTATGGAGCAGTATGTCCAAGAAGCACTCTCCCTGGGTCACATAGGACCTTCTTCCTCCCCTGTGGGGGCTGGATTCTTTTTTTTTCGGAAAGAAAGATTAAACACAATAAATCTGGCAAATTTCTAATAAATATGGCAAATTTCTGGCTAATCAGCTTAAAATTAATAGAGAAAAATCATCAATCACCTCTATTATGGACCAAACAGGAAATGTCACTCATGACCCGGTCAAAATTAATAATGCATTTGAAAACTTTTATAAAAACCTGTACACACCGCAGATCAATCTGTCAGAGCAAAGTATTGACTCATTTCTTAATAATGTAAACCTACCCAGGCTAAATGAGGATCAAATCACAAACTTAGATTCTCCGCTCTCGTTGTCTGAACTTCATGAAGCTCTGTTACTTATGCCCAATGGTAAAGCACCAGGGCCTGACGGCTTTCCTGCTGAGTTTTATAAAGAATTCTGGGAACAACTGGCACCAACATTTTATAAAACGGTCACATCTATTAATGAGAGCCAATCAATGCCACCTAACGTGAACTCAGCCAACATAATTCTTCTTCTAAAACCAGACAAAGATCCCACTAGTCCTTCAAGCTATCGCCCTATTTCTGTAATCAATGCAGATGTAAAAATTATCTGCAAAGCACTAGCACAAAGAATAGAAAAAATCACTCCTCACCTAATTCACTTCGACCAAACTGGATTCATCAAAGGCAGACACTCGGATGATAATGTCCGTAGACTAGTTAATATAATAGACTTTGCCACCATTGAAAACCAGGAAATGACGGTACTATCGCTGGATGCTGAAAAAGCCTTTGGCAGAGTAAACTGGAAGTTCCTTATTGCTGCCCTCCATAAGTTTGGTTTTGGAGAAGCATTCATCAATTGGATCAAAATATTATATCACAACCCCAATGCATCAGTTAGAACTAATAAACAGACTTCAAACAGGTTTTTTCTTGGAAGAGGAACCAGACAGGGCTGCCCACTCTCTCCTTCTCTTTTTGCTATATTCATTGAGCCTTTAGCTGCAGCAATAAGACAGAATGAGAGCATTATAGGAATAAAAACCAAACACAGCCATCATAAAATTAGTCTTTATGCGGATGACATATTACTGTTTTTAAGGAATTTACATTCTGTAAATGAAACAGCAATGATCATAAATGAATTCTCCTCCATATCAGACTATTCCATTAATTGGAATAAGTCTGTTTTATTACCACTCAACAGGAATATGGATCAAAGACTCACAATTCCAGTTAAAACAGGAAATATCAAATATCTGGGTATCTACTTTTCCCCCAAACTATCAGAACTGGTGCAGCTAAACCACACCCCATTACTGAAAAGCATACAGGACGATCTAACACGCTGGACCAACCTGCCTCTGTCCCTTATGGGCAAGGTAGCCACGGTTAAAATGAAAATCTTACCCAAGGTTAATTATCTCTTCTCAATGATTCCCACACAACCGCCGTTAAAATGGTTCAAAACATTAGATTCATTCATATCAAGCTTTGTATGGAACAACAAACCTGCAAGAATTAGTCTAAAAACTTTAAAATCTGCAAAAAGCTGTGGAGGATTAGAATTACCTAACTTCCACAAATACTTTCTTGCAAATAGATTACAATACATCTTAAAATGGTTAAAAAATAATCCAGAAACTAACTCATGGTTAGACTTGGAACAGGCGTTATGTGGAAAGATCAACCTATCAGATCTTCCATTTATTAGCCAAACAGTTAAAAAACAGGATTGTTTCAAAAGCATTAATATAAATGCCACTTTAACAGCCTGGTGGGAATTTCTCAAAATATCAAAATCATCAATTCAACCGTGCAAATTGACACCCATCTGGAACAACCCGGACATCCTTATTAACAAAAAAATGATTCACTTCCCAGCTTGGCAAGCAGGGGGCATAAAACAACTAGAGCACGTAATTACTGATAGAAGATTCATAGCTCCCCAGGAACTTCAAGACAAATATGGAATAAATAATGGAATATCAGCAACTTAAATCAAGTATTACTAAAAAGTATAAATTTAAAGACAACGATTTAAAGCTACCAGATGTAGTTACCACTCTGATTAATTTTTCAATGAATAAAACTCTCTCCAAAATATACAAACTTTTATGTAATTTAGATAACAATATTGCCCTTCCAACAAAAAAATGGGATGCAGATTTGAGCATCAGCACAGATGAAAGCTTCTGGTCAGAACTCTGTCTAAACACCTTTAAACTGACAAAAAGTCCAAATCTGCAGCTAATCCATCTCAAAACTCTTCACAGAATTTACTACACTGGACAGAGGATGTTCAAGATGGGTCTCAGTAACTCAGACATTTGGGAGCACTGTGATAGTAATCTACCCGACAGCTACATGCACGCACTGTGGTTCTGCACTCCTGTCCAGGCTCTCTGGCAGCAGGTATGTGCCGATTCATCAGTCTGGCTTAAGGTTTCAATCACTGCCTCACCGTCACTTTGTGTGCTTGGTGACATGAGTGCCATCGATATGGAAGAAGGATTAGCATCTATCATTTTCATAACTCTTTGTATTGCCAAAAAAACTATTTTAATAAATTGGAAAAACAAGAAAAATATAAACATAAGTCAACACAGAAATCTGCTGTTTGATCATATCAGCTTGGAAAAAATGTCAGCCCAAAGCTCAAGTAACTTTGAAAGAATTCAGTCTCTCTGGTCTCCTGTGGTTGACTCCATGACTTAGGGGGTGGAGGGCCTGGTCGTCGCTGCTCCTTGCCCCTCTGCTGTGGTTTGGGGTGGGGGTCGGGGCTTCCGGTGCCTGGCGGGGGCGGTGGGGGGCTCCGTTGGTCGGGGGGTTGGGTCCGGTGCCTGGGTGGGGCGGGCTGGGGCGCTGCGTGGTCCTCTGGGCTTGGGTGTGGGGGTGCGTGGTGGGGGGGTGGGGTGGTGGTCTGGCTTGGCTTGGAGGGGTGGTCCCTTTGCCTGTGCTGGGGGGGGTTGGCGGGGGGCCCTGCTCGGGGGGGGGGGGGGGGGGGGGGCAGCGGCGCCGGATGGGCTGCCCATCTGCACCTGGGGCTGGGATCGGCCCTTCCCTGGCTCTGGGACGGGACGGGACAACCCTCTCGGGGCCCCCGGTCGCTCTGGGTGTCACCCGCTTCGGCTGCGGGGTCTGGGGTGGGGTGGGGTGGGGGGCTTGTCGGCCCTGTCCTGTGGGGGGGCGTTCTGGGGGGGAGGCCCATCATTTGTACGGGTCGGGGGGGCTAACGGGTCGGGGTCTCCGCTGAGGCAATCGGTGGTTGCCTCGGCCGGTTGGCCTCCTTGGTCCCGTCGAGGCCTGACCAGAGCTCCTCTAGGGCTGGCGTCTGGGGGTGGGGGCCTGGGCTTGCTCCGGGGGGGGGGGGGGGGCGACGCTTTCCGGCTCCTCTCTCTCTGTGTGGGGTGGGTGGTGCCGGGCCTGGGGTGTCGGCGCCTCCGGGGGTGGGGCCCCTGGGCTGGGTGGCCCTGGCCCCTTTGCTGGGGGGGGGGCTGGGGGACGGCTGTTTCACCAGGGGACAGTCTACCAGCTGTCCCCAACTTACCCCCTTCCTCATATAACCTCATATTAGGGTGAGGGGGTGGGGGGCCTAGCCTGCGATGCGCCTTGGGGGGGGGGGGCTACTTGGCAGTGGCCCCCCTCCTATGGTTGCCGTATATCTTTCGGTTTTATTTGCACCTTAGACATGTAGGGTCCTTGGTAGGGGGGGTGCTTGGACATCACTGCAAGCAAGCAGCAGATGTCCTCCTGGCACCCTACCCGCCAATTTTAACCGCACCTTAGACATTTAGGGCCCCTTGGTGTGGAGGGTGAGGGGACATCACTGTGAGTAATCAGGAGATGTCCCCTTAGTGCCCTACTCGCCAATTTTAACTGCACCCCCCTTAGTACACACACCCCTCCCCCTTCAATATATACACTCAAACATAAACACACACACATGCACACAAACACCCTCTCAAACACCCATACACGCACACACATTTTACAAGGAAGGTGGGACCTGGGTCCATCTGTCCCCTACCCCTTCCCTGGTGGGGGGTGGGGGCCCCTTGGCGATGGCGGCCGTGTCCCTTGGGTGCCGGTTTTCTGGGCCCGGCGGTGCTCTCTCCGCACGGTGGGGGGGTTCATATTACACCTGAGCCGGGGTGTTCGTGTCCCTGGGGGGTGGGTCCTGGTCCTTGCCCCTGGGCGCTGGGCCCCGCCAAACTTCCAACATGGCCGAGCCTGGTCGGGCCATATTTATAACACCCCTTGTGGGCCACCCTTTTTTCCCCGGGGTTCCCCCCTCCTGGGCGGGGGCGGCGGGCCCCTGCCTTGCTCCTACCTGGACCAACCGTGGGCCGGGTGGGTGGTTGCCTGGGGTGCGGAGCGGGTCTCCCTTGGGGGGTCCTGGCTCGTACCTGGGGTCGGGGCGGGGGGATGCCCGGAACTCCTGGGTGGTGGTGGGGTGCTCGTCTGGGGCTGTGGGCGCCCTCTCCGGTGGGGCCCTGCGTTGGGCTCTCCCGGCGCGGCGGGGGGGCTCCTTTCCTGGCTGGGCTGGGGCGGCGCTCTCTTTCCCTCCGCGCCTCCCTGCTCTCTGGCTCTGGGGGCCTCGCGGCGGTCCTGCTGGCCCTGGCCTGGGTGGCGGTCTTGGTCGCCCGGGGGGCGGTTGTTCCGTGCCTGTTCCCGTGTGGCGTTGGGGGAGTTCCGGCTGCCGCTGCTGCTGCGGCGGGGGTCTGGGTGTGGGGGTGGCTGGGCGCTCCTCCTCCTTCTTTTCACATTCCACCATCCATTTTAGAAGAACATAAACACTCACTTGAGCACAGGTGTAAGCTCACCTTTGCACTAATAGTTTGCATGATTGAATGAATGAAAGATTTCACACTAGTTGGTTTAAAGGCATAGGTATGCGTTCGTGAACACTATCTGTTTTGTGTACATGTTGACATGTGGACATTTTTACAGCTAGCAGGTGTGTTGATAATATTTGAGTGTGTGTGAACAGGCCCCGCCCTTTTTGTACTACATTTGAACCGTACCGTAATGATAAACAACCAGTAAACCTGTCTGCTCTATGCTGCTTCATGGTCTTACCCCCCTTCCCCTCCTATTATCACCCTCCTACCCCCCCCTCTCTCTAACGTCGCTCTCTCTTTTTCCCCTCTTTCCTTTTCCGTCCGGTCCAACACCAAAGATTTTCAAACATGATTGAAATTCATAAAGTTTGGCCTCAATTACAAAAGGGGTTTATTCAGACATACCTTTGGTTTGTCTGAAGATTAATAACAATAACACAAGAGGCCCTCAGTTCTCATCTGTTTGCCTAGCTGTTGGACAGGACAAGTTTAGAGAAAAAAAAAAAAAAAAAAAAGAAAGATTAAACACTCAGGCCATGTCTCGATTACCGCAAACTGAACCAGATCACCGTCAAAGATAAATACTCCCTGCCATTGATCTCATCCGTTTTTGACTCCTTTCAAAAGCATTTTCACGAAGTTAGATCTCTGTAACGCTTACCATTTGGTTCGCATCAAACAAGGCAACGAATGGAAGACTGCCTTCAAAACCCCCCTTGGGCACTACGAATATTTGGTCATGCCCTTTGGCCTCACCAACGCCAATAACCACCCTCCTGTCCCCAGGGGTACCTTGTTCGTGCCGGCAGATCTCCGTTCTGAAGTTATCACCTGGGGTCATACTTCCTGTTTGGCTTGCCATGGGGGGGTGCACCGGACCCTAAGTCTCATCCGCAAGATGTTCCATTGCCCCTCCACTGAGAAAGATGTGCGTGAGTACATCGCTGCCTGCTCCACGTGTGCCCCGTCAAAGTCGTCATCCTTTGCTCCAGCAGGTCTGCTCCATCCTCTCCCCACTCCTAACCGTCCTTGGTCTCATCTAGCCATGGATTTCGTCACCGGTCTTCCCCCGTCTCACGGTAACCAATTTATCAATCAATCAATTTATTATTTGTATAGCACTTATAAAAGCCAAGGCAACCAAAGTGCTTAACATAAAATCAATAAAATCACAAACAATATGATGCAATAAAGAAACAATCACAATAAAACAATAAAATCAATTGAACAATAAAAGCAATAAAAAAATAAAAACAATAAAAGAATTAAATTAATAAAATGAACAAGTCCCACTAGATATGCTCACTGGAGTTAAAAACCTGAGTAAAAAGATGTGTTTTTAAAAGAGTCTTAAAATTACTGACAGTTCTGGCAGACCTCACAGAATAGGGGAGAGCATTCCAGAGTTTAGGACCTGCAACTGAAAAGGCTCTGTCTCCCCGAGTCACAAGCCGAGTCCTGGGAACCACTAAAAGTATTTGATATTCAGACCTTAGGACTCGACATGGACGATAAACATGCAAAAGCTCAGAAAGATACTGAGGTGCCAGACCATTCAGACATTTAAAAACCAAAAGTAGAATCTTAAAAGAAATTCTAAAAGACACAGGCAGCCAGTGAAGTGAGCGTAATATCGGGGTTATATGCTCACACCGTCTGGTCCCCGTTAACAGGCTGGCCGCTGAATTTTGAACCAGCTGGAGACGGCGGAGCAGAGACTGATCCATACCACTGTACAGAGAGTTACAGTAGTCCACTCTAGAGAAGATCAAGGCATGAATCACTTGTTGCAAAGCGTGAGGAGGTAGATATGGCTTGACTTTGCTGATTAGCCTTAAGTGATAAAAACTAGACTGGACTACAATACTGACCTGTTTGTCAAATTTAAAATGCCTGTCAAGGTTTACCCCAAGATTTCTAATGAACGGAGCATCTGAAGGGTCCAGGGGGCCAACAGCACTACAGCAGCCTGTCAGCAGGTCAGACTTTCCAAAAACAAACATCTCTGTCTTGTTTTTGTTCAGACAGAGGAAGTTCAGCTCCATCCAAGACTTGATGTCTGCTAAGCAGTTCTGCAATCTGTCGAGACCCTCCGCTCCACCAGATTTTAGGTAGATCTTAAGATAGATCTGGATATCATCTGCGTAGCAGTGGAATGACACGTTATATTTCCTAAAAATGGACCCCAGTGGCAGCAGATAAAGTGAGAATAAAAGCGGGCCTAAAACTGAGCCCTGGGGTACACCATATTTGAGCGGAGCCTCTGAAGAAGAGCACTGTCCTAGTTGGACAGAAAAACTCCTGCCACATAAATATAAACTGAACCAACTGAGTGCTGTGCCCTTCACATCGACAGACTGCTCCAGTCAGGATAATAAAACACTGTGATCCACTGTGTCGAAAGCAGCAGAGAGATCTAAAAGAATTAAAACAGTGGAGGCCCCAGAATCAGCAGCTAGAAGCAGGTCGTTACACACCCTGAGGAGAGCCGTTTCAGTGCTGTGGCAGGATTTAAAACCAGACTGAAACTTCTCGAAAATATCGTAATTTGTTAGACGGTCCTGCAGCTGTAGATAAACAACCTTCTCTAAAATTTTTGAAAGAATAGATAACTTGGAGATCGGCCTAAAGTTTGATAGAACATTAGGATCCAAGTTATGCTTTTTCAAAAGGGGGTGCACAACAGCATGTTTAAAGGCAGCTGGCACACAACCCGAGACAAGAGAGGAGTTAAGGAGACCAACTATCCAGGGGCCAATGGCATCAAAGACCTCCTTCAGGAGTCTGGGGGGAATACAGTCACCTGGGCAGGAGGAACGCCTCAGGTGTTGAACTATCTCAGAAATCTGAGAGACAGTGACAGGCTCAAACTGGTCAAAAACAGCAGGTGGGGGCGTTAAAACAGAGGGGTCAGGGGTACAAGGAGAGGGTAAAAACTTGACAGTACTGACTTTGTCAATAAAAAAATGTTAAGGACTGTTCACAAAGAAAAACAGAAGGAGTCAGGCAGGATAAATTACCAGGACTTAAAAGAGACTTTAAAGAGTTAAAAAGGATCTTAGGCTTGCTGATGTTCTCAGACACAACATTTGACATAAACTGGGTCTTGGAATTTTTTACAGCAGCCTGATACTCAGTCAAGGAGTTTTTAAAAATCTGTAATGAAACATGAAGCCCGTCTTTTTTCCATTTACGCTCCGCGCGACGGCAGGAGCGTCTGAGCGAGCGAGTATGTTCATTAATCCAAGGCTCCGGGGCCGGTTTGCTGCGTTTAGGCTTATATGGAGCAATGACATCTAAAATGCCCGTGCATACAGAGCTAAAATCCTCCAGGAGCTTATCAACATCTCCATCCTGAACATGATCCAAGGAGCAAAGCTCAGAGGCTGAGAAAGCCGCTGAAAACTGCAGCGCCGTCTGCGCGTTCATCAGGCGGCGGGGGCACGCGGGGGCGAGTTTATCAGGCGGCAGCGTTAAGAGATCAAAGTCAAATAAAACGGGCAGATGGTCAGAAAAACGGGGATCAATAATCTCCTTGACATCTCCATGTAATCCCAGAGTTAAAACCAGATCCAAGATGTGTCCTTGTAACACCGTCATCCTCACTGTTGTCGATCGTTTTTCAAAGATGGCTCATTTCGTCCCTCTTCCCCAACTCCCCACTGCCACAGAGACCGCTAACATTATGCTCAACCACGTTTTCCGCCATCACAGCAACCCTCTTGACATTGTGGCCCCCAGTTCACTTCTCAAGTCTGAAAGGCCTTCTGCACGGCCTTGGGGGCCACGGTCAGTCTCACGTCCGGCTACCATCCCCAGTCTAATGGCCAAGCGGAGAGAGCGAACCAGGAACTAGAGGCAGCTCTCCGCTGTCTGGCGGCACAGAACAAACAGGACTGGTCCCAATTCCTAGTCTGGATGCCCATAATTCTCATCCTTCATCTGCCACCGGGATCTCTCCTTTTGAGGCCACCCTAGGTTACTCACCACCTCTGTTTCAGTCACAGGAATTGGACCTGGCAGTGCCTTCGGTCCAACACCATCTTCAGCGTTGCCAACACATATGGACCCAGACGAAGGCTGCTCACCGCCGCACCAAGGAGAGCAACTGCCGCATCGCCAACCGTCGCAGGGTGGTGGGGCCCGATTACCAACCAGGTCAGAGGGTCTGGCTCTCAACCCACAACATACCCATTCAGGCATCCTCCAAGAAACTGGCTCCTAGGTTCATCAGACCCTATGTCATTGGGAAACTCATCAACCCTACCTGCGTCCGTCTCCATTTGCCCAGAGCCCTGAAGTTACACCCGTCATTTCACATCTCTCAGGTCAAACCAGTCCAGGACAGTCCTCTGTGCCCGCTGTCCGCTTCCCCACCGCCCACCCGTATCATCGACGGCGCTCAGGCCTACGACGTCAGCCGGATCCTTGACAACAATCGCTGGGGTCGCAGATTCCAGTTCATGGTCGACTGGGTGGGCTACGGCCCGGAGGAGCGCTCATGGGTCTCCTGTTCGCTGATTTTGGATCCCTCGCTCATTGAGGACTTCTACCAGGCCCACCCAGATCGCCGGCCTTGACAGCCTGCAGGGGGTCGTTGAAGGGGGGGTACTGATATGGTGCCTCTGTCAGACTCCTCCCCCTTTCCTCTCCGCTTGGCTCCTGATTCAGCCCAGCTGCGATCACTTACCTCATCTCATCACCTGCCTTCATAAGGAACTCCAGGATCAGTATTCTTTGCCAGTCCGTTGCCCCTGATGGTGCATATTTGGTCTCCAAGTCAAGTTCTTTATTCTCTCGTTACGCCTAGCCTGCGCCTAATCTCTCTGTCTGCTCACCCCCAGGATTCCATAGCCACAAGTGGTCACCTGAATCTGCCTCAGCCCGGAACCCTCATTCTGCCTACTCCTCTGGACACACCTCGAGGCTCTGCCGTTTCTCCTGTCCCCCGGATCTCTACTGCCGACGACAACTTCTTCCAGGACCTGCGGAGGAACCCACCAGTGACGCCACCGAAGTCTGCCTCATGTGTTGTGATCCCCACGAATCCTTCTCACACTCGTCTAACTTACCTGTCCATTAAATCTACTTACCTGCCACGCTCGTCCTCCTCTGTATTTCTTCCGGGTTCCAGCGTCTGGGTTCGAAATTGTTCTGTAGCCATGACATGTATTCTTTTGAAATCTTCATAACACATTTATATCATTTAGATGTGAGGATGGAAAGAAAGACAAGAAGAAAGAATCAGGACAGATGGAGGAAAAAAACGTGCATTAGAAAGAAGTTTAATTAATTTAAAACAAGAAAATCTTCTTCGTCTTCTGCTTCTTCTTGTGGTGTAAATGGCGGTAGGCACCATTGACAAAAAACATGAAATACCGTAATTTCCGGACTATAAGCCGCTACTTTTTTCCTGCGCTTGCAGCCGTGCGGCTTATTCAGTGACGCGGCTAATTTATGGTTTTAATTGGCGGCCGCCATGTACGCATTTTCGGACACAGTGAATGATTTGTATTCTCTATCTAACACCAAACACAAGTCATTTGTTTTTCAACATACCTCTTAGCAGCCAAACAGCATGGACTTGACTTCAGGTCTTAGACACTTCAGTCATGGTTCAACAAAACGAAACAGGCATGCCCGGCCGCATCCCAGAATCCTTTGGTGCCATTAGACCCAACGTGCACGTGATCGCCACTACAATATGATGCAGCTTTCAAGTTAAAAGCAATCGTTAAAAACAGCGTGAAAAAATCCACCATCACCATCGGGTTTGGAAAAGCCGGTCAGCTGCGTGACGGAGAGAATAGCGCATGGAGTGAATTTACCTCTGAGTCATAGTGACTCGGCTGGCTGCACGTAAATATGTGAGAATAACATCAGCCTTTATTTTGTCGGGACACGACTGGAAACACAAATTGACGTGGTCGTGTTAACGGTTTCTAAGGACTGAGCGGAGTTTTACATTGAAACGCTCACAGCCTCCGTGTGAGCTGGAGACTGCGTGTCGTGTGAGCTGCGGGGCCGATGGCAGTCTGAAGGCTCCCACATGTAACAACGCATCCGCCCCTCATACACAAAACGTACAGTATTAAGTCCGATTGCTCTGCACAGACACGATTTGCTCCGTTCACCGGCGCAATGGGGACGAAGTGCTCCTCCTTGAAGCCGCCCTGGCCAGAGCTGTCGGAGTAGATAGGAAGGGGAGACAAGGAGCGCGCGGGAGCGCGGAGCGCAGAGGCGTCGAGCCATTCTGCAGGCTGCAGCCAGGGCTTACTCGAGGCGTCCGCGGAGCAACAGTGTTTGTTGTGGAAGGAAACTTCTGACCCACGCGCCGCGAGGAGGCGCGCGTATTGCGCTGAGGCGCGCGCTTTTCAGTCGTCGCTGCTTTATTTTACTAGTGTGTTTTTTAACCAGCCCTGTTAGTACCATAACGCTGCCGCGACACAAGCGGAAGGAGAGCTTTACCCGTTCACCCCTCCATGCACTGCTGATACTTGCTCATTCTTAAACATGTACAACAGTATGGCGAGCCAGGCATTGGCCCCGCCTTTAGCCCCTAAGACTCATGGGAAATGGGGGATCGCGGATGTAAATTTCCTCATCATAACTGAGGGATGTAATGTTGATTATATGGTTACTGTTTGTAATTTTATGTATGATACCTAGATTGTCAATAACTTAAAAATAAATAAATAAATAAAAAAAAAAAAAAAAAAAACCATAACTGAGGAACTTGTGAACAGAATAGAGTTCCATGCTGTTTGGCAGATGTAGATAAACTCAAATACTTGAGCCTGAGGCAAAGTTGACTCCACCCACTGTGTGCTAATGAATCACACTTACTCTGGGAGTCAGGACGTGATTTGTCAGGATGACAATGTTGCCTAATACATGCGGCTTGTATTCCCACGCAGCTTGTGTATGTATAAAAGTAGTTAAACACATGAAAATGGGTGGGTGCGGCTAGTAATCGGGTGCGCTTTGTAGTCCGGAATTTACGGTAATTGTTGTTTGGCCATGTGATTTAGTGAAGAAGAACACAGGCAAGAGGTGAAGGAGACAGACATGAGGTTGCTGATGCATCTGATATAAAAGAGAACAGAGATGACTTCAGGTAGGAATAATTAAACAACTGAAGCCACAAAAACTTAAATACTTGTTCTGGTTCGAAATTTCTGCTGACCAGCAGTTCACTGTGTCGTGTGATGATGATAATGATACAGAGAAAGAGAGACGATCAGCTGATGATGAAGAGGGAGAAGAACAAAGAGGTGCAGCATGAGGGCTGGGGCAAGGCACTGCTCTGAAGATCCTTCAATTTCAATTTATTTATATAGCCCAAACACGCCTGAGATATGTGAGCCTTAAATGATAAGTCCTGGTCAAATAAAACCCCAAGGTTTCCAACTGTGGAATTGGGGGCTATACTTATGTCATTCTGGGAGACTATCTGATCAGACAGAGCATCTCTGAGGTTTTTAGGACCTAGTATGATGACCTCAGTTTTTTCTGGGTTCAAGAGGAGGTAATTAATTGTCATCCAGGTCTTGATGTCTCTGATGCAGGCGTTCAGTTTTCTCTATATTGTCACTCTGGTCAGGTTTAATAGATAAATACAACTGTGTATCATCTGCATAACAGTGAAAACTGTGTTTCCTGATTATGTTTTCTAGGGGTAGCATGTAAAGCATAAACAGGATGGGTCCTAAAACTGATCCCTGTGGGACTCCATAGTTAACTTGAGCGCACTGAGGGGAATGTCCATTTACATTAACAAACCGGTACCTATCGGATGAATAGGATTTAAACCACTGGAGAGCAGATCCTCTGATCCCTATGTCATGCTCTAATCTTTGGAGTAAAATACTGTGGTCGATAGTGTCAAAGGCTGCACGGAGGTTTAACAGGACCAGAATAGATAGTAGTCCCTTTTCTGAGGCCAATAACAAGTCATTAGAGACTCTAACTAGTGCAGTTTTCGTGCTGTGGTGAGGTCTAAACCCCGACTGAAAGTCTTCAAAGTGGCTGTTGTCTTGTAGGTGGCAGTAAAGCTGCCTAACTACAACTCTTTCTAGGATTTTAGAAACAAAGGGGAGGTTTGATATTGGTCTATAGTTGGACAAGATGCTAGGATCCAAACTGGGCTTTTTCAGAAGAGATTTAACAACTGCATATTTAAAGGACTGTGGCATTTAACCTGTTTCTAGAGCGTTATTAATTATAGTTAACATGGATTCATTAATTAGGGGGAAGGTTTCTTTAAAAAGTCTAGTGGTAATTGAGTCTAAGAGAATGGTTGAGGATTTGGAGGACGTAATAATTGATTTTATTTCTGCTTGATCTACAGCAGTGAAGCAGTCTAATATTACAGAGGATTCTATGGATGCCTTCATTTCTACCATTTCAGCCTGCTCTGGGCTGGTGGTAGGAATAATTTGATTCAACTTATGTCTAATATTTGAGATTATACTATCAAAAAATGTGAGAAAATCATCACAGCTGAGAGAAACAGGAACATGTGGTTCTAATGAGCTCTGACTACGAGTTAATCTAGCAATAGTACTAAACATAAATGTTGGATTATTTCCATTCTCTGATATCAAGGTTGAATAGTACTGGCTTCTAGCTCTACGCAGAGCTTTTTTATAATTTAAAAGGCCATGTTTCCAGGTATTCAGAGACTGCTCTGAACCAGAGCGGCGCCATTCTCTTTCTAATTTACGGGTTACTTGTTTAAGAGAACGTGTTTCAGCGTAGCGTAAAACCACGGTGCCACTCGGTTTTGTCCAACAAGCTTAGGTTTCAGGGGGGCAACAAAATTGAGTGTACTCCTGAGGGCTTGTAAGGCATCATTGACAAACTGGTCATTTATACTAGGACTGATGCTATGGGAGCTGGACTCAGAGTATTTTCTCAGAACGTCACTAAGTACTGGTTGAACTGTGAGTTTAAACTCAGACACAGAACGGTCAGATAAGGTTCTTCTAAGCTGTTTCTTATTCACTGGGACAGTAGCATGTTCTAATTTAAACTGGAAGGTAATCAGAAAGTGATCAAAAATGATGGGGTTAAGAGGAAGGACACTCAACTGGCTGATCTCTATACCATGGGTTAGAACAAGATCCATGGTGTGCTTATGACAGTGAGTGGGTTCATTCACACTTTGGGTGAAACCAACATCGTCTAATAAAGCTGCAAAAGCATTTCCTAGACAGTCACTGGGGTCATCAACGTGAATATTAAAATGCCCTATTATTATAGTTTGATCAGAATCTAAGATAATAGTCGAAAGGGAGTCTGAAAAATCTGTTAAAAATTCTGAATATGGGCCGGGGGGGCGATAAATAATTATGAATAAAACAGGTTTTTGAGTCTTTCTGTTTGGGTGATTTATAGACAATATGATGCTTTCAAATGAATTATAAGCATTTTTAACTTTAGGGCTGAGAAGTAAGCTAGACTGTGATATTACTGCCAAACCACCTCCTTTCCCTGAAATCCTGGATTTCTGATAATAAGCATAAGTGTGTGTGTGTGTGTGTGTGTGTGTGTGTGTGGGGGTGTCACAATGTGATGTGACAAGAGTGGCCTGGTGTACATAGGAGGCAGATGGCTCTTAAGTTCAGGAACAGGTTTTATTCTCTGGTCTCACACTCTGGCTGCACAGCTCACACCTCCTCTCACACTGAGCTCCTCTTTTATGGGCTCCAGTTAATTGGCTGGCCACACCCAGGAAGGAAGTCACATTTAAACAAACATTTCTAATAATTACAACAAAAGATAGAAATGTCTTGTAAATAATACGGTTAAAGTCCTGCAAATAAAGACATACATAAATAAACAACTGAAATCATTACAACAAAATGTATATACAAAGAAATCCAAATTCTATCCACTTCCTGTGCCCAACTATTAAATAGGAAGTAAAGGCCTTGGCCACCATTTTGTTCCTTGGGCAACAGGAAGAGAAGGTGAGAAACATTACAAAAATCAAAGAAGTCTTAAACATCTGGTGAATATGCATTATGTGTCTAAAGGTGATGAGTTATGACAGACTGGTGACAAGTAGAAAACTACTTTGTCACAGGGGGGTTGCTTCATTCAATCTAACATAGTCATCCTGTTGGAGCCACGTATCTGTTAAGTCTAGTAGACCAAGTTTGCCATCATTAATTAATTCATTGACTAAGAGGGACTTGGATTGAATGTTTAATAAACCACATTTAATGACCTATATAATTCTGCTTGTGAGTACTGCTGTCTGTCACTTTAAGGTTTCTATGACGCGCTCCTTTCACTTGTCTTTCAGCACATAAGCTAAAACTGGGACCTGCTTGACTTTCCCTGCATGGGTTTTGCACCAGCACTAACCCTAAGGGAGGCTCAGAGGAGCGTTTTACACTGCTGCTCTGCGCCCGGGTCTCGTCTCTGGGTTGTCAGGTTGACCAACTAAGGCTAGCAGAAATGTTTCCAGAAAGAAGAGCGGCACTGTCCAGAGTAGGATGGATGTCATCTCTCTGCATGAGACCCTAATGCATGGCCTTCACCCCACAAATTTGGGGACTCATTGAGTGAGTCCCCAAATTTGTGGAGTGTGGAGTGAGTTCTAGTCAAACAGCAATGATTAATCTAGTGATAGGAACATGAGTGATGTCACAACAGAAATTTAAGCACAACAAAATACATAGAGGACAGATCTACTAAATAAAACAGGAAGTTCACTGTCAAATCAATTTTCACCATGGAACAACCCTTTTACTTCCTCTGAGGGAAGTTGGATAAAAACAGAAGTATTTGGAGCCAAGTAAGTTCTCCAAGTAACTACTTTGTGGCTTGTTACAAATTAGAGCGGGTCCCCATTTGCTCCAATGATAAATGGTATTCAACTTGTCTTGATTCTCTTGACTTCTTATGGTTCCAAACGAACAAAATAAAAATTCTTAGTTTAAAAAAGATATATTAGTCTTTTTACCAACAGTGACAATGAATCCTCATTTAGTTGATCAGCTCACAAGGGTGTCAGGCAGGCAAACTCACAGCAAATAGGTCCTGGTTCAAATACCAGCTGTGTGGAGTTTGCATGTTCTCCTCATGCATGTGTGGGTGTATTCTGGGCACTCCAGCTTCCACCCACAGTCTAATAATATTCATAGGTTAATTGATGTCTCCAAAATGTCCCTAGGTGTACGTGTCTGGTTGCATGGCCTTGTGACAGACTGGTGACCTGTCCAGGGTACATCCTGCCATCACTCAACAATAGCTGGGGTAGGCTCCCCATGACCCGAAAGGGATTGAGCAAGTTCATTAGATAGATGAATGGAGGGTGCCAGGCTGTCTCTAAGCCAAAAAATCTGACCTGCAATCAAACCAGACTGTGATGTCACAACACACTATACTGCTGCTAAAATAAATGTGGGTCATGTGAAAGAAAACATGTAGAATAACAAAAAAAAAAACATAAAGAATGAAAGAAGTCCCTTAGAACAGTGTTTTTCAACCTTTTTTGAGCCACGGCACACTTTAACCTTGACAAAAATTCCGCGGCACACCAGCATCCAAAAAAAAAAAAAAAAAAGCAGAAATTCATGGTCTGTATTGATCGACAGCCCCCCCCCGCCCGCAATCTCACTTTAAGCCAATGCATCACGGGAGATGTAGTGTGAAAACTGCCGAAAAATTGCAGAAAGACTCGCGTCTCTGAGCTTCATTGTTTTGTTCACGTGTTCCACGGTCTGACACCGGACTCTGTGGAAAGCTACACCGCTAAAGACGAGCTTTAGCTGGTACTTTTGTTAGAACTGAGCGACTTTATCAGCAGAATTAAGAACAAGGAAGTGAAGACTTTAAGCACTTCTGATTGGTCAGACTGATGACATGTGATTAAGCCTTCAAGAATGATTGGCGGAGACAGTTAAAGGGGCGGGACTTTTCCGCAAACTGTCATATCTGCAGGTAAATCGCGGTACAGTCATTCTTATCAAAATGTCTTTAATAGAATTAAATAAACACAAAGAAAAAGTAATTTTAAGATCTTTTATATTCCTAACTACTCAGTGTTTTATCAGGGCCTGTTTGGATGAACAAAGAGCTGATTTCCTGGAGATGGTTAATGTTTTTAGATCAGTTAATGAGGGCAATTTCCCACGGCACACATGACCATCTCCCACGGCACACTAGTGTGCCGCGGCACACTGGTTGAAAAACACTGCCTTAGAATACAGTGACTAATAAATCCTCAGTTTTTGTGTGTATGAATATCGCTGTAAACCCGAATAAGTTCAGTGAACTCATAATTTTTGAGGAAACCGATTGCAAAATAATTTTTAAGTTAACTTACTTAAAAAGTATAAGTTAATTTGAACTTAAAATGTTTGAGTTGAATAAAATAAAACAACTAAAATTAATTTAATTAACTATAAACTATAACTTTTTATTTAATTAACTTAAAGATTCTTACTTTACTGAACTAGCATATTTTGATTGTATTGAACCTTACTACATTAGTTAATTAACTAAAAGACTTTAATATATCTCAACTCAAAATTTATCTTTTGAAGTCTAAACTAAGTCTTTTCTATCCTTCTTAGTCAGGGCCATTCTTACAAAAGAAAAACTGAGGCAGAATTGCAATTGCAAGTTTATTTTTCAAACACCTTACACAAGTACATTTGAACAACTTGTGGTATTAGAAAATGTATAACACTGCAGAATTTGTGTAAAGAAAAAAAGTGCATCAGCCATCAAAAAAACATCAGTCTTTAAAACAAACAAATGTGCACCAATCTTTTTTTACACCATTTCCTTATACAACTTTATTAAAAAAGCATTCTGCATTTCAAGAAAAGCAAAAATTGAATATCAGCCTTTTTTTTTCACACTTTTCCCACATAAAACTTTTTCTTTGTTTGCCCTTTCCCACAAACATTAGCGCTCAAAAGAATACCCATTTGGGAATGTCGCCTACCACAAGCTCATCTTCCACCACACCTGCTGTACTGAGCGGACAGAAATGCACTGAAGTTGTACTGTTCTTGTTGACGGTCAGAATGCCAACAGAGGTGCTGCTGATGTCTGGCTCTGGTGACTCTTTAATCTGCAAAGAAAAAGGAACAGTGTAGTATTGAAGAGAGTGAATTGATCGTTTGAGGGAAGAAAACTTAATGCAAAAACTACAACCTGAAATTGAATGACATTTTAAAACAATTAAAGAGATTTTAAGTGTCCACATGAAGGAGGGATCCTCCCCAGGACGGACAGGCGATGTACCAGAACTCTTAGAGAAGAATTACATTTTCTAGCGCAACAACTGCATTTTTAAAGTCCAGCATATTGGCGTCATCCAGATGAAATAGAGGACGGCTGTGGGCCCGAGACGAGCCAGAGTCGAGGTCCACGGTCAGGTACAGGAGCACAGATGAGCTGGAGTGCAATATTTTAGGAGACTATGTGCTTTGCCACATAACATTGCTTTGGCACGACTTTCTGGTTAAGTTGTATTACCCACACAGCTGGAGTATTAACCAGCACACTTTCACTGGTACTATTTAGTGAATAAAACATTATCCACCATAAAGTACTTACATTCCAAACTTTGAAGAACTGTGGGTCCTCCTCACGTTTGTATATTGGAAGCCAGTACAGAACAGGAGTACGTTTGACATCAGCAGTCTGTTCTTGCTGCACAGAGACAAATACAAATTAATATGGCAAACGTATTTCAAATGACTGCACCCTTTGGTCTGGCTCAGTTCAGTTCATCTAGTCTTTTTAATTATCTTAAAATTGTACAGTTATTTCAAAAAATACACCAAACATAAGATGACATTACATTCATATTTACAAATGCATCGGGATCAACATTGATGTTTTTTTCATTCACTGAATTAGAAACGCTCAGTGATTAATATAAACCGATCCAAGTCAGCCCCTTCTTTTAGCTATACTAATGCATAATGTTGATCATGCCATGCAGTTACACCTCACCTGTTTATCATAGAGGTGCAGAATGTCGCATAGAGCCTTCCGGTTCGTGCTGCCTTCTGTCTCAAAAAGATCAGCATCCTCTGCGTCTGTCTGTCCAGGTCAAAATAAAACTGTTTTTGCAGGTTGACATTTGTGATGCGATGAAACTCAGCTCACATCTACAAAAAAATATTAAAATGTTAAACACATTTTAAAGCTTTTTCAAGCTACTGGTAGCTTGGAAAAATCGCTGCATTTTACAATAGCCTCAATACTCTGTCCACAATATGTAATCTAGGATGCATATTAATATTTTTTAATATTTGTTCATTAGCTAGAATGACATATTTCAGAGGATGTTTAAGGAAGAGACAAAACAGTTATATTAAAATATTTGACATTGTGAAACACAAATCACAACCAAACCAGTGGCCAAAATACCGTTTTTTGAGTCTTAAGCAAACTAAATGATACATTTAGTATTTTAACTCGAGCCAAATTCAGGACAAAGTTATAACTGCTACATAACATTAAGGTAGCTTGGACATTTTTACTTATTTATAATTAATTTGTCAAAAAGGTCAAATGTTCTCCATAGCCGGAGGATTCATTGGACTGGGAGCTGCTCGTGTCTTAAATATTGCAGCCATGTTAATTATTACAATCAAAACTTACCTCCGCTCTTATTTTTCAAACGCACCGCCGGTTCACTAAAAGAAGATACGAGAACACGTTAGCGTAAGGCAGCTAGCTTAGCCCACATTTGCATTTATTAGGTTACTACGTGAAATACAAGTTACACAAAAACATAACGATTACCAAATCACAGAGCCTGTGGTAAAAAGTAGTAGAAAAAAAAGGCAATTCCCACTGACTCGTATATGTGGCTGTGGCAGCCGCTCTGCCAGAGCTAGCGGTTAGCTAGTAGTAACGGTTAGCTAGTAGTAACGGTTAGATAATTTAAAATGTGCGCCAACCAACTCGGTAAACGTAAAACTTGAAACTTTGCCCCAACAACTTCTTTTAACCACAAGCAATAATTATCTGATGACATGATACTGCAAAACATACATAATTGTTTAATTCAGAACAAATATTCAAAGATACATACAAACTCGTGGAGCACGTCATGAATACAAAGGATATACTAGAAGGAACATCAAGAGAAGCAACAAATATATAATACAGAGGCGAAAGTCATACAATATGATAAAAAATAAAATAATACGACTTACCTAGACGTATGTGCGTTATCAACTTGGGCCAGACACTCGCATCAGACCTCCGCCATCTTGAAGACTTCTGTGGCTGAGTTCACGTTCATGGGCGTACGTTATGACGTCATCACGTCTCATTACTCATAAGTCTTGACTCCAAGGTTTCATTTACTCAAAATTTTTTAGTCCAATAAAGATATAACTGTGGCAAAAGTTGAATCGGCTTATAGGTTTTAAGCTGACTCAACTTGTTTGTTACTGTTGAGTTCAGTGATTATAAAACTTTTGAGCTCATTGGACTATCCGGGTTTACAGTGTAAAATAAAATAAAATAAAATAATACGATTTACCTAAACATGTGTAACTTATCAACTTGGGCTCGCTGCGCCTCGCTTCCGACCTCCGCTATCTTGAAGACTTCTGTGGCTGAGTTCACGTTCATGGACGTTATGATGTCATCACGTCTCTTTACTCATAAGTTTTGACACCAAGGTTTCATTTACTCAAAATGTTTTAGTCCAATAAAGATATAACTGTGGTCAAAGTTGAATCAGCTTATAGGTTTTAAGCTGACTCGACTAGTTTGTTACTTTTGAGTTCTGTGATTATAAAACTTCTGAGCTCATTGGACTATTTGGGCTTACAGGCTTCTATGGTAAGAGGACAAACACTGACCAAAACATGATGGGTTTGGGTCTGAGGCACCAACAACCAACACAAACTGCTGTACAGTTAGACAAAAAAACAACAGCAAAAGAAAGCAATTTCATTAACTGAACAAACAAACAAATACAATAACCAATTATCTAAAGTCAATGGTAAAAACTACCATGAAAATGGAATAAAAAACATAAAAAGTAGAACTGCATTATTAAGATTATTATCAAGCTTGATAGTTTCTCCAAGCTTTGCAAAAAAGTAGGGGTTTACATGCAGATTTTAAACCCAGAACAAGTTTTGAGCAGTTTCGATGTAGAAAGACTCAGAACCAAATATTGGAAAATGTCTTGCCCCCCTTAATTTAGATGTTGACTTTGAAACCTTCAGAAGAAGTGGAGTAAAGGTTAGGTTTCATTACATCTCCAACCAAATGCAAGCTGACACTCCATAAGCTCAAGTTCTGGACCTCTCCACCTAGGTTTCACTTTTTGGCCTTTAGCCTCGCCTCTCACTATTCACTGTGGCAGCAAGAAGTGAGTACTGTCTTCTTTCTGCACTGTGAGTGGTCTATTAGTAAGCTGCACAGCACTGAGTCTGAATTAGAATTCACTTCCACCTGCCGCAAGCAAAGGGGAGTCCAGGCAACATTTTATTCTTCCCACCACAGTCGCTGGCAATGACCTGTATCAAGTCTCTGAATTAATAAACCGTGACTTGGCTACACTGACCCATAAATTACTCTTGTTGTTGAAGATTATCGGCTCCTTTGAAACACAGGCCTTTGAAGGTTTTGGTCAGAGGGTAACGGTGTGCCACCAGAGATCAAATCCTGCCACTGCAAACATGTCCATCAGGTGTCTGAGCTCACATAATCTCAGTAAGTTTGCTGCCTGAAAGGGATTTTTTTTGGGGGGGGGGGTGTCATTAAAATACAGTGTCAGATCCCAGACAAAGTTTACATAACTTTATGGAAAGAGTTGTACTAAAATGAACATAAAACGAGATCTGACAGTGAATTTGAACAATTTGTGGAAAACTTTATATCACTAACTACCAAATCAGGAGCGCACAATAAAATGATCACCAGGTTATTCAACAGCATTATGGGGTGTAAAAAAGACGGCACTCTATATATTAAAGCAAAGTGGAAAAAAGAGGGTAATTTGACAAACACAGAGAAAAGCTGAAAACAAATGTACATTATAATTGGCTAAAGCTGAATCTAATATTCGGTATTAATTTTGCTAGAAAACTATTGTTAGATTTTTTTCGTTACACCGGTTCAGAAAAGGTATCGGGCCATGGGAGAATCTTGCTGGAGATGTGTATGGGGCTGCCAACCATTTCCATATTTTTTGGGACTGCCAAGTTATTTTTCAACATTGGTTTGCAAATCATTAACATATACATAATGACTGCATTTAGTTTTCCTTTGAACTTTGAAACCCTGTATTCAGGTAAAACCTGTATTTTAACAGACGTACGTAAAGGAACAAAATTCTTAGCATTTAGATTCATTTTTATAAAATGACAAAGAAAATGTGAACTTCTACCTGGTTTGTAAGTTATCCCATTAGAAAAGACCTTTTGGATTATGACGGTTCTACATTTATATATGACTAAATTATTAAAAAATGAACCAGGGTAAAATCTGGGAATAATCGAAAGAATGAAAAAAATAATGGTGTTCAGTTAAATACTGAACACCATTATTTACCACCAGTACAAACCTCAAGGTAATTTTTTCTCAAAACAGCACCACAATTTGCTACCTTCACCTCTGCTGCAGTTAGCATTTTACATGAAATCCTTTTACACATCTCATAAACTCACTCACCCTCTCTGACTTGGACATGTGTTAGTCATTTGCACTGAAAAACACAGAGTGATAGTGACAGACACTTGATAGAGGAGTCCTTGACTTGACAGGATGAGTGGTTTAGACAGACAGCGCTGCACAAAGGGTGAAGAGCTGAAGGCCTGCCAGGAAACCTGGCCTCCCACCCGCGGCCCTGCAGGACCCACAAGCTGGTGTGTGTTCATGCCAGTAGATGAGAACAGCCGGTGAGCAGACGATGTGTGCATTTGTGCGCCTTTGTGGGAGTATGCGTCGAATATGACGCCAGAAGACTACAAGCAGGTATAAGTATGTGTAGACATGGTGTTAACAAGCACAATACACAGGCTTGTGTAGGTTTTCCTAATCCTCCCTACTTTTTCATCTTAGTTTTTCTGAAAAAGCTTGTTACAAAGCAGATTTTTATACTCAAACATCTCTCTTAAATTTTAAACAACGGAGTGTAACATAATTAAGACTTAAATCACAAAATTTCAGTCTTTTAAAGTTTAAAACTGTAGAAGAAATCAGGATTAAATCTGAAACCAACATTTCTCTAATTAATAAGAGTACCGTAATTTCCGGACTATAAACCGCTGCTTTTTTCCTGCGCTTACAGCCCTGCGGCTTATTCAGTGACACGGCTAATTTATAGATTTAATTGGCGGCCGCCATGTACGTACTTTCGAACTCAGTGAATGATTTGAATTCTCTATCTAACATCAAGCACAAGTACATTGTTTTTCAACACACCTATCAGCAGCCAAACAGCATGCACCTCACTTCAGGTCTTAGACACTTCAGTCATGGTTCAACAAAAAGAAACACGCATGCCCGGCCGCATCCCAGAATCCTTTGGTGCCATTAGACCCAACGTGCACGTGATCGCCGCTACAATATGATGAAGCTTTCAAGTTAAAAGCAATCGTTAAAAGCAGCGTGAAAAAATCCACCATCACCAAGGGGTTTGGAAAAGCCGGTCAGCTGCGTGACGGAGAGAACAGCGCATGGAGTGAATTTACCTCTGAGTCATAGTGACTCGGCTGGCTGCACGTAAATACGTGGGAATAACATCAGCCTTTATTTTGTCGGGACACGACTGGAAACACAAATCCACGTGATCGTTTTTACTGAGCGGAATTTTGCATTGAAAAGCTCACAGCCTCTGTGTGAGCTGGAGACATCTTCTCCTGCTGCCCGATCACGTAGAGCTGTGGGGCCGATGGCAGTCTGATGGCTCCCACACGTAACAACGCATCCGCCCCTCATACACAAAACGTACAGTATTAAGTCTGATTGCTCTGCACAGACATGATTTGCTCCCTCCAGCGCAGAATGGGGACGAAGCGCTCCTCCCTGGAGCCGCCCTGGCCAGGGGTTTCGGAGAAGATAGGAAGGGGAGACAAGGAGTGCGCGGGAGCGCGGAGCGCAGAGGCGTCCGCGGAGCAACAGTGTTTGTTGTAGAAAGAAACTTCTGACGCACGCGCCGCGCTGAGGCGCGCATATCGCGCTGAGACGCGCGCTTTTCAGTCGCCGCTGCTTTATTTTACTGGTGTATTTTTTTAACCAGCCCTGTTAGTACCATAATGCTGCCGCGACACAAGCGGAAGGAGAGCTGTTCCCGTTCACCCCTCCATGCACGCCTGATACTTGCTCATTCTTAAACACGTACAACAGAATGGCGAGCCGGGCGTTGGCCCCGCCTTTAGCCCCTAAGACTCATGGGAAATGTGGAATCGCGGATGTAAATTTCCTCATCATAACTGAGGGATGCAACGTTGATTATATGGTTACTGTTTGTAATTTTATGTAAGATACCTAGATTGTCAATAAGTAAAAAAAAAAAAAAAAAAAAAAAACATAACTGAGGAACTTGTGAACAGAATAGAAGTCCATGCCGTTTGGCAGACATAGGTGTACTCAAATACATGAGCCTGAGGCAATGCTGGCCCCACCCATTGCATTACACTTAATCTGGGAGTCAGAATGTGATTGACAGGATGACAACGCTGCCTAGTACATGCGGCTTGTACTCCAATACGGCTTGTGTATGTACAAAAGTAGACAAACAAGTGAAAATGGGTTGGTGTGGCTTATAATCGGGTGCGCTTTTTAGTCCAGAATTTAAATTACCTCTTTAATGGCCCATCTGCCAGCAGCAGGTAAACAATAAAACATGATTGAATGTTCAAATGCTGTTAGTCAGATCAATACCATGCATGGTTTGAGGGAAAGCTGTGATTTTGGCTAAAACAGCATAATCATAGTTAAAGACCACTGGGAACATTTTGAAAAATGATCAAAATATAATTGGGGTGGGTCTTTAAGTGCATAACATGCAGTGTAGTTCTGATAAATGAAAAAAAAATTATTTAAAAAGATTTTTTTTTGCATTAAAGAGATTTTTTTTTCCAATAAGCTTTTACCTGCTACCTGTAAAACTTTCTTAGCTACAATTCTAGCTTAACAAGGATACAAACACTGAACCAAAAATTTCAGATTTTGTAAACAGGATTGTGTGAATGCAAAATTAAATCCTGAAAGTGGACAGGCATATTGAATTATTCAACAAGGTTTACTTTTGTGTAAAGTTGAACGTTGTAGCTTTGTGGTCAAACAAGATTGCTCCCTGAAGAAACCAGTTCCGGCTCCAATGAAATTAAGTTAATTTAGTTGCCATTTTTTGCAGTACACGTGGTAAATGGCGTATACTTATATAGCGCCTTTCTTCCTACAAGGACAAAGCGCTTTACAGTCACAGACCCATTCACCCAGTCACACACACATTCACACACTGGTGGCGGCACTGCTGCCAAACACAGGCGCCCGCCTACCACCAGAGGCAAGGTGGGATTCAGTGTCTTGCCCAAGGACACTTCGACTCATGGGCGTGCAAGGCGGGAATCGAACCTGCAGTCTTACGACCATGGGTCGACCGCCCCACCGCTGCACCACGGCACCATGTTGGAACCAGACGTCGTCACTAAGTATTTACTGGTCCGAGTTGGTGTCAGATAAATGCATCTAGACATTAAAGAAAAACACAATTATAAACAACAAACCACAACAAGAATCAAGTTTCTCATGCACGAGGGAGAGGAGCAAATGTGTTGGACAAGGTCCACCACGTTTCTCTTCTCAAAGGTCTGCCCCTCCCTGTGCTGCTTTTATTAAGAACACAAGTGGGAGGTAACAATTCAAGACAAAGACAAAAAGTTCATTAGGGGGTGTCATACAATGACCCCTTTGGTGGATTCTAACTTCAAACAGTATCACTTATCAGCTGAGGACAGTGTGTCGTAAAACCCCCCTGTTCCTGGCTGGGCATGAGAAGCAGATGACCAAAACACACAGAACTGTTTTCAGAAGAGGTAAAAAGGTCAATCTGAGTTAACATTTAAAGAAATACATTTAAACAATGATAATAATAAAACAAATTCCTTCACATACTCCCTCCTGTTTATCATTGATAAATGTTAAAATCACACATCCAATATCACATCCCTTTTCAGTTTTCTGTGACATCTTCATTTTCATAACACTTTCAATTTACACTCAGATGAGAAGTTCTTTTTTTTTTTTTTCAAGTTCTTACAGTTTCAAAATCATTACAGTCATCTTGGTCACCCTTTAATAACAAGTTGTATTCTTGACTCAGAAGAACACTTTGTACTCCACCATTCACTGCTCTGGAAATCATAGATTGAATACAAGGAAAAATGCACATAGTGAACACACAACATATAATCAGTACCATAAGAATAGGTGTCACTATTTTTAACAAAAGTTGCCACCAGGAACCAAAAGCAAACCAGGAGAAGAAATCCCAAGATTGGGGTTTCCTGTCATCCTGCATTGCCTGCTGAACCTATTCAAGTTGATGTAATGCTTCAGTGACGCTGTGACCTTCATCGGTGTTGTCAGGAATAAATGTACAACAGGTGTCATTTAACATTTTACAAACACCTCCCTCCTGAGCAACCAATAAGTCCAAAACCAATCTGTTCTGTAGAACCATAAGTCTCATGCTTGACATTTCTTCACTATAGCCTTTAAATGCTTTAATTGTAGCGTTCAAAAATAATCAAAAATAAACCTAATCTATAATCAATGGTCTCAATTCTGAAAGTGTTTTTAGCATTTCCCACTCAGGGAAACAATGCCATAGTTACCTTTTCCCCAGTATTCCAGTGTTTATGGTCTCCAGGAACATGTGATCCCCAAATGGAATCATGTGGCTTGACATCAATAAGGTTACGTCTGTGGCTCAGGTGAGGCTCATGGACTGCAGAAACTATGAAAGTGTGACCTGTGACCTTTACAGAAGCACAAATCCCACTCCAGTCTCTAGGCAGACTGAGGTAGAGGGCCTGCCCACATAACCAAAACATTTGATCAACCACATAAGTACCATTGTTACCTGGAATTAAATCTGGATTAGATCCAACACAACGTCCTCTGGGGCAGGGAACTGCATGGGAAACCCTGTCATTGATTATCTGGATCAGCCATCGTCGAGAAATGTTTAGTCTGTCCTCGTTGGTGGTTCTTCTTGCAGGTGGATAATGATTCCAAAAGAACCAAATCCTTGTGGTGGCTCCTGTCAGGAATAGCAGGAACAGTAAACAAAATAAACTGTCTCTTAGCCCAGTTGGACACGCCATGGTGGATATGTACCTATCTTCGGGAGGGAGAGGTTACTAGCACATCACCTCCTCAAGTCCTCTAACAGTGTAGGATCCGTGTAGTGCAAAAGAGTTCTGGTGTGCTTTCTTCCCTAAGACTAGGTGGATGTCTCGGCTTCGCTGACGTTGAGACAAGCAGCTTCTATACAGCTGCCTCCCTTTGTAGTCAGACTTCCCCACCTAGCAGTTGGAATTAGCCTCACCCAGATGCTTTTTCTTGCAGTGTGACAGGTGGATCCAAGACGTCCTTTCAGCAATCTTTACAGCTGTTGGTGTAGTCAGCAGGACTTGGAATGGCCCTTCCCCCCGTGGGCTGGACCAACACTTCCTTTTTATGGCCTCCACAAACACCCAGTCACCAACCTGCACTGGTGAAGTGTCCTGTGGAGATAAAAAGGAATCTGGCACTTGATTTGTCCTTTGCACATCTTTAGTGGTAAACATTTTTCTCAAATAATCCACTAAATTTGCATCATCATCTGGAGAATGTTGCTGTGTAGGATCAAGGTCTGGTAACCTATAAGAACGTCCATACAACATTTCAAAAGGCGTTAAAGGTTGACCTGCTGTGCGTGTGATACGCATGCTTAGCTGAACTAAGTCTATGCAGTCAGGCCACTGTTTGTCTCTTCCCTGCATTTCTTTAACTTTGATTTGATAGTGCTATTAGTTCTATTAACTAATCCTGCACTCTGTGGGTGATAACTACAATGTCTCTTTAAATCAATACAAAGATGTTGAGCCATTTTGTCTATCACTTGATTTACAAAATGTGTACCATTATCACTTCTTATCACTTGTGGTATGCCAAAAGTTGGGATTATTCTTTTACAAATAGCTTTAGCTACTGTAATAGCGTCTTGTGTTGCACATGGAAAGATTTCAACCCATTTGGAAAATGCATTAATAATCACTAAACAATATTTCAATCCTTTACTTTTATTCAATTAAATAAAATCCATATGGATTGTATGGAAAGGAAAAGTTCGTTCAGGAAATTTTCCTCTCTTAGGTGTAACATTGCCTTGGGGATTATGACGCATACATGTAACACATTGTTTACAAAATTTTTTTTATAGAGAATAAATCCATAAGTTGTATAATATTTCTCTAATAAGTTCACCATCCCCCCTGTTGAATCATGGCAAAGCCCATGACTCAAAATTGCTGCCCATTTGTACATGGATTTTGGTAAAATAGGTTTTCCTTCTGTGCTGACATAAAGACTTTGTTCCAACTTTGCTCCTTTTTCAACCATAAATCTTTTTCTTGTTTCGGTGCGCTGTGTTGCATTTCTTTTAAAACATCATCGGTTGCATCTGCAGTCACATCCTCATTTGTGCATATTTCTACATCTTTTGTTGCAGCTTGCTTTGTTGTTGCATCTGCAAAGGAATTTCCTTTAGAAATATCATCTGTTCTTTGTGTGTGTCCCTCACATTTACATATTGCCACTTTAGATGGTAACATTACAGCAGTCAATAATTCTTTCAGTAAGTTTACATGCATTATTGGTTTTCCTGTTGACGTTTTAACCCTGAGTTCTTCCACTGTTGACAAAACAAATGCACTGTAGCAAACACATATTGGCTATCAGTATAGATTGTAACTGGCTTATCTTTAAACAGTTTGCATGCTTCAATTAAGGCTGTCAACTCTGCTGATTGTGCTGAGTAATTTCCACACAGGGGTCCTACCTTCAGAACCTTTTCTTGAGTTACAACAGCTAAACCCCACTTTGTTTCTGCCTGTTCAAAGTATAAGTCACTTCCTGCACATGTTCTTTCATTTCTTCCCATTTTTGTCGTGAACCTTTAGAACAAGAAATAAATGGAACTGCATCTGCCATTTGTTTCCAACTTGTCACTCTTTCTGTACACATTAAGTTTTTTGCTTCTGGTGTAACTGTCACAGTACAGAAACTAGTTTCATCTTTCCAATAAAAATCATTTATTGTACATTTTTTGAAATCCTAGTTTACTCACTGCTTCATCATATCTCCTGTCAGGGCTAGGAGACTTTTTGCATCTTAACATGACATACAGAATGTCTGAAGACATAAAATCTGCATGGGGTGACACTCTGGCTTTTGCTTTCTCCATTAAGTTTTTTGCAGTCTGTCCAAGATCAGTTTTAGGTAGATCTAAAGTCCAATAATAGTGTGGTTCACCTCTGCCTTCTAGCACACAGATGTCTGTATCGGGGCAACGTCGTGCTTGCATCCCCCCTTCTCTGGTGGGGTAAATTCCTAACTTTAATCTTATCATGACATCTCTCCCTAAAAGATTAAAAGGACAGTTTGGTGCTAAAACCACAGGAATGCTTGTTGTTTCATTAGTGTCAGGATTTTCAAAACAAACTGGTTTACTCTAATGTTTAGTTTCAATTTGACCATCTGCAGATCTCATTTGTATTGTTTTATTTGACTTAGGAAAATCATTGTAATAACTTCTTATCACAGTTCTACAAGCCCCTGAATCACAAAGAAAAACAAACGGTTGTCCCTGAACATAAAGAGTTATTTCTGGCTTTTCCATAAGACAAACTTCAGTGAGATCTAAAAATTCATCACAAATTCGTTGAATTTCTGGTTCAGATTCATTGTTAATCTTGACATTACTTCTACCATCTAGTCAATCTGATTTCTTCCTTTCAGGACAATCTCTCAGCTAATGATCTCTCTGTCCACAAATCCAACATCCATCATCAACTTGCTCTGACCCTCTGTTGCTACTTCCTCTAGACCTTCCTCTAAAATTTTCTTTAAAATTTCCTTTTCCACGACCACAATTTCTTCCTCTGTTCACATTCCTTCCAAAAAACACATCACTACTTTCCTCCTGCCAAAATGTATGTTCACTTTGATTCCTAAATTTCTTTTTATTCACCATCACTTTTTCTGCATGAACAGCAAAATTCCTAAACTGTTGTAGTGCTCCTGTTGGTAGATCAACGTAAAGTTTCCTTATCTAGTCTGCAATCTCTGGTCTCATAGCTTGCAGTAAAGCTTGTTTCAGCTGCTGTCTATAGGGACCATCATCATTATCATTATCCCTGAGTCCACAATTAGCTTTAAAACTTCTTCAAATTTGACTCTAAAATCAAACACTAATTCTCCATCTTTTTGCTTAGTTTGACCAATCTTTCCATAATCAGGTCTCATTGGAAAGGCTTCTCTAATTCTTTGTCCTAAAAGTGTAAGACTTTGAATCAACTCTTAAACTGTTATGTGGAAGAGGTCTGGGTGGATCGTCATCATTCATAGGATTCCTTTACTTTTGCCCAGTCTGCTTTCATAGCAGTCATCCATGCTTGTTGACATTCAATGCCATTCAGATGATAAGCTCTCTGAACTTCCATCATTTGCCCGTGAGAGATAACTCCCCTCACTGCCTTCCTAACATCCTCTAATGTCCAGGTCCTAAACACAAGAAGTGTAGGCCTCTGGCCATTTTCTCCAGCTCTAGGATTGGGCACTTCAATGATTGGAAATGTCTCTGCAACTTTAGATGACTCTCCAGCTTCTTCCAAACCAACCCCCATAGTTTTACTCCATTCAAGTTTTTTCCCTTTTCCTCCTAACATTATTTTTTCTTTTTCTGGTTTATTTAAATCAGTCAGTGGTGGGTAAAAACCCGTCAACAGAGGAGCATTTGTCCCCTGGTAGGGAGGAGGTGAGAAATCAGCTGGTTTCTGCTCTCCCCCCCTTTCATCCTGCTCCTGCTCGGTCTGCAGCCCGCTGCAGCCTGCTGTTGCAGGGGTCTGAGTCGCACATCTGATTTATCTCTAGTTTTACTTTTCTGAATGCCATTCTTTATTTTTCGTTGCTTCATTTAAGCACAGTTTTGCACAAATTAATTCTTCACCATTTTTTTGTTTTTTTTTTCTAGTTTTTAATTCTGTTTTTAATTTGTAACCTTTGAACTAATTCAGTACATTCCCCTTAAAATCCTAGTTTTTATCCCATTTTACCAAGAATGTAGTTGAACCTGGATGAACCTCTTTCCATATATTTTTAATCTCATGATAATTCAACTTTTTTATTTGAATTCCCCCATTTTTTAAATCTTTTTATTCATTACGTTAGTCACAGAGTGTGATCAGAACCAACAGAGAATTTCTCTCAGGACCGAATTTCACTCCCCGTGCAACAAGCTTCTAGGTCAGACCTGTTGTCTGATCCGGTCACACGTTTAGGGTCCTCCCAGGAGCAAAACACGTTTTAGACTCTGGGTTCTTTTCACCTAAAGCCTAATGAGATGAAATCTTGTTCTACTCCAACAAGCAGCCTTGTGTTCAAGCAGCCTTGTGTTAACACCGCAAGGTTTCCAGCTGCTCACTGCTTCGAACAAGTTCACTCCTTTCACACATGCACACACACATTCACACCAAAAAAAAACTTTTTTTATTTTATTTTTGTTGTTATTCTAGGCCTTTTAGGGACTTGAACCCTCTTACGCGTTTTAGGCTGCAGGACTCGAACCTACACCTTTATTTAGAATTCTGGACTTTTCCGGGACTCCAAACCCACACGTGTTTTAGGCAACAGGACTTGAACCTGTCCCTCAGAATTCTGGGCCACTTCGGGGACTCGAACCCCTGAAAAAGCGCTGTACTTGCCTTGTCGTTGTGGTCTGACTGGTTAACGAATAACGTCAATCCGGACCCAGGGATCAGACCAGTCGATTGGCCGGCGTAGAATTCACTACGACGGACTTTCCTCCGGAGACCTAGTCTCACGGGCTGTGCACAGACTTCAATCGGCATGATCCTCCCCCAAGGACGCAGATATGTTGTCATCCGGCTCGAATGGACCAAAGAATGTCAGATAAATGCATCTAGACATTAAAGAAAAACACAATTATAAACAACAAACCACAACAAGAATCAAGTTTCTCATGCACGAGGGAGAGGAGCAAATGTGTTGGACAAGGTCCACCACGTTTCTCTTCTCAAAGGTCTGCCCCTCCCTGTGCTGCTTTTATTAAGAACACAAGTGGGAGGTAACAATTCAAGACAAAGACAAAAAGTTCATTAGGGGGTGTCATACAATGACCCCTTTGGTGGATTCTAACTTCAAACAGTATCACTTATCAGCTGAGGACAGTGTGTCGTAAAACCCCCCTGTTCCTGGCTGGGCATGAGAAGCAGATGACCAAAACACACAGAACTGTTTTCAGAAGAGGTAAAAAGGTCAATCTGAGTTAACATTTAAAGAAATACATTTAAACAATGATAATAATAAAACAAATTCCTTCACAGTTGGTGTGAGTCAACGTCTCACCAATCAGGAGTGAGCTTGTTGGAAGTCCACCCCCTTACCACTGAAAGCGGCCTCAAGAGAATCTTTCATACGTTTCAAACGATCGCTGTGGAACATATTTTAATTGAGGCATCTGACTGGTCAGTTTATAATTTGAATAACTTGCACAACAGAAAGAAATATTATGAAACAAAATTTAGGATTAATAAGAAAACATTAAAAAAAAACATATCAGAGCAAGGATACTGATTGTGGCAAACAGAAAGAGTAATAGCTGTTTACTTCTGTGTAATAGTCAATGGGATTTTGACTTTTTGGAGCCAGCGGATACTTCCTGTTTGGAATGGCAGAGGGGAGGGCTTATACAGTCCAGTAGTCATGTTGTCAAGGCTATTTCTGAAAAAACACGACAGTATTAAAAAACAGACTCAGGAGGCTAGAACGATTTCTTGTGAGAAGAGCCGAAAACAGACAACCGTTTGACACCTCTGCCTCAAGCAGCTCTAAGAATGTCTGTTCCGACTTCATCCTTTTATTCAAGAAGTGGGTTTCCCTGGTTACAAAGAAATCTTTGGGATGCAGGGTCAGTAGTTATCAACACTGTTTAATCTTCTCGCTGCAGAAATGGGAGGGTCAGTGGAGAGTTCTTGAGTGGAGCACTTATGTTTCTAATCTCCAACTGTTTTCTGGACACTCCTTGTTCAACCTCCTTGTCTGTCTTTTCACGCAGAAAAACTCCAGCACTGCAGATTCAATGTGGGTCAAACAAAGTATAATCACAGTTTTAAACAGCAATTAGAATAAGAATAAGAAAATAAAGCATATACATCCAACACATATACAGTCGATGCTTGGAATCTGCTAGTTGCAGGCTAGCATAGTTTACACTACTGTTCTGTACTTGGAGTTGTGTAGTAGCTCTGTCTTGGGATAACAAAAATGTACATGTATATTTACCTTATAAAGTGATTTTCAAATGAGAAATACTTCCAGCACAGAAAAACCCGCTGCACTTTCTTATCTTGGGCCTTGGGCCATTTGTTAACGTTTTAATCAACGATACATCCACTGTTCTTTTTCTATTAAAGTCTCTAAAAAAATGAAAGTCCCGACCAGCTGCCTCACTGGATTTGACATGCAAACTTCGGCCAATCAGATCAACCGGAAAGGTTACCACCCCCAAGTGAAAAAACCCCTTGAACACTGTGAGCAAACCCAGCGAGTCTGCAGGAGTGCTGCTCGGTTAGGATTGCAATCATGCAGTTGTAAAATGTGGGGTCGCTCAGTTAGCATTACGCGTGCATGGTTGTATGGTTCGTTCACTCAGCTCCTGAATACACTCGCTCAGTTATCTTTGCGCTCGTTCAATATACGGTTTATTGTGGCCTTTAAAAATAAACATTCATTTCACATTTTAAATGAGTAACTTTTAAACATTCGTTGCCAGAACTTTCTTTGAAATTTGCGTTTTGTGAGCTTCCCAAATGCTTTTGCTAAAAATGGTAAACACAATTTCAGGACACTTAAGCAAACCTAGCATAACTTCAGTTGAGCTAACAATATGTACACAAACCCTCACACTTTTCACACCTACGAAAGAAAAAAACATGCTTTCACATGCTGAAGGAAAAACAATGGCAAGCAAACATCATATGTGACCATTGAACTGGTGGATTTTGTCATGAAATGCAGATTCCACCGGGAGAAGACATGTTTTTTTTGCTGTCCTTTCCTGAAATACATTTGAAGCGTTTGAACTTTTATTTTCATCTCACATTTTTTGAAGTAAATGGCAAATAGAGATTGATTCGTGTTGTTGAGCCTGGTGTTTGTTTATCACAGATAACACCATCAAAAAAGAAAAAAAAAAGAAAAAGAAAAGGGAATCAGAAAATACTAACACCTTAAAGTATAAATGAAGCACAAATGTGAACAACTCACATTTCTAAATATTGAATGATCAAAAACTTTTATTATTATCTCGTTAACAGAATTCTTACAGAAATCATTGAAAGAAAGTGAAGTTATTATTATAGTTATACATATTTAATGATATATTGACTAAAAAAACTGACTTTTGAGGATTGCATTCATTGTCATCATGCATATTTATGGTAAAACATTATTGCGAAAATCTCATTTACCTGTCAGATCAGAGCTTCAGTTGTCAAAGATTTAAGATATAAGATCCTCAAATGTGGGCAGAAATGTATAACGCTACCTAAATAATTACTGCATGTACCAATAATACTTGGTACATTTTGGACATTTTCAATTCTCCTCTTGCTGACCTCCCCAGGCAGTTAGGGATCTGTCAAGTATTTGCAATGCAGATTGGTACCAACCATAATTGTCTACATTTGATATTACCCTCCAGCCTTAAAGAATAAAATGTAAAATTACAAACTTATTGGCTTTTTTCTTAGCGAGTGCTTTATGAACAACTGACCTCCCTAATTTTTCATAATAAAATGATTTTAATAAGAAATAAAGACCTGTAACTGAGCCAAAACATCGTATACACTTTGACCTGCCTTGTATTAGTATGCAACCAGGAGAGAGGAACACTTCACTGGTTACAGGCTGTGTGTAACCTACATGACAGCCAAACGGTGCTTCCAGCCTGGACTACCTGCTTGATGAATAGCCTGAATGTCTGTTGCAGAAGAATGCGTCTAAAAATGAGGCATAAACAGCTTGAGGGTGAACACTACAAAACCTTGAGGGTGAAAGATATTTATCATCCTGCAACTATTATTCCAAATTATGACACTTTTAGAGAACAAAAAGATGAATCCCACATACCATTCAAGGCACAGCGACATTGAAAGAAACCATTCAACATTTCATGCAGTTTACCATAAAATTATTAGTAAATTTGTTGCAAAGCAAAACAAACGATTAAGTTTGTAAGAAATTTTAGAAATGTTCTCATTCATTCTTTTTTTTATGTTGACAAGATGTTTTTCTTTATTTTTGATTGTGTTTCCTTGTTGAGTTGTTATTGGCATGTTGGAAAATAAAATAAAATAAAATCAATCAATGTCACAAAACATCCCAGAAATCATTTTTTACTGCTTTAGGCAACAAATTGCTGTGAAAAAAGACATTCATTTTGTCTTTATTAACTGGTAACTAATTGTATAGAGCTTTTCCACCTTCCTTGAGGGCCCAGGGTGCTTCAAAGCATTGGTGCTATTCACCCATTCATGAGCACATTCAATAGTCCGAGTCCACTGTGAAAATAAAAAAGTATTTATGCTATTGTCTTTTATTTTGAATTATGAGACATATATGCCTCCATAAATTACCAATAAATAATACTCAACCAACCGCTAACCACTGCACGGTGGCGCAGTGGTTAGCGCTCTTGCCTCACAGCAAGAAGGTCCCCGATTCAAGTCGCAGCTGGGGGACCTGAACCAGAACATCACACAGGGACCTTTCTGTGTGGAGTTTGCATGTTCTCCACGTGCATGCATGGGTTCTCTACGGGGTCTCTGGCTTCCACCACCCATCCAAAAACATGTTTCATAGGTTAAATGTTTACTCTAAATTGTCCCTAGGTGTGAATGTGAACGTGCATGGGTGTGTGATTGTGGCACTGCGACAGACTGGCGACCTGTCCAGGATGTCCCCTGCCTTCACCTGCAAGTGAATAGGCTCCAGCAGCCCCAAAAACGGATTAGAAGATGAATAAATTATATTCATGACATGGTCATGCATTGTACATATGCTGAACGTCATGATAAGTGACACTAGGCATCAGGTTTAGAGGTAAACTTCCCCTCTTACGGCTAGTTTTTGTCCAGATGATAAAGCAAAAGTTTCTTCCAAAGAAACAAAGTCTAAATTGTTCAATCCCTCTGGTGTCACTTCCTCGTGTCTCATCTCCTCCTTCTCATTGTCTTTTCTGTCCTTCTCTTCTGTTGCATCCCAGTCTTCAAAATTATCAAATAGACCAAACAGGTTAAAGGAAACTATAAAATCACTCATGTCTTTCCTACTGTCTTGCTGTTGTGATCCACTATGGAGGATGTGTCAATACATGTTTTGAGTTTCTGTTGCTCCGGTTACAAACTGGTGTTTAGGCCAGAAAAATGACATAGAACATGTGACTTAACCTATTTTTTAATTTTGCATTATCACTGTGGATTATCACTTTTAATCTACACCCTGCAGCTATTCAGTATAAAGTATTCACCTGGATCATTTAGTTAAATTGATTATGTGTTATTGAAGTTGTTCTATGAACTCCTGGTTGAGTTCTTGTTAGGTTCTTGAGCCATTTCACTCATCCCTGGGAAGTTATATCTCTGCTCCAAGTTGTTTCTTCTGTGGATAATCAGCTACCTCATTTGTCAGGAGCACCAGCTAAAAAAAAGATGAAAATAACTTTGTTTCTGGAATCTGGAATACCAGGAATACATTTTTTTTACAGTGCGATATATAGTTGCAATTGAAATGAGTCTACTCTCAAGGTTTTTTACATCCGTGAATCATTTTGCCATTAGGTTGTGTTCACAAATTGAGTTCAAGAGGCCTCTGTTCCCCCAGGACCATCCCAAACTCAAGAAACATAAGATAATGACACATTGCACTGCTGCTGGTCACATCCTTAAATGGAGCTGCCTCGTGTCTTCTGCTATTTTTTTCAACTGTTCATGTGGAAGAACACGAGCGAACCGATGACCCTCATTTAAATTAGAAACATATTAGTGTTCACCGGATGTCAGTAATTAGTGACTCTTTTCTTTGTCGGTAATAGCCGAGTGGCAAAGAGAGCACAACTGTGGCCTCTCCAAACCCAAAGGACTCTTAAGCGGACATTTTCAAACTAAACACAAACCCAGCAATTGAACACACTCCCATCATTGATTAACACAAGACTGAAAACATTCACAGCCACGCTAATCCAAAGAGCAAATCTCCATATGCCTGGACAAACCTAATTAACACCAGTCACTTATTCGCACACCCAGCACTGAGTTTTTCCACTAATTAGGTGGCTTTTATACCAGCAATGGTTTGACAATGTTCCACGGCCTTGAACGCGTCACAGAACATTACGAGGTCTTTGTCTTCAGCCCCCCCACACACTCTTCTTTTCATTTTTGGATACGCTGGATTTATGCAAAATGGTGCCAAGCTGTTAATCACCAAGTCATTAGCTATGCATCACTTACTTGAGATGCCCAACACGCCTCTTGATTAGAGGCTGAGCAAACTCTGGAAGACTGATTTAGTGAATATTTAGCAATTAACTGTCATATCCATGCTTGTCCTGTTACATCTCATCATCACATCAGAAAATCTCAAACCAAACTGGTAGAATCAAGAGCTAATAATATGGAATGAAATGGAACTTCAAACAACTTTGAAAGGAAGTTCGCATCTATCAGTTTTCCAAAGTATTGATCACCAGCAACTTGCAGCATAAACTCAGTTTCTAATTTGTTTTCAATGAATATGGATCTCAAATGAGAACAGATTCTTTAAAACTTGTTACATATCAAATTGTACCACAGCTTCACTTAAACTGTAAAGTTCTTGCAGTTTCTAGTTTTCTCTGTCAATGTGAAGAAATTGCCAGATAAGAAAGCCGCCATTCTCTTTTTAACCTGACAGCTGGCTTTGAGACGCTTAGGAAGCACAGCGGTTGTGTTGCATTGTCAAACCCAAAGCTATATTGACTTAATGAAGTGCTCCCAAGCCCCAGAGCATCCTCTGATCCTCTCACTTCAAATCAAATCTAGCGATGAATTCTTTGCTTTTACTGATGGACAAATACATTCTCTTCTTCACAACATTTATCATTTTTCAGGCATCATCATTTTTGCAGTCTAGTTAAAAATAAGGAATTAGGCACCAATTTATTTCTCTGAATAAAGGAACCCTTCACATTGCTAATGGAATTAAAAAATAAACTGAAAAAAAATGTAAGTGAAATAGATTCTCTGTTTAGAAAAAAGTATTTTGTTATTCTCTAACAAGTTGTAGTCGGAATTCTGTCATGGTTGGTGGTTACTAGGACTCTGGATCATGAAGAATAAGTAGTTGTGATCATGTGGTCTATAAACCACAGACAGTTAAGAACTGAAGGTGAGATGTTACTAAAGGTTACTGTGAACAATCAGAGAGACTGACAGAACAATGAAGGTTCAATGAAGAAAGTAAGACTCAGAATTACTAACATCAACAAAGAAAGCTTATGTAATGAACATTTTAATGGCCAGTTACTGATGAGCTGTTGTACAAGTGTTTACAGCTCCTTGCTGCCTTTGCCAGCTGTTCTTCCCCGATGAAATAATGTTTCAATTGCATGGTAACACGGCTGCATGGCAGTGTAGTAGTTAGTCACTCATGCCTCACAGTGAGAAGTCTCTGGCTCAAATCCCAGCTGAGACCCCTCTGTGTAGAGTTTGCATGTTCTCCTCCTGTATGCGTGGGTTTTCTCTAGGAACCTCAGCTTCCCACCACAGTCCAAAAACATGCTGCATAGGATGGTTGGTTAATAATTGTAAATTGCCTTTTCCGTCTGTGTGTGGCCCTGTGATGGACTGATGACCTGTCCAATGCGTACGACACCTTTGCCCAACAGTAGCAGGGATAGGCTCCAGCTCCAGCCCTGTGACTTCAGAAAATGTTTGGATTGTAAAATAACAGCATTTAAAAAATTCCAAATGCACAAACATTAATTTACCACAAGACTACAGTTTTACTTGAATATTGTGTTGGAAATGAATTGTGATAGCTAAATGTTAAAGAAAAAATTGTTGCCCAATGTAAACCAGCATTTAGAGGTTTCAAGTGAAGTTGTGATTACAGAGTAGTGACAAAATGTATGTCGTAAATCATTCCCAAAACTTAAAACATGCCTTTAGCATTTCTCTAATAATGACATTTCAAAAAAAAAAAAGCCTTTTAGTGTTTTAATTAGTGGTCATCAAAGTAGCACACTCAGACTTAAGGGCTGGGCTGACAAGTTGGACAAGCAAACTGCTAGAAGAAACCTCACAGAGAACCTGTCTTAATCCACAATGGTGTTTCAGGGCCACCCAAATAATTAAAAAACGTAACATTACGAGATTTAAAGGTGTAAATTTGAGACTTTTTCTAGTAAATTTACAAGATTAAAGTGGAAGTGAGCATACAGGGCAGCAAGTAAACGCCGTCCAGCAGCAGAGCAGACCCACTAAAACTTAGTTGAACAGGTGAGCTGAATGTTAATTGATAATGTTCCAAATGTTTGGAAGCTCATTTGTTTGATTTACGATTTGATGATGTTTTATTTATTGATTGTGGGTTGCATGATCTCTGCAGCCCGTTGATGAAGACATTGGTATACCTGCAGCTGCCCACTTCAATCCTTTCTTGTGGAAGTCTGTGTGACAATTCTGTCTGAGGAGGAGCACTTTTTTGGCATTTTCAGTGTCCTTATGCTAATATAAAGGACTATTTTCAAATTCCTCTCTTTTTCTCGTCATTTAACAGTGATGACTTTTTTTCTCGTATATTTACAACTTTAGTGTTAATTAAAAAAAAACGTGTTTGTAAACTGGCCCTAAAACTCAGTCGTATTAATCTGTTTCTGTCTTTTAGGATTTTGACTCTTAAGCTGCATTCACACCAAACGCGATCTGAGCGGAAAATTTGCCTCAGCTGTCTTTCACTGCACTGTGAATACTCTCCTCTATGTTCTTAGTGTGATCTCTACATGGAGCGGTGTCTGTGTTTATGCCCTTTACAATGTATGGAAGACATGGATGATGTTATTCTGAAGAGCTCCACAAAATCATTGGTATTAACATCTCCATGTCTGGGTTCATGAGGTCATTCAGAGATAGTCCCGTTACCGGCAGCTTCACTCCCGCTCCGAGAGCTGTGTCTGTACGGCAGCTGCTTCCGTTGTGTTTCTGTGTCTCTGTGACCCAGTTTGAAGGCTCACTGTCCCGCATTAGCCCGAGAGGGGACCTTTTTTATTATTCTCTATGGAAAAAAAAGATCACTAAGTTCAGGAGACCCAAGCAGGCTACCTTCTCGTCCCACAGCGGCTCTCTGTAGCAAATTTCAGCTTCAGTTATTACAACTGTTTTAGTTTATTAAGCCTAAGCACTTTTAGTTGCTCTCTGCCAGACTATTTTGTCCTCAGCCCTTTTGTCACCTCACATAGTTTACATTTTTGTAAAAACTTTGAGTTACTTCCATTATGTCATACACCCATATTCCAAGCCAAATCTGGGTTTCAGCTCCTTCAGGTTGACATGTTGCCCATAGAACGCAGGCATTAATCCCAAAGTTTTTTATTTTTGTCTTTAACTGTTCACTGTTGAGTTTCATTTTCCCACTCATAGCTCACACACAGTTATATTACACTTTTTGCTCTTCACTTACAAAGCTAGTGAAGCACAACTACAGACTATTTTTAAAGGAAAGTTTCTCATAAAATTAATTGACACTGTCTGGAAATATGAGGACGAAGTCAAATGAGCTATTTTGGAATCTAAACACACATCACTTCCTTGATGAGGGTTGTCACTAAGAGTCACAGCCTTACTGGCCACAGCGTAGATCAGATAACTAGGAGAAATCAAATAGATGCCCATCATCAGAAAACCCTGATCTACATGGTACTTCACCACCTGACTCATAAAGAACAATGTTTGTACAAAATGGCATAACTTTTAAAATGTAAATTTTAGTGAAGAAACAATAATTGCATTAAAAATACAAGTTACTCTCATATGACTTCAGTTACTTACTTATGTGACAATATAAAAATGCAAAATATGTTGATTGGGTGGATATTTATTGTAATAGAAATCCTTAAAACTATATTGGATAACTGATGTTAATGGGTAACATTTAATTATTAGATCTACACTTGAAAATCCGACTACTAGAGAAATCAGATAATTATTGGATATTTAATGCTTATGACAAGGACCTTGGTACCAGTTACCAGTGGTAAGACAAAAATGTAGTTCCAGTTTCATCTTAATCTATACCAACTCAAAAAACCACAGTAAAAAAACGTAACTTTAAGCAGACTTACTTTCTGGGGAATTATGCTGCTTCTGTTCGTACAAACATTCAATACCCAGATTCCTGTCATTCAGCACAAGCTGTCGCCATGCCTCGTTTTCAGCATCCTTGCTCCTCTCTGGAGATGCTGACTTAGAAAGCTGTTTGCCACAGCTCTTACTGGGGGGGGGGATCCCTGGGGTGTTGTGGGAATAATTGTTCAGCCAGATGTTGCGATGACAGTAGTTATCATCAGAGCCATAAATAAACACGGATACCAACACATCAATCTGACAGAACATTGAGTAACATGAAGTCAGTTTAACTTTTAACTGAAGTTAACCGAGATAATTATGTTAATGAATGCAGGAAAAATTATGTTTTTCCCAAGTTTTGTAATTTCAAAGCTTATTTTTTTTTTGATGAGGACAGACATTTAACAACAATTCTAAAATTAAAGCTACAAGTAGCATTTAGCGGGCCCGAGCACGTGCGGCCGCATGGCACGAGCGACCGCCCCGTGAGCAACGCCCTGCTCGAGCCATTTTCGTCGTTTTTTCTTGTCCATTCTGGAGCTCCAAGCTATTGTTAATACGACAGCAGCCTGGGGGGGGGGGGGGGGGGGGGGGGGCTGTAATCTGTTGCCTTAAGGGACAAAGACTTTTGCATATAGCATGAAAAAAATTCAAGCAATGATGATAATTGCTATCACTGTCCCTAAGGATGAAAACAATAGAACTCATTCAATTTCCACTACAATGTCTAGATGAGTGTCAGCTATGTCTGATAACTTGGCCAATTAGCTGGACCGGGATCTTGCAAAGTGCAGGTGGTTAACGTCCAGTGTGATGAGTCTGTGGACGGCAACAGTACAGCATAGCTTTTGGTTTCCACAAGAGAAGAACTCCTGACACATCTGCCCTAACAGACAACTACAAGAGGAGTTGAAATGTATAACACGGTGAAGGAGTTTTTGTGCAGAAAAAGGTACAATTAGAAAAGCTGGTAGCAGTGACTGCAGATGGGACTCCTGCTATGATCAATAGACAAACAGGTTTCATCACTCACTGTAAAGCTGACCCAGACTTTCCAAAATGTCTGCATTACTGCTGAGTCATTCACCAGCAGGCCTTATGTGCAGAAGTGATTGGCTCTGGACATATAATGACTCTTATTCTGAAAATCGTAAAGAACCTCAGCTGCAAAGCAAAACAGCACAGGATTTTTAAGGTGCTATTGGAGGAGATGTCTGTTGAATATGGTGAATATGAATATGGTGAATCTGAACTTGCATTCTTGACTGACATTACTGGAAAACTAAACCACTTGATCTGCGAGCTGCAAGACAATGGCAAAACTATTTTTTTTTGACCAGCCTGCCTGAGCCAGTGTTTTTCTTGTGGGGATCTTTTCTGCCAGGGCTTGTCAGCTTGGTCAGTGGATGTTGCTGCAGTTGTCTCCCTTGCTGGGACAGCTGGAGTTAAACACAGCAGCCTCACGGCTGTGAAGTGGACCCCGTTGCTGTCCCAGTCTGGATGGGCACTGTGGCGATGTTCCAATGGCCAGGCTGGCTCCTGGTATAAAGAGATTCCCAAATACCATTTCCTAACCGCAGAGCCAAGGATGTGTTTACATGTTTAGGTCAAAAATGTGATGGACAGCTTCATGTTGTCTAAACATGCCACCCTGTTATTAATCCAGTTGATATGGTTCTCCATCTGTGTCTAGGTGATAGAAAAGCATTTTTTTTATATTTAGAGCTCTAAGCAAACAAACAGTTGTCTATATAAAAGAGCTTTTACAATTGTGCACTTTTAGCAGGTCTCTGAGTTCATGTGACCAATGTATGGTGGATTTTCACAGACCTTGTTTAAAACTGAAGGTGAGAGAGACTTAGAGAAATGGCTTCATTGTTCTGGAGTTCTTTGTTTCATCCACAGAAGAGTAGAATTGGTGATTGATTTTGAAAAGCTGCTGAAAAAAGTATCTTTTTCAAATTGCAATTTCTAACTTGGGTTTTACATTTTGTGTTCCATTTTTTGTGCTTTAATTGGGAAGCATTTGTTATTTGTTTGGTGTTTTTAAGGTTCTGCAAATATACACATCATTTTTTAGAGCCATTTGTTATCAGTTGTGTTTGTTGATTTGTAGTTTAATTTCATTGGATGTATAGATGTCGTGTGGGGGGGAGGCTCGAGAGCAGGTAGGACCCAGGCGCAGAGACGGGAGGCAAACGGGTTCAGGGCAAGTGGGTTTATTTAACTAACAAAAAGCGCTGCAGAGCAGGATGACAAAACTAAAAACAAAAACTTACTGTGGCATGGCAAGGGACATGGACGCCAGACAAGAAGACGTGATCAACATGAGCAGAAGTTAATGGACCAGCACAGGAGGAAGGCAGAGACAAGACTTATATACAGACAGGGCAGACAAGACACAGGTGAACACGATTAGGGCAGATGGGGACCAAAGGAAGTAAAACTCAAGAAACATGACAAGACAGGAAACCTTTCAAAATAAAACAGGAAACAGAACCAAACAAGACAGAACAAGAACTAAAGCGAAAAAAAAGACAACAAACTGAAACCATGACAATAGAAAGGAAAAGAAGTTCAAACATTGATTATAAAAAAGGATATAAGAGATAAAAAAAAGAAAAAGGAAAAGAAAAAAGATAAAATATTGATTTAATTGCATTTTGAATGAATAAAAAACAATGATTAATAGAATCAGAATCAGAATCAGGAATCAGAAAAAGTTTTATTGCCAGGTTCAGTAGAGCGCACTTTACAAAACGAGGAATTTGACTTGGTGTATAGTGCAATTAAGAATAAGTTAAAAATTAAGTTAACAACAACAACACACTATATACAGTAGAGTAAGGTGAATTAAAGTGGGAGCACAGATGGGCTGGGATGGTGGGGCCTGTAAGTGGCACCGACAGTCCTTTGGTGGGCGGGGGGGGGAGGGGGGGTCACCTGGGGGAGTTGGGGTTCTGTTCAGCAGGCTGGCTGCAGTGGGGAAGAAGCTGTTCTTGTGGCGCGAGGTCCTGGTCCTGATGGACCGGAGCCTCTTGCCAGAAGGGAGGGGCCGAAAGAGATTATGTCCTGGATGAGAGGGGTTGGCTACAATCCTGGCTGCCCGCCTCCAGGTCCTGGAGATGTGCAGCTCCTGGAGAGACGGGAGGTGGCAGCCGATCACCTTCTCTGCTGAGTGGATGACGCGTTGCAGCTTGGCCTTGTCTCTGGCCGTGGCCGCAGCGAACCAGACTGTGATGGAGGACGTGAGGGTGGATTCGATGATGGCGGTGTAAAAGTCTACCAGCATCTTTTCAGGGAGGTGAAACTTCTTCAGCTGCCTCAGGAAGTACATCCTCTGCTGGACCTTCTTAGTGATGGAGCTGATGTTCTGCTCCCACTTGAGGTCCTGGCTGATGATGGTTCCCAGGAAGCAGAAGGACTCCACAGAGGTCACCGGGGAGTCACAGAGGATGACAGGGGGGAGGGGGGCTGGGGCCTTCCTGAAGTCCACTGTCATCTCCACTGTCTTCAGAGCATTAAGCTCCAGGTTGTTAGCGCTGCACTATGACACCAGCCTGGCTATTTCACTCCTGTAGGCCGACTCATCTCCGTCAGAGATGAGGCCGATGAGTGTGGTGTCGTCAGCAAACTTCAGGAGTTTGACAGACAGGTGACCAGCTGTGCAGCTGTTTGTGTACAGGGAGAGTAACAGGGGTGAAAGGACACAGCCCTGGGGGGATCCGGTGCTTGTGGACCGAGTATCTGAGACGAGCTTCCCCAGCCTCACATACTGCTGTCTGTCCGTCAGGAAGTCTGTGATCCACCTGCAGGTGGAGTCAGGCACATTCATCTTGGAGAGTTTTTAATACTAAAGATGTATGAAAGACATACCGAAAAAATACGTCTTTCAGTGTTTAACTGGCTGTCTTTGGATTATGCATGCCTGAGTAATGGCCATTCTTACTTCTCATCTCTCTGTTCACTGCTTGCTAATTTACATAGCAGGGGTCCCAGCAGGAGGGGGCGGGGTTGTAACACGACTCCTTCAGCAGAGCCAGGCTGAGAGAGGCTTTGACATGTAAGATGTTAGATGTTAGAATGCCAGATGTTAGAATGACCAGTTCATTTTATATCTATGAAAATATTCAGGTAGCTATGGGACATGTTTAGCTATAGGTCTGTGAAAATTGGTGTCGATTGTTGAAACATAAGTTACCATAAAAAATTGTTTGTTTGGAGTCTAGACAGATTTAACACAGGTTTTTGGATGAAAAAGGATTTTTTATAAATCATCTGTTACACTTTTAAGTCTGAAAAAAATATGGAAGGCAGCAAACACAGATCCCTACCGTTTTTAATTTTTTTGTGCTGATATTTGAAAGATAAGTTATGCAAAAAAATAGGTGTTTGCAGTTTTGCCTAAAAAGACGTTTTCGGACCTTTTTGGATGAAATGTTGAATAAAAGTTCACCTGTAACTTCAATAATTCTGAATTTTTTTAGGAAGCAGTAGCACATAAATGCCTATGAAAGTTGAATTCTTGGTGCTGATAACCTAAACATAATTTATGCTAAAAATCTTTGTTCAGTCCAAAATTTCATTAAAAAAATCAAGTGATGAAGTTTCTCGTAGACCCTATAGTGTTACATATCAAAGCTGGAGGTTATTAAAGGCATCTAATTCTGAAATCTCAGCTTCCTGAGACAAACGGCTGATTTATAATAAATTTCTATTATTTGGGTGCACATAATCGACCACTTCCTGTTACGCAGGCACCGTCAGGTGTACACCCATGAAACTTTACATGATGAGAGAGGACCCTTCTGAGTATCTCCAGTTTTAATTTCATGCACATCGGACAAAGCAAAGAGAAAATACAGGGCAGAATGTGCCCCATGCAATAACTAGGTGGCGCTATAGAGCTCGTCCAAGATTGTCATATCCATGGGTTCAGAATAGAAGCTTCATCATATCCATTGAATTTCAGTGAGATTGGACAAGGAATGTGCACGTGAGAGCAACTTTTGTGTGCATAGCGAGATGCCCAACTTTGCCGCTCTGTCACGACCACACCCCCGCATTGAAAGTTATGGTTTTTTGTCAGAGTAAACTTCAATGGCTTTTCAACAGGTGGACGTCATTTTCAGGTGTGTCGGCTCATCCTACTCGGAGTAGTGATGCTCCAAGTAAAACATGTCATTTCCTCTTGCCAGCAGGTGGCGCTACACTTTTTCCAGATTTTTTCACTGCAGATGTGTTCAGAGTCAGACTACAATCATGCATATCAATTTTGGATCAGATTGGATTTTGCATGGCTGAGTAATGGCCATTTTTCTTTTCATGGCGTGTTTTCGAAACGACCTCCAATTTTGACGCGCCGCCATGGTCACAAACATCCATAAAAACTTAAAAGCTTCGCAATTTAACATCGGACATGTGTCTAGTTTACACAACCAAAGTTTGAAGTCATTACTCCAAAATCTCTAGGAGGAGTTCGTTCTAGAGCGAGGCCTGCAAATGTCCAAAATGAAGCAAAAATGACATATTGACCTCAATATATCAGACTTCCTGTGCGAGTTACAGGTGGGTCCTTTCAGACTTTTTTGTAAGTCTCCATCTGAAGAACATGCCCTGTAAAAATCAAGCTTGTACGTTAAAGCGTATGCGGGGCGTCGGGACAAAAGTCACTGTAGGTGGCGCTATCGAGCCGTTTTTGTGCGCCCATGCCAATCTCCTATAAAATACGAAATTTTTCGCGACTCCTGATGTGTGTGCCAAATTTGGTGAGTTTTGGGGTATGTTAAAGGCCTCAAAAAGGCGACTCTTCCGGTAGAATAATAATAATAATAATAATTAAAGCTACAAGTAGCATTTAGCGGGCCCGAGCACGTGCGACCGCTTGGCACGAGCGACCGCCCCGTGAGCAACGCCCTGCTCGAGCCATTCTCGTCGTTTTTTCTTGTCCATTCTGGAGCTCCAAGCTATTGTTAATACGACAGCAGCCTGGGGGGGGGGGGGGGGGGGGGGCTGTAATCTGTTGCCTTAAGGGACAAAGACTTTTGCATATAGCATGAAAAAAATTCAAGCAATGATGATAATTGCTATCACTGTCCCTAAGGATGAGAACAATAGAACTCATTCAATTTCCACTACAATGTCTAGATGAGTGTCAGCTATGTCTGATAACTTGGCCAATTAGCTGGACCGGGATCTTGCAAAGTGCAGGTGGTTAACGTCCAGTGTGATGAGTCTGTGGACGGCAACAGTACAGCATAGCTTTTGGTTTCCACAAGAGAAGAACTCCTGACACATCTGCCCTAACAGACAATTACAAGAGGAGTTGAAATGTATAACACGGTGAAGGAGTTTTTGTGCAGAAAAAGGTACAATTAGAAAAGCTGGTAGCAGTGACTGCAGATGGGACTCCTGCTATGATCAATAGACAAACAGGTTTCATCACTCACTGTAAAGCTGACCCAGACTTTCCAAAATGTCTGCATTACTGCTGCGTCATTCACCAGCAGGCCTTATGTGCAGAAGTGATTGGCTCTGGACATATAATGACTCTTATTCTGAAAATCGTAAACAACCTCAGCTGCAAAGCAAAACAGCACAGGATTTTTAAGGTGCTATTGGAGGAGATGTCTGTTGAATATGGTGAATATGAACATTATGAATCTGAACTTGCATTCTTGACTGACATTACTGGAAAACTAAACCACTTGATCTGCGAGCTGCAAGACAATGGCAAAACTATTTTTTTTTTGACCAGCCTGCCTGAGCCAGTGTTTTTCTTGTGGGGATCTTTTCTGCCATGGCTTGTCAGCTTGGTCAGTGGATGTTGCTGCAGTTGTCTCCCTTGCTGGGACAGCTGGAGTTAAACACAGCAGCTCACGGCTCTGAAGTGGACCCCGTTGCTGTCCCAGTCTGGATGGGCACTGTGGCGATGTTCCAATGGCCAGGCTGGCTCCTGGTATAAAGAGATTCCCAAATACCATTTCCTAACCGCAGAGCCAAGGATGTGTTTACATGTTTAGGTCAAAAATGTGATGAACAGCTTCATGTTGTCTAAACATTCCACCCTGTTATTAATCCAGTTGATATGGTTCTCCATCTGTGTCTAGGTGATAGAAAAGCATTTTTTTTTATATTTACAGCTCTAAGCAAACAAACAGTTGTCTATATAAAAGAGCTTTTACAATTGTGCACTTTTAGCAGGTCTCTGAGTTCATGTGACCAATGTATGGTGGATTTTCACAGACCTTGTTTAAAACTGAAGGTGAGAGAGACTTAGAGAAATGGCTTCATTGTTCTGGAGTTCTTTGTTTCATCCACAGAAGAGTAGAATTGGTGATTGATTTTGAAAAGCTGCTGAAAAAAGTATCTTTTCAAATTGCAATTTCTAACTTGGGTTTTCCATTTTGTTTTCCATTTTTTGTGCTTTATTTGGGAAGCATTTGTTATTTGTTTGGTGTTTTTAAGGTTCTGCAAATATACACATCATTTTTTAGAGACATTTGTTATCAGTTGTGTTTGTTGATTTGTAGTTTAATTTCATTGGATGTATAGATGTCGTGTGGGGGGGAGGCTCGACAGCAGGTAGGACCCAGGCGCAGAGACGGGAGGCAAACGGGTTCAGGGCAAGTGGGTTTATTTAACTAACAAAAAGCGCTGCAGAGCAGGATGACAAAACTAAAAACAAAAACTTACTGTGGCATGGCAAGGGACATGGACGCCAGACAAGAAGACGTGATCAACATGAGCAGAAGTTAATGGACCAGCACAGGAGGAAGGCAGAGACAAGACTTATATACAGACAGGGCAGACAAGACACAGGTGAACACGATTAGGGCAGATGGGGACCAAAGGAAGTAAAACTCAAAAACATGACAAGACAGGAAACCTTTCAAAATAAAACAGGAAACAGAACCAAACAAGACAGAACAAGAACTAAAGCGAAAAAAAAGACAACAAACTGAAACCATGACAATAGAAAGGAAAAGAAGTTCAAACATTGATTATAAAAAAGGATATAAGAGATAAAAAAAAAGAAAAAGGAAAAGAAAAAAGATAAAATATTGATTTAATTGCATTTTGAATGAATAAAAAACAATGATTAATAGAATCAGAAATCAGAAAAAGTTTTATTGCCAGGTTCAGTAGAGCGCACTTTACAAAACGAGGAATTTGACTTGGTGTATAGTGCAATTAAGAATAAGTTAAAAATTAAGTTAACAACAACAACACACTATATACAGTAGAGTAAGGTGAATTAAAGTGGGAGCACAGATGGGCTGGGATGGTGGGGCCTGTAAGTGGCACCGACAGTCCTTTGGTGGGCGGGGGGGGGGGGGGGGGTCACCTGGGGGAGTTGGGGTACTGTTCAGCAGGCTGACTGCAGTGGGGAAGAAGCTGTTCTTGTGGCGCGAGGTCCTGGTCCTGATGGACCGGAGCCTCTTGCCAGAAGGGAGGGGCCGAAAGAGATTATGTCCTGGATGAGAGGGGTTGGCTACAATCCTGGCTGCCCGCCTCCAGGTCCTGGAGATGTGCAGCTCCTGGAGAGACGGGAGGTGGCAGCCGATCACCTTCTCTGCTGAGTGGATGACGCGTTGCAGCTTGGCCTTGTCTCTGGCCGTGGCCGCAGCGAACCAGACTGTGATGGAGGACGTGAGGGTGGATTCGATGATGGCGGTGTAAAAGTCTACCAGCATCTTTTCAGGGAGGTGAAACTTCTTCAGCTGCCTCAGGAAGTACATCCTCTGCTGGACCTTCTTAGTGATGGAGCTGATGTTCTGCTCCCACTTGAGGTCCTGGCTGATGATGGTTCCCAGGAAGCAGAAGGACTCCACAGAGGTCACCGGGGAGTCACAGAGGATGACAGGGGGGAGGGGGGCTGGGGCCTTCCTGAAGTCCACTGTCATCTCCACTCTCTTCAGAGCATTAAGCTCCAGGTTGTTAGCGCTGCACTATGACACCAGCCTGGCTATTTCACTCCTGTAGGCCGACTCATCTCCGTCAGAGATGAGGCCGATGAGTGTGGTGTCGTCAGCAAACTTCAGGAGTTTGACAGACAGGTGACCAGCTGTGCAGCTGTTTGTGTACAGGGAGAGTAACAGGGGTGAAAGGACACAGCCCTGGGGGGATCCGGTGCTTGTGGTCCGAGTATCTGAGACGAGCTTCCCCAGCCTCACATACTGCTGTCTGTCCGTCAGGAAGTCTGTGATCCACCTGCAGGTGGAGTCAGGCACATTCATCTTGGAGAGTTTTTAATACTAAGTCTAGACAGATTTAACACAGGTTTTTGGATGAAAAAGGATTTTTTATAAATCATCTGTTACACTTTTAAGTCTGAAAAAAATATGGAAGGCAGCAAACACAGATCCCTACCGTTTTTAATTTTTTTGTGCTGATATTTGAAAGATAAGTTATGCAAAAAAATAGGTGTTTGCAGTTTTGCCTAAAAAGACGTTTTCGGACCTTTTTGGATCAAATGTTGTCTAAAAGTTCACCTGTAACTTCAATCATTCTGAATTTTTTTAGGAAAACTAAACCACTTCAACTGTGATCTGCAAGGCAATGGTAAAACTATATTTTTTATGGAACAGCCTGCAGTGTTTCTTGTGGGGATCTTTTCTGCCAGGGCTTGCCGGCTTGGTCGGTGGTTGTTGCTGTTACCAATCCAGTTGATATGGTTCTCCATCTGTGTCTAAGTGATATAATCAGAATCAGAATCGTTTATTGTCATTGTACATGGGGATACAATGAAATTGCAGCAGCCTTGGAGTGAAGGAGTTACATAAAATAAAAATAAAAATAGAATAGAAAAAGAAATACTGTATTTACAAAAATGAACAATATGGACAGAAACTGTTAAATATTAAATATTTGTGAATAAAATAGAATGGAATTACATGAGTTGCTGTGAGCACAGCTTAATAAATATCAAGTTATTGCACAGTGACCCGGTTAGACAGTCAGGATATTGCACGCATTGTAGTAAAATTAGAGTGAGGTGTGGTTGGTGGACGTATGTGCATTCCGTATGATAATTGCCTGTGGAAAAAAGCTGTTTCTTAGTCTGTTTGTCCTGGTTCTGATGGACCTGTACCTCCTTCCAGAGGGCAGCAGTTCAAACAGAGGGAAAGCAGAATGGGTGGAGTTAGTGGTGATGCTAGTCACTCTGCTGAGGCAGCGAGACTGGTAAATGTCCTTCAGTGAGGGGAGGGGGCAGCCGATGATCCTCTGCGCTGTCTTTACCACTCTCTGGAGACTCTGCCGTTCTGCTTCAGTGCAGTGGGAAAACCACACTGTGATGCCATAGGACAGAATGCTCTCAATGGTTGAGCGGTAGAACGTTACCAGCAGCTCCTGGCTGACGTCGTTCCTCCTAAGTTTTCTCAGGAAGTGCAGGCGTTGCTGGGCCTTCCTGATGACAGTCATGGTGTTGTTAGACCATGTGAGGTCAGCAGAGATGGTGGTGCCCAGGAGGGTGAAGCTGTGGACCCTCTCCACACAGTTTCCATCGATGTAGAGTGGGGGTGGATCTGTTCTGTTTTTTCTGAAGTCCAGGATGATCTCCTTGGTCTTGGTGGTGTTCAGGATGAGGTTATTAGCCTGACACCACCTTGAGAGTTTCAGGACTTCGTCTCTGTAGGCCGTCTCGTCGTCCCCAGAGATCAGCCCCACCACAGTAGTGTCGTCTGCAAACTTCACCACGGTGTTGCTGGTGTGGGCTGGTCTGCAGTCTGCTGTGTACAGTGTATACAGCAGAGGACTCAGCACACATCCCTGTGTGGAGCCTGTGCTCAGCGTCCGGGTGGAGGAGAGGTGGGGGTCAAGTTTGACTGTCTGTGGTCTGTTTGTCAGGAAGTCCTTGATCCACGAGCAGGTGAGTGGGTGGAGTCCTAGTTCAGACAGTTTGTTGACCAGAATGTCAGGAATGATTGTGTTAAAGGCTGAGCTATAGTCCACAAAGAGCATCCTGGCGTAGGTGTCTCTGTGTTCCAGGTGGCTCAGCGCAGTGTGGAGGGTGATGGAAATGGCATCATCCGTTGATCTGTTTGCTTTGTAAGCAAACTGGTGGGGGACGAAGATTGGAGGGAGGGAGTCTTTGATGTGTCCCAGGAGCAGCCGCTCCAGACACTTTGTGATGACAGCAGTGAGTGCAACTGGGCGGAAGTCCGTGAGGAAGGCTGTGGATGAGGACTTTTTGGGTATCGGGATGATAGTGGATGACTTCAGGCAAGCAGGGATGAAAGCCTGAGCTAGCGACAGGTTGAAGATTTTTGTGAAGACCTGGGAGAGTTGATCGGCGCAGGCCCGCAGAACCTTTCCGGGAACTCCATCAGGTCCCGCCGCTTTCCTGGGGTTTACCCTGCTGAACATCCGTGCCATCCGTGCCACGTCCATAAAGGCATTGTTTTTATATTTAGAGCTCTAAGCAACCAAACAGTTGTCTATATAAAAGAGCTTTTACAATTGTGCACTTTTAGCAGGCTGAAAAAATTATCTTTTTAAAATTGCCATTTCAAATTTGGGTTTTAAATTTTGTGTTCCATTTTTCTGTGCTTGTATTGGAAGGATTTGTTATTATTTTGTTTAAAAGTGCTACATATTGTATATACACATAATTTATTTAGAGAAATTTGCTATACGTTGTGTTTTTTGGTTTTGTAGTTTAATTTCATTGGATTTATATTAAGGAAAAGAAGTTGCAGCATTGATTAAAAAAGGATAAAAGAGACATTTACTGTCTAAGTCTTATGTTACATCTGTAGAACTGTACTGAGAGTTGGGTTTTGTTTTGGAGCACATTCATATGTTTTGTTTGTAAAAAAAAAAAGATAAAATATTAGGTTAATTGCATTTTACATGACTAGAAAAGCAATGATTATTCATAAAAATCTATGAAAGACATACAAAACAAATGAAAAAGCAGTCTGCCCTCCCTCTTGTGTCTAAACTATTGTCACCTCACTTCTGGGTTAGTTAGCATATGAACTGGCAGCTGGTGTGTGTGTGTGTGGGGGGGTGAAATTTGACTCCAGCAACAGGGATGATTGAGGAGCAGGCTGCAGCATGAGGAAAAGACTTAAGCATGTAAGAGGAAATGACATCCTACAGTTGACCAGTTCATTTTATATCTGTAAAGAATATTCAAGAAGCATTTAGACATGTTCCGCTATATGCGTGTGAAACTTGGTGTGGATATTTGAAGCATAAGTAATTTTAAAACACACTTGTTTGGAGTCCAGACGGAAAAAGCACAGGTTTTGGGATGAATCAGGATTTTTTTAAAATCATCTGTTTCACCTGGACTTCTGAAAAAAATATGGAAGGCAGCAAACACAGATCCCTACATTTAAAAAAATAAATGGTGTTGATATATGATGATTAAGTTATGAAAAAAAATAGGTGTTTGTAGTTTTGCCTAAAAAGACGTTTTCGGACCTTTTTGGATGTAATGCTCTCTAAGATGTCACCTGTAACTTCAATCATTCTGAATTTTTTTAGGAAGCAGTAGCACATAAATGCCTATGAAAGTTGAATTCTTGGTGCTGATAACCTAAACAGAATTTATGCTAAAAATCTTTGTTCAGTCCAAAATTTCATTAAAAAAATCAAGTGATGAAGTTTCTCGTAGACCCTATAGTGTTACATATCAAAGCTGGAGGTTATTAAAGGCATCTAATTCTGAAATCTCAGCTTCCTGAGACAAACGGCTGATTTATAATAAATTTCTATTATTTGGGTGCACATAATCGACCACTTCCTGTTACGCAGGCACCGTCAGGTGTACACCCATGAAACTTTACATGATGAGAGAGGACCCTTCTGAGTATCTCCAGTTTTAATTTCATGCACATCGGACAAAGCAAAGAGAAAATACAGGGCAGAATGTGCCCAATGCAATAACTAGGTGGCGCTATAGAGCTCGTCCAAGATTGTCATATCCATGGGTTCAGAATAGAAGCTTCATCATATCCACTGAATTTCAGTGAGATTGGACAAGGAATGTGCACGTGAGAGCAACTTTTGTGTGCATAGCGAGATGCCCAACTTTGCCGCTCTGTCACGACCACACCCCCGCATTGAAAGTTATGGTTTTTTGTCAGAGTAAACTTCAATGGCTTTTCAACAGGTGGACGTCATTTTCAGGTGTGTCGGCTCATCCTACTCGGAGCAGTGATGCTCCAAGTAAAACATGTCATTTCCTCTTGCCAGCAGGTGGCGCTACACTTTTTCCAGATTTTTTCACTGCAGATGTGTTCAGAGTCAGACTACAATCATGCACATCAATTTTGGATCAGATTGGATTATGCATGGCTGAGTAATGGCCATTTTTCTTTTCATGGCGTGTTTTCGAAACGACCTCCAATTTTGACGCGCCGCCATGGTCACAAACATCCATAAAAACTTAAAAGCTTTGCAATTTAACATCGGACATGTGTCTAGTTTACAAAACCAAAGTTTGGAGTCATTACTCTCAAATCTCTAGGAGGAGTTCGTTCTAGAGCGAGGCCTGCAAATGACCAAAATACAGCAAAAATGACATATTGTCATCAAAATATCAGACTTCCTGTGCGACTGACAGCTTGGTCCCAAGAGACTTTTTTGTAGGTTTCTATCCGATGAACATGCCCTGTTAAAATCAGGTTTGTACTATAAAGCATATGGAGGTGCTCGCGAAAACAAATTTTGCAGGTGGCGCTATCGAGCCATTTTTGTTTACCTATGCCGTTCTCCTATAAAATATGAAATTTTTCGCGACTCCTGATGTGTATACAAAATTTGGTGAGTTTTGGGGTATGTTAAAGGCCTCAAAAAGGCGACGGAAAAGTCGGAAGAATAATAATAATAATTAAAGCTACAAGTAGCATTTAGCGGGCCCGAGCACGTGCCACCGCCTGGCACGAGCGACCGCCCCGTGAGCAACGCCCTGCTCGAGCCATTCTCGTCGTTTTTTCTTGTCCATTCTGGAGCTCCAAGCTAATGTTAATATGACAGCAGCCTGTGGTGGTGGGGGGGGGGGGGGGGGGGACTATAATCTGTTGCCTTAAAGGACAAAGACTTTTGCATATAGCATGAAAAAAATTCTTAAATCTAAGCCTCGTTTAGACCTGCTCATTTTCTCATCAAGTAGAAGAAGGTTTTTATCAGATTAAGAAACAAGCAATGATGATAATTGCTATCACTGTCCCTAAGGATGAGAACAATAGAACTCATTCAATTTCCACTACAATGTCTAGATGAGTGTCAGCTATGTCTGATAACTTGGCCAATTAGCTGGACCGGGATCTTGCAAAGTGCAGGTGGTTAACGTCCAGTGTGATGAGTCTGTGGACGGCAACAGTACAGCATAGCTTTTGGTTTCCACAAGAGAAGAACTCCTGACACATCTGCCCTAACAGACAACTACAAGAGGAGTTGAAATGTATAACACGGTGAAGGAGTTTTTGTGCAGAAAAAGGTACCATTAGAAAAGCTGGTAGCAGTGACTGCAGATGGGACTCCTGCTATGATCAATAGACAAACAGGTTTCATCACTCACTGTAAAGCTGACCCAGACTTTCCAAAATGTCTGCATTACTGCTGCGTCATTCACCAGCAGGCCTTATGTGCAGAAGTGATTGGCTCTGGACATATAATGACTCCTATTGTGAAAATCATAAAAAACCTCAGCTGCAAAGCAAAACAGAACAGGATTTTTAAGGTGCTATTGGTGGAGATATCTGCTGAATATGGTGAATCTGAACTTGTATTCTTGACTGACATTACTGGAAAACTAAACCACTTGATCTGCGAGCTGCAAGACAATGGCAAAACTATTTTTTTTTATTGACCAGCCTGCCTGAGCCAGTGTTTTTCTTGTGGGGATCTTTTCTGCCAGGGCTTGTCAGCTTGGTCAGTGGATGTTGCTGCAGTTGTCTCCCTTGCTGGGACAGCTGGAGTTAAACACAGCAGCCTCACGGCTGTGAAGTGGACCCCGTTGCTGTCCCAGTCTGGATGGGCACTGTGGTGATGTTCCAATGTTCAGGCTGGCTCCTGGTATGAAGAGATTCCCAAGTACCATTTCCTAACCGCAGAGCCAAGGATGTGTTTACATGTTTAGGTCAAAAATGTGATGAACAGCTTCATGTTGTCTAAACATGCCACCCTGTTATTAATCCAGTTGATATGGTTCTCCATCTGTTTCTAGGTGATAGAAAAGCATTTTTTTATATTTAGAGCTCTAAGCAAACAAACAGTTGTCTATATAAGAGCTTTTACAATTGTGGACTTTTAGCAGGTCTCTGAATACATGTGACCAATGTATGGTGGATTTTCACAGACTTTGTGTAAAACTGAAGGTGACAGAGACTTTGGAGAAGTGGCTACATTGCTCTGGACTTCTTTGTTTCATCCACAGAAGAGTAAAATATGTGATTGATTTTGAAAAGCTGCTGAAAAATGTATCTTTTTAAAATTGCAATTTCTAATTTGGGTTTTACATTTTGTGTTCCATTTTTTGTGATTGTATTAGAAAGATTTGTTATTTATTTGGTGTTTAAAGGTGGTACATAATGTATATACATAATCTTCTTAGAGACATTTGCTATGTGTTGTGTTTGTTGTCGTTGTAGTTTAATTTCTTTGGATGTATTGAAAGGAAATGAAAAGAAGTTGCAGCATTGATTAAAAAAGCATAAAAGAGACATTTACTGTCTGATGTTACATCTGTAGGAGTGTACTGAGGCTGGGTTTTGTTTTGGAGCACATTCATATATTTTGTTTGTAAAAAAAAAAAAGATAAAATATAAAGTTAATTGTATTTTGGATGAATAAAAAAGCAATGATTAGTGCTAAGGATGTATAAAAGACAAACAAAACAAAGGAAAATGCTGTAATTTAGTGTTGAACTAGGCTTTCTAACTGTTCTACTTTCTGTCTGCCACTCCTGGCTAATTTACATGTGAGCACACAGCCGGGGGTTGGGGGGGGGGCTAACTCCACTCCTGCAGCAGGGGAGACTGATGAAAAGCTTGAGGATGTAAGATTGAATAAATAAAATCCTAGAGTTGACCAGTTCATTTTATAAATGTAAATATTTTTTATTTTGGTGCTGATAAACTAAACAGAAGTTATGATAAAAATATTTGCTTGAGTCAAAATGTCCAAAAATTTGCTTTCAGCACAATAGGGTGATTAAGGTGGTTAAATGTTTCTCGTACGTATAGTGCTGCTTTTCAAACGTGGAGCTTTGTAAGACGCATCTAATTCTGAAATCTCAGCTTCCTGAGACAAACGGCTGATTTCCTATGAAGCTTGATTATATGATCATGCTTCATGATCATTTATGAACATATATAGCTCGTCCAAAATTGTCATATCCATGGGTTCAGAATGGAAGTTTCATCAAATCTATTTAATTTCAGTGAGATCAGACAAGGAATGTGAACGTGAGAGCAACATTTGTGCAGGCGAGATACCCAACTTCGCCGCTCTGTCACGACCACACCCCCGCGTTGAAAGATTTGTTTTTTATCAGAGTAAACTTCAATGGTTTTTCAACAGGTGGACGTCATTTTGAGGTGCGTTTGCTCATCCTACTTGGAGCAGTGATGCTCCAAGTAAAACATGTCATTTCCTGTTGCCAACAGGTGGCGCTACACCTGTTTCGGATTTTTCCACTGCAGATGTGTTCAAAGTCAGACTACAATCATGCACAACAAATTTGGATCAGATTAGATTATTTATGGCTGAGTAATGGCCATTTTTCTTTTCATGGCGTGATTTCGAAACGACCTCAAATTTTGACGCGCCGCCACGGTCACAAACAACCGTAAAAACTTAAAAGCTTCGCAATTTAAGATCGGACATGTGTTTAGTTTACAAAACCAAAGTTTGGAGTCATTGTTCAAAAATCTCTAGGAGGAGTTCGTTCTAGAACGAGGCCTGCAAATGACCAAAATACAGCAAAAATGACATATTGACATCAATATAGCAGACTTCCTGTGCGACTGACAGCTTGGTCCCAAGAGACTTTTTTGTAGGTTTCTATCTGATGAACATGTCCTGTAAAAATCAAGCTTGTATGTTAAAGAACATGGCGGGGCTCTCAAAAACAAACATGGTAGGTGGCGCTATTGAGCCGTTTTTTGTTCACCCATGCAAGTGCTGTGTATCTAAGTTGGAGATATGTAAGAGGCCTCTCATTCTGAAATCTCAGCCTCGTGATACAAACGGCTGATTTTTTATGAATTTTTAATTATCTGACTGCAACGCAATCAACCACTTCCTGTTTGGTGGTGGCTTGCGCAGGCACCGTCAGGTGTACACCCATGAAACTTTAGACGATGAGAGAAGACCCTTATGAGTATCTCCTGTTGTAATTTTATGAATGTCGGACAAAGCACAGAGAAAAGATAGGTCAGAATGTGACATAAAATGTATTTGTCAATATCTAGGTGGCGCTATGGAGCTCGTCCAAGATTGTCATATCCATTGGTTCAGAATGGAAGCCTCATCACCTCTATTGAATTTCAGTGAGATTGGACAAGGAATGTGCACGTGAGAGCAACTTTTGTGTGCATGGCGAGACGCCCAACTTCGCCGCTCTGTCACGACCACACCCCCGCATTGAAAGTTATGGCTTTTTATCAGAGTAAACATCAATGGCTTTTCAACAGGTGGACATCATTTTGAGGTGTGTCGGCTCATCCTACTTGGAGCAGTGATGCTCCAAGTAAAACATGTCATTTCCTTTTACCAGCAGGTGGCGCTACACCTGTTCTGGATTTTTCCACTTCTGATGTGGTCAAAGTCAGACTACAATCATGCATATCAATTTTGGATCAGATTGGATTTTGCATGGCTGAGTAATGGCCATTTTTCTTTTCATGGCGTGTTTTCAAAATGACCTCCATTTTCGACGCGCCGCCACGGTCACAAACATCCGTAAAAACTTAAAAGCTTCGCAATTTAACATCGGACATGTGTTTAGTTTACAAAACCAAAGTTTGGAGTCATTATTCACAAATCTCTAGGAGGAGTTCGTTCTAGAGCGAGGCCTGCAAATGTCCAAAATGGAGCAAAAATGACATATTGACCTCAATATATCAGACTTCCTGTGCGAGTGACAGGTGGGTCCTTTCAGACTTTTTTGTAGGTCTCCATCTGAAGAACATGCCCTGAAAAAAATCAAGCTTGTACGTTAAAGCGTATGCGGGGCGTCGGGACAAAAGTCACTGTAGGTGGCGCTATCGAGCCGTTTTTCTGCGCCCATGCCAATCTCCTATAAAATACGAAATTTTTCGCGACTCCTGATGTGTGTGCCAAATTTGGTGAGTTTTGGGGTATGTTAAAGGCCTCAAAAAGGCGACTCTTCCGGTAGAATAATAATAATAATAATAATAATAATAATAAACATTCGAATTACAATAGGGTCCTTGCACTCCGTGCTCGGGCCCTAATAATAAACCTAACAGATACAATAGGGTCCTTGCACTCCGTGCTCGGGCCCTAATTAAAGCTACAAGTAGCATTTAGCGGGCCCGAGCACGTGCGACCGCATGGCACGAGCGACCGCCCCGTGAGCAACGCCCTGCTCGAGCCATTCTCGTCGTTTTTTCTTGTCCATTCTGGAGCTCCAAGCTATTGTTAATACGACAGCAGCCTGGGGGGGGGGGGGGGGGGGGGCTGTAATCTGTTGCCTTAAGGGACAAAGACTTTTGCATATAGCATGAAAAAAATTCAAGCAATGATGATAATTGCTATCACTGTCCCTAAGGATGAGAACAATAGAACTCATTCAATTTCCACTACAATGTCTAGATGAGTGTCAGCTATGTCTGATAACTTGGCCAATTAGCTGGACCGGGATCTTGCAAAGTGCAGGTGGTTAACGTCCAGTGTGATGAGTCTGTGGACGGCAACAGTACAGCATAGCTTTTGGTTTCCACAAGAGAAGAACTCCTGACACATCTGCCCTAACAGACAACTACAAGAGGAGTTGAAATGTATAACACGGTGAAGGAGTTTTTGTGCAGAAAAAGGTACAATTAGAAAAGCTGGTAGCAGTGACTGCAGATGGGACTCCTGCTATGATCAATAGACAAACAGGTTTCATCACTCACTGTAAAGCTGACCCAGACTTTCCAAAATGTCTGCATTACTGCTGCGTCATTCACCAGCAGGCCTTATGTGCAGAAGTGATTGGCTCTGGACATATAATGACTCTTATTCTGAAAATCGTAAACAACCTCAGCTGCAAAGCAAAACAGCACAGGATTTTTAAGGTGCTATTGGAGGAGATGTCTGTTGAATATGGTGAATATGAGCATTGTGAATCTGAACTTGCATTCTTGACTGACATTACTGGAAAACTAAACCACTTGATCTGCGAGCTGCAAGACAATGGCAAAACTATTTTTTTTTGATCAGCCTGCCTGAGCCAGTGTTTTTCTTGTGGGGATCTTTTCTGCCAGGGCTTGTCAGCTTGGTCAGTGGATGTTGCTGCAGTTGTCTCCCTTGCTGGGACAGCTGGAGTTAAACACAGCAGCTCACGGCTCTGAAGTGGACCCCGTTGCTGTCCCAGTCTGGATGGGCACTGTGGCGATGTTCCAATGGCCAGGCTGGCTCCTGGTATAAAGAGATTCCCAAATACCATTTCCTAACCGCAGAGCCAAGGATGTGTTTACATGTTTAGGTCAAAAATGTGATGGACAGCTTCATGTTGTCTAAACATGCCACCCTGTTATTAATCCAGTTGATATGGTTCTCCATCTGTGTCTAGGTGATAGAAAAGCATTTTTTTTATATTTAGAGCTCTAAGCAAACAAACAGCTGTCTATATAAAAGAGCTTTTACAATTGTGCACTTTTAGCAGGTCTCTGAGTTCATGTGACCAATGTATGGTGGATTTTCACAGACCTTGTTTAAAACTGAAGGTGAGACAGACTTAGAGAAATGGCTTCATTGTTCTGGAGTTCTTTGTTTCATCCACAGAAGAGTAGAATTGGTGATTGATTTTGAAAAGCTGCTGAAAAAAGCATCTTTTTAAAATTGCAATTTCTAACTTGGGTTTTACATTTTGTGTTCCATTTTTTGTGCTTTAATTGGGAAGCATTTGTTATTTGTTTGGTGTTTTTAAGGTTCTGCAAATATACACATCATTTTTTAGAGACATTTGTTATCAGTTGTGTTTGTTGATTTGTAGTTTAATTTCATTGGATGTATAGATGTCGTGTGGGGGGGAGGCTCGAGAGCAGGTAGGACCCAGGCGCAGAGACGGGAGGCAAACGGGTTCAGGGCAAGTGGGTTTATTTAACTAACAAAAAGCGCTGCAGAGCAGGATGACAAAACTAAAAACAAAAACTTACTGTGGCATGGCAAGGGACATGGACGCCAGACAAGAAGACGTGAACATGAGCAGAAGTTAATGGACCAGCACAGGAGGAAGGCAGAGACAAGACTTATATACAGACAGGGCAGACAAGACACAGGTGAACACGATTAGGGCAGATGGGGACCAAAGGAAGTAAAACTCAAGAAACATGACAAGACAGGAAACCTTTCAAAATAAAACAGGAAACAGAACCAAACAAGACAGAACAAGAACTACACCCAAAAAAATGACAACAAACTGAAACCATGACAATAGAAAGGAAAAGAAGTTCAAACATTGATTATAAAAAAGGATATAAGAGATAAAAAAAAAGAAAAAGGAAAAGAAAAAAGATAAAATATTGATTTAATTGCATTTTGAATGAATAAAAAACAATGATTAATAGAATCAGAATCAGAATCAGGAATCAGAAAAAGTTTTATTGCCAGGTTCAGTAGAGCGCACTTTACAAAACGAGGAATTTGACTTGGTGTATAGTGCAATTAAGAATAAGTTAAAAATTAAGTTAACAACAACAACACACTATATACAGTAGAGTAAGGTGAATTAAAGTGGGAGCACAGATGGGCTGGGATGGTGGGGCCTGTAAGTGGCACCGACAGTCCTTTGGTGGGCGGGGGGGGGGGGTCACCTGGGGGAGTTGGGGTTCTGTTCAGCAGGCTGGCTGCAGTGGGGAAGAAGCTGTTCTTGTGGCGCGAGGTCCTGGTCCTGATGGACCGGAGCCTCTTGCCAGAAGGGAGGGGCCGAAAGAGATTATGTCCTGGATGAGAGGGGTTGGCTACAATCCTGGCTGCCCGCCTCCAGGTCCTGGAGATGTGCAGCTCCTGGAGAGACGGGAGGTGGCAGCCGATCACCTTCTCTGCTGAGTGGATGACGCGTTGCAGCTTGGCCTTGTCTCTGGCCGTGGCCGCAGCGAACCAGACTGTGATGGAGGACGTGAGGGTGGATTCGATGATGGCGGTGTAAAAGTCTACCAGCATCTTTTCAGGGAGGTGAAACTTCTTCAGCTGCCTCAGGAAGTACATCCTCTGCTGGACCTTCTTAGTGATGGAGCTGATGTTCTGCTCCCACTTGAGGTCCTGGCTGATGATGGTTCCCAGGAAGCAGAAGGACTCCACAGAGGTCAACGGGGAGTCACAGAGGATGACAGGGGGGAGGGGGGCTGGGGCCTTCCTGAAGTCCACTGTCATCTCCACTGTCTTCAGAGCATTAAGCTCCAGGTTGTTAGCGCTGCACTATGACACCAGCCTGGCTATTTCACTCCTGTAGGCCGACTCATCTCCGTCAGAGATGAGGCCGATGAGTGTGGTGTCGTCAGCAAACTTCAGGAGTTTGACAGACAGGTGACCAGCTGTGCAGCTGTTTGTGTACAGGGAGAGTAACAGGGGTGAAAGGACACAGCCCTGGGGGGATCCGGTGCTTGTGGTCCGAGTATCTGAGACGAGCTTCCCCAGCCTCACATACTGCTGTCTGTCCGTCAGGAAGTCTGTGATCCACCTGCAGGTGGAGTCAGGCACATTCATCTTGGAGAGTTTTTAATACTAAGTCTAGACAGATTTAACACAGGTTTTTGGATGAAAAAGGATTTTTTATAAATCATCTGTTACACTTTTAAGTCTGAAAAAAATATGGAAGGCAGCAAACACAGATCCCTACCGTTTTTAATTTTTTTGTGCTGATATTTGAAAGATAAGTTATGCAAAAAAATAGGTGTTTGCAGTTTTGCCTAAAAAGACGTTTTCGGACTTTTTTGGATCAAATGTTGTCTAAAAGTTCACCTGTAACTTCAATCATTCTGAATTTTTTTAGGAAAACTAAACCACTTCAACTATGATCTGCAAGGCAATGGTAAAACTATATTTTTTATGGAACAGCCTGCAGTGTTTCTTGTGGGGATCTTTTCTGCCAGGGCTTGCCGGCTTGGTCGGTGGTTGTTGCTGTTACCAATCCAGTTGATATGGTTCTCCATCTGTGTCTAAGTGATATAATCAGAATCAGAATCGTTTATTGTCATTGTACATGGGGATACAATGAAATTGCAGCAGCCTTGGAGTGAAGGAGTTACATAAAATAAAAATAAAAATAGAATAGAAAAAGAAATACTGTATTTACAACTCTTAACAAAAAATGAACAATATGGACAGAAACTGTTAAATATTAAATATTTGTGAATAAAATAGAATGGAATTACATGAGTTGCTGTGAGCACAGCTTAATAAATATCAAGTTATTGCACAGTGACCCGGTTAGACAGTCAGGATATTGCACGCATTGTAGTAAAATTAGAGTGAGGTGTGGTTGGTGGACGTATGTGCATTCCGTATGATAATTGCCTATGGAAAAAAGCTGTTTCTTAGTCTGTTTGTCCTGGTTCTGATGGACCTGTACCTCCTTCCAGAGGGCAGCAGTTCAAACAGAGGGAAAGCAGAATGGGTGGAGTTAGTGGTGATGCTAGTCACTCTGCTGAGGCAGCGAGACTGGTAAATGTCCTTCAGTGAGGGGAGGGGGCAGCCGATGATCCTCTGCGCTGTCTTTACCACTCTCTGGAGACTCTGCCGTTCTGCTTCAGTGCAGTGGGAAAACCACACTGTGATGCCATAGGACAGAATGCTCTCAATGGTTGAGCGGTAGAACGTTACCAGCAGCTCCTGGCTGACGTCGTTCCTCCTAAGTTTTCTCAGGAAGTGCAGGCGTTGCTGGGCCTTCCTGATGACAGTCATGGTGTTGTTAGACCATGTGAGGTCAGCAGAGATGGTGGTGCCCAGGAGGGTGAAGCTGTGGACCCTCTCCACACAGTTTCCATCGATGTAGAGTGGGGGTGGATCTGTTCTGTTTTTTCTGAAGTCCAGGATGATCTCCTTGGTCTTGGTGGTGTTCAGGATGAGGTTATTAGCCTGACACCACCTTGAGAGTTTCAGGACTTCGTCTCTGTAGGCCGTCTCGTCGTCCCCAGAGATCAGCCCCACCACAGTAGTGTCGTCTGCAAACTTCACCACGGTGTTGCTGGTGTGGGCTGGTCTGCAGTCTGCTGTGTACAGTGTGTACAGCAGAGGACTCAGCACACATCCCTGTGTGGAGCCTATGCTCAGCGTCCGGGTGGAGGAGAGGTGGGGGTCAAGTTTGACTGTCTGTGGTCTGTTTGTCAGGAAGTCCTTGATCCACGAGCAGGTGAGTGGGTGGAGTCCTAGTTCAGACAGTTTGTTGACCAGAATGTCAGGAATGATTGTGTTAAAGGCTGAGCTATAGTCCACAAAGAGCATCCTGGCGTAGGTGTCTCTGTGTTCCAGGTGGCTCAGCGCAGTGTGGAGGGTGATGGAAATGGCATCATCCGTTGATCTGTTTGCTTTGTAAGCAAACTGGTGGGGGACGAAGATTGGAGGGAGGGAGTCTTTGATGTGTCCCAGGAGCAGCCGCTCCAGACACTTTGTGATGACAGCAGTGAGTGCAACTGGGCGGAAGTCCGTGAGGAAGGCTGTGGATGAGGACTTTTTGGGTATCGGGATGATAGTGGATGACTTCAGGCAAGCAGGGATGAAAGCCTGAGCTAGCGACAGGTTGAAGATTTTTGTGAAGACCTGGGAGAGTTGATCGGCGCAGGCCCGCAGAACCTTTCCGGGAACTCCATCAGGTCCCGCCGCTTTCCTGGGGTTTACCCTGCTGAACATCCGTGCCATCCGCGCCACGTCCATAAAGGCATTGTTTTTATATTTAGAGCTCTAAGCAACCAAACAGTTGTCTATATAAAAGAGCTTTTACAATTGTGCACTTTTAGCAGGCTGAAAAAATTATCTTTTTAAAATTGCCATTTCAAATTTGGGTTTTAAATTTTGTGTTCCATTTTTCTGTGCTTGTATTGGAAGGATTTGTTATTATTTTGTTTAAAAGTGCTACATATTGTATATACACATAATTTATTTAGAGAAATTTGCTATACGTTGTGTTTTTTGGTTTTGTAGTTTAATTTCATTGGATTTATATTAAGGAAAAGAAGTTGCAGCATTGATTAAAAAAGGATAAAAGAGACATTTACTGTCTAAGTCTTATGTTACATCTGTAGAACTGTACTGAGAGTTGGGTTTTGTTTTGGAGCACATTCATATGTTTTGTTTGTAAAAAAAAAAGATAAAATATTAGGTTAATTGCATTTTACATGACTAGAAAAGCAATGATTATTCATAAAAATCTATGAAAGACATACAAAACAAATGAAAAAGCAGTCTGCCCTCCCTCTTGTGTCTAAACTATTGTCACCTCACTTCTGGGTTAGTTAGCATATGAACTGGCAGCTGGTGTGTGTGTGTGTGGGGGGGGGGGGTGAAATTTGACTCCAGCAACAGGGATGATTGAGGAGCAGGCTGCAGCATGAGGAAAAGACTTAAGCATGTAAGAGGAAATGACATCCTACAGTTGACCAGTTCATTTTATATCTGTAAAGAATATTCAAGAAGCATTTAGACATGTTCAGCTATATGCGTGTGAAACTTGGTGTGGATATTTGAAGCATAAGTAATTTTAAAACACACTTGTTTGGAGTCCAGACGGAAAAAGCACAGGTTTTGGGATGAATCAGGATTTTTTTAAAATCATCTGTTTCACCTGGACTTCTGAAAAAAATATGGAAGGCAGCAAACACAGATCCCTACATTTAAAAAAATAAATGGTGTTGATATATGATGATTAAGTTATGAAAAAAAATAGGTGTTTGTAGTTTTGCCTAAAAAGACGTTTTCGGACCTTTTTGGATGTAATGCTCTCTAAGATGTCACCTGTAACTTCAATCATTCTGATTTTTTTTAGGAAGCAGTAGCACATAAATGCCTATGAAAGTTGAATTCTTGGTGCTGATAACCTAAACAGAATTTATGCTAAAAATCTTTGTTCAGTCCAAAATTTTATTAAAAAAATCAAGTGATGAAGTTTCTCGTAGACCCTATAGTGTTACATATCAAAGCTGGAGGTTATTAAAGGCATCTAATTCTGAAATCTCAGCTTCCTGAGACAAACGGCTGATTTATAATAAATTTCTATTATTTGGGTGCACATAATCGACCACTTCCTGTTACGCAGGCACCGTCAGGTGTACACCCATGAAACTTTACATGATGAGAGAGGACCCTTCTGAGTATCTCCAGTTTTAATTTCATGCACATCGGACAAAGCAAAGAGAAAATACAGGGCAGAATGTGCCCAATGCAATAACTAGGTGGCGCTATAGAGCTCGTCCAAGATTGTCATATCCATGGGTTCAGAATAGAAGCTTCATCATATCCATTGAATTTCAGTGAGATTGGACAAGGAATGTGCACGTGAGAGCAACTTTTGTGTGCATAGCGAGATGCCCAACTTTGCCGCTCTGTCACGACCACACCCCCGCATTGAAAGTTATGGTTTTTTGTCAGAGTAAACTTCAATGGCTTTTCAACAGGTGGACGTCATTTTCAGGTGTGTCGGCTCATCCTACTCGGAGTAGTGATGCTCCAAGTAAAACATGTCATTTCCTCTTGCCAGCAGGTGGCGCTACACTTTTTCCAGATTTTTTCACTGCAGATGTGTTCAGAGTCAGACTACAATCATGCACATCAATTTTGGATCAGATTGGATTATGCATGGCTGAGTAATGGCCATTTTTCTTTTCATGGCGTGTTTTCGAAACGACCTCCAATTTTGACGCGCCGCCATGGTCACAAACATCCATAAAAACTTAAAAGCTTTGCAATTTAACATCGGACATGTGTCTAGTTTACAAAACCAAAGTTTGGAGTCATTACTCTCAAATCTCTAGGAGGAGTTCGTTCTAGAGCGAGGCCTGCAAATGACCAAAATACAGCAAAAATGACATATTGTCATCAAAATATCAGACTTCCTGTGCGACTGACAGCTTGGTCCCAAGAGACTTTTTTGTAGGTTTCTATCCGATGAACATGCCCTGTTAAAATCAGGTTTGTACTATAAAGCATATGGAGGTGCTCGCGAAAACAAATTTTGCAGGTGGCGCTATCGAGCCATTTTTGTTTACCTATGCCGTTCTCCTATAAAATATGAAATTTTTCGCGACTCCTGATGTGTATACAAAATTTGGTGAGTTTTGGGGTATGTTAAAGGCCTCAAAAAGGCGACGGAAAAGTCGGAAGAATAATAATAATAATAATAATTAAAGCTACAAGTAGCATTTAGCGGGCCCGAGCACGTGCGACCGCATGGCACGAGCGACCGCCCCGTGAGCAACGCCCTGCTCGAGCCATTCTCGTCGTTTTTTCTTGTCCATTCTGGAGCTCCAAGCTATTGTTAATACGACAGCAGCCTGGGGGGGGGGGGGGGGGGGGGGGGGCTGTAATCTGTTGCCTTAAGGGACAAAGACTTTTGCATATAGCATGAAAAAAATTCAAGCAATGATGATAATTGCTATCACTGTCCCTAAGGATGAGAACAATAGAACTCATTCAATTTCCACTACAATGTCTAGATGAGTGTCAGCTATGTCTGATAACTTGGCCAATTAGCTGGACCGGGATCTTGCAAAGTGCAGGTGGTTAACGTCCAGTGTGATGAGTCTGTGGACGGCAACAGTACAGCATAGCTTTTGGTTTCCACAAGAGAAGAACTCCTGACACATCTGCCCTAACAGACAACTACAAGAGGAGTTGAAATGTATAACACGGTGAAGGAGTTTTTGTGCAGAAAAAGGTACAATTAGAAAAGCTGGTAGCAGTGACTGCAGATGGGACTCCTGCTATGATCAATAGACAAACAGGTTTCATCACTCACTGTAAAGCTGACCCAGACTTTCCAAAATGTCTGCATTACTGCTGCGTCATTCACCAGCAGGCCTTATGTGCAGAAGTGATTGGCTCTGGACATATAATGACTCTTATTCTGAAAATCGTAAACAACCTCAGCTGCAAAGCAAAACAGCACAGGATTTTTAAGGTGCTATTGGAGGAGATGTCTGTTGAATATGGTGAATATGAGCATTGTGAATCTGAACTTGCATTCTTGACTGACATTACTGGAAAACTAAACCACTTGATCTGCGAGCTGCAAGACAATGGCAAAACTATTTTTTTTTGATCAGCCTGCCTGAGCCAGTGTTTTTCTTGTGGGGATCTTTTCTGCCAGGGCTTGTCAGCTTGGTCAGTGGATGTTGCTGCAGTTGTCTCCCTTGCTGGGACAGCTGGAGTTAAACACAGCAGCTCACGGCTCTGAAGTGGACCCCGTTGCTGTCCCAGTCTGGATGGGCACTGTGGCGATGTTCCAATGGCCAGGCTGGCTCCTGGTATAAAGAGATTCCCAAATACCATTTCCTAACCGCAGAGCCAAGGATGTGTTTACATGTTTAGGTCAAAAATGTGATGGACAGCTTCATGTTGTCTAAACATGCCACCCTGTTATTAATCCAGTTGATATGGTTCTCCATCTGTGTCTAGGTGATAGAAAAGCATTTTTTTTATATTTAGAGCTCTAAGCAAACAAACAGCTGTCTATATAAAAGAGCTTTTACAATTGTGCACTTTTAGCAGGTCTCTGAGTTCATGTGACCAATGTATGGTGGATTTTCACAGACCTTGTTTAAAACTGAAGGTGAGAGAGACTTAGAGAAATGGCTTCATTGTTCTGGAGTTCTTTGTTTCATCCACAGAAGAGTAGAATTGGTGATTGATTTTGAAAAGCTGCTGAAAAAAGCATCTTTTTAAAATTGCAATTTCTAACTTGGGTTTTACATTTTGTGTTCCATTTTTTGTGCTTTAATTGGGAAGCATTTGTTATTTGTTTGGTGTTTTTAAGGTTCTGCAAATATACACATCATTTTTTAGAGACATTTGTTATCAGTTGTGTTTGTTGATTTGTAGTTTAATTTCATTGGATGTATAGATGTCGTGTGGGGGGGAGGCTCGAGAGCAGGTAGGACCCAGGCGCAGAGACGGGAGGCAAACGGGTTCAGGGCAAGTGGGTTTATTTAACTAACAAAAAGCGCTGCAGAGCAGGATGACAAAACTAAAAACAAAAACTTACTGTGGCATGGCAAGGGACATGGACGCCAGACAAGAAGACGTGAACATGAGCAGAAGTTAATGGACCAGCACAGGAGGAAGGCAGAGACAAGACTTATATACAGACAGGGCAGACAAGACACAGGTGAACACGATTAGGGCAGATGGGGACCAAAGGAAGTAAAACTCAAGAAACATGACAAGACAGGAAACCTTTCAAAATAAAACAGGAAACAGAACCAAACAAGACAGAACAAGAACTACACCCAAAAAAATGACAACAAACTGAAACCATGACAATAGAAAGGAAAAGAAGTTCAAACATTGATTATAAAAAAGGATATAAGAGATAAAAAAAAAGAAAAAGGAAAAGAAAAAAGATAAAATATTGATTTAATTGCATTTTGAATGAATAAAAAACAATGATTAATAGAATCAGAATCAGAATCAGGAATCAGAAAAAGTTTTATTGCCAGGTTCAGTAGAGCGCACTTTACAAAACGAGGAATTTGACTTGGTGTATAGTGCAATTAAGAATAAGTTAAAAATTAAGTTAACAACAACAACACACTATATACAGTAGAGTAAGGTGAATTAAAGTGGGAGCACAGATGGGCTGGGATGGTGGGGCCTGTAAGTGGCACCGACAGTCCTTTGGTGGGCGGGGGGGGGGGGTCACCTGGGGGAGTTGGGGTTCTGTTCAGCAGGCTGGCTGCAGTGGGGAAGAAGCTGTTCTTGTGGCGCGAGGTCCTGGTCCTGATGGACCGGAGCCTCTTGCCAGAAGGGAGGGGCCGAAAGAGATTATGTCCTGGATGAGAGGGGTTGGCTACAATCCTGGCTGCCCGCCTCCAGGTCCTGGAGATGTGCAGCTCCTGGAGAGACGGGAGGTGGCAGCCGATCACCTTCTCTGCTGAGTGGATGACGCGTTGCAGCTTGGCCTTGTCTCTGGCCGTGGCCGCAGCGAACCAGACTGTGATGGAGGACGTGAGGGTGGATTCGATGATGGCGGTGTAAAAGTCTACCAGCATCTTTTCAGGGAGGTGAAACTTCTTCAGCTGCCTCAGGAAGTACATCCTCTGCTGGACCTTCTTAGTGATGGAGCTGATGTTCTGCTCCCACTTGAGGTCCTGGCTGATGATGGTTCCCAGGAAGCAGAAGGACTCCACAGAGGTCAACGGGGAGTCACAGAGGATGACAGGGGGGAGGGGGGCTGGGGCCTTCCTGAAGTCCACTGTCATCTCCACTGTCTTCAGAGCATTAAGCTCCAGGTTGTTAGCGCTGCACTATGACACCAGCCTGGCTATTTCACTCCTGTAGGCCGACTCATCTCCGTCAGAGATGAGGCCGATGAGTGTGGTGTCGTCAGCAAACTTCAGGAGTTTGACAGACAGGTGACCAGCTGTGCAGCTGTTTGTGTACAGGGAGAGTAACAGGGGTGAAAGGACACAGCCCTGGGGGGATCCGGTGCTTGTGGTCCGAGTATCTGAGACGAGCTTCCCCAGCCTCACATACTGCTGTCTGTCCGTCAGGAAGTCTGTGATCCACCTGCAGGTGGAGTCAGGCACATTCATCTTGGAGAGTTTTTAATACTAAGTCTAGACAGATTTAACACAGGTTTTTGGATGAAAAAGGATTTTTTATAAATCATCTGTTACACTTTTAAGTCTGAAAAAAATATGGAAGGCAGCAAACACAGATCCCTACCGTTTTTAATTTTTTTGTGCTGATATTTGAAAGATAAGTTATGCAAAAAAATAGGTGTTTGCAGTTTTGCCTAAAAAGACGTTTTCGGACTTTTTTGGATCAAATGTTGTCTAAAAGTTCACCTGTAACTTCAATCATTCTGAATTTTTTTAGGAAAACTAAACCACTTCAACTATGATCTGCAAGGCAATGGTAAAACTATATTTTTTATGGAACAGCCTGCAGTGTTTCTTGTGGGGATCTTTTCTGCCAGGGCTTGCCGGCTTGGTCGGTGGTTGTTGCTGTTACCAATCCAGTTGATATGGTTCTCCATCTGTGTCTAAGTGATATAATCAGAATCAGAATCGTTTATTGTCATTGTACATGGGGATACAATGAAATTGCAGCAGCCTTGGAGTGAAGGAGTTACATAAAATAAAAATAAAAATAGAATAGAAAAAGAAATACTGTATTTACAACTCTTAACAAAAAATGAACAATATGGACAGAAACTGTTAAATATTAAATATTTGTGAATAAAATAGAATGGAATTACATGAGTTGCTGTGAGCACAGCTTAATAAATATCAAGTTATTGCACAGTGACCCGGTTAGACAGTCAGGATATTGCACGCATTGTAGTAAAATTAGAGTGAGGTGTGGTTGGTGGACGTATGTGCATTCCGTATGATAATTGCCTATGGAAAAAAGCTGTTTCTTAGTCTGTTTGTCCTGGTTCTGATGGACCTGTACCTCCTTCCAGAGGGCAGCAGTTCAAACAGAGGGAAAGCAGAATGGGTGGAGTTAGTGGTGATGCTAGTCACTCTGCTGAGGCAGCGAGACTGGTAAATGTCCTTCAGTGAGGGGAGGGGGCAGCCGATGATCCTCTGCGCTGTCTTTACCACTCTCTGGAGACTCTGCCGTTCTGCTTCAGTGCAGTGGGAAAACCACACTGTGATGCCATAGGACAGAATGCTCTCAATGGTTGAGCGGTAGAACGTTACCAGCAGCTCCTGGCTGACGTCGTTCCTCCTAAGTTTTCTCAGGAAGTGCAGGCGTTGCTGGGCCTTCCTGATGACAGTCATGGTGTTGTTAGACCATGTGAGGTCAGCAGAGATGGTGGTGCCCAGGAGGGTGAAGCTGTGGACCCTCTCCACACAGTTTCCATCGATGTAGAGTGGGGGTGGATCTGTTCTGTTTTTTCTGAAGTCCAGGATGATCTCCTTGGTCTTGGTGGTGTTCAGGATGAGGTTATTAGCCTGACACCACCTTGAGAGTTTCAGGACTTCGTCTCTGTAGGCCGTCTCGTCGTCCCCAGAGATCAGCCCCACCACAGTAGTGTCGTCTGCAAACTTCACCACGGTGTTGCTGGTGTGGGCTGGTCTGCAGTCTGCTGTGTACAGTGTGTACAGCAGAGGACTCAGCACACATCCCTGTGTGGAGCCTATGCTCAGCGTCCGGGTGGAGGAGAGGTGGGGGTCAAGTTTGACTGTCTGTGGTCTGTTTGTCAGGAAGTCCTTGATCCACGAGCAGGTGAGTGGGTGGAGTCCTAGTTCAGACAGTTTGTTGACCAGAATGTCAGGAATGATTGTGTTAAAGGCTGAGCTATAGTCCACAAAGAGCATCCTGGCGTAGGTGTCTCTGTGTTCCAGGTGGCTCAGCGCAGTGTGGAGGGTGATGGAAATGGCATCATCCGTTGATCTGTTTGCTTTGTAAGCAAACTGGTGGGGGACGAAGATTGGAGGGAGGGAGTCTTTGATGTGTCCCAGGAGCAGCCGCTCCAGACACTTTGTGATGACAGCAGTGAGTGCAACTGGGCGGAAGTCCGTGAGGAAGGCTGTGGATGAGGACTTTTTGGGTATCGGGATGATAGTGGATGACTTCAGGCAAGCAGGGATGAAAGCCTGAGCTAGCGACAGGTTGAAGATTTTTGTGAAGACCTGGGAGAGTTGATCGGCGCAGGCCCGCAGAACCTTTCCGGGAACTCCATCAGGTCCCGCCGCTTTCCTGGGGTTTACCCTGCTGAACATCCGTGCCATCCGCGCCACGTCCATAAAGGCATTGTTTTTATATTTAGAGCTCTAAGCAACCAAACAGTTGTCTATATAAAAGAGCTTTTACAATTGTGCACTTTTAGCAGGCTGAAAAAATTATCTTTTTAAAATTGCCATTTCAAATTTGGGTTTTAAATTTTGTGTTCCATTTTTCTGTGCTTGTATTGGAAGGATTTGTTATTATTTTGTTTAAAAGTGCTACATATTGTATATACACATAATTTATTTAGAGAAATTTGCTATACGTTGTGTTTTTTGGTTTTGTAGTTTAATTTCATTGGATTTATATTAAGGAAAAGAAGTTGCAGCATTGATTAAAAAAGGATAAAAGAGACATTTACTGTCTAAGTCTTATGTTACATCTGTAGAACTGTACTGAGAGTTGGGTTTTGTTTTGGAGCACATTCATATGTTTTGTTTGTAAAAAAAAAAGATAAAATATTAGGTTAATTGCATTTTACATGACTAGAAAAGCAATGATTATTCATAAAAATCTATGAAAGACATACAAAACAAATGAAAAAGCAGTCTGCCCTCCCTCTTGTGTCTAAACTATTGTCACCTCACTTCTGGGTTAGTTAGCATATGAACTGGCAGCTGGTGTGTGTGTGTGGGGGGGGGGGGGGGTGAAATTTGACTCCAGCAACAGGGATGATTGAGGAGCAGGCTGCAGCATGAGGAAAAGACTTAAGCATGTAAGAGGAAATGACATCCTACAGTTGACCAGTTCATTTTATATCTGTAAAGAATATTCAAGAAGCATTTAGACATGTTCAGCTATATGCGTGTGAAACTTGGTGTGGATATTTGAAGCATAAGTAATTTTAAAACACACTTGTTTGGAGTCCAGACGGAAAAAGCACAGGTTTTGGGATGAATCAGGATTTTTTTAAAATCATCTGTTTCACCTGGACTTCTGAAAAAAATATGGAAGGCAGCAAACACAGATCCCTACATTTAAAAAAATAAATGGTGTTGATATATGATGATTAAGTTATGAAAAAAAATAGGTGTTTGTAGTTTTGCCTAAAAAGACGTTTTCGGACCTTTTTGGATGTAATGCTCTCTAAGATGTCACCTGTAACTTCAATCATTCTGATTTTTTTTAGGAAGCAGTAGCACATAAATGCCTATGAAAGTTGAATTCTTGGTGCTGATAACCTAAACAGAATTTATGCTAAAAATCTTTGTTCAGTCCAAAATTTTATTAAAAAAATCAAGTGATGAAGTTTCTCGTAGACCCTATAGTGTTACATATCAAAGCTGGAGGTTATTAAAGGCATCTAATTCTGAAATCTCAGCTTCCTGAGACAAACGGCTGATTTATAATAAATTTCTATTATTTGGGTGCACATAATCGACCACTTCCTGTTACGCAGGCACCGTCAGGTGTACACCCATGAAACTTTACATGATGAGAGAGGACCCTTCTGAGTATCTCCAGTTTTAATTTCATGCACATCGGACAAAGCAAAGAGAAAATACAGGGCAGAATGTGCCCAATGCAATAACTAGGTGGCGCTATAGAGCTCGTCCAAGATTGTCATATCCATGGGTTCAGAATAGAAGCTTCATCATATCCATTGAATTTCAGTGAGATTGGACAAGGAATGTGCACGTGAGAGCAACTTTTGTGTGCATAGCGAGATGCCCAACTTTGCCGCTCTGTCACGACCACACCCCCGCATTGAAAGTTATGGTTTTTTGTCAGAGTAAACTTCAATGGCTTTTCAACAGGTGGACGTCATTTTCAGGTGTGTCGGCTCATCCTACTCGGAGTAGTGATGCTCCAAGTAAAACATGTCATTTCCTCTTGCCAGCAGGTGGCGCTACACTTTTTCCAGATTTTTTCACTGCAGATGTGTTCAGAGTCAGACTACAATCATGCACATCAATTTTGGATCAGATTGGATTATGCATGGCTGAGTAATGGCCATTTTTCTTTTCATGGCGTGTTTTCGAAACGACCTCCAATTTTGACGCGCCGCCATGGTCACAAACATCCATAAAAACTTAAAAGCTTTGCAATTTAACATCGGACATGTGTCTAGTTTACAAAACCAAAGTTTGGAGTCATTACTCTCAAATCTCTAGGAGGAGTTCGTTCTAGAGCGAGGCCTGCAAATGACCAAAATACAGCAAAAATGACATATTGTCATCAAAATATCAGACTTCCTGTGCGACTGACAGCTTGGTCCCAAGAGACTTTTTTGTAGGTTTCTATCCGATGAACATGCCCTGTTAAAATCAGGTTTGTACTATAAAGCATATGGAGGTGCTCGCGAAAACAAATTTTGCAGGTGGCGCTATCGAGCCATTTTTGTTTACCTATGCCGTTCTCCTATAAAATATGAAATTTTTCGCGACTCCTGATGTGTATACAAAATTTGGTGAGTTTTGGGGTATGTTAAAGGCCTCAAAAAGGCGACGGAAAAGTCGGAAGAATAATAATAATAATAATAATTAAAGCTACAAGTAGCATTTAGCGGGCCCGAGCACGTGCGACCGCATGGCACGAGCGACCGCCCCGTGAGCAACGCCCTGCTCGAGCCATTCTCGTCGTTTTTTCTTGTCCATTCTGGAGCTCCAAGCTATTGTTAATACGACAGCAGCCTGGGGGGGGGGGGGGGGGGGGGGGCTGTAATCTGTTGCCTTAAGGGACAAAGACTTTTGCATATAGCATGAAAAAAATTCAAGCAATGATGATAATTGCTATCACTGTCCCTAAGGATGAGAACAATAGAACTCATTCAATTTCCACTACAATGTCTAGATGAGTGTCAGCTATGTCTGATAACTTGGCCAATTAGCTGGACCGGGATCTTGCAAAGTGCAGGTGGTTAACGTCCAGTGTGATGAGTCTGTGGACGGCAACAGTACAGCATAGCTTTTGGTTTCCACAAGAGAAGAACTCCTGACACATCTGCCCTAACAGACAACTACAAGAGGAGTTGAAATGTATAACACGGTGAAGGAGTTTTTGTGCAGAAAAAGGTACAATTAGAAAAGCTGGTAGCAGTGACTGCAGATGGGACTCCTGCTATGATCAATAGACAAACAGGTTTCATCACTCACTGTAAAGCTGACCCAGACTTTCCAAAATGTCTGCATTACTGCTGCGTCATTCACCAGCAGGCCTTATGTGCAGAAGTGATTGGCTCTGGACATATAATGACTCTTATTCTGAAAATCGTAAACAACCTCAGCTGCAAAGCAAAACAGCACAGGATTTTTAAGGTGCTATTGGAGGAGATGTCTGTTGAATATGGTGAATATGAGCATTGTGAATCTGAACTTGCATTCTTGACTGACATTACTGGAAAACTAAACCACTTGATCTGCGAGCTGCAAGACAATGGCAAAACTATTTTTTTTTGATCAGCCTGCCTGAGCCAGTGTTTTTCTTGTGGGGATCTTTTCTGCCAGGGCTTGTCAGCTTGGTCAGTGGATGTTGCTGCAGTTGTCTCCCTTGCTGGGACAGCTGGAGTTAAACACAGCAGCTCACGGCTCTGAAGTGGACCCCGTTGCTGTCCCAGTCTGGATGGGCACTGTGGCGATGTTCCAATGGCCAGGCTGGCTCCTGGTATAAAGAGATTCCCAAATACCATTTCCTAACCGCAGAGCCAAGGATGTGTTTACATGTTTAGGTCAAAAATGTGATGGACAGCTTCATGTTGTCTAAACATGCCACCCTGTTATTAATCCAGTTGATATGGTTCTCCATCTGTGTCTAGGTGATAGAAAAGCATTTTTTTTATATTTAGAGCTCTAAGCAAACAAACAGCTGTCTATATAAAAGAGCTTTTACAATTGTGCACTTTTAGCAGGTCTCTGAGTTCATGTGACCAATGTATGGTGGATTTTCACAGACCTTGTTTAAAACTGAAGGTGAGAGAGACTTAGAGAAATGGCTTCATTGTTCTGGAGTTCTTTGTTTCATCCACAGAAGAGTAGAATTGGTGATTGATTTTGAAAAGCTGCTGAAAAAAGCATCTTTTTAAAATTGCAATTTCTAACTTGGGTTTTACATTTTGTGTTCCATTTTTTGTGCTTTAATTGGGAAGCATTTGTTATTTGTTTGGTGTTTTTAAGGTTCTGCAAATATACACATCATTTTTTAGAGACATTTGTTATCAGTTGTGTTTGTTGATTTGTAGTTTAATTTCATTGGATGTATAGATGTCGTGTGGGGGGGAGGCTCGAGAGCAGGTAGGACCCAGGCGCAGAGACGGGAGGCAAACGGGTTCAGGGCAAGTGGGTTTATTTAACTAACAAAAAGCGCTGCAGAGCAGGATGACAAAACTAAAAACAAAAACTTACTGTGGCATGGCAAGGGACATGGACGCCAGACAAGAAGACGTGAACATGAGCAGAAGTTAATGGACCAGCACAGGAGGAAGGCAGAGACAAGACTTATATACAGACAGGGCAGACAAGACACAGGTGAACACGATTAGGGCAGATGGGGACCAAAGGAAGTAAAACTCAAGAAACATGACAAGACAGGAAACCTTTCAAAATAAAACAGGAAACAGAACCAAACAAGACAGAACAAGAACTACACCCAAAAAAATGACAACAAACTGAAACCATGACAATAGAAAGGAAAAGAAGTTCAAACATTGATTATAAAAAAGGATATAAGAGATAAAAAAAAAGAAAAAGGAAAAGAAAAAAGATAAAATATTGATTTAATTGCATTTTGAATGAATAAAAAACAATGATTAATAGAATCAGAATCAGAATCAGGAATCAGAAAAAGTTTTATTGCCAGGTTCAGTAGAGCGCACTTTACAAAACGAGGAATTTGACTTGGTGTATAGTGCAATTAAGAATAAGTTAAAAATTAAGTTAACAACAACAACACACTATATACAGTAGAGTAAGGTGAATTAAAGTGGGAGCACAGATGGGCTGGGATGGTGGGGCCTGTAAGTGGCACCGACAGTCCTTTGGTGGGCGGGGGGGGGGGGGGGTCACCTGGGGGAGTTGGGGTTCTGTTCAGCAGGCTGGCTGCAGTGGGGAAGAAGCTGTTCTTGTGGCGCGAGGTCCTGGTCCTGATGGACCGGAGCCTCTTGCCAGAAGGGAGGGGCCGAAAGAGATTATGTCCTGGATGAGAGGGGTTGGCTACAATCCTGGCTGCCCGCCTCCAGGTCCTGGAGATGTGCAGCTCCTGGAGAGACGGGAGGTGGCAGCCGATCACCTTCTCTGCTGAGTGGATGACGCGTTGCAGCTTGGCCTTGTCTCTGGCCGTGGCCGCAGCGAACCAGACTGTGATGGAGGACGTGAGGGTGGATTCGATGATGGCGGTGTAAAAGTCTACCAGCATCTTTTCAGGGAGGTGAAACTTCTTCAGCTGCCTCAGGAAGTACATCCTCTGCTGGACCTTCTTAGTGATGGAGCTGATGTTCTGCTCCCACTTGAGGTCCTGGCTGATGATGGTTCCCAGGAAGCAGAAGGACTCCACAGAGGTCAACGGGGAGTCACAGAGGATGACAGGGGGGAGGGGGGCTGGGGCCTTCCTGAAGTCCACTGTCATCTCCACTGTCTTCAGAGCATTAAGCTCCAGGTTGTTAGCGCTGCACTATGACACCAGCCTGGCTATTTCACTCCTGTAGGCCGACTCATCTCCGTCAGAGATGAGGCCGATGAGTGTGGTGTCGTCAGCAAACTTCAGGAGTTTGACAGACAGGTGACCAGCTGTGCAGCTGTTTGTGTACAGGGAGAGTAACAGGGGTGAAAGGACACAGCCCTGGGGGGATCCGGTGCTTGTGGTCCGAGTATCTGAGACGAGCTTCCCCAGCCTCACATACTGCTGTCTGTCCGTCAGGAAGTCTGTGATCCACCTGCAGGTGGAGTCAGGCACATTCATCTTGGAGAGTTTTTAATACTAAGTCTAGACAGATTTAACACAGGTTTTTGGATGAAAAAGGATTTTTTATAAATCATCTGTTACACTTTTAAGTCTGAAAAAAATATGGAAGGCAGCAAACACAGATCCCTACCGTTTTTAATTTTTTTGTGCTGATATTTGAAAGATAAGTTATGCAAAAAAATAGGTGTTTGCAGTTTTGCCTAAAAAGACGTTTTCGGACTTTTTTGGATCAAATGTTGTCTAAAAGTTCACCTGTAACTTCAATCATTCTGAATTTTTTTAGGAAAACTAAACCACTTCAACTATGATCTGCAAGGCAATGGTAAAACTATATTTTTTATGGAACAGCCTGCAGTGTTTCTTGTGGGGATCTTTTCTGCCAGGGCTTGCCGGCTTGGTCGGTGGTTGTTGCTGTTACCAATCCAGTTGATATGGTTCTCCATCTGTGTCTAAGTGATATAATCAGAATCAGAATCGTTTATTGTCATTGTACATGGGGATACAATGAAATTGCAGCAGCCTTGGAGTGAAGGAGTTACATAAAATAAAAATAAAAATAGAATAGAAAAAGAAATACTGTATTTACAACTCTTAACAAAAAATGAACAATATGGACAGAAACTGTTAAATATTAAATATTTGTGAATAAAATAGAATGGAATTACATGAGTTGCTGTGAGCACAGCTTAATAAATATCAAGTTATTGCACAGTGACCCGGTTAGACAGTCAGGATATTGCACGCATTGTAGTAAAATTAGAGTGAGGTGTGGTTGGTGGACGTATGTGCATTCCGTATGATAATTGCCTATGGAAAAAAGCTGTTTCTTAGTCTGTTTGTCCTGGTTCTGATGGACCTGTACCTCCTTCCAGAGGGCAGCAGTTCAAACAGAGGGAAAGCAGAATGGGTGGAGTTAGTGGTGATGCTAGTCACTCTGCTGAGGCAGCGAGACTGGTAAATGTCCTTCAGTGAGGGGAGGGGGCAGCCGATGATCCTCTGCGCTGTCTTTACCACTCTCTGGAGACTCTGCCGTTCTGCTTCAGTGCAGTGGGAAAACCACACTGTGATGCCATAGGACAGAATGCTCTCAATGGTTGAGCGGTAGAACGTTACCAGCAGCTCCTGGCTGACGTCGTTCCTCCTAAGTTTTCTCAGGAAGTGCAGGCGTTGCTGGGCCTTCCTGATGACAGTCATGGTGTTGTTAGACCATGTGAGGTCAGCAGAGATGGTGGTGCCCAGGAGGGTGAAGCTGTGGACCCTCTCCACACAGTTTCCATCGATGTAGAGTGGGGGTGGATCTGTTCTGTTTTTTCTGAAGTCCAGGATGATCTCCTTGGTCTTGGTGGTGTTCAGGATGAGGTTATTAGCCTGACACCACCTTGAGAGTTTCAGGACTTCGTCTCTGTAGGCCGTCTCGTCGTCCCCAGAGATCAGCCCCACCACAGTAGTGTCGTCTGCAAACTTCACCACGGTGTTGCTGGTGTGGGCTGGTCTGCAGTCTGCTGTGTACAGTGTGTACAGCAGAGGACTCAGCACACATCCCTGTGTGGAGCCTATGCTCAGCGTCCGGGTGGAGGAGAGGTGGGGGTCAAGTTTGACTGTCTGTGGTCTGTTTGTCAGGAAGTCCTTGATCCACGAGCAGGTGAGTGGGTGGAGTCCTAGTTCAGACAGTTTGTTGACCAGAATGTCAGGAATGATTGTGTTAAAGGCTGAGCTATAGTCCACAAAGAGCATCCTGGCGTAGGTGTCTCTGTGTTCCAGGTGGCTCAGCGCAGTGTGGAGGGGGATGGAAATGGCATCATCCGTTGATCTGTTTGCTTTGTAAGCAAACTGGTGGGGGACGAAGATTGGAGGGAGGGAGTCTTTGATGTGTCCCAGGAGCAGCCGCTCCAGACACTTTGTGATGACAGCAGTGAGTGCAACTGGGCGGAAGTCCGTGAGGAAGGCTGTGGATGAGGACTTTTTGGGTATCGGGATGATAGTGGATGACTTCAGGCAAGCAGGGATGAAAGCCTGAGCTAGCGACAGGTTGAAGATTTTTGTGAAGACCTGGGAGAGTTGATCGGCGCAGGCCCGCAGAACCTTTCCGGGAACTCCATCAGGTCCCGCCGCTTTCCTGGGGTTTACCCTGCTGAACATCCGTGCCATCCGCGCCACGTCCATAAAGGCATTGTTTTTATATTTAGAGCTCTAAGCAACCAAACAGTTGTCTATATAAAAGAGCTTTTACAATTGTGCACTTTTAGCAGGCTGAAAAAATTATCTTTTTAAAATTGCCATTTCAAATTTGGGTTTTAAATTTTGTGTTCCATTTTTCTGTGCTTGTATTGGAAGGATTTGTTATTATTTTGTTTAAAAGTGCTACATATTGTATATACACATAATTTATTTAGAGAAATTTGCTATACGTTGTGTTTTTTGGTTTTGTAGTTTAATTTCATTGGATTTATATTAAGGAAAAGAAGTTGCAGCATTGATTAAAAAAGGATAAAAGAGACATTTACTGTCTAAGTCTTATGTTACATCTGTAGAACTGTACTGAGAGTTGGGTTTTGTTTTGGAGCACATTCATATGTTTTGTTTGTAAAAAAAAAAGATAAAATATTAGGTTAATTGCATTTTACATGACTAGAAAAGCAATGATTATTCATAAAAATCTATGAAAGACATACAAAACAAATGAAAAAGCAGTCTGCCCTCCCTCTTGTGTCTAAACTATTGTCACCTCACTTCTGGGTTAGTTAGCATATGAACTGGCAGCTGGTGTGTGTGTGTGTTGGGGGGGGGGGGGTGAAATTTGACTCCAGCAACAGGGATGATTGAGGAGCAGGCTGCAGCATGAGGAAAAGACTTAAGCATGTAAGAGGAAATGACATCCTACAGTTGACCAGTTCATTTTATATCTGTAAAGAATATTCAAGAAGCATTTAGACATGTTCAGCTATATGCGTGTGAAACTTGGTGTGGATATTTGAAGCATAAGTAATTTTAAAACACACTTGTTTGGAGTCCAGACGGAAAAAGGACAGGTTTTGGGATGAATCAGGATTTTTTTAAAATCATCTGTTTCACCTGGACTTCTGAAAAAAATATGGAAGGCAGCAAACACAGATCCCTACATTTAAAAAAATAAATGGTGTTGATATATGATGATTAAGTTATGAAAAAAAATAGGTGTTTGTAGTTTTGCCTAAAAAGACGTTTTCGGACCTTTTTGGATGTAATGCTCTCTAAGATGTCATCTGTAACTTCAATCATTCTGATTTTTTTTAGGAAGCAGTAGCACATAAATGCCTATGAAAGTTGAATTCTTGGTGCTGATAACCTAAACAGAATTTATGCTAAAAATCTTTGTTCAGTCCAAAATTTTATTAAAAAAATCAAGTGATGAAGTTTCTCGTAGACCCTATAGTGTTACATATCAAAGCTGGAGGTTATTAAAGGCATCTAATTCTGAAATCTCAGCTTCCTGAGACAAACGGCTGATTTATAATAAATTTCTATTATTTGGGTGCACATAATCGACCACTTCCTGTTACGCAGGCACCGTCAGGTGTACACCCATGAAACTTTACATGATGAGAGAGGACCCTTCTGAGTATCTCCAGTTTTAATTTCATGCACATCGGACAAAGCAAAGAGAAAATACAGGGCAGAATGTGCCCAATGCAATAACTAGGTGGCGCTATAGAGCTCGTCCAAGATTGTCATATCCATGGGTTCAGAATAGAAGCTTCATCATATCCATTGAATTTCAGTGAGATTGGACAAGGAATGTGCACGTGAGAGCAACTTTTGTGTGCATAGCGAGATGCCCAACTTTGCCGCTCTGTCACGACCACACCCCCGCATTGAAAGTTATGGTTTTTTGTCAGAGTAAACTTCAATGGCTTTTCAACAGGTGGACGTCATTTTCAGGTGTGTCGGCTCATCCTACTCGGAGTAGTGATGCTCCAAGTAAAACATGTCATTTCCTCTTGCCAGCAGGTGGCGCTACACTTTTTCCAGATTTTTTCACTGCAGATGTGTTCAGAGTCAGACTACAATCATGCACATCAATTTTGGATCAGATTGGATTATGCATGGCTGAGTAATGGCCATTTTTCTTTTCATGGCGTGTTTTCGAAACGACCTCCAATTTTGACGCGCCGCCATGGTCACAAACATCCATAAAAACTTAAAAGCTTTGCAATTTAACATCGGACATGTGTCTAGTTTACAAAACCAAAGTTTGGAGTCATTACTCTCAAATCTCTAGGAGGAGTTCGTTCTAGAGCGAGGCCTGCAAATGACCAAAATACAGCAAAAATGACATATTGTCATCAAAATATCAGACTTCCTGTGCGACTGACAGCTTGGTCCCAAGAGACTTTTTTGTAGGTTTCTATCCGATGAACATGCCCTGTTAAAATCAGGTTTGTACTATAAAGCATATGGAGGTGCTCGCGAAAACAAATTTTGCAGGTGGCGCTATCGAGCCATTTTTGTTTACCTATGCCGTTCTCCTATAAAATATGAAATTTTTCGCGACTCCTGATGTGTATACAAAATTTGGTGAGTTTTGGGGTATGTTAAAGGCCTCAAAAAGGCGACGGAAAAGTCGGAAGAATAATAATAATAATAATAATTAAAGCTACAAGTAGCATTTAGCGGGCCCGAGCACGTGCGACCGCATGGCACGAGCGACCCCCCCCGTGAGCAACGCCCTGCTCGAGCCATTCTCGTCGTCTTTTCTTGTCCATTCTGGAGCTCCAAGCTAATGTTAATACGACAGCAGCCTGGGGGGGGGGGGGGGGGGGGCTGTAATCTGTTGCCTTAAGGGACAAAGACTTTTGCATATAGCATGAAAAAAATTCAAGCAATGATGATAATTGCTATCACTGTCCCTAAGGATGAGAACAATAGAACTCATTCAATTTCCACTACAATGTCTAGATGAGTGTCAGCTATGTCTGATAACTTGGCCAATTAGCTGGACCGGGATCTTGCAAAGTGCAGGTGGTTAACGTCCAGTGTGATGAGTCTGTGGACGGCAACAGTACAGCATAGCTTTTGGTTTCCACAAGAGAAGAACTCCTGACACATCTGCCCTAACAGACAACTACAAGAGGAGTTGAAATGTATAACACGGTGAAGGAGTTTTTGTGCAGAAAAAGGTACAATTAGAAAAGCTGGTAGCAGTGACTGCAGATGGGACTCCTGCTATGATCAATAGACAAACAGGTTTCATCACTCACTGTAAAGCTGACCCAGACTTTCCAAAATGTCTGCATTACTGCTGCGTCATTCACCAGCAGGCCTTATGTGCAGAAGTGATTGGCTCTGGACATATAATGACTCTTATTCTGAAAATCGTAAACAACCTCAGCTGCAAAGCAAAACAGCACAGGATTTTTAAGGTGCTATTGGAGGAGATGTCTGTTGAATATGGTGAATATGAACATTGTGAATCTGAACTTGCATTCTTGACTGACATTACTGGAAAACTAAACCACTTGATCTGCGAGCTGCAAGACAATGGCAAAACTATTTTTTTTTGACCAGCCTGCCTTAGCCAGTGTTTTTCTTGTGGGGATCTTTTCTGCCAGGGCTTGTCAGCTTGGTCAGTGGATGTTGCTGCAGTTGTCTCCCTTGCTGGGACAGCTGGAGTTAAACACAGCAGCTCACGGCTCTGAAGTGGACCCCGTTGCTGTCCCAGTCTGGATGGGCACTGTGGCGATGTTCCAATGGCCAGGCTAGCTCCTGGTATAAAGAGATTCCCAAATACCATTTCCTAACCGCAGAGCCAAGGATGTGTTTACATGTTTAGGTCAAAAATGTGATGGACATCTTTATGTTGTCTATTGATGTAAGTTTAAACCTAAACATGCCACCCTGTTATTAATCCAGTTGATATGGTTCTCCATCTGTGTCTAGGTGATAGAAAAGCATTTTTTTTTATATTTAGAGCTCTAAGCAAACAAACAGTTGTCTATATAAAAGAGCTTTTACAATTGTGCACTTTTAGCAGGTCTCTGAGTTCATGTGACCAATGTATGGTGGATTTTCACAGACCTTGTTTAAAACTGAAGGTGAGAGAGACTTAGAGAAATGGCTTCATTGTTCTGGAGTTCTTTGTTTCATCCACAGAAGAGTAGAATTGGTGATTGATTTTGAAAAGCTGCTGAAAAAGTATCTTTTTCAAATTGCAATTTCTAACTTGGGTTTTACATTTTGTGTTCCATTTTTTGTGCTTTATTTGGGAAGCATTTGTTATTTGTTTGGTGTTTTTAAGGTTCTGCAAATATACACATCATTTTTTAGAGACATTTGTTATCAGTTGTGTTTGTTGATTTGTAGTTTAATTTCATTGGATGTATAGATGTCGTGTGGGGGGGAGGCTCGAGAGCAGGTAGGACCCAGGCGCAGAGACGGGAGGCAAACGGGTTCAGGGCAAGTGGGTTTATTTAACTAACAAAAAGCGCTGCAGAGCAGGATGACAAAACTAAAAACAAAAACTTACTGTGGCATGGCAAGGGACATGGACGCCAGACAAGAAGACGTGATCAACATGAGCAGAAGTTAATGGACCAGCACAGGAGGAAGGCAGAGACAAGACTTATATACAGACAGGGCAGACAAGACACAGGTGAACACGATTAGGGCAGATGGGGACCAAAGGAAGTAAAACTCAAGAAACATGACAAGACAGGAAACCTTTCAAAATAAAACAGGAAACAGAACCAAACAAGACAGAACAAGAACTAAAGCGAAAAACAAGACAGCAAACTGAAACCATGACAATAGAAAGGAAAAGAAGTTCAAACATTGATTATAAAAAAGGATATAAGAGATAAAAAAAAAAGAAAAAGGAAAAGAAAAAATATAAAATATTGATTTAATTGCATTTTGAATGAATAAAAAACAATGATTAATAGAATCAGAATCAGAATCAGAAATCAGAAAAAGTTTTATTGCCAGGTTCAGTAGAGCGCACTTTACAAAACGAGGAATTTGACTTGGTGTATAGTGCAATTAAGAATAAGTTAAAAATTAAGTTAACAACAACAACACACTATATACAGTAGAGTAAGGTGAATTAAAGTGGGAGCACAGATGGGCTGGGATGGTGGGGCCTGTAAGTGGCACCGACAGTCCTTTGGTGGGCGGGGGGGGGGGTCACCTGGGGGAGTTGGGGTACTGTTCAGCAGGCTGACTGCAGTGGGGAAGAAGCTGTTCTTGTGGCGCGAGGTCCTGATGGACCGGAGCCTCTTGCCAGAAGGGAGGGGCCGAAAGAGATTATGTCCTGGATGAGAGGGGTTGGCTACAATCCTGGCTGCCCGCCTCCAGGTCCTGGAGATGTGCAGCTCCTGGAGAGACGGGAGGTGGCAGCCGATCACCTTCTCTGCTGAGTGGATGACGCGTTGCAGCTTGGCCTTGTCTCAGAAACTGTTAAATATTAAATATTTGTGAATAAAATAGAATGGAATTACATGAGTTGCTGTGAGCACAGCTTAATAAATATCAAGTTATTGCACAGTGACCCGGTTAGACAGTCAGGATATTGCACGCATTGTAGTAAAATTAGAGTGAGGTGTGGTTGGTGGACGTATGTGCATTCCGTATGATAATTGCCTGTGGAAAAAAGCTGTTTCTTAGTCTGTTTGTCCTGGTTCTGATGGACCTGTACCTCCTTCCAGAGGGCAGCAGTTCAAACAGAGGGAAAGCAGAATGGGTGGAGTTAGTGGTGATGCTAGTCACTCTGCTGAGGCAGCGAGACTGGTAAATGTCCTTCAGTGAGGGGAGGGGGCAGCCGATGATCCTCTGCGCTGTCTTTACCACTCTCTGGAGACTCTGCCGTTCTGCTTCAGTGCAGTGGGAAAACCACACTGTGATGCCATAGGACAGAATGCTCTCAATGGTTGAGCGGTAGAACGTTACCAGCAGCTCCTGGCTGACGTCGTTCCTCCTAAGTTTTCTCAGGAAGTGCAGGCGTTGCTGGGCCTTCCTGATGACAGTCATGGTGTTGTTAGACCATGTGAGGTCAGCAGAGATGGTGGTGCCCAGGAGGGTGAAGCTGTGGACCCTCTCCACACAGTTTCCATCGATGTAGAGTGGGGGTGGATCTGTTCTGTTTTTTCTGAAGTCCAGGATGATCTCCTTGGTCTTGGTGGTGTTCAGGATGAGGTTATTAGCCTGACACCACCTTGAGAGTTTCAGGACTTCGTCTCTGTAGGCCGTCTCGTCGTCCCCAGAGATCAGCCCCACCACAGTAGTGTCGTCTGCAAACTTCACCACGGTGTTGCTGGTGTGGGCTGGTCTGCAGTCTGCTGTGTACAGTGTATACAGCAGAGGACTCAGCACACATCCCTGTGTGGAGCCTGTGCTCAGCGTCCGGGTGGAGGAGAGGTGGGGGTCAAGTTTGACTGTCTGTGGTCTGTTTGTCAGGAAGTCCTTGATCCACGAGCAGGTGAGTGGGTGGAGTCCTAGTTCAGACAGTTTGTTGACCAGAATGTCAGGAATGATTGTGTTAAAGGCTGAGCTATAGTCCACAAAGAGCATCCTGGCGTAGGTGTCTCTGTGTTCCAGGTGGCTCAGCGCAGTGTGGAGGGTGATGGAAATGGCATCATCCGTTGATCTGTTTGCTTTGTAAGCAAACTGGTGGGGGACGAAGATTGGAGGGAGGGAGTCTTTGATGTGTCCCAGGAGCAGCCGCTCCAGACACTTTGTGATGACAGCAGTGAGTGCAACTGGGCGGAAGTCCGTGAGGAAGGCTGTGGATGAGGACTTTTTGGGTATCGGGATGACAGTGGATGACTTCAGGCAAGCAGGGATGAAAGCCTGAGCTAGCGACAGGTTGAAGATTTTTGTGAAGACCTGGGAGAGTTGATCGGCGCAGGCCCGCAGAACCTTTCCGGGAACTCCATCAGGTCCCGCCGCTTTCCTGGGGTTTACCCTGCTGAACATCCGTGCCATCCGTGCCACGTCCATAAAGGCATTGTTTTTATATTTAGAGCTCTAAGCAACCAAACAGTTGTCTATATAAAAGAGCTTTTACAAATGTGCACTTTTAGCAGGCTGAAAAAATTATCTTTTTAAAATTGCCATTTCAAATTTGGGTTTTAAATTTTGTGTTCCATTTTTCTGTGCTTGTATTGGAAGGATTTGTTATTATTTTGTTTAAAAGTGCTACATATTGTATATACACATAATTTATTTAGAGAAATTTGCTATACGTTGTGTTTTTTGGTTTTGTAGTTTAATTTCATTGGATTTATATTAAGGAAAAGAAGTTGCAGCATTGATTAAAAAAGGATAAAAGAGACATTTACTGTCTAAGTCTTATGTTACATCTGTAGAACTGTACTGAGAGTTGGGTTTTGTTTTGGAGCACATTCATATGTTTTGTTTGTAAAAAAAAAAGATAAAATATTAGGTTAATTGCATTTTACATGACTAGAAAAGCAATGATTATTCATAAAAATCTATGAAAGACATACAAAACAAATGAAAAAGCAGTCTGCCCTCCCTCTTGTGTCTAAACTCTTGTCACCTCACTTCTGGGTTAGTTAGCATATGAACTGGCAGCTGGTGTGTGTGTGTGTGGGGGGGGGGGGGGGGGGGTGAAATTTGACTCCAGCAACAGGGATGATTGAGGAGCAGGCTGCAGCATGAGGAAAAGACTTAAGCATGTAAGAGGAAATGACATCCTACAGTTGACCAGTTCATTTTATATCTGTAAAGAATATTCAAGAAGCATTTAGACAAGTTCAGCTATATGCGTGTGAAACTTGGTGTGGATATTTGAAGCATAAGTAATTTTAAAACACACTTGTTTGGAGTCCAGACGGAAAAAGCACAGGTTTTGGGATGAATCAGGATTTTTTTAAAATCATCTGTTTCACCTGGACTTCTGAAAAAAATATGGAAGGCAGCAAACACAGATCCCTACATTTAAAAAAATAAATGGTGTTGATATATGATGATTAAGTTATGAAAAAAAATAGGTGTTTGTAGTTTTGCCTAAAAAGACGTTTTCGGACCTTTTTGGATGTAATGCTCTCTAAGATGTCACCTGTAACTTCAATCATTCTGAATTTTTTTAGGAAGCAGTAGCACATAAATGCCTATTAAAGTCTAGTCTTTGGTGCTGATAACCTAAACAGAATTTATGCTAAAAATCTTTGTTCAGTCCAAAATTGCATAGGAAAAAAAGAGGTATGAAGTTTCTCATAGACCCTATTGTGTTACATATCAAAGCTGGAGGTTATTAAAGGCATCTAATTCTGAAATCTCAGCTTCCTGAGACAAACGGCTGATTTATAATAAATTTCTATTATTTGGGTGCACATAATCGACCACTTCCTGTTACGCAGGCACCGTCAGGTGTACACCCATGAAACTTCAGATTATGAGAGAGGACCCTTCTGAGTATCTCCAGTTTTAATTTCATGCACATCGGACAAAGCAATTAGATAAAAATGGGCAGAATGTGCCCAATGCAATAACTAGGTGGCGCTATAGAGCTCGTCCAAGATTGTCATATCCATGGGTTCAGAATAGAAGCTTCATCATATCCATTGAATTTCAGTGAGATTGGACAAGGAATGTGCACGTGAGAGCAACTTTTGTGTGCATGGCGAGATGCCCAACTTTGCCGCTCTGTCACGACCACACCCCCGCATTGAAAGTTATGGTTTTTTGTCAGAGTAAACTTCAATGGCTTTTCAACAGGTGGATGTCATTTTCAGGTGTGTCGGCTCATCCTACTTAGAGCAGTGATGCTCCAAGTAAAACATGTCATTTCCTCTTGCCAGCAGGTGGCGCTACACTTTTTCCAGATTCTTTCACTGCAGATGTGTTCAGAGTCAGACTACAATCATGCATATCAATTTTGGATCAGATTGGAATATGCATGGCTGAGTTATGGCCATTTTTCTTTTCATGGCGTGTTTTCGAAACAACGTCAAATTTCTACGCGCCGCCACGGCCACAAACTTCTGTAAAAACTTAAAAGCTTTGCAATTTAACATCGGACATGTGTATAGTTTACAAAACCAAAGTTTGGAGTCATTATTCACAAATCTCTAGGAGGAGTTCGTTCTAGAAGGAGGCCTGCAAATGTCCAAAATAGAGCAAAAATGACATATTGACCTCAATATATCAGACTTCCTGTGCGAGTGACAGGTGGGTCCTTTCAGACTTTTTTGTAGGTCTCCATCTGAAGAACATGCCCTGTAAAAATCAAGCTTGTACGTTAAAGCGTATGCGGGGCGTCGGGACAAAAGTCACTGTAGGTGGCGCTGTCGAGCCATTTTTGCGCACCCATGCCAATTTCCCATAAAATACGAAATTTTTCACGACTCCTGATGTGTGTGCCAAATTTGGTGAGTTTTGGGGTATGTTAAAGGCCTCAAAAATGCGATTCTTCCGGCAGAAGAAAAATAATAATAATAATTAAAGCTACAAGTAGCATTTAGCGGGCCCGAGCACGTGCGACCGCATGGCACGAGCGACCCCCCCCGTGAGCAACGCCCTGCTCGAGCCATTCTCGTCGTCTTTTCTTGTCCATTCTGGAGCTCCAAGCTAATGTTAATACGACAGCAGCCTGGGGGGGGGGGGGGGGGGGCTGTAATCTGTTGCCTTAAGGGACAAAGACTTTTGCATATAGCATGAAAAAAATTCAAGCAATGATGATAATTGCTATCACTGTCCCTAAGGATGAGAACAATAGAACTCATTCAATTTCCACTACAATGTCTAGATGAGTGTCAGCTATGTCTGATAACTTGGCCAATTAGCTGGACCGGGATCTTGCAAAGTGCAGGTGGTTAACGTCCAGTGTGATGAGTCTGTGGACGGCAACAGTACAGCATAGCTTTTGGTTTCCACAAGAGAAGAACTCCTGACACATCTGCCCTAACAGACAACTACAAGAGGAGTTGAAATGTATAACACGGTGAAGGAGTTTTTGTGCAGAAAAAGGTACAATTAGAAAAGCTGGTAGCAGTGACTGCAGATGGGACTCCTGCTATGATCAATAGACAAACAGGTTTCATCACTCACTGTAAAGCTGACCCAGACTTTCCAAAATGTCTGCATTACTGCTGCGTCATTCACCAGCAGGCCTTATGTGCAGAAGTGATTGGCTCTGGACATATAATGACTCTTATTCTGAAAATCGTAAACAACCTCAGCTGCAAAGCAAAACAGCACAGGATTTTTAAGGTGCTATTGGAGGAGATGTCTGTTGAATATGGTGAATATGAACATTGTGAATCTGAACTTGCATTCTTGACTGACATTACTGGAAAACTAAACCACTTGATCTGCGAGCTGCAAGACAATGGCAAAACTATTTTTTTTTGACCAGCCTGCCTTAGCCAGTGTTTTTCTTGTGGGGATCTTTTCTGCCAGGGCTTGTCAGCTTGGTCAGTGGATGTTGCTGCAGTTGTCTCCCTTGCTGGGACAGCTGGAGTTAAACACAGCAGCTCACGGCTCTGAAGTGGACCCCGTTGCTGTCCCAGTCTGGATGGGCACTGTGGCGATGTTCCAATGGCCAGGCTAGCTCCTGGTATAAAGAGATTCCCAAATACCATTTCCTAACCGCAGAGCCAAGGATGTGTTTACATGTTTAGGTCAAAAATGTGATGGACATCTTTATGTTGTCTATTGATGTAAGTTTAAACCTAAACATGCCACCCTGTTATTAATCCAGTTGATATGGTTCTCCATCTGTGTCTAGGTGATAGAAAAGCATTTTTTTTTATATTTAGAGCTCTAAGCAAACAAACAGTTGTCTATATAAAAGAGCTTTTACAATTGTGCACTTTTAGCAGGTCTCTGAGTTCATGTGACCAATGTATGGTGGATTTTCACAGACCTTGTTTAAAACTGAAGGTGAGAGAGACTTAGAGAAATGGCTTCATTGTTCTGGAGTTCTTTGTTTCATCCACAGAAGAGTAGAATTGGTGATTGATTTTGAAAAGCTGCTGAAAAAGTATCTTTTTCAAATTGCAATTTCTAACTTGGGTTTTACATTTTGTGTTCCATTTTTTGTGCTTTATTTGGGAAGCATTTGTTATTTGTTTGGTGTTTTTAAGGTTCTGCAAATATACACATCATTTTTTAGAGACATTTGTTATCAGTTGTGTTTGTTGATTTGTAGTTTAATTTCATTGGATGTATAGATGTCGTGTGGGGGGGAGGCTCGAGAGCAGGTAGGACCCAGGCGCAGAGACGGGAGGCAAACGGGTTCAGGGCAAGTGGGTTTATTTAACTAACAAAAAGCGCTGCAGAGCAGGATGACAAAACTAAAAACAAAAACTTACTGTGGCATGGCAAGGGACATGGACGCCAGACAAGAAGACGTGATCAACATGAGCAGAAGTTAATGGACCAGCACAGGAGGAAGGCAGAGACAAGACTTATATACAGACAGGGCAGACAAGACACAGGTGAACACGATTAGGGCAGATGGGGACCAAAGGAAGTAAAACTCAAGAAACATGACAAGACAGGAAACCTTTCAAAATAAAACAGGAAGCAGAACCAAACAAGACAGAACAAGAACTAAAGCGAAAAACAAGACAGCAAACTGAAACCATGACAATAGAAAGGAAAAGAAGTTCAAACATTGATTATAAAAAAGGATATAAGAGATAAAAAAAAAAGAAAAAGGAAAAGAAAAAATATAAAATATTGATTTAATTGCATTTTGAATGAATAAAAAACAATGATTAATAGAATCAGAATCAGAATCAGAAATCAGAAAAAGTTTTATTGCCAGGTTCAGTAGAGCGCACTTTACAAAACGAGGAATTTGACTTGGTGTATAGTGCAATTAAGAATAAGTTAAAAATTAAGTTAACAACAACAACACACTATATACAGTAGAGTAAGGTGAATTAAAGTGGGAGCACAGATGGGCTGGGATGGTGGGGCCTGTAAGTGGCACCGACAGTCCTTTGGTGGGCGGGGGGGGGGGTCACCTGGGGGAGTTGGGGTACTGTTCAGCAGGCTGACTGCAGTGGGGAAGAAGCTGTTCTTGTGGCGCGAGGTCCTGATGGACCGGAGCCTCTTGCCAGAAGGGAGGGGCCGAAAGAGATTATGTCCTGGATGAGAGGGGTTGGCTACAATCCTGGCTGCCCGCCTCCAGGTCCTGGAGATGTGCAGCTCCTGGAGAGACGGGAGGTGGCAGCCGATCACCTTCTCTGCTGAGTGGATGACGCGTTGCAGCTTGGCCTTGTCTCAGAAACTGTTAAATATTAAATATTTGTGAATAAAATAGAATGGAATTACATGAGTTGCTGTGAGCACAGCTTAATAAATATCAAGTTATTGCACAGTGACCCGGTTAGACAGTCAGGATATTGCACGCATTGTAGTAAAATTAGAGTGAGGTGTGGTTGGTGGACGTATGTGCATTCCGTATGATAATTGCCTGTGGAAAAAAGCTGTTTCTTAGTCTGTTTGTCCTGGTTCTGATGGACCTGTACCTCCTTCCAGAGGGCAGCAGTTCAAACAGAGGGAAAGCAGAATGGGTGGAGTTAGTGGTGATGCTAGTCACTCTGCTGAGGCAGCGAGACTGGTAAATGTCCTTCAGTGAGGGGAGGGGGCAGCCGATGATCCTCTGCGCTGTCTTTACCACTCTCTGGAGACTCTGCCGTTCTGCTTCAGTGCAGTGGGAAAACCACACTGTGATGCCATAGGACAGAATGCTCTCAATGGTTGAGCGGTAGAACGTTACCAGCAGCTCCTGGCTGACGTCGTTCCTCCTAAGTTTTCTCAGGAAGTGCAGGCGTTGCTGGGCCTTCCTGATGACAGTCATGGTGTTGTTAGACCATGTGAGGTCAGCAGAGATGGTGGTGCCCAGGAGGGTGAAGCTGTGGACCCTCTCCACACAGTTTCCATCGATGTAGAGTGGGGGTGGATCTGTTCTGTTTTTTCTGAAGTCCAGGATGATCTCCTTGGTCTTGGTGGTGTTCAGGATGAGGTTATTAGCCTGACACCACCTTGAGAGTTTCAGGACTTCGTCTCTGTAGGCCGTCTCGTCGTCCCCAGAGATCAGCCCCACCACAGTAGTGTCGTCTGCAAACTTCACCACGGTGTTGCTGGTGTGGGCTGGTCTGCAGTCTGCTGTGTACAGTGTATACAGCAGAGGACTCAGCACACATCCCTGTGTGGAGCCTGTGCTCAGCGTCCGGGTGGAGGAGAGGTGGGGGTCAAGTTTGACTGTCTGTGGTCTGTTTGTCAGGAAGTCCTTGATCCACGAGCAGGTGAGTGGGTGGAGTCCTAGTTCAGACAGTTTGTTGACCAGAATGTCAGGAATGATTGTGTTAAAGGCTGAGCTATAGTCCACAAAGAGCATCCTGGCGTAGGTGTCTCTGTGTTCCAGGTGGCTCAGCGCAGTGTGGAGGGTGATGGAAATGGCATCATCCGTTGATCTGTTTGCTTTGTAAGCAAACTGGTGGGGGACGAAGATTGGAGGGAGGGAGTCTTTGATGTGTCCCAGGAGCAGCCGCTCCAGACACTTTGTGATGACAGCAGTGAGTGCAACTGGGCGGAAGTCCGTGAGGAAGGCTGTGGATGAGGACTTTTTGGGTATCGGGATGACAGTGGATGACTTCAGGCAAGCAGGGATGAAAGCCTGAGCTAGCGACAGGTTGAAGATTTTTGTGAAGACCTGGGAGAGTTGATCGGCGCAGGCCCGCAGAACCTTTCCGGGAACTCCATCAGGTCCCGCCGCTTTCCTGGGGTTTACCCTGCTGAACATCCGTGCCATCCGTGCCACGTCCATAAAGGCATTGTTTTTATATTTAGAGCTCTAAGCAACCAAACAGTTGTCTATATAAAAGAGCTTTTACAAATGTGCACTTTTAGCAGGCTGAAAAAATTATCTTTTTAAAATTGCCATTTCAAATTTGGGTTTTAAATTTTGTGTTCCATTTTTCTGTGCTTGTATTGGAAGGATTTGTTATTATTTTGTTTAAAAGTGCTACATATTGTATATACACATAATTTATTTAGAGAAATTTGCTATACGTTGTGTTTTTTGGTTTTGTAGTTTAATTTCATTGGATTTATATTAAGGAAAAGAAGTTGCAGCATTGATTAAAAAAGGATAAAAGAGACATTTACTGTCTAAGTCTTATGTTACATCTGTAGAACTGTACTGAGAGTTGGGTTTTGTTTTGGAGCACATTCATATGTTTTGTTTGTAAAAAAAAAAGATAAAATATTAGGTTAATTGCATTTTACATGACTAGAAAAGCAATGATTATTCATAAAAATCTATGAAAGACATACAAAACAAATGAAAAAGCAGTCTGCCCTCCCTCTTGTGTCTAAACTCTTGTCACCTCACTTCTGGGTTAGTTAGCATATGAACTGGCAGCTGGTGTGTGTGTGTGTGGGGGGGGGGGGGGGGGGGTTGAAATTTGACTCCAGCAACAGGGATGATTGAGGAGCAGGCTGCAGCATGAGGAAAAGACTTAAGCATGTAAGAGGAAATGACATCCTACAGTTGACCAGTTCATTTTATATCTGTAAAGAATATTCAAGAAGCATTTAGACAAGTTCAGCTATATGCGTGTGAAACTTGGTGTGGATATTTGAAGCATAAGTAATTTTAAAACACACTTGTTTGGAGTCCAGACGGAAAAAGCACAGGTTTTGGGATGAATCAGGATTTTTTTAAAATCATCTGTTTCACCTGGACTTCTGAAAAAAATATGGAAGGCAGCAAACACAGATCCCTACATTTAAAAAAATAAATGGTGTTGATATATGATGATTAAGTTATGAAAAAAAATAGGTGTTTGTAGTTTTGCCTAAAAAGACGTTTTCGGACCTTTTTGGATGTAATGCTCTCTAAGATGTCACCTGTAACTTCAATCATTCTGAATTTTTTTAGGAAGCAGTAGCACATAAATGCCTATTAAAGTCTAGTCTTTGGTGCTGATAACCTAAACAGAATTTATGCTAAAAATCTTTGTTCAGTCCAAAATTGCATAGGAAAAAAAGAGGTATGAAGTTTCTCATAGACCCTATTGTGTTACATATCAAAGCTGGAGGTTATTAAAGGCATCTAATTCTGAAATCTCAGCTTCCTGAGACAAACGGCTGATTTATAATAAATTTCTATTATTTGGGTGCACATAATCGACCACTTCCTGTTACGCAGGCACCGTCAGGTGTACACCCATGAAACTTCAGATTATGAGAGAGGACCCTTCTGAGTATCTCCAGTTTTAATTTCATGCACATCGGACAAAGCAATTAGATAAAAATGGGCAGAATGTGCCCAATGCAATAACTAGGTGGCGCTATAGAGCTCGTCCAAGATTGTCATATCCATGGGTTCAGAATAGAAGCTTCATCATATCCATTGAATTTCAGTGAGATTGGACAAGGAATGTGCACGTGAGAGCAACTTTTGTGTGCATGGCGAGATGCCCAACTTTGCCGCTCTGTCACGACCACACCCCCGCATTGAAAGTTATGGTTTTTTGTCAGAGTAAACTTCAATGGCTTTTCAACAGGTGGATGTCATTTTCAGGTGTGTCGGCTCATCCTACTTAGAGCAGTGATGCTCCAAGTAAAACATGTCATTTCCTCTTGCCAGCAGGTGGCGCTACACTTTTTCCAGATTCTTTCACTGCAGATGTGTTCAGAGTCAGACTACAATCATGCATATCAATTTTGGATCAGATTGGAATATGCATGGCTGAGTTATGGCCATTTTTCTTTTCATGGCGTGTTTTCGAAACAACGTCAAATTTCTACGCGCCGCCACGGCCACAAACTTCTGTAAAAACTTAAAAGCTTTGCAATTTAACATCGGACATGTGTATAGTTTACAAAACCAAAGTTTGGAGTCATTATTCACAAATCTCTAGGAGGAGTTCGTTCTAGAAGGAGGCCTGCAAATGTCCAAAATAGAGCAAAAATGACATATTGACCTCAATATATCAGACTTCCTGTGCGAGTGACAGGTGGGTCCTTTCAGACTTTTTTGTAGGTCTCCATCTGAAGAACATGCCCTGTAAAAATCAAGCTTGTACGTTAAAGCGTATGCGGGGCGTCGGGACAAAAGTCACTGTAGGTGGCGCTGTCGAGCCATTTTTGCGCACCCATGCCAATTTCCCATAAAATACGAAATTTTTCGCGACCCCTGATGTGTGTGCCAAATTTGGTGAGTTTTGGGGTATGTTAAAGGCCTCAAAAATGCGATTCTTCCGGCAGAAGAAAAATAATAATAATTAAAGCTACAAGTAGCATTTAGCGGGCCCGAGCACGTGCGACCGCCTGGCACGAGCGACCGCCCCGTGAGCAACGCCCTGCTCGAGCCATTCTCGTCGTTTTTTCTTGTCCATTCTGGAGCTCCAAGCTATTGTTAATACGACAGCAGCCTGGGGGGGGGGGGGGGGGGGGGCTGTAATCTGTTGCCTTAAGGGACAAAGACTTTTGCATATAGCATGAAAAAAATTCAAGCAATGATGATAATTGCTATCACTGTCCCTAAGGATGAGAACAATAGAACTCATTCAATTTCCACTACAATGTCTAGATGAGTGTCAGCTATGTCTGATAACTTGGCCAATTAGCTGGACCGGGATCTTGCAAAGTGCAGGTGGTTAACGTCCAGTGTGATGAGTCTGTGGACGGCAACAGTACAGCATAGCTTTTGGTTTCCACAAGAGAAGAACTCCTGACACATCTGCCCTAACAGACAACTACAAGAGGAGTTGAAATGTATAACACGGTGAAGGAGTTTTTGTGCAGAAAAAGGTACAATTAGAAAAGCTGGTAGCAGTGACTGCAGATGGGACTCCTGCTATGATCAATAGACAAACAGGTTTCATCACTCACTGTAAAGCTGACCCAGACTTTCCAAAATGTCTGCATTACTGCTGCGTCATTCACCAGCAGGCCTTATGTGCAGAAGTGATTGGCTCTGGACATATAATGACTCTTATTCTGAAAATCGTAAACAACCTCAGCTGCAAAGCAAAACAGCACAGGATTTTTAAGGTGCTATTGGAGGAGATGTCTGTTGAATATGGTGAATATGAACATTGTGAATCTGAACTTGCATTCTTGACTGACATTACTGGAAAACTAAACCACTTGATCTGCGAGCTGCAAGACAATGGCAAAACTATTTTTTTTTGACCAGCCTGCCTGAGCCAGTGTTTTTCTTGTGGGGATCTTTTCTGCCAGGGCTTGTCAGCTTGGTCAGTGGATGTTGCTGCAGTTGTCTACCTTACTGGGACAGCTGGAGTTAAACACAGCAGCTCACGGCTCTGAAGTGGACCCCGTTGCTGTCCCAGTCTGGATGGGCACTGTGGCGATGTTCCAATGGCCAGGCTGGCTCCTGGTATAAAGAGATTCCCAAATACCATTTCCTAACCGCAGAGCCAAGGATGTGTTTACATGTTTAGGTCAAAAATGTGATGGACAGCTTCATGTTGTCTAAACATGCCACCCTGTTATTAATCCAGTTGATATGGTTCTCCATCTGTGTCTAGGTGATAGAAAAGCATTTTTTTTTTTATATTTAGAGCTCTAAGCAAACAAACAGTTGTCTATATAAAAGAGCTTTTACAATTGTGCACTTTTAGCAGGTCTCTGAGTTCATGTGACCAATGTATGGTGGATTTTCACAGACCTTGTTTAAAACTGAAGGTGAGAGAGACTTAGAGAAATGGCTTCATTGTTCTGGAGTTCTTTGTTTCATCCACAGAAGTGTAGAATTGGTGATTGATTTTGAAAAGCTGCTGAAAAAAGTATCTTTTTCAAATTGCAATTTCTAACTTGGGTTTTACATTTTGTGTTCCATTTTTTGTGCTTTAATTGGGAAGCATTTGTTATTTGTTTGGTGTTTTTAAGGTTCTGCAAATATACACATCATTTTTTAGAGACATTTGTTATCAGTTGTGTTTGTTGATTTGTAGTTTAATTTCATTGGATGTATAGATGTCGTGTGGGGGGGAGGCTCGAGAGCAGGTAGGACCCAGGCGCAGAGACGGGAGGCAAACGGGTTCAGGGCAAGTGGGTTTATTTAACTAACAAAAAGCGCTGCAGAGCAGGATGACAAAACTAAAAACAAAAACTTACTGTGGCATGGCAAGGGACATGGATGCCAGACAAGAAGACGTGATCAACATGAGCAGAAGTTAATGGACCAGCACAGGAGGAAGGCAGAGACAAGACTTATATACAGACAGGGCAGACAAGACACAGGTGAACACGATTAGGGCAGATGGGGACCAAAGGAAGTAAAACTCAAGAAACATGACAAGACAGGAAACCTTTCAAAATAAAACAGGAAACAGAACCAAACAAGACAGAACAAGAACTAAAGCGAAAAAAAAGACAACAAACTGAAACCATGACAATAGAAAGGAAAAGAAGTTCAAACATTGATTATAAAAAAGGATATAAGAGATAAAAAAAAAAGAAAAAGGAAAAGAAAAAAGATAAAATATTGATTTAATTGCATTTTGAATGAATAAAAAACAATGATTAATAGAATCAGAATCAGGAATCAGAAAAAGTTTTATTGCCAGGTTCAGTAGAGCGCACTTTACAAAACGAGGAATTTGACTTGGTGTATAGTGCAATTAAGAATAAGTTAAAAATTAAGTTAACAACAACAACACACTATATACAGTAGAGTAAGGTGAATTAAAGTGGGAGCACAGATGGGCTGGGATGGTGGGGCCTGTAAGTGGCACCGACAGTCCTTTGGTGGGCGGGGGGTGGAGGGGGGGTCACCTGGGGGAGTTGGGGTTCTGTTCAGCAGGCTGGCTGCAGTGGGGAAGAAGCTGTTCTTGTGGCGCGAGGTCCTGGTCCTGATGGACCGGAGCCTCTTGCCAGAAGGGAGGGGCCGAAAGAGATTATGTCCTGGATGAGAGGGGTTGGCTACAATCCTGGCTGCCCGCCTCCAGGTCCTGGAGATGTGCAGCTCCTGGAGAGACGGGAGGTGGCAGCCGATCACCTTCTCTGCTGAGTGGATGACGCGTTGCAGCTTGGCCTTGTCTCTGGCCGTGGCCGCAGCGAACCAGACTGTGATGGAGGACGTGAGGGTGGATTCGATGATGGCGGTGTAAAAGTCTACCAGCATCTTTTCAGGGAGGTGAAACTTCTTCAGCTGCCTCAGGAAGTACATCCTCTGCTGGACCTTCTTAGTGATGGAGCTGATGTTCTGCTCCCACTTGAGGTCTTGGCTGATGATGGTTCCCAGGAAGCAGAAGGACTCCACAGAGGTCACCGGGGAGTCACAGAGGATGACAGGGGGGAGGGGGGCTGGGGCCTTCCTGAAGTCCACTGTCATCTCCACTGTCTTCAGAGCATTAAGCTCCAGGTTGTTAGCGCTGCACTATGACACCAGCCTGGCTATTTAACTCCTGTAGGCCGACTCATCTCCGTCAGAGATGAGGCCGATGAGTGTGGTGTCGTCAGCAAACTTCAGGAGTTTGACAGACAGGTGACCAGCTGTGCAGCTGTTTGTGTACAGGGAGAGTAACAGGGGTGAAAGGACACAGCCCTGGGGGGATCCGGTGCTTGTGGTCCGAGTATCTGAGACGAGCTTCCCCAGCCTCACATACTGCTGTCTGTCCGTCAGGAAGTCTGTGATCCACCTGCAGGTGGAGTCAGGCACATTCATCTTGGAGAGTTTTTAATACTAAAGATGTATGAAAGACATACCGAAAAAATATGTCTTTCAGTGTTTAACTGGCTGTCTTTGGATTATGCATGCCTGAGTAATGGCCATTCTTACTTCTCATCTCTCTGTTCACTGCTTGCTAATTTACATAGCAGGGGTCCCAGCAGGAGGGGGCGGGGTTGTAACACGACTCCTTCAGCAGAGCCAGGCTGAGAGAGGCTTTGACATGTAAGATGTTAGATGTTAGAATGCCAGATGTTAGAATGACCAGTTCATTTTATATCTATGAAAATATTCAGGTAGCTATGGGACATGTTTAGCTATAGGTCTGTGAAAATTGGTGTCGATTGTTGAAACATAAGTTACCATAAAAAAATGTTTGTTTGGAGTCTAGACAGATTTAACACAGGTTTTTGGATGAAAAAGGATTTTTTATAAATCATCTGTTACACTTTTAAGTCTGAAAAAAATATGGAAGGCAGCAAACACAGATCCCTACCGTTTTTAATTTTTTTGTGCTGATATTTGAAAGATAAGTTATGCAAAAAAATAGGTGTTTGCAGTTTTGCCTAAAAAGACGTTTTCGGACCTTTTTGGATGAAATGTTGAATAAAAGTTCACCGGTAACTTCAATAATTCTGAATTTTTTTAGGAAGCAGTAGCACATAAATGCCTATGAAAGTTGAATTCCTGGTGCTGATAACCTAAACAGAATTTATGCTAAAAATCTTTGTTCAGTCCAAAATTTCATTAAAAAAATCAAGTGATGAAGTTTCTCGTAGACCCTATAGTGTTACATATCAAAGCTGGAGGTTATTAAAGGCATCTAATTCTGAAATCTCAGCTTCCTGAGACAAACGGCTGATTTATAATAAATTTCTATTATTTGGGTGCACATAATCGACCACTTCCTGTTACGCAGGCACCGTCAGGTGTACACCCATGAAACTTTACATGATGAGAGAAGACCCTTCTGAGTATCTCCAGTTTTAATTTCATGCACATCGGACAAAGCAAAGAGAAAATACAGGGCAGAATGTGCCCCATGCAATAACTAGGTGGCGCTATAGAGCTCGTCCAAGATTGTCATATCCATGGGTTCAGAATAGAAGCTTCATCATATCCATTGAATTTCAGTGAGATTGGACAAGGAATGTGCACGTGAGAGCAACTTTTGTGTGCATAGCGAGATGCCCAACTTTGCCGCTCTGTCACGACCACACCCCCGCATTGAAAGTTATGGTTTTTTGTCAGAGTAAACTTCAATGGCTTTTCAACAGGTGGACGTCATTTTCAGGTGTGTCGGCTCATCCTACTCGGAGTAGTGATGCTCCAAGTAAAACATGTCATTTCCTCTTGCCAGCAGGTGGCGCTACACTTTTTCCAGATTTTTTCACTGCAGATGTGTTCAGAGTCAGACTACAATCATGCATATCAATTTTGGATCAGATTGGATTTTGCATGGCTGAGTAATGGCCATTTTTCTTTTCATGGCGTGTTTTCGAAACGACCTCCAATTTTGACGCGCCGCCATGGTCACAAACATCCATAAAAACTTAAAAGCTTCGCAATTTAACATCGGACATGTGTCTAGTTTACACAACCAAAGTTTGAAGTCATTACTCCAAAATCTCTAGGAGGAGTTCGTTCTAGAGCGAGGCCTGCAAATGTCCAAAATGAAGCAAAAATGACATATTGACCTCAATATATCAAACTTCCTGTGCGAGTGACAGGTGGGTCCTTTCAGACTTTTTTGTAAGTCTCCATCTGAAGAACATGCCCTGTAAAAATCAAGCTTGTACGTTAAAGCGTATGCGGGGCGTCGGGACAAAAGTCACTGTAGGTGGCGCTATCGAGCCGTTTTTGTGCGCCCATGCCAATCTCCTATAAAATACGAAATTTTTCGCGACTCCTGATGTGTGTGCCAAATTTGGTGAGTTTTGGGGTATGTTAAAGGCCTCAAAAAGGCGACTCTTCCGGTAGAATAATAATAATAATAATAATTAAAGCTACAAGTAGCATTTAGCGGGCCCGAGCACGTGCGACCGCCTGGCACGAGCGACCGCCCCGTGAGCAACGCCCTGCTCGAGCCATTCTCATCGTTTTTTCTTGTCCATTCTGGAGCTCCAAGCTATTGTTAATACGACAGCAGCCTGGGGGGGGGGGGGGGGGGGGGGGGGGGGGCTGTAATCTGTTGCCTTAAGGGACAAAGACTTTTGCATATAGCATGAAAAAAATTCAAGCAATGATGATAATTGCTATCACTGTCCCTAAGGATGAGAACAATAGAACTCATTCAATTTCCACTACAATGTCTAGATGAGTGTCAGCTATGTCTGATAACTTGGCCAATTAGCTGGACCGGGATCTTGCAAAGTGCAGGTGGTTAACGTCCAGTGTGATGAGTCTGTGGACGGCAACAGTACAGCATAGCTTTTGGTTTCCACAAGAGAAGAACTCCTGACACATCTGCCCTAACATACAACTACAAGAGGAGTTGAAATGTATAACACGGTGAAGGAGTTTTTGTGCAGAAAAAGGTACAATTAGAAAAGCTGGTAGCAGTGACTGCAGATGGGACTCCTGCTATGATCAATAGACAAACAGGTTTCATCACTCACTGTAAAGCTGACCCAGACTTTCCAAAATGTCTGCATTACTGCTGCGTCATTCACCAGCAGGCCTTATGTGCAGAAGTGATTGGCTCTGGACATATAATGACTCTTATTCTGAAAATCGTAAACAACCTCAGCTGCAAAGCAAAACAGCACAGGATTTTTAAGGTGCTATTGGAGGAGATGTCTGTTGAATATGGTGAATATGAACATTGTGAATCTGAACTTGCATTCTTGACTGACATTACTGGAAAACTAAACCACTTGATCTGCGAGCTGCAAGACAATGGCAAAACTATTTTTTTTTGACCAGCCTGCCTGAGCCAGTGTTTTTCTTGTGGGGATCTTTTCTGCCAGGGCTTGTCAGCTTGGTCAGTGGATGTTGCTGCATTTGTCTACCTTGCTGGGACAGCTGGAGTTAAACACAGCAGCTCACGGCTCTGAAGTGGACCCCGTTGCTGTCCCAGTCTGGATGGGCACTGTGGCGATGTTCCAATGGCCAGGCTGGCTCCTGGTATAAAGAGATTCCCAAATACCATTTCCTAACCGCAGAGCCAAGGATGTGTTTACATGTTTAGGTCAAAAATGTGATGGACAGCTTCATGTTGTCTAAACATGCCACCCTGTTATTAATCCAGTTGATATGGTTCTCCATCTGTGTCTAGGTGATAGAAAAGCATTTTTTTTTATATTTAGAGCTCTAAGCAAACAAACAGTTGTCTATATAAAAGAGCTTTTACAATTGTGCACTTTTAGCAGGTCTCTGAGTTCATGTGACCAATGTATGGTGGATTTTCACAGACCTTGTTTAAAACTGAAGTTGAGAGAGACTTAGAGAAATGGCTTCATTGTTCTGGAGTTCTTTGTTTCATCCACAGAAGTGTAGAATTGGTGATTGATTTTGAAAAGCTGCTGAAAAAAGTATCTTTTTCAAATTGCAATTTCTAACTTGGGTTTTACATTTTGTGTTCCATTTTTTGTGCTTTAATTGGGAAGCATTTGTTATTTGTTTGGTGTTTTTAAGGTTCTGCAAATATACACATCATTTTTTAGAGACATTTGTTATCAGTTGTGTTTGTTGATTTGTAGTTTAATTTCATTGGATGTATAGATGTCGTGTGGGGGGGAGGCTCGAGAGCAGGTAGGACCCAGGCGCAGAGACGGGAGGCAAACGGGTTCAGGGCAAGTGGGTTTATTTAACTAACAAAAAGCGCTGCAGAGCAGGATGACAAAACTAAAAACAAAAACTTACTGTGGCATGGCAAGGGACATGGACGCCAGACAAGAAGACGTGATCAACATGAGCAGAAGTTAATGGACCAGCACAGGAGGAAGGCAGAGACAAGACTTATATACAGACAGGGCAGACAAGACACAGGTGAACACGATTAGGGCAGATGGGGACCAAAGGAAGTAAAACTCAAGAAACATGACAAGACAGGAAACCTTTCAAAATAAAACAGGAAACAGAACCAAACAAGACAGAACAAGAACTAAAGCGAAAAAAAAGACAACAAACTGAAACCATGACAATAGAAAGGAAAAGAAGTTCAAACATTGATTATAAAAAAGGATATAAGAGATAAAAAAAAAGAAAAAGGAAAAGAAAAAAGATAAAATATTGATTTAATTGCATTTTGAATGAATAAAAAACAATGATTAATAGAATCAGAATCAGAATCAGGAATCAGAAAAAGTTTTATTGCCAGGTTCAGTAGAGCGCACTTTACAAAACGAGGAATTTGACTTGGTGTATAGTGCAATTAAGAATAAGTTAAAAATTAAGTTAACAACAACAACACACTATATACAGTAGAGTAAGGGGAATTAAAGTGGGAGCACAGATGGGCTGGGATGGTGGGGCCTGTAAGTGGCACCGACAGTCCTTTGGTGGGCGGGGGGTGGAGGGGGGGTCACCTGGGGGAGTTGGGGTTCTGTTCAGCAGGCTGGCTGCAGTGGGGAAGAAGCTGTTCTTGTGGCGCGAGGTCCTGATGGACCGGAGCCTCTTGCCAGAAGGGAGGGGCCGAAAGAGATTATGTCCTGGATGAGACGGGTTGGCTACAATCCTGGCTGCCCGCCTCCAGGTCCTGGAGATGTGCAGCTCCTGGAGAGACGGGAGGTGGCAGCCGATCACCTTCTCTGCTGAGTGGATGACGCGTTGCAGCTTGGCCTTGTCTCTGGCCGTGGCCGCAGCGAACCAGACTGTGATGGAGGACGTGAGGGTGGATTCGATGATGGCGGTGTAAAAGTCTACCAGCATCTTTTCAGGGAGGTGAAACTTCTTCAGCTGCCTCAGGAAGTACATCCTCTGCTGGACCTTCTTAGTGATGGAGCTGATGTTCTGCTCCCACTTGAGGTCCTGGCTGATGATGGTTCCCAGGAAGCAGAAGGACTCCACAGAGGTCACCGGGGAGTCACAGAGGATGACAGGGGGGAGGGGGGCTGGGGCCTTCCTGAAGTCCACTGTCATCTCCACTGTCTTCAGAGCATTAAGCTCCAGGTTGTTAGCGCTGCACTATGACACCAGCCTGGCTATTTAACTCCTGTAGGCCGACTCATCTCCGTCAGAGATGAGGCCGATGAGTGTGGTGTCGTCAGCAAACTTCAGGAGTTTGACAGACAGGTGACCAGCTGTGCAGCTGTTTGTGTACAGGGAGAGTAACAGGGGTGAAAGGACACAGCCCTGGGGGGATCCGGTGCTTGTGGTCCGAGTATCTGAGACGAGCTTCCCCAGCCTCACATACTGCTGTCTGTCCGTCAGGAAGTCTGTGATCCACCTGCAGGTGGAGTCAGGCACATTCATCTTGGAGAGTTTTTAATACTAAAGATGTATGAAAGACATACCGAAAAAATATGTCTTTCAGTGTTTAACTGGCTGTCTTTGGATTATGCATGCCTGAGTAATGGCCATTCTTACTTCTCATCTCTCTGTTCACTGCTTGCTAATTTACATAGCAGGGGTCCCAGCAGGAGGGGGCGGGGTTGTAACACGACTCCTTCAGCAGAGCCAGGCTGAGAGAGGCTTTGACATGTAAGATGTTAGATGTTAGAATGCCAGATGTTAGAATGACCAGTTCATTTTATATCTATGAAAATATTCAGGTAGCTATGGGACATGTTTAGCTATAGGTCTGTGAAAATTGGTGTCGATTGTTGAAACATAAGTTACCATAAAAAAATGTTTGTTTGGAGTCTAGACAGATTTAACACAGGTTTTTGGATGAAAAAGGATTTTTTATAAATCATCTGTTACACTTTTAAGTCTGAAAAAAATATGGAAGGCAGCAAACACAGATCCCTACCGTTTTTAATTTTTTTGTGCTGATATTTGAAAGATAAGTTATGCAAAAAAATAGGTGTTTGCAGTTTTGCCTAAAAAGACGTTTTCGGACCTTTTTGGATGAAATGTTGAATAAAAGTTCACCTGTAACTTCAATAATTCTGAATTTTTTTAGGAAGCAGTAGCACATAAATGCCTATGAAAGTTGAATTCTTGGTGCTGATAACCTAAACATAATTTATGCTAAAAATCTTTGTTCAGTCCAAAATGTCATTAAAAAAATCAAGTGATGAAGTTTCTCGTAGACCCTATAGTGTTACATATCAAAGCTGGAGGTTATTAAAGGCATCTAATTCTGAAATCTCAGCTTCCTGAGACAAACGGCTGATTTATAATAAATTTCTATTATTTGGGTGCACATAATCGACCACTTCCTGTTACGCAGGCACCGTCAGGTGTACACCCATGAAACTTTACATGATGAGAGAAGACCCTTCTGAGTATCTCCAGTTTTAATTTCATGCACATCGGACAAAGCAAAGAGAAAATACAGGGCAGAATGTGCCCCATGCAATAACTAGGTGGCGCTATAGAGCTCGTCCAAGATTGTCATATCCATGGGTTCAGAATAGAAGCTTCATCATATCCATTGAATTTCAGTGAGATTGGACAAGGAATGTGCACGTGAGAGCAACTTTTGTGTGCATAGCGAGATGCCCAACTTTGCCGCTCTGTCACGACCACACCCCCGCATTGAAAGTTATGGTTTTTTGTCAGAGTAAACTTCAATGGCTTTTCAACAGGTGGACGTCATTTTCAGGTGTGTCGGCTCATCCTACTCGGAGTAGTGATGCTCCAAGTAAAACATGTCATTTCCTCTTGCCAGCAGGTGGCGCTACACTTTTTCCAGATTTTTTCACTGCAGATGTGTTCAGAGTCAGACTACAATCATGCATATCAATTTTGGATCAGATTGGATTTTGCATGGCTGAGTAATGGCCATTTTTCTTTTCATGGCGTGTTTTCGAAACGACCTCCAATTTTGATGCGCCGCCATGGTCACAAACATCCATAAAAACTTAAAAGCTTCGCAATTTAACATCGGACATGTGTCTAGTTTACACAACCAAAGTTTGAAGTCATTACTCCAAAATCTCTAGGAGGAGTTCGTTCTAGAGCGAGGCCTGCAAATGTCCAAAATGAAGAAAAAATGACATATTGACCTCAATATATCAGACTTCCTGTGCGAGTGACAGGTGGGTCCTTTCAGACTTTTTTGTAAGTCTCCATCTGAAGAACATGCCCTGTAAAAATCAAGCTTGTACGTTAAAGCGTATGCGGGGCGTCGGGACAAAAGTCACTGTAGGTGGCGCTATCGAGCCGTTTTTGTGCGCCCATGCCAATCTCCTATAAAATACGAAATTTTTCGCGACTCCTGATGTGTGTGCCAAATTTGGTGAGTTTTGGGGTATGTTAAAGGCCTCAAAAAGGCGACTCTTCCGGTAGAATAATAATAATAATAATAATAAACATTCGAATTACAATAGGGTCCTTGCACTCCGTGCTCGGGCCCTAATAATTAAAGCTACAAGTAGCATTTAGCGGGCCCGAGCACGTGCGACCGCGTGGCACGAGCGACCGCCCCGTGAGCAACGCCCTGCTCGAGCCATTCTCGTCGTTTTTTCTTGTCCATTCTGGAGCTCCAAGCTATTGTTAATACGACAGCAGCCTGGGGGGGGGGGGGGGGGGGGGGGGGGGCTGTAATCTGTTGCCTTAAGGGACAAAGACTTTTGCATATAGCATGGAAAAAATTCAAGCAATGATGATAATTGCTATCACTGTCCCTAAGGATGAGAACAATAGAACTCATTCAATTTCCACTACAATGTCTAGATGAGTGTCAGCTATGTCTGATAACTTGGCCAATTAGCTGGACCGGGATCTTGCAAAGTGCAGGTGGTTAACGTCCAGTGTGATGAGCCTGTGGACGGCAACAGTACAGCATAGCTTTTGGTTTCCACAAGAGAAGAACTCCTGACACATCTGCCCTAACAGACAATTACAAGAGGAGTTGAAATGTATAACACGGTGAAGGAGTTTTTGTGCAGAAAAAGGTACAATTAGAAAAGCTGGTAGCAGTGACTGCAGATGGGACTCCTGCTATGATCAATAGACAAACAGGTTTCATCACTCACTGTAAAGCTGACCCAGACTTTCCAAAATGTCTGCATTACTGCTGCGTCATTCACCAGCAGGCCTTATGTGCAGAAGTGATTGGCTCTGGACATATAATGACTCTTATTCTGAAAATCGTAAACAACCTCAGCTGCAAAGCTAAACAGCACAGGATTTTTAAGGTGCTATTGGAGGAGATGTCTGTTGAATATGGTGAATATGAACATTGTGAATCTGAACTTGCATTCTTGACTGACATTACTGGAAAACTAAACCACTTGATCTGCGAGCTGCAAGACAATGGCAAAACTATTTTTTTTTGACCAGCCTGCCTGAGCCAGTGTTTTTCTTGTGGGGATCTTTTCTGCCAGGGCTTGTCAGCTTGGTCAGTGGATGTTGCTGCAGTTGTCTACCTTGCTGGGACAGCTGGAGTTAAACACAGCAGCTCACGGCTCTGAAGTGGACCCCGTTGCTGTCCCAGTCTGGATGGGCACTGTGGCGATGTTCCAATGGCCAGGCTGGCTCCTGGTATAAAGAGATTCCCAAATACCATTTCCTAACCGCAGAGCCAAGGATGTGTTTACATGTTTAGGTCAAAAATGTGATGGACAGCTTCATGTTGTCTAAACATGCCACCCTGTTATTAATCCAGTTGATATGGTTCTCCATCTGTGTCTAGGTGATAGAAAAGCATTTTTTTTATATTTAGAGCTCTAAGCAAACAAACAGTTGTCTATATAAAAGAGTTTTTACAATTGTGCACTTTTAGCAGGTCTCTGAGTTCATGTGACCAATGTATGGTGGATTTTCACAGACCTTGTTTAAAACTGAAGGTGAGAGAGACTTAGAGAAATGGCTTCATTGTTCTGGAGTTCTTTGTTTCATCCACAGAAGAGTAGAATTGGTGATTGATTTTGAAAAGCTGCTGAAAAAAGTATCTTTTTCAAATTGCAATTTCTAACTTGGGTTTTACATTTTGTGTTCCATTTTTTGTGCTTTAATTGGGAAGCATTTGTTATTTGTTTGGTGTTTTTAAGGTTCTGCAAATATACACATCATTTTTTAGAGACATTTGTTATCAGTTGTGTTTGTTGATTTGTAGTTTAATTTCATTGGATGTATAGATGTCGTGTGGGGGGGGAGGCTCGAGAGCAGGTAGGACCCAGGCGCAGAGACGGGAGGCAAACGGGTTCAGGGCAAGTGGGTTTATTTAACTAACAAAAAGCGCTGCAGAGCAGGATGACAAAACTAAAAACAAAAACTTACTGTGGCATGGCAAGGGACATGGACGCCAGACAAGAAGACGTGATCAACATGAGCAGAAGTTAATGGACCAGCACAGGAGGAAGGCAGAGACAAGACTTATATACAGACAGGGCAGACAAGACACAGGTGAACACGATTAGGGCAGATGGGGACCAAAGGAAGTAAAACTCAAGAAACATGACAAGACAGGAAACCTTTCAAAATAAAACAGGAAACAGAACCAAACAAGACAGAACAAGAACTAAAGCGAAAAAAAAGACAACAAACTGAAACCATGACAATAGAAAGGAAAAGAAGTTCAAACATTGATTATAAAAAAGGATATAAGAGATAAAAAAAAAAGAAAAAGGAAAAGAAAAAAGATAAAATATTGATTTAATTGCATTTTGAATGAATAAAAAACAATGATTAATAGAATCAGAATCAGAATCAGAAATCAGAAAAAGTTTTATTGCCAGGTTCAGTAGAGCGCACTTTACAAAACGAGGAATTTGACTTGGTGTATAGTGTAATTAAGAATAAGTTAAAAATTAAGTTAACAACAACAACACACTATATACAGTAGAGTAAGGTGAATTAAAGTGGGAGCACAGATGGGCTGGGATGGTGGGGCCTGTAAGTGGCACCGACAGTCCTTTGGTGGGCGGGGGGGGGGGGGGGGTCACCTGGGGGAGTTGGGGTTCTGTTCAGCAGGCTGGCTGCAGTGGGGAAGAAGCTGTTCTTGTGGCGCGAGGTCCTGGTCCTTATGGACCGGAGCCTCTTGCCAGAAGGGAGGGGCCGAAAGAGATTATGTCCTGGATGAGAGGGGTTGGCTACAATCCTGGCTGCCCGCCTCCAGGTCCTGGAGATGTGCAGCTCCTGGAGAGACGGGAGGTGGCAGCCGATCACCTTCTCTGCTGAGTGGATGACGCGTTGCAGCTTGGCCTTGTCTCTGGCCGTGGCCGCAGCGAACCAGACTGTGATGGAGGACGTGAGGGTGGATTCGATGATGGCGGTGTAAAAGTCTACCAGCATCTTTTCAGGGAGGTGAAACTTCTTCAGCTGCCTCAGGAAGTACATCCTCTGCTGGACCTTCTTAGTGATGGAGCTGATGTTCTGCTCCCACTTGAGGTCCTGGCTGATGATGGTTCCCAGGAAGCAGAAGGACTCCACAGAGGTCACCGGGGAGTCACAGAGGATGACAGGGGGGAGGGGGGCTGGGGCCTTCCTGAAGTCCACTGTCATCTCCACTGTCTTCAGAGCATTAAGCTCCAGGTTGTTAGCGCTGCACTATGACACCAGCCTGGCTATTTCACTCCTGTAGGCCGACTCATCTCCGTCAGAGATGAGGCCGATGAGTGTGGTGTCGTCAGCAAACTTCAGGAGTTTGACAGACAGGTGACCAGCTGTGCAGCTGTTTGTGTACAGGGAGAGTAACAGGGGTGAAAGGACACAGCCCTGGGGGGATCCGGTGCTTGTGGTCCGAGTATCTGAGACGAGCTTCCCCAGCCTCACATACTGCTGTCTGTCCGTCAGGAAGTCTGTGATCCACCTGCAGGTGGAGTCAGGCACATTCATCTTGGAGAGTTTTTAATACTAAAGATGTATGAAAGACATACCGAAAAAATATGTCTTTCAGTGTTTAACTGGCTGTCTTTGGATTATGCATGCCTGAGTAATGACCATTCTTACTCCTCATCTCTCTGTTCACTGCTTGCTAATTTACATAGCAGGGGTCCCAGCAGGAGGGGGCGGGGTTGTAACACGACTCCTTCAGCAGAGCCAGGCTGAGAGAGGCTTTGACATGTAAGATGTTAGATGTTAGAATGCCAGATGTTAGAATGACCAGTTCATTTTATATCTATGAAAATATTCAGGGAGCTATGGGACATGTTCAGCTTTAGGTCTGTGAAAATTGGTGTCGATTGTTGAAACATAAGTTACCATAAAAAAATGTTTGTTTGGAGTCTAGACAGATTTAACACAGGTTTTTGGATGAAAAGGATTTTTTATAAATCATCTGTTACACTTTTAAGTCTGAAAAAAATATGGAAGGCAGCAAACACAGATCCCTACCGTTTTTAATTTTTTTGTGCTGATATTTGAAAGATAAGTTATGCAAAAAAATAGGTGTTTGCAGTTTTGCCTAAAAAGACGTTTTCGGACCTTTTTGGATGTAATGCTCTGTAAGATGTCACCTGTAACTTCAATCATTCTGAATTTTTTTAGGAAGCAGTAGCACATAAATGCCTATGAAAGTTGAATTCTTGGTGCTGATAACCTAAACATAATTTATGCTAAAAATCTTTGTTCAGTCCAAAATTTCATTAAAAAAATCAAGTGATGAAGTTTCTCGTAGACCCTATAGTGTTACATATCAAAGCTGGAGGTTATTAAAGGCATCTAATTCTGAAATCTCAGCTTCCTGAGACAAACGGCTGATTTATAATAAATTTCTATTATTTGGGTGCACATAATCGACCACTTCCTGTTACGCAGGCACCGTCAGGTGTACACCCATGAAACTTTACATGATGAGAGAAGACCCTTCTGAGTATCTCCAGTTTTAATTTCATGCACATCGGACAAAGCAAAGAGAAAATACAGGGCAGAATGTGCCCCATGCAATAACTAGGTGGCGCTATAGAGCTCGTCCAAGATTGTCATATCCATGGGTTCAGAATAGAAGCTTCATCATATCCATTGAATTTCAGTGAGATTGGACAAGGAATGTGCACGTGAGAGCAACTTTTGTGTGCATAGCGAGATGCCCAACTTTGCCGCTCTGTCACGACCACACCCCCGCATTGAAAGTTATGGTTTTTTGTCAGAGTAAACTTCAATGGCTTTTCAACAGGTGGACGTCATTTTCAGGTGTGTCGGCTCATCCTACTCGGAGTAGTGATGCTCCAAGTAAAACATGTCATTTCCTCTTGCCAGCAGGTGGCGCTACACTTTTTCCAGATTTTTTCACTGCAGATGTGTTCAGAGTCAGACTACAATCATGCATATCAATTTTGGATCAGATTGGATTTTGCATGGCTGAGTAATGGCCATTTTTCTTTTCATGGCGTGTTTTCGAAACGACCTCCAATTTTGACGCGCCGCCATGGTCACAAACATCCATAAAAACTTAAAAGCTTCGCAATTTAACATCGGACATGTGTATAGTTTACACAACCAAAGTTTGAAGTCATTACTCCAAAATCTCTAGGAGGAGTTCGTTCTAGAGCGAGGCCTGCAAATGTCCAAAATGAAGCAAAAATGACATATTGACCTCAATATATCAGACTTCCTGTGCGAGTGACAGGTGGGTCCTTTCAGACTTTTTTGTAAGTCTCCATCTGAAGAACATGCCCTGTAAAAATCAAGCTTGTACGTTAAAGCGTATGCGGGGCGTCGGGACAAAAGTCACTGTAGGTGGCGCTATCGAGCCGTTTTTGTGCGCCCATGCCAATCTCCTATAAAATACGAAATTTTTCGCGACTCCTGATGTGTGTGCCAAATTTGGTGAGTTTTGGGGTATGTTAAAGGCCTCAAAAAGGCGACTCTTCCGGTAGAATAATAATAATAATAATAATTAAAGCTACAAGTAGCATTTAGCGGGCCCGAGCACGTGCGACCGCCTGGCACGAGCGACCGCCCCGTGAGCAACGCCCTGCTCGAGCCATTCTCGTCGTTTTTTCTTGTCCATTCTGGAGCTCCAAGCTATTGTTAATACGACAGCAGCCTGGGGGGGGGGGGGGGGGGCTGTAATCTGTTGCCTTAAGGGACAAAGACTTTTGCATATAGCATGAAAAAAATTCAAGCAATGACGATAATTGCTATCACTGTCCCTAAGGATGAGAACAATAGAACTCATTCAATTTCCACTACAATGTCTAGATGAGTGTCAGCTATGTCTGATAACTTGGCCAATTAGCTGGACCGGGATCTTGCAAAGTGCAGGTGGTTAACGTCCAGTGTGATGAGTCTGTGGACGGCAACAGTACAGCATAGCTTTTGGTTTCCACAAGAGAAGAACTCCTGACACATCTGCCCTAACAGACAACTACAAGAGGAGTTGAAATGTATAACACGGTGAAGGAGTTTTTGTGCAGAAAAAGGTACAATTAGAAAAGCTGGTAGCAGTGACTGCAGATGGGACTCCTGCTATGATCAATAGACAAACAGGTTTCATCACTCACTGTAAAGCTGACCCAGACTTTCCAAAATGTCTGCATTACTGCTGCGTCATTCACCAGCAGGCCTTATGTGCAGAAGTGATTGGCTCTGGACATATAATGACTCTTATTCTGAAAATCGTAAACAACCTCAGCTGCAAAGCAAAACAGCACAGGATTTTTAAGGTGCTATTGGAGGAGATGTCTGTTGAATATGGTGAATATGAACATTGTGAATCTGAACTTGCATTCTTGACTGACATTACTGGAAAACTAAACCACTTGATCTGCGAGCTGCAAGACAATGGCAAAACTATTTTTTTTTGACCAGCCTGCCTGAGCCAGTGTTTTTCTTGTGGGGATCTTTTCTGCCAGGGCTTGTCAGCTTGGTCAGTGGATGTTGCTGCAGTTGTCTCCCTTGCTTGGACAGCTGGAGTTAAACACAGCAGCTCACGGCTCTGAAGTGGACCCCGTTGCTGTCCCAGTCTGGATGGGCACTGTGGCGATGTTCCAATGGCCAGGCTGGCTCCTGGTATAAAGAGATTCCCAAATACCATTTCCTAACCGCAGAGCCAAGGATGTGTTTACATGTTTAGGTCAAAAATGTGATGGACAGCTTCATGTTGTCTAAACATGCCACCC